>NC_080574.1:113760522-114385522 GCF_029962835.1 Magnolia sinica | reverse complement strand
TCTTCCATATCCAGTAATTTGTAAATCAATTTATCAAAGTTGCTGATGTGGGCCTCCAGGTCTCTACCATCTACCATCTTGGAAGGCATACCATTGTAGCTTCAAGTGTAGGCGATTTTCAGAGGATTTTTTCGCATAGATATCCTCTAACTTCGCCCATAAACTAGCCACAGTTTTCTCCCTCAAAACATTATAGAGGACCTCATCCGTGAGACATAAACGTATCGAGGACAAGGCCTTCTTATCAAGAGTATTCCATTCTTCATTAATCATAGTAGACTTTTTCTCCTCCTCGCCTTGCTTGGTTAGAGAACTAATCATCTTGATCTTCCATAACTCAATGTTATTTTTCCCTGAATACTTCTCAATATCATACCTAGTGCTTCCCATTGATGCTAATCCTGCAGATTCAAATCTGTGCCCCAACAATAGCTCTAATACCACTTGTTGGGGATTGGGCTCCGGAATCACACAAAGAAGGATCTAGGATAACAGTCCAAGAGCACCAAGCAAACACAAGAGAACACATAGTTTTAACATGGAAAACCCTTTCGGGAAAAAAACCACAGCACAAAGCGACAGAAATCCACTATGAAAGCATAAATTACAAAGAGAAAAGACTTACCCGATTCAAACAAGCTTGAATCTCACCCTTGCTACACCCTTTGCAACCCTAGAACCCTATTTAGAAACCCTTTTGAATATTTTAGAAAGCCTTAGAATGCCTTAGAATGGCCCTAGGGACTCCTATTTATAGTTGGGAAACTCCCACTTGCGCGCCTCCCTGGAAACCGCCTCAAATTTACATAGTCCGCGCACAATCTGCGTAACCTTCGGCTAGTCGAGCAAGAGCTTCGACTGTTCGAAGGACCCTTTGACTGGTCGAGCTTGTCCTTCAACTAGTCGAAGATCTCGGGGTTTCCAAATACATTGTTGCTGGACTTCGAGCCGAACTTTCTCAGGGCTAGTCGAAAATATCCAGATTTAAGACATCTTTTTAACAAAAGATGAAACCTAAAGGGGGAAAGATTGGTACTATTTGGGGTGAGTGATATGAGAAGGCAAGTATATTTTGGAGCTGTGTAGACAGTAAAAAAAAGGCTGATTATGTAAAAAGAGTTCAAAAGAAGTGATTGGATAATCTTAAGGCCAATCACTGCAGAAAGAAAAGTGGTAGTGGAGGGATGATTCGTCCAAGTCATGCATCTTGTGCAAGGGTGATGAGGACATCTAACCATTTAGAGTGTACTAGAGGAGGAGATTAGCCTAGCTTTCACTTTGGCTCGATGACTTGTACATGGGCCTAGGTAGGCCACACTGAGGCCTTGAAGACCGCACATGTATGATCATTTATCTTTGAAGACCCTATATTAGGAAAATGCATATGGGCTACTTAGTTGAGGAGTATTGACCGTTGGATCGCGAGGACACGACGATTGGACCGTTGGATCGTGTGGATCCTTCGATCAGACGGTTGGATCATTGTAATCCTTCATCACTTGATTATGAATGTTGAATTAGCTTATTTTATGGTTTTTTTTTTCCATAGCTTAGGATTAGCAGGTTTATGTTTTATGGCATCATAGGACATATTTTAGATATTAGGGTTTTTTTTTAAAAAGAAATCTTTCCTGAGAGCGTCTTTTTGTAAAAATACTTTTTTGAGATTATTTAAGGCCTGGACGTCCAGCCCTACCCTCATTGCAAGCATATGAATATATATATATATATATATATATATATATATATATATATATATATATATATATATATATATATATATATATATATATATATATTCATTTATTTTAATTTTGATGAAGTAAAAACATCTTGTGAATGGGTGGATTGATTTGGTGTGAAGTGAAGGAGTGAATCCAATCTGTCTTTCTCCTCATTTTCTTCCATTAAAGGTATCTCTCTATTTTCTCTCTTTTTCATTTTCTCTAGCTCTCTCTTCTTCCTTCACTTTGTTTTTCTTTCTTTCGAATTGTATACTGGCTACCTAACCCATTCCAAAACATCCCGTTTACACTCTCCCTTTGACCGTACAACTGTACGACCATACATGACCGTACCTCACTGTCTGTACGACCATATGGATTCACTTGTACGGCTGTCCATCAGGTCTGCATTCCCAATCCCTTTTGCCTTTGCTTCCCCTTTGAAGCCCTAACCCTAAATCCCCAAATCCATAATCCTAAATCCTCAAATCTTTAACCCTAAATCCCCGAACCTTATTTTCCCAAATCTGAAAACCTAAACTTATTTCCCCAATTTCCTAACCTTTGAATTGTGCCAAATTTTCCCATTGAACTTGAACTATGCCTATGGTAAGTGTGAGAATTCCAATCTCTTATGGGACCTAAGGGCCTATTTGGCCGGACGGATCCCATGGGATTAGGAGGGATGGGATGGATTTTAAGGTAATGATGGTGGTGTTAGTGGATTGGTTTAAGATCCATGGGATTGCTATATCCTGGGACAAGTTCATCGTGTCTATTTGGCATGCCCGGCATATCCCGGGATTTTACCTTCCAATCCCTTCCAATCTGTCCAACCAAACACGCCCCAGGCATGGTTGAACGGGATTAGGAGGGATGGGATCAATTTTAAGGTAATGATGGTGATGTCAGTGGATTGGTTTAAGATCCATGGGTTTGCTATATCCCGGGACAAGTTCATTGGGGTTTGTTTGGCTCGTTTGGCATATCCCGGGATTTTACCATCCCATCCCTCCTAATCCCTCTTAATCCGCCCGGCCAAACAGGCCCTAAGGTTTTCATGCTTACATGATTCATGCTTGTATGGGATTGTGATTTTAACATAAATCTGATTTTTTTTTTGTTAGCTTGTTAGTACACCCACTGTTAGTTCACACTTCACTGTTAGCCACCCCCACTAGGGAATCGATACCAAGACCTCAGTGTTGAAACGAGGTATCTTTCACTCAGTCTACCACTTGAGCTATGGATCTGGGTGTGATAAATCTGAATTTTATTGCCACTTTGGTACTCTTTTAATCACTGTAGGATAGTATGTTATCTTATTTGATTTACCTCGATTGATTTGTTAATAATCTCCACATCCAAATAGTTAAATCACAAGTCTTGCATCTAAGGGGTTGTGTGTGCATCAGAGGCCTCATTTAATCACTTATGTGACAGAGATCTCCAAAATTGATTTGTATGCTGAAAATAGCATGCCTAGATGTATATGTACAGAAAATACCCATAGAACACCACATGGGTGGTTTTTACAGATGTGTGATGTATCAACATGGTGGTGAAGGGATGATTCATCCAAGTCATGCATCTTATGAAGGGGGTCATGTGTGCATCAGAGGCCCCATCTGATTGCTCATGTGACAGATACTCACCAAAATTGGTTTGTATGCTGAAAAAAGCATGCCCATGTGTCTATGTGCAGAAAATGCCCATAGAACACCATTAGGGCTTTTTATTATTTTATTTTATTTTTATTTCTATGTATGATGTATCAGCAACCTTGTTAGTTACCACTGTCTACACAAGTGTACATCCGTGTATAGAATCCCAACAGTTCCATGCAATGTTTGAAATATCGATATCGCGTTACGTATTGCACCCTTGGGATACAGGTGTGTATCGGTTATCGCATGGGATATATCGAATGTATCCCTTAATGTATCATTGTTGTTGGAAACATGAGAAAACATTGGGAAATTGGTCAAAATTTTTAATGAAACTTCAGTGATTGTTAAAAAAGACATCAATACACTTACAAATCAAAACATTACAAAAAATAAGTGCACATAATAGATTTTCTTTGTATGGGGTCCTAATCTATGTGTTGTCTGGTTGAATTGATGTAAGTATATTCAAAGTCTATTCATATAATTTATAAATGTAAGAAGACGTGTGGAAACACAAGCAATACATTCAAAAGCAAAAGAAGAATCACTAGATCAGGTCACATACATGTTTGATTTAATGTTTGGACCAGTGTTCGAAGTATTGGTATTGCTACAAGTTTCGCTGGCCAGGGATACGGAAATAATATCGATATCGTCGATAATATCGTTGATAACTAGAAATGCGGGGAAACATGGGGAAAACGGTGGAATTTTCAGTGAAACTTTAGGAGATGTTAAAATGTACATATTTGCATATTTAGAAATAAAAAAATTGCAAAAAGATTGCATACAAAACAAGTTTCCATTTAATGGGGCCTTAAAAGCATGTATTGTTGGAAGAAATCAGTCTAACCATCCCCTCTGGCCTATTTAACCATCCAACCTTCCATCCAAACATCCATCGATATTGCAAAATATCAACACCACATGATATTTCACCAAGAAATCATCAACAATTGGAAAGGAAACAAAAGATTGTGGTCTCAATATCTCGTATGTTGTGATATCAATAATATCGAGATATTATCAATATTATTAATGATAAATTGAACACTACAAACAACCTTGTGCCCATGAAAAAAATTGAAATAATCTTTTTTTTTTTTCTAATAAACAAAATTTTGATTATATCAATACGTTAGCGATATTATTGAAATATCGTTGATACACTTATGATACAAGCATTACCTAAAATTTACATAGTCGAAAAGATTGGTAATACATTGGCGATATTAATGCATTGGCAATACAAGCAACACCTAAAATTTACATAGTTGAAAATATTAACGATTACATTAGTGATATTGATACGTTGGTGATACTTAGCGATATTGTTAATACTTGGAATTTCCAATACTACCAACATTATCGGTATCGTTGCCAGTGTTATTGGTATCGCTGAGCTAGAGATAAAGATAATATCGGAGATATTTCGATAATATCGAAGATAATTTGAACACTGGTTTGGACACAAAGATTGCAACCGATTTGCGAGAAATTAGGAAATTTTGATTTTTTTTTTTTAAAAAATTTCCACAGCTCAGCCTAGCTCCTCCAAATCTTGAAATCGAAGCTCTCAATCCATGATTTTTCATGCAATTTGATACTGATTTAACATAATTTACAGAAAAAACGGATCGAAAATTGAAAATGCTCACCGAATCAAACATGTGGGATATATCCCACTACTAGTGCGTCTTGTATCGCACAGGTAGTATACCAGATATATTGTGGGATACGTTGGCCGATATCCTCGATACTTAAAACACTGGTTCCATATATAGTAATTTCACGCTAGTTCGAATTATTTCAAATTTACAGGATATTTATAGTGTAGAGATAAGATCCAAAGGCTGCCATTTTAGGCTCTGTATACAACCTATAACCAGCACATGTTATTTCCAGCAGTGTAAAAGTATTATTCCTTTCTTTATGTCTTTATTATTTTAGAAAGTCCATATTGCAATTTATTTGGGGAGAGTTTGAACAGAAAAAGGGAAACTTTTTGATGCAACCTTTATAAACGGGTATAGATATATGCATGGATACTTTTATGATGAAATTTGACTTGAGCCAAAGAATTGCCGAGATGTTTACTTATACCATGTAAGTCTCTGCAGGGATTATATGATAGTAGTTTTTTCTCCTTTTGTTTTGTTGGTTGTGTGTGTCTACAACTGTAGCTGTGGGTGGGGTATTTGTTGGTATTGTTCTTTATTCCTGTGGGTGAATACTTTCTTGAAAGTAATGTGGGTTTTAATCTCCTATGTGGTACATTTTCTCTCAACTTCAACAGTTTTATTTTCCTTCAATTCTAGAAGCATCAAAGTTCTATCTGAGCAAGTATGTGATATTAGGAACTCATTCTTTTCCTTCTTGCTTAATTGGGATTATTACGAATGTGCTTTCTTGTCTTTTGAATCTGTCCATTATCCAAAACACCTGGCTAAACCTCAATTCCTATACAAAATTCTAACCACAGCATCAATTTCAATCTGATCCAACTTTAAACTGTAGATATATACCATAAACCATCCCAAAATCCCAACCGATTCTTTATGCCCATCTGAAAACCTAACTTACCCTTAAAACCCCAATTAAAACCATAAGCGGAGTCCCAAATCACCCTACAAACCCTATCCGCTGTCCTCGTACACCCTCAAACTGAACTGCAGCCACCTGATCACTCTCATCTTACACCCACAATCCATATTCAACATAATACTCAAATCACAGCCTACTTTCTTTCAATTCTCTCATTCCACAACCCAAAACCCTTCATAAGAATCCATTGTCCAGCCCCTTTTTTCACTACAGCCCCAATACAATCCAATTCAAGTAGTCTGAAGCCATAAATTTTGATCCACCTAAAGCACAAACAAAACCATTAAACCCCAAATTCCACCCAAAGCCAAAACGAAAGCCCATCGGTACCCAAATTCTCCCTAGTCCCAACCAACAGTCTATTTTTCCAAACTGATGGTCATTACACCCTAAAGTTACCATCTGCAGCCCTCCATTCACACAATCAGCTTTTACAGCCATTTTTCATCGTAATTTCCATATCCATGCCTCATGTACAATCACAATTACTAACCATAGCCCTTGCAAACCTAAATCTGTTACACCTAACTCCATAATACAGTCCCAAAACCATTTTCATTCTAACTGTACATTGCTCAATAGGTTCAAAACTCCAAACAGCTACTTATATTTGAGAGTAAAAACCAATTGCATTGCTCAATTGCAACCCCAAATCAAGTTAAGTATTACCAAAACTGCAAATCGCAAATCGAGCATATATCAACCATAGATTTGTCTTTAGGTATGCTAAGCCCATCCATAGTGATGGATAGTTAATGACCACAGGAATCGAGTTCATATCGTCCTCAGATGGCCAATAACAATCAAAGTGATAGGTTGGAATGATGCAACAAATGATGGAAAGGTTGGGTCCCTGGAAACATTGCTTCTATTAATGGACCTGAGTGTTCCCATCGACGTACTTGGGCCTCTCGTTGTGTATAGGTAAGCCTCTGAAATACCTTTGGGGTAAGGTCATCGAAAGAATCGAGAGGAAACTCTCAAGTTGGAAGATTCGATATCTCTCATGGAGGCCGGTTGACTCTTATAAAGTCGACTTTTGCTAATATGTCGATGTACTATCTGTCACTTTTTAAATGCATGGAATCGATTTTTGGAAGGGCAATTCGGAGGGGGCTGAAAGTTTTATCTTCTTAAATGGGAGGAGGTTTATAGGCTGATTGTATCGGGAGGTGCCGGTATTAAAAGTTTGTATAAGATGTATCTTTCTCTTCTCGGTAAATGGATTTGGAGATTTGGCTACGAGATGGGGAGGATGTGGAGAGACCTTATTACAAGTAAATATGGAACGCATTTTGGTGGGTGGTTTGTCTGAAGGTCTTCTTTATATAGATCTTCCTTTGTTTGGAGAGTGATCGCAACAACTAATTATCTTGTGCAAAGAGGGATGGCTTTCTCTGTTGGCAATGGTTGTCAAGTTAGATTTTGGGTGTATACTTGGAGTGGCGATAGACCTCTTCAAGACTTATTCCCCAGGTTGGCTCTTATCTCGACCGATTGATCCATCTCAGTCGTTGAATGCTTCTCTACGTGTGACGGGTCTATTGTTTGGAACCCTTAGTGTCGTAGGAACTTGATGGATGCGGAGATTGACAGTTTCGTTGAATTTCTTAACTACCTTAGAAACTTTCTACCTTCACCTCAAGAGGCGGATTTGATGGTGTGGTTTGTTCATTGTTCCAGAAAGTGTGTGAGGCATACACTCCGTTCATCAATTTCACAAGATCATGTCACGTCATGAGCCAAAAAACTGAGGCATATCCAAAACGCAAGTGGGCCACACCATGGGAAATGTTGGGGATGTAAATGCCCACCATCGAACCTTCCTAGCACCCATCGTGATGTTTGTGAGCCATCCAATCTGTTCACCATTCATAAGGTCCATCACTCTCAACAGGATGAAGGGAAAAAAGCGAAGTATTGGCTTGATACAAAATTTCTGTTTGCCCCAAAGGGTTCAAAGGTGCACATTCAATCCACTATTTCTTGTGGTGTGACCCACTTGAATCTACTTGATTTTTGAACTCATGTTCTAGACGATCTGACACAATAGATGGGTGGAGTGGGTGGCCCTACTATTGCCTAATTTGAGAGATATAGGGTGACTTGTCCAGACTCATCCAAGTTGAACCTAATTTGTTCAGGTTTTGACTTGACCCTAGACCAAACATAGTCACTGAGTCTTTTTACTCATGCCTCCACCATTGTGGCTACCCACTCGTCTTTATCCCATGTTGAACGAAGGGTGGGCCACTAATAGATCATCATGATTGGTTTCCATCAAGCGTGATAAAACAAAATCAACAACTAAAACAAAAGACCTAGTGGTTGAAAACTTTCGGAAAATAATTTCAAATCATCCAGAAGTGTGAACCTAATAAGATGGACTTGGTGGAGCCCCAATAATCAAGCTGTAAGCCACTTATCAAGAGTTATAGACAATGATTCCTTTATTAGATTACAAGATGTTTCTTAACCTCAATGCATGTACCCAATCACATCCAAATGTCAACCGTTAATTGTGGCAGCAATACATGTGTCAAAGTCATCACTTGACTAAGATCACTACTTGTGTCCTCAAGTCAAAGGATAAGTCCAAGTAAGTCCAATCTAGTATTTGATCAAGTCAATTCAATCCAAGCATGATGGGTCTTTCAGTGAGGAGACTTACATAATCTTCTAATACGGATGTCCTTCTAGACTTAACACTAGGATCCGTAAATAAGTGAACATCCATACCCTTATGTGGTGAAGGGCCCAAAACAAAGATGTGATTGATGACCCTCTGGTGGAGATTAAGTCATCCTAATTCGTCCTAACTCACTAAAACATAGGATAACCACAAACAAGATCTGGATGGGCGATATCCTAGAGTGGTTATTGAATTTAGGTTACTTGAGAATCTTAACACAACTTTCCTCTCACCAAAACCTAGTTGATGTGTTCACTACTCTTTCACCATAGAGCCATTGAAGAGTAAAACCAAAAGGACCAACTCCTCCAACCCATAAGATGAATGTTTCCATGCACTTACAAATAGAAGAAGAATATAAGCATAAAGGTCACTGATGGTCAAGTTCCATTCATCATAAATGGTCACTTCTGACCAAGTTCCCATCAATTATAAAATCAATTTATATTTCAAAGGCAAGCACTACCAACACCTTCCTGATCCACAAAGTATCTCAATATCATTGGGGATTCGTAGTATCTCACTCTCACTTGACCGAACTTGTGCTACTTTGTGAACTTAACACATCTATTTCTGCATGAGCCTACTACATCCCATTTTCGTATCTTAAAGCATATTTTTCAGTTTGTGAAAGGTACTCTTTCTCATGGCCGTAACATTTTCTCGAGTCATACTTTCCCTTAACTGCATACTTTGATGCCAAATATGTTGGATCACATTAAGACCAATGGTCTACTTTTGGCTACTATGTATTTCTTGGTCACACACGTCTTGTAGGTTGTAATCAACCTATGTCATAGACTATTAGATAGTGCTTGATTGTACATCAACCCATGTAATAATCTATTTCATTGCACCTATGGGAGTTATGTGTTCTCATTGCCGGTCCCCAGCCTTGATAAAGGAGGGTTGTGTCAGGTTGGCAGCCAGCGTGAAACTTTCATCATGAATCCGAACAACAGAATAGGATCATGTAGCCGACCCCAATTAATTGGTATAAGGCTTAGATGATGATGACACGTCTCTTGGTATTCCAAGAAGCAAGCCACCCTCTTATTCTAGAGTTAAAGTTGATCATCGTAATATGGCATTAACAACTGTTGAATTGACTTGGCTACAATTTCTTCTCTAGACTTCTTTCCCTATCGGTCCCTTCTATTCTTTATTTTATTTGTGATAATGTTAATGCTACATATATAGCGGCATATCCTGCTTCTTATGCATGAACAAAACACATCGAGATTGATTGTTCATGAAAAAGTTGCTTCAGGGCAGATTCACTATATGATTTTTCCTTCTTCTCAGGATCTCTCTAGATAAGAGTGAGAAGATCTGTAGTATCTCATCAGATAAGTTTCAGAAGATCTATAGAATCTTCCAAAGTAGATTTGATATGCCTATAAATACTATACCTTTATACTCATTCCATTCACTTAACAAAGAAAAACAATTCATATACTTAAAAGTTTCTTTATAGAATTGATGAGCTGTCAATCTTTAATTGAATTTGGAAGTTGTCTAACAAATCAACGGTTCAGATTGAAGCCATAAAATTTGGGTGTTTCATCAAGAATAGTGTTTTCGGTAGCGCTCGTAGCGTATGCTACGTAGATTAGCATAGCTAAAATGCTATGTAGAGTATGCAGATAGCGTAGCTCCCTGGTAGCGAAAGCTATGGGGCATGTAGCGTAGCGTATAGTGTAGCGCAGGTAGCGTATCCTACTTGAAATCTCCTTTTTCTTCTTCTTCTTCTTCTTCTTCTTCTTCTATGCTAGTTGAACTCCTGTTTTAAAATGGTGGTGATTCATCCCCATCACACATGGCACTACATTAGATCAATTTGGACCATCTAAATTGTGCTCCATATCGTGGATAGAGCACTTGGATCATTCCGGACCATCCAAATTGTGGTCCGTATTGTGAACTAGTGATGTTTCAATAAAAAAAGAAAAGAAAAAAGGAGGTCACACTTAGAGATGTCTGAAGGCAAAGAGATATAGAGATTTTGCATGGAAATATATGGTTGACGATCCAGATTCGTAGTCAAACACTCATAGGAAATGTGCATTTTATAAATTTTATCATATTTTCTATTATTTTAATTAAAAAATATTAGGTATCATGTAGGTTATGCTATATGCCATGTAGCTTACACTACATGCTATAGAGGGCCAAATGTACGTGCTATTTAAAACACTGATCAAGAACCCTTAAGAACACCTTCATAGTAGTTCTAAAAGAGTCAGAGAACATTTTCGTAAATCTTCAATAAATCAAGATTTGTTTTTCCTAGTGAAATCTGCCGCTGTCTGCACTTTGCACAAGTATTCATGCATGCAGTTGGGTTCTGTATTAGTCAAAGGTAATAGACGTAATGAAAAAGAAAAAATAAAATTTCTGAATGTTTAGGATGACTTGTGATTCTGTTTGAATCCATAATCCATCAATTCAACAATGGACGATGATTTGAACTAGGGTTTCTCCCATAAAATTTGCCTTTGGTAAAATTCTCCTGAGTGTTAAAAGTAAGATTTAGATACAGTTAAGACAGGGGGGGGGGTTGGAGAAGATTGGGTTTGCAATAATACATCAAAAAAATAAGTAACAACATAGAAAGTACAAATGCACCATTTTTATCTCTCGCAGCTTTATTCCTCTGTGTTTTGCTATCTTTTTGGTTGGGATTGCCATTAGGAGACTCCATCTAGATATGGTAGCCTACTTCCTCTTGGGCTTCTCATCTTTATTCTACATATTTTTCGTTCTCATATTATTTTAACAATTACTCATAAGAGTGGAGAGATTGAGAAGGATGTTGCCCATAGAATTCAATATGGGTGAAAGAAATGGAGATGTGCCTCTGGAGTTCTATATGATCGTCATGTACCACTCAAACTAAAAGGGAAACTCTATAAGATAGCTACAAGACCAGCCATGTTATATGGTACAGAATGTTGGACACTTAAGGAATAGGTTCCTAGGATGAGTGTCGCCAAAATGAGTATGTCAAGATGGATGACTGGCAAGATGAGGAAGGATAGAATTAGAAATGTATGCATTTGAGGGAACTTCGAGTACCACTAATAGGTAATAAAATGAAGAAGAGTAGACTTAGATGAGGCCAAGAATTGTGCCATTTAGGAGTGAGTAGAAGTTGAAGAGTCTAAAGGGGTAAAGGGAAGGCCCAAAAGGATGTGAATGGAGGTAGAGAAGACTTGATGATGGCAGTAGCAAGATGGCCCGAAAGGACATGAATGGAGGTAGTAAGAGAAGACTTGATGACTAATGGTCTAACTGAAGTTCTGGCTCTTGATAGTGTTGAATGATGGAATAGGATTCATGTCACCAACCCCAATTAATTGGGATAATACTTAGATGATGATGATTATATAAATTTTACATCTCTCATTAATGCCATTGTGTACCTTGTAGCCTTTGTTGCTACATCCCATCTGCTTCGTGCTGGCAGAAGATGCATATGCATGCAAAGGATTACTAAAATAAACTCCCCTTTAGTTGCTGATTCCCCTTTCAAGGAAGCTAACGGGTGAAAGTTGTGGTTTTGGGGGCCTAAATCTTGTTCCAATTAAGTCCTGTTCTACCGTCTATGCTGTTTTGAATAAAAGATCTAATTTTATTTCCTTCCTAACTGCTGTTATTGTTGTGGAGATCTTGGGGAATGTAGGTTGACTATATATTTTTTTTTTCATGAGATACTACCATGAAATTTTGATCGAGATTTCCTTTTATTCGTTTTTGAAATTTCAAATCAATGTCTAGATTATCTTTCTATTTGAATACTTCCAAATTTACATTTAATTTGATGCTATGAAAGTTTGCAAGCTCACCAGTATGTTTCTCATATTATTATTATTTTTTAACTTCCATTCTGTTATCAACTAGTTTGTCAAATATTTCTTGGTAGGAAATTCGTTCTCAATGTTCTGCTGGTTTGTGTTTGAACATGAAAATTGAATTGTATTGGATCATATTACTGAATGTGTCTTCACGCTTTTAATGGCAGGGGTTGTTATGAAAAGTTAGTTGGTTTTCTGTTGTACTGGTTTCGGATTTCCATACCTAAACATGTATGTATTTTCAAACTCTAAAAGTAGAAGTAATTATGCATGAACTCGTTATGTATCTGAGTCTAAAGATGTGGTGGGCATATGTGCATGGAAGATAACATTGGAAATATTTGTACTGCTAGTTACTATTTTTTAATTTCTTTTGGGTGATAGTCTTGGTGCTTAGTGGATTACACCTTAACCTAGGTATACAAAAACAGTTCCATAATGGCACGGGCCATTACACAATACAAGGTTGTAACGGCCCATGTCAAAACTTTCGGCCCATAACGGTCTGTTATGATGATGTGGGATGGCCCTGAGCTGTTATGCATATATAAGTTCCCCTTTTGGGGTCTGCTTTTCATTTTTACTCATTTTTCTCCTCTTTTTGCATTTTTGCTTCTTGATACTGTTTTTAACCCATTTCAACTAGATTTGTGCAATTTTTTACAATTAAAACACAACATTTATGCCATTTTCGAAGAATGAAAGATCCGAGGCTGAATTTGGGGAAAATTGAAAAAACAGGTAAAAGTTCTTTTTTTTTTTTTTTCCAGCTGCAAATGTATTGATTCAACATTATATTACCAAATCGATCAAATTTTGCAAGATTTGTGTTCAATTTTTCTATTTTTGCTAGTTTGCATATAATTTTCAAATTTTTTATTTTCTCTAGGATATTTGGAGTGTATATTATTGAAGTACATATATGGAGTTTAGATCTACACATTCATGCACTATATCAGTGTTTTTCATCTCTTTTTCTATTTTTTTTGGTATTTTCCCTAATTTCGTGTCAGTTTTTAGGGATGAATAGTGACATTTTTTAATTCTTCTATTTGGAGTGTATATTATTCAAGTACATGTATGGAGTTTAGATCTACACATTCATGCACAATATCAGTGTTTTATTTTTAATCTCTTTTTCTATTTTTTGGTATTTTTGGTAATTTCAGGTCATTCTTTGGGATGAATAGTCACATTTTTTTATTTATGTTTCCTTAAATTTCTTGAAAGGAATGGTGTCAAATTCTTTGAGATATGCATTAGTGAATTGAATCCCCACAGATTGCATGAATTTCTTGCCATTTTAGGACCATTTGATCGTACCCTAATTGGCCCGACACTATGCATCTGAATCTAATTTTTAACTTAAAAAAAAATAAAAAATTCTCAATTTCTTGAGGTAAATGGTGTTAAATGGTCAAGGACATGCATTAGTGGGATGAGTTCCACTCATTGCATGATTTTCGGGCTGTTTTGGGGGCATTCGGGTGTGTATTCAAATTAGTCTAACCCTATTAATCTTAATTTAATTTTAATTTTTTTTCTTAAATTTCTTGGGGAAAATGGTATCAAAGGGTTAGGGATATGCATCAGTGGAATGAATCCCACAAATTACGTGAATTTCGAGCCGTTTTGGGGCCATTCCAGTATACCTAATTGGTTCGACACTATTCAATTAAATTGAGTTTTTAGTTGTTTCCTCAAATTTTTGGTTAGAGATATGCATTAGTGGGATGAATCTCATGGATTGCAAGAATTATGACCCGTTTTAGGGGGCATTGGAGGGGTTCCAATTCAGCCTAACACTATTCATCCGAATTTTAAATTTCAATTTTTGGTCTATATTTGCTTAAGATAATGTTGTTTTTAAATTACATTTTTATATTTTAGCAGAAGCTTGAGGCTTCGGGACTAGTTTGGGGTTGACAACTTGAGTCACTTGATGGCCATGGCCCACGGGTTGGTTTGATACATGGAGAGTTTGCTGATACTTGGTTAGTTGGAGTTGTAACTTGTGAGTAGAAAAAATAGTGGGAATTATAAGAAATGAAGATATTGGATGGTAGCTTTGTAAGAAAGTAGGTGGAAATAGGCATGCCATAAATGCAATTATTGTGGCAGATTAATAATTGGAGGAATTACATGTATAAAATGACCTTTTACACATTAAAAGGGCAAGTTGTCGGGTACCCAAGCGTTCAAAAGAGGCAAGGGAGATGATGCGGAAGAATTTAGAAGATATTAATGAGAAAAATGTTACTGTAGAAATGAAGTAGGATGTTGTCAATGCAACCCCAACAAAGGTTTTTTGGCCTTAATTATATGGGTGTGAGTGATAATGATAATGTTGAGTCTAATGAGGATTCTCATAGGGAAGTGTGATAATGGCGAGGAGAGAGCACGCGCACCACTCGTGAAGATGAAGAATGTTGACAAATGTTTAGAGGAAGGGGGCCAGTTTGTAATCACGGGGAGGGGGACTAAGGGTTTTAATTGAGAGTAGGGTGGGAATAGTGTTCGAAGTATCAGTATTGCTATGAGTTTCGCTGGCCAGGGGTACAGATACAATATCGATATCGCTGATAACCGGAAATGCGGGGAAACATGGCTAAAACGGTGGAATTTTCAGCGAAACTTCAGGAGATGCTAAAATGTACATATTTGCATATTTAGAAATAAAAAAATTGCAAAAATAATGCATATATAACAAGTTTCCATTTAATGGGGCCTTAAAAGCATGTGTTGTTGTTAGAAATCAGTCCAATCATCCCATCCGGCCTATTTAACCATCTAACATTCCATTCAAACATCAATCAATATTGCAAAATATCAACAACACATGATATTTGCCAAGATATTATCAATATTATCAATGACAAATTGAACACTAAATACAACCATGTGCCTATGGAAAAAAAAAATTGAAATAATTTTTCTTCTAATAAACAAAATTTTGATGATATAAATACGTTGGCGATATTATTGAAATATCATATCGGTACACTTATGATACAAGCATTACCTAGAATTTACATAGTCGAAAAATATTGGTGATACATTAGCGATATTGATGCATTGGAAATACAAGTGACACCTAGAATTTACATAGTTGAAAATATTAGCGATTACATTAGCAATACATTGCTAATACCTGAAATTTTTGATACTACTAGCGTTATCGGTATCACTACTAGTGTTATCGGTATTGCTGAGTTGGAGATAAAGATAATATCGGAGATAATTCGAACATTGGGTGGGAATGAGAGTCATGGTATATTTGATGGTTTACGGAGTGCTGTCAATGATAACCTTTATATGCTTCTTTAGCCAAGGTATTTCATATCCATTACGATATGCCCGCAAAGGCCAATACGTATTGGTAATGGCCATGACCGTTACGCGATACGGGGCAGTTGGTGGGACCGTATCGGCCGTTATGGTAGCTGTAAAGGCCGTTAAATGGCCACTTTTTTATATTTAAATCCATTTTAATCCCCCCCCCCCCTTTTTGACTTTTCTCATTTCAAAAACTCTCCTAGATCATTCTACAATAGATTTCGACCACTCTTATTGTAGGTTTTAATATTAAAATCGTAAATTGAGGTGATTTGAGCGAATAGAAGCTTCAATGGCCTTTTAAAAAGGAAAAAAGAAAAAAATTAGTATTTATGCCTTTTTTTTTTTCCTTATTTCTAGTTTCAATGCTTGATTATGACATGTAAACATTAGATACATATAATCATGTTCACAAATTCACTAGACAACCCAATAAAACACCCTCGCCAAATAGTGGACCATTACACTACCATAAACATGTTCAAAAAAAAAAAAATGAATATATATTTGGAATATTTACATTATTCTTGATTTTCTATTTTTATTTTTTTTTTCAGAATTTTTTGGGCAAAAGAAAATTTTCAACGTTATGGTGGTCATAACAGTCGTTATGCCCCTGTATCGGCCGTTATAGCCGATACCCGTATCGGTAATGGTGGTGACAATTACGCCATTGTTACCAAATACAGAATACCTTGTCTTCAGCTGTTGAAGGAGGTAGAGCTTTTGTAGGAGACTTGGATGATGCGGATGTGGAGCCATGTCCCCACAGTGAGCCTTTGACAATGATGGGGTGGGTGAATTGGTCAGCAATCAGGTGAAGCCTGTTCGTCTTTGCTTCCAAGAGTTTATTTTCACCAGTGGGCCATGATAGGATTTAATCATGATGCCAATCAATGTCAAATGATTCTGCTAACACCTAAACTCACTGGCTTGTTGGCAAAGAAGCCTTCAAAGTTAAGCTTCCACACACAGAGTAGGCCGAAACCATAGGTAATTTGCATCTTACAAGCCGTCATTTCATTTTCTACTCCAGCCAAGAATAGCCCCTAGTGACCCTTCCACAGTGATGGAGCCAACTAATTGATCAGGAGTTAAGGGAAGCCCGAAGTTAATAGACTTGACCTGTACTTGCAAGAGTAACTAAGCTGTAGTAATGCAGGCAGGATAGCCTTTAATAGTTTTTCCAACACTCAAACTGGCCGAATCCCCAGCGAAGGGAGTTCCGAAGTTAAGCTTCCATGTACCAAGAAGGGGCTGAGACCAAAAGAGAAGTCACATAGTTCATGATGTCAACATGGTTGTTTTTAATCTTCTCGATGTTGTTGGAAGTCCAGAAAAGAAGTATAATCTATAAGTCCTTACAATAATTAGCCCAACTAAAAATGGATCTCTTATTGTTATTGAGGGATCAATAGCGTTCAGCCATTACAAAAATGTGATTATTTCATTTGTAAATGCCCCCCACTCCAAAGGATTCCAAAAGAAGGATTTTCCATTGATTTAAAAAGTGTTCACCTCATATTGATCTCCTTCCATGCTCAGTCTTTGTCCTTGTACTCTGATAGAATAGATCTGGTACATCTTTTATCATATTATAAGGGTTTTACTAACATCCCAACATCCCCGAAGCTTTTAATTGACATTTGGAAATCCAATCATCAATCGGGGTGGTTTATTCAATAAACCATTGAGAGCGAGCATGGTGTAAGAATCACGCTGATCAGATGATTCTAACCATATGAATTGGGCCAATTTGCTCAACCATTTGTTTGTTACAAGACAGACAACATTGTTAGAATCATCAAACCAAACTGCTACTTTGGAATCATAAGCAATACAAAGTGGGATCTATTGGATAGATGGTTCAAGATTGATTGGACCTATTTTGTTTCTTTGCTCGATCTCAATTGTCCATTTTCCATGCTATTGATCGGAAGCCTATGACATCCACTTCGCATGATTTTTTCACCATGGCTTGTCCCTAGTTGTATGAAAGAATGGATGGTTCAAATTGAGAATCAGGAATCCCACGTCTATTAAGAGCTTTGGAAATGCTGCTAACGTCCCCTTGAATGTGGCGCCATTAGCAAAACCCAAAACCCAATTTATAAATAGTTGGGACAAGACTATGATAATGAATCCCAATACTTGTTATGAATACTATTTTATACAGATTCATGAAATAACTCTATGGATGTGTTTACCCAACAAGGCTTGGGTGAGCAGCCATCACCGTTGGTTTGCTCCCTACAGGTGTGGGTTCGACTCCCCTCCTCGACATTACCCAATTCACGTGGTTGTGGGTGACTGTGTGTATCCGCAGGGAATAGTCTCGCCTCAAAAGGGGCCAGGACACCCTGTGTCTTAAAAAAATAAAAATAAATTGTGGATGTGTTTGGCATATTCTTCACCACATTGAATATGCCAATGTCCATGTCTAACAGTATCACACACAATGTCTTAAATATCGTTATCGCGTAATGCATTGCACCCTTGGGCTATGGATACACATCGGTTATCGAATGGGATATATCGGTTGTATCGCATAATGTATAGTTGTTGTTGGGAAACATGGGAGCATTGGGAAATTGGTCGAATTTTTCAAGGAAACTTCAAGGATCGTTGAAAAAGACATCAATACACACTTAGAAATCAAAACATTACAAAAAAAAAGTGCACATAATAGGGGTTTCCTTTGTATGGGGTCCTTACATGCATTGCCCAATTGAACTGATGCAAGTATATTTAAAGTCTATTCACATAATTTATAAACATAAGAAGACATGCATGGAAACACAAACAATATGTTCGAAAGCAAAAGAAGAATCACTAGATCAGGTTACATGTTTGGTTTTGTGTTTGGATACGAAGATTGCAACTGATTTGCGAGAAATTGAGAAATTTCGATTTTTTCCAATTTTCAGCAACTTGCCCCATCTCCCCAAATCTTGAAATTGAAGCTCCAAATCCATGATTTTTCATGGAAAACATGAAGAACCATAGATTTGTAACCCGTTGACATTGATTTAACGTGATTTACAGCAAAAAGTAAAAATTAAAAAGATTGAAAATGCTCACCAGATCGAATAGGTGGGATATGTCAGCACTACATATGCATTTTGTATCGAACAGGTGAGATACAAGATATATCGTGGGATATATTGGCTGATATCGTTGATCTTTAAAACACTGATCACACATACTTGTTTCCAAGTTAGACAAACTGGTCCTGGACTCATGACTTTTCTCATGCAAGTTGCACATTTGCATTAATGATTCCATCACAAGTTAAATTTTCTACTGCTTTTCTTATTTATGTATTTCCTTCATATTAGTAGCCCGCTTAGTTGGGATGAGGCTTAGATGATGATGGTTAGTATTATTCACCTGTCTTAACTAAGATGCTTTCTCTTTGTTCTTAAATCCTTTCTCATTTCTCTAGTGTTAGTTTCATATTGATGGAAATTGAGTTTTCACTCTACGGACTGCACATGCTTGTTGATATGAATTCGAAGGTATTCAATAACAGTAACGGTGGCCGTAATAGCCACCACCGTCACCGTTATGATATGGGCTGTAATGGCTATTACAGGTTTTTTTTCAAAAAAAAAAAGAAAAAGTGCATCAGCCCTGTAATGGGTCCTTACGGGCCTTTTTACTGTAATGACTGTTACGGGCCGGTAATGTGTAATTGTTCCCACTTTACCATTTTTTAATACCTGAATTATCTTCATGGGGACTGTTTTCTTGTAAAGGTTAAGGGCCTGTTTGGTTGCATGTAATTACATGCATTTCCATGTAATATGCAACAAATCAAGCAATAAATGCGTACTCTAAAAACTACTTTAGTTTGAAGTTGCAATTGGGTAAGAGGTACCACGTTTGGAAGCGCCTTCTACAATCTCCTATCCACATTTCACCTTCTACATTTCACTGTACAGATTACACTGACTGCATGACAGTGGATTTCTTGTGCATTTATTATCTACATTGTTTTACATTCAAACACCCAAAGAAATTCATAATTACAGATTGGACTGATATTACCCCAAAATACATGTAATTACAGGCGACCAAACAGGCCCTAAATAGATTGCAAAAGATGCATTTATAAACACACCCTAATTTTCTACTTCCAGTATGACAGTAGTATTAAAAATTGACTATTCTTATATCAGAGAAAAACTGGGTGTAATTATCAGAAGCATCGGTGTGTTTATTTATCCAATGAGTAACTGTTGTTTCTTCTGTTGTTGTTTGTTTGTACCTGTTTAGCTTCTTCCACCTGATGCATCTAAAAGGGAAGACTGCTGGTACGGTTATGCATGTCGGACGCAGCATCACAATGATGAACATGCTCAGAAAAGAAACCATGTGTGTCGCCCAACGAGAGGCAATCCTGGTACATAATTTATTTTTTTCCTTTTTTAAACAGAACCTCAGAATTCTGTGGCCTATAGTCTTTCTATCTTATCTCATGAAACTGTTTAAGGGTTTTAAAATATATTGTGACACTTTTTATTTGAAAGGATAATATTTGAGGGTCCGGTGTCAAAGGTTATGTTTTTAACAGGATACATCTGAAGGATCCTGATGCCGCAAAATCAGGGCTTTGTTTGGCTTGCCATTTTTTGGGGAATGCCAAGCAAAACTGTGACATTTGGAAGTCCTCTTTAAGAGGTAAATTCAGGATCCTTGGTCTTTTGGTAATTCCCTGTGAAATGACAAGCCAAATGCCATATGGCAGACATGGTGCGAAAACCTTGATTTCGCAATCAAGATCTTCAAATATCTCCCTTCCAAACATACCTCATTTTGCTGCTTTGAAACCTGGTTGCTTGCATATAAGCAATTATACATGGTACCAATGATGTCAATAGTGTCAAACCTACTTTAATCAAATATTTTTTATTTTTATTTTTTCAAAATGGTCTTTCCTTAGAAAAGTTTGCAGTATTTCCAGACCATAGAAATTGCATTAGACCACATTGATCAGATTGTTTTTTATTTTTAATTTTCCCCATGGCTTGCACTTAGTGGTAGGGATGAATGGATGGTCAAGATGGACGAGTGGATAAGGGTGTTAGATAGATGACCTATGGACTTTGAATCAAACTTTGTGTAGGATTACAGTTCACCTAATATTGCTTTATTTTTGTAAGACATAGGCCTTGGAATGCTGCTCCTTAATTGGTTTGGTGCGATCTGTCTACTGGAAGAGTGGTACTTATAGAGGTCTCATTCATCTACTTCATAAACCTATTAGAATGCCTAGTTTTACACAGTGCACATGATTTGAGCTGTTCAGTGTTAAAACATAATGGCAGAATTTTAAGTAGAGTTTTTGGGGACTGCATGATCGGTTGGTCACAATTTGGTGACAAAATAGGTTTATAGATATATAGCCATGGATTGCATACTTGGGTTTTTATGAAATCGTCAAGCATGATTTTTATGAAATTTGAACCCTTGGTGGAAAAGGAATATTATTGTAAACACAGAATGGAGAACCATCCGGAGTCATCTGTCATCATCCTGTCATTGTTATCTCATGGGCCACCTTTATCCAACCAGCTGAATCAGCCTTCAGCCGTCATTGCAATGCAATACTAGTAAATGCTAGCTGTAGCTACATAAAAGTTTGAGATTTTCATAGATTTGAATCGGTCCAGCTATGCCTTTCTCAGCAAATGCGACAAATCTGATTCATTTTAGTAAATTTCAGAAAATTGAGTGAGGAATGGGTAACTGTACTACCCAAGGGTGTGCTTTTACCTGCTGTAGTTAGTGTGCTATTTCACTTCTCTCCCTGCTATAGCTACAATGTCTTCAAACCATGGGAACTTATCTGAACCCATGGCCCCATCCTTCTTAAACTTTTCTCCCATTAATTATTGAGAGAAACCTTGATACTCATGCAGAGTGTGATGGTCGATACACAGGCACTTAAAACTTAGAAATTGCATATGGCACACAAGTGGATTCAAACTAGACTCTACAAAATTTGGATCCCAGTCTAGCTGCATCATGAATTTTAAAAAAAAATTCCTTTATTTGTTTTTCTGACTATTGGATGGGCGGATTGGATGGTTAAAACTGGAATAAAAAATCCCATGATCCTATTTCAACTATTTTCTGTTAATCAGAGGCTAGGATTGTTACGACCAATCTGATGTTTGGACTGTGACTTAGCCAGTGGTTTCCACAATTTAGTGGTTTAAGATGTGTGATTTCCAGACACTTGCGTAGTGTCATGTGCCCTAGTAATTGTACTATAGAATATGCAAACTACTGTGATGCACCCAAGCATTCTCTATCTAGAGAGAGAGATGGTAAACAGTTGTAATTGGTGGTAAACGGACGCACATAGGCGAAAAAGGTTGTTTGGTTGATGGTAAACAGTGGTAATTGGAATCAACGTAAAATGGAATGCAGCAAAATCATGTGAATTGGAATCTCTCAAAAGGTTGAGAATAGGATGTTAATGCTAGAAACAGTCGAATTCTCGAAAATGAGCACACTTTTATGGCCCACTTGAGGCATATTTATAATTTCTTTATTTTTTGTATATATTTCAATGAGCTTATTATAATTATTATGTTAAATGTCACATATACTAATTTGGGGTATTAAAATTGATTTACTTAATGCATTCCAATTAATAGCATCCAAACACAAAATTTGGATTTTAGTGTATTCTAATTACAGGCAAAAACACAACTCTTGAGAATTCCAATTCACATTGATTCCATTTACCATGTGATTTGAATTCCAGTCTATTCCAATTACAAGCATCCAAATGAACCCTTATTGAATTATGGTGGTGAGGACTGCTGATTTGGTGTGGCCGCATATAGATGGGCCATAATCCAGTAGATAAATGTGGATTGGACAGGTAGCTTCAAGGTCAGTGGCTTGGAAAATGTAAAGTTAACTAAAAACAGAGCAATGAATTGATCCAATGCCCAAACTCAAAACTGCATGGTGAGAGTTGCCCAATCAAATTTTTGGCCTGTATCCTGCTGGGTGGACCAGCAGATCAAGCCCCAATTGTCATACATGTTCTATTTCCACGACTTTTTCGTTAAGGAAAATGAATTAAATCTGGTCCACAGCAATGTAAAAAATGTATCTCTTTTTATTTGAACAGCAAGAAGCCTCTTCAAACTTGCATGGTATTGTACATATACAATGCCCCTGTTCCTTCTTTTCTTTTTTTTTTTTTTTTTCATATTCTCCTATTCTCTCTTTGTTTTTTCCTTTGCCATCCAAACAACCTTACAAAATGGAAGGAAAAAAAAAACTGCCAAAATAATGTATAGTAAGTGTAAAACAATCTCTCTCTCTCTCTCTCTCTCTCTCTCTCTCTCTCTCAACAATTCCATGAGCTCGATCTCTTGATGAGGGGCCTCATTTGCTTGTCTTCTTCTAATGAGATCATTCCCAGATGGGACGGATCTTCCAGCATCATCTTGGCCACCAGATACCCCGCGATCGACCATGTCTGAACCTTCCTTGCCTGTTTACCTATGTACCGCCCCAGCTTTCCATCATAGTATTCCGGCCAATTGTCTTTCAAGAGCCGGGTCTCAGAAAGCTCGATTGCTCGCATGGCAATCTGTGGGCGGCCTGTCTTGGTGCAGGCGGCAGTCAGCAGCCACAAGAGTACTGTAGGAAACAAATAAAAAAGAAAGAAAGAATATCACAAATGCTAGGAAAAAGGGACTGGTGCACTAAATAGTGCATGGAAACATTCAAGGGGCAATGGACGGATGTGGCACACATGCAAGATTGGATCCCTCATTGGTTGGGGTCCAAGATATGCCCTAAACTGAAGATAGCCTGGTCCACTCATCAGGTGGGCCACATGTACGACTGTATGGATCATTAGCCATATGCTGGCTGGTATGACATGGATGACTGTTTTCGCCAGACATGTGAGTATAATAAGGGCAAGAAGGCAAGCTATTGTAATCATTCCTCCATTTTCTAACATTAATCGTGAGAATGCATTGTTCTTAGGCCCAACCCACAACAGCAATCAGATGGGATTAGAGAAAATGAGAGCAGTGCTGTGATATGGAAAGGGATGTCTGCATTCATCAAGTGAAAAAAATGCATTCATCAAGTGAACTTGTCTGAATCAAACAAACATTGGTTCCTAACATGGGGATTTCTACATGAATTCCAAGTATGGCATGCGACCTTTATATTTGATTCAGGGAAGTTTGGCACTTAAGGTCAGAGGTGCCAAGATCCAAGCTGCTCATCTGGTGGCCCCACCATGTACATGTCATGGACAAAAGAAATCAAGCTAGCAAACTCATATGGTGCGTCACACCCAACCCAGCTATGTCGAACAAGAAACAGTTCACCAAATTTATTTAAACCACCCATTTCTTTTGTAGCCTGATCTTTGAACCAGGGCCATCTGAACAGTGGGAACATTTGAGTGGCTTGGATCTCACAGACGCCTTGACCCAATGAACTATAAGTTCTTCACTGCAGGGCTCTTTGTTGCACGACCTGACAAATCCACCACCTCATGAAGTGAGAGAATCAGGTTCCACAGGACTATAAATACACCCAACACTCATTTCAATGGTGACCTTCGGACATGTAGGAGATTGATCGGTGAGCCTCACTTGTATCATGATCATGGTGGGAAAAATGACAGCATTATAACAGCAAAACAGCAGTAGCTCAGACAAGACTAACCTGGCCAAGATCCTCCATTATGGTAGCTCCATCTAGTATTTTTGGGGTCCCAACCTGTTACGATCCGCCATTCATGGCTCTCTAACGCAGGATAACATATCTTCAAAGGCATTTCTCCAAATAATTCTTCCCATTGGGATTCGATAAGATCCATGATAGCTACTGATTGCTCGGGGGTTGCTAGGGAAGATAGGATTGCAACACAGTTGCCCAGACAAAACCATCGGAAGTCCATCCTTGCAGGACTGATGTTTCCGATGAAGTAGCCACCACGGATCGGCATGAAGTCGAACACCCAAAATGGGATCGAATCAGGAATAACATTAAACTTATTGACTGCTGTGTGAGAATATTCTTCGGTTTTGTAACGGTATATGTCATTTAGCTGCTGGAAATCGAGCCAAAAATAACTCCGCATGTGAAGGAAGGCGTGCAAGCGTTTCACAATTCGCTCCACAAACTTTTTCCCTTCCTCATCGTGTTTAAGCAGTTGCAAAGCGCACCTTAATGCCATAAAGAAAAGTGCTTGGATTTCGATGGGATAGCCATAAACACCCTGTTAAATGAGTATGCACCGCAAAAAAACTTAGTATATTCACTGATTGGGCAAAAATATCAGACAAAAGCGATCACTATAAAAGTTGTAAAACGCAAGCATGTTGGAGATTCCGAGAGTAAGGAAAGCTACTGCGCCGGACTATTTTGCAAATCAGTTCCCATGGGTACACATGGCAGCGCTGTATATGATTCAGACTGCTCATTTCAGTGGCCCATTGTGAGCAGAACTTTATTTTGAACTCCATAGTTAAAAACAAATAAGGCTCGCATAACTGTTTTAACGTTGAATGTTCCATAAATCTCAGAAGATCAACAAAGAAAAAGTCCTTTAGAGAAAGTGAAGTAAGCTCATGTTTATTTTTTATTTTATATATATTTTTCTTTTTAAAAAAACACACATTTTATTAAAAAGTAGGTCTTTTGCATGTGATTTATGGACATAGATTGGCTGTGGTAAACTATTGATAAAATGTTGGGGGACCGCAAAAGCATACAGAGTAGAATCAAGAGGAGTAATCCAATCACACAAACCAAGCACAACAAGAACAAATCAATTTAACATGAAAAAACACTTGTAGGAAAAAACTACGGCAGAAAGCTACATATGATCACTATGAAAGCAGAAATTACAAAGAGAAAAAGCTTACCTAATTCGAACAACCTCAAATTTCACTATTGTTACACCCTTTGAAACCCTTGGACAAATTAGGAATCCTGGAACTACCTCTCAATCTCGTTTACACCCATATATATAGCCTATAGAAGGATCCCAAGCAAAATCGGAAATAAATCCCACAAAATCACAACTCCGTGCAAAATTGTGCGGAAACTGTCGATGGCATCAAAGAGTCTTCGATGTTATCGAAACTAATCATTTGATGACATCGAAGCTACATCGATGACATTGAAAAAACATATCAACTGTCCAGAGACAAAACATGATTTTTCAAAAAATCCTCGATTGGATCGAGCTATGTTCGATGGCATCGAACCTTACCTTCCATGTCATCGACCACCCTCCGTTGGCATTGAAAAAAATGCCCTGATAGTCTAGTGACCAACTGGAGAAAATTCAAAAAATCTCGATGGGATCGAGTATTGTTCAATGCTATCAAAGGTGACATCGAACAGTCTATCAATGACATTGGCAGTCCTTGTATTTGACTGGATTTAAAACATCAAATACAACAATCTCCATCATGTTTTCAATAATCAAACATGTAACTTCTTGTTCTCTGCTCTTATCTCTGTCTTATAGCATAGATCCATCAACGCTTCTCGTGCACACTCCGTCTTCCTTTTTTACGTCATCGTTAAGCCTAGAGAAGTCACACAAAACTTAAACTTCTCTTCAGGAACCACCTTGGTGAGCATATCCATAGGATTCACGCTAGTGTGAATCTTCTCCAGAGTCACGCCTCCTTCCTCAAGCACATGTTGGATAAAATGGTGATGAACATCAATGTGTTTAGTACATGAATGATAAACATAGTTCTTAGCCAAATTAATAGCACTCTCGCTATCACAATTAAGCAGCACGACATCCTTCTGAAGCTCCAACTGATTAATCACGCCTCTCAACCAAACACCTTCTTTGAATGCCTCCGTCACTGCCATATACGCTGCTTCGGTTTTGGAAAGAGCCACCACAGATTAAAGGTTCAACATCCAACTAATTGCTCTACCCAATAATATAAACGTGTAACCTGAAGTCGACTGTCTGGAATCCACATTGCCTGCGTAATCCGAATCCACATACCCTACCAACTTTTCCCATGTCTTCTTAAAAGATAGGACATAGTCTTTTGTACCTCGAATGTATCGAAGTAGCCAGTCCATTGATTCCCGATGTTTCTTGCTGGGGTTTGACATGTATCTGCTCACCACATTGACTGTCTATGAAATATCTAATCTTGTGCAAACTATGACATACATTAAACTGCCAACCACATTCGAATAAGGCACACAAGACATATCCTGTTTTTCCTCATTTGATTTAGGACATTGTTTTGAGGAAAGCTTAAAGTGAGTCATGTGGGAAACACTCACCGGCTTTGCCTTGTCCATCCCATACTTGATCAACACATTTTCAAGGTATTTTGCCTGAGATAATTAAAGCCTGTTCATATTCCTACCTCTGTGAATATCTATGCTGAGAACATTCTTTGCAGCCCCCAGATCTTTCATCTTGAATGTCTCGGATAACTGAGTTTTCAGTACATCAATATTAGATATGTTATGACTAGCGATCAATATATCTTCAACATACAATACCAAGATGATGAACTGGCCATCGCTCAATGTCTTGTAATAGACACAATGATCGTATTCACTCTTAGTAAAGTTTTGACTCAATATGAAAGAATTAATTTTTTATACTACTGCTTATGCAATTGTTTCAGGTCGTACAACGATATTTTTAACCTGCAAACCTTGTTCTTTACCCCTTTAACTTTGTAGCCCTCTGGTTGCTTCATGTAAATATGCTCTTCCAATTCCCCATGTAGGAATGCAGTCTTCACGTCCATTTGTTCCAGCTCGAGATTGTATTAAGAAACTAGTATTAATACGAATCTGATAGACACCTACTTAGCCACCGGCGCGAATATCTCTGTGAAGTCAATTCATCCTCTCTGAGCGTAATCCTTCGCTACCAACCTTTCTTTATATCTATCATATTTCCTTTTAAATAACCACTTACATCTGATCACTTTTCAGCCCATTGAAAGTTCCACTAACTCCTATATATTGTTCTTGTACAAGGAGTCCATTTCATCGTCTATTGTTGCCTTCCACTTTTCTGCATATCGCTTATCAAGAGTCTCTTAAATATTAGACAGGTCCCCTTCATCCATAATGAGGGTATATGCGATATTTGAGTCGTCCCTGTATACTGCTGGTAATCTATGATCTCGTGGTGGATTTCTCCTCACAAGCGGTTGCTCCACCAGCTCTTGTACCTCTATCTGTGAATCTGTCTCTGCCTAAGTATTATCTATGTCAATCTGAACGTCTACAACCAATCTTTCAGGTTCCTTTTGCTCATCCTGATCATTCTTGTGGAATAGGGAGCCTTCATCGAATCTGATGTCGTGGCTAGTGATGACCTTGCGTGTGACCTTATCGTATAACCCATAACCCTTCACACCAATACCACAGGCATTAAAAATATACTTTTTGGTTCTTTGGTCAAGCTATCTCTCTCAATTGACGGTACATGAGAGTATGCCTCACAACCAAATATGCGCAAATATGAGTAGTCAACCATATGACCACTCCAAACTTCCTCTGAGATCTTACAATCAATTGCTACAAAAGGGGACCAGTTCACCAAATAGTAAGCCGTGTTAACAACCTCAGTCCATAAGTCTTTACCCAACGTAGCTTTACTTAACATGCTCCGTGCCCTCTTCATGTGTGTCTAATTCATCCGCTTAGACAAGCCATTTTGTTCGGGTATGTGGCACATTGTGTTGTGCCTAATAATCCCTTCATCTTTGCAATATTCATTAAACTCAGCTGAAGTAAATTTGCCACCATTATTAGTCTTTAAAACTTTTATTTTTCGCCCCGACTTTTTTCCACCATTACCATTCATTGTTTGAATTTGGTGAAAACTTCGGATTTATATTTCATTAAATAAAAACTTTTTGATAATAGTCATCAATGAATGTGACAAACCATAATGACCCTCCAACAGAAACCACGAGCAATGACCCCCATATGTCAAATTGCATATAATCAAGCACTCTCTTACATACATGTTTACAAGTTTTAAATGATAGCCTAGATTTTTTTTCCATATATGTAATGCTCGCATATATTTAAATCAGAATTATTAAAAACTGAAATTAAACAACAATCAGAAAGTACCTTCATGCCCCGCTTGCTCATGTGGCCTAGACGAGCATGCCACATATGTATAGCTGTGGAGTCCGTAATTGCTGTTGTCGCTCCATCTATGCTCCCGATCAACCTGTAGATGTTACCATGCCTCTGCGCTTTCATAATCATGAGTGCCCCCTTTGATACTTTAAGGACGTTATTTAACACCGATGAACTTGCACCCTATTGCATCGAGTGCACCGAGAGAAACCAAGTTCTTCTTCATGTCAGAAACATGCTTGACCTCGGTGAAGGTACACTCCATCCCATCAAACATCTTGATGCGCACCGTAGCAACAACCACAACATTGCAGGCATTATCATTGCCCATAAACACCTGTCCACAATCACACTCCCCATAACTGGTGAACCAAATTCGATGAGGAGTCATGTGATATGAAGCCCATGTGTTAAGGATCCACTCGTCTCTATGATCATCGTACAAGTGTCCAATCATAGACACTGACAACACATCACCTCCACTTATATCTTCATCAGACATGGCAGTGTCGGCCTCCCTGGAAGAAGCCTCTGAGTTTTCTTTCTTTGGTTTAGGATTTGTATAATCTTTCTTCATGTGCCTAGCCATCCCACAGTTCTAGCACTTTAACTTGCCCTTGCCCTTACCTTTGGATTTGGATCTCGATCAAGAAGATCCTGTATCTTGTTCAGTATTCCTGCCCCTTATAAGTAGTGCATCAGAAGAAGCCCTCATGCTACTATTTTTCTTTCTCATGGCCTTTCCATGAAGAGCTGAGATAACGGTGTCTACACTCAGGGACGTATTACCGTTACACAAAGAGTCCCTGAAGACTCATACGATGCCGGTAGATAATTTAGTAAAATACATGCCTGACTTCATCTTTGACCACTTCCTCCATGTCTAGTAACTTGCAAATTAACTTGTTAAAATTACTTATGTGGGCCTCCACATCTCCACCCTCTGCCATCCTGAAGTTGAACAACTGCAACTTCAAGTGTAGATGATTTTCTAGGGACTTTTTAGAATAAACGTCCTCTAATTTCGCCCACAACTCCATTGCGGTTTTCTTCCTCATAACGTTATAGAGAACCTCATCCGTTAGACATAATCGGATTGAGGATTTAACTTTCTTATCCAAAGTCTTTTAATCATCATCATTTATAGACTCACGTCACTCCTCAAGAGCCTCATCTAGCCCTTGCTGAGTTAATAGACTAATCATCTTAATGTTCCACAACTCAAAGTTATTTTTACCTAAGTACTTCTCAATGTCATACTTCAGATTTTCGGCCATTGATACCTCCTTACAGATTCAAGTCTGCGCCCCAACATTATCTCTGATACCACTTGTTGGGGGACCGTGGAAGCACACAGAGTATAATTAAGAGGAGTAATCCAATTGTACAAACCAAGCACAATAAGAACACAATGATTTAACATGGAAAAACCCTTGTGGGAAAAAAATGGCACAAAGCAATAGATGATCACTATGAAAGCAAAAATTACAAAGAGAAAAAGCTTACCCGATTCAAACAACCTCGAATCTCACCCTTGCTACACCCTTTGAAACCCTTGGACGAATTAGGAACCCTAGAATTACCTTCTAATCCTGCTTAAACCCATATATATAGCCTATAGAAGGATCCCAAGCAAAATCAGAAACAAATCCCACAAAATTCCAACTCGGCGCAAAATTGCACGAAAACTGTCGATGTCATTGAAACTAATCCTTCGATGGCATTGAAAAAACACATCAACTGTCCAGAGACAAAACATGATTTTTTGAAAATCCTCGATTGCATCGAGCTATGTTCGATGTCATCGAACACATTTCGATGACATAAAAAATGCCCAGATAGTCCACTGACCAACTAGAGAAAATCCAAAAAATCTCGATGGGATCGAGTACTATTCGATGCCATCGACAGGCCCTATATCTGACTGGGTTTAAGACATCAAATACAATAATGAGTAGTGGGAGGTAGGAAAATGTAGTGGAGAGGTATCAATTCAAAAAGAGATTACTTGGAAAGGAATTGAGAGAGGCAAAGAATGACACTAACTCACTATTTGATTGCTCATGCACATAGAAAATTTTAACTGATTCAAGTGAAGTCTTGTACATACATATATGTGCCCTGACTGAACTTTTGACTATTTTTTAAGTATTAAAACTCATTTAATAAACATTTCCTATTTGGCATTTTGCAACCTTTAGGGGTTGGCCCCACCATGCATAGGTCAAGGTCCAAAAGTCAACCTTGTCGGACAATCCTAATTGCTTGATCAGAATGAGGCCTAATAGATTGCGGTGATGGTGCCATTTCCCCTCAAGTGGAGTTAATATCGCCCAGCCAAACTATTTTTAGGCCATGGCCCATGTATGTTGAGGTAAGAGGATGAGTCCTTTAGATCTTTTATTTGCTGGTAGTAGTCCTATAAAGACCTAATAACTTAGTTTCTGTCATGACTCCTTAAATCCAAGCAATCTACTTGCTGTTCCCTACATCCTTCCCAGTGTTCATTTACATGCCACTTGATCAAATCAATTAGCAAATAAAATTGTATCTCGACCTCTATCGAGGATTCATCTAAGGCAATCTCGAACTCAAGTCTGATTTGGGATGTTACTAGATCTATTGAACGGAAAAAAAATAAAAAATAAAAAAAATAAAAAACTGGGTTTGGCTCAAACCCAAATCAGTGCCCTATAGGTGTTTGACTGTAGAAAAAGTAACAGAATACCAACTGTTATAGGGAAAAACGGACCGACCTACGGAAAAAGGTCAGGCCGGACCCTACACGCTCAACCAAGCAAATATTAAGCCCCTCTGTTCTCCTCTCCATGGTAAAGAGATAGAGAAGGAAGGAGAGGAAGAAGAAGCACAGTTGCCATGGGAATTCGCTTCCTACTTAAAATCTGTGGCCGAAGAACATGCCTGCAAGAGCCCTACCTTCATCGATTCCAAGGTCTCCGGAGTTCATCAAGAGCGCTCCGTTCCTTTACTCGACTAAGGAGATAGGTGGACATTACCCAAGTCGACATTACCTAGGTCAGTATGACCAGGCCGGCTTAGCCCAGGTCGGTATATCCCAGGTCGGCACATGTAACATCCTAAATTTTCGCTATTTTAAATATTCCTAAAACCCTTGAAATTTTTTAAAATAATTAACTTATGTTTTCACTTACTGACCTGATGTTAGCCTATACGCGAGTGATACCGATAAAGAACCGCATAAATAAGATTAATCAATCGTAGAAAGCCAACGAATCCAACGATTTAGAGTGATTATGACCGAGTGTCATTTTCGCTAATTGCAAATAATCCACACTATGAACATAGTTAATCTGAACCCTAATAATTACGTATAAGAAATCTTGATACCTAATTCATTTCAGAAATGCCCCGATTATCCGAACAAGCTCTAGACCACTCGTTAGTGGGCCACTAGTTTTGAAACTATAAAATAATGTCTGTCTCACTGGGCTTGACGTCATACGTGTGTGGCCAATTAAGATAGTAACCAAAATTGCGGAACTTGGGCCAGAGGCTGAGTGCTTGAAATGCACAAATACCCTAGGCTGAAGCTTGAAACTTATGTAAATAGACATTCCGCTCTTTCGTGAAGCCGTTAGATCGCATCCAAACTCGAGGTATGAGTTAAGGATATTTCCCTACTCATATCCGTATAACTATGACCCTGATCGAACATTGATAGCCGTCGATCGCAAGTAGGGTCCCCTCGGTCAATCGAGACATCCAATCTCCACCAAATTTGGGCCGATCGCTCATCCTATGATGAGGCACCTGCCTCATGGCGCGGATGGGCCAATAGGCCCTTGAAATAGCTCTATGGGCTAAAATTCAGCCTACTAGGGGCATGCATGCTAGAAAAAGGGCCCCCAGGGCCATTTAGACATAAAATCTGGGCTATATAAGGCCTAAAAATTCACTCTTTCACTCCCATACGAATTTCAGCTTCCAGGGAGAGAGGGAGTGGGGAGAAGTGGAAGAAGGAGTTCCTTGGGGAGCTGAGTTGGGGAATTTTCCTCTTGCTGTTGCCCACGTCAGAGCCCGCAACAACACCCCACTTTAAAGAGTGGCCTGATGACGATAGAGAGGTAATCCCCTAGCCCTCTTTTGAAATTTGAGCCTTGTGAGCTATTACATGCGCCCTTACAAGCTAACCTATGCGACGCAGGGCGTTAATCTGTTAAATACTTGGCTAGAATCCTAGGAGCAGTGCTAAGTAAATCGGTGGGCTACCCTTAGGTGTGACCATTACCTTTATGTTGCCAATTATCGAACCTATGCCGTAAATAATGATTGTGTAGTGAAAATTGTGAATTGCATGCTAACTAGTGACTAATCCTTAGGCCTATTATCATCTGTGAAGTACAAATTTTCATTTATGGTTATCGATTATTGATTGCATGCTAGAATAGACTGGATTCACTGAAATTTCATGCCCACATGATCCATATTTCCCCCCTAATACATGCGCCTAATTTGTTGGTTGTTGTAAATTGTGTGATGATTGAATAATGCACTTGCATACCTATTTGTTTGCCCATATCAGCTAAAATATCCTGAAATACTGTTGAGTTGGATGCTTGTTCCTAAATAGAATTATTTATGGTAAGCTGTAGAATTTTAGTCTATTTGTAATTGGGTTGGCCAGCAAACTGAAAAAAATTTACAAGGGCAGCCTTACTGGATTGGTTGTCCTGGGCCAATCTGACCGATTCAGGTTAAAGATGGACAACCGACAATAGTTGGACTACGCGGGATGCTTACACCCAATGCCGGTTGCGCTGTAGTTCACCTGAGTTAGCCAAACTATTCCACTAGTTGGCCAACCATGTATATTCACCATGTATGATCACGCCTGTTTGAACCTGGGACACCCCATGACCTTGAAACGACTACTTACAACTGTTAGTGACACGATCTACAAGTCTCGAGAGCTGGGCATGGTGGTATGGGACACTATGCTTGAGCTGTCAGCTTACGCTGGGGTGACGAGCCTCCCTGTAGTGACCGCGAGCAATCTAGTTTACAAACCCACCTTTCGTACGAGTGCAATTGGGAGTGATGAACCTAGACAGATCAAGGCTCATAGGCACGAGGCAGCTACAGCCACCCTGGGCCTCGTGATTAGATTAGGGCCGTGATTTCATGGGAGTGCCTGAGATTCTCCAATCTTGCTGGACAAATGGACATAACTAAACATTCGGCTAACATGATCATTATCGCATTGTATTAGTTAGGTTGGCGACTTGACAGTAGAGGTCGCATTGAGGGAGTGTTGGTCATATGTGAACGTATAGATGGAGTCGCTTGAGGGAGTGTTAGATGGCGAGGGTATGCATCATATCATAATAACATGCACGTACATTAACAAAAGTATTTAGGGACTATATGCTTAAATTGCTTTTCATTAATTGTGTATGTGGATTTGATAGCTTGTGTAACTTGATGTTAATGGAACAACTGAGTTGATCACTCCTAGGACTGTGTTTTAAAACATTATCCAGACCCTATCTTAGATATAGGTATCACAGAGTCTGATGCACTGGATGGGGCATCCATAGACTCGGAGGAGGAGCTCTCATATTTCTAGCTCTTAGGCAAGCCACTATAGTTGCCCTAGGGCCAGCGATAGAGCCATAAGGCAGGGACGTTTTGTACATCTTTTTGACTATATGTATTTTGCTGGGGCGTGGTCCTGTATACTACGCATTTACACATCATTTTTTATTGTCATGACCTAATTTAGTTAGTTGATTTCAATTTACGCCACATGATCCATTTAATTTTTCAAATGTTTATATACCAATAAAATGAAATCTAAATTAGTTAAATATGCAAAGCATAAGTGGCTCTCAAAAACTCAGGAGTCGGGCATTACTCGACTCTCAAAATTTAGGTCGTTACAACACACTTCAGGTCGGCTCAGCCTGCCTCCTATCAAGCTCTGACCACATCCACTCGAGATCTTTGCCGAAGATCTAGGAAGCCTATCACGATAGAGATATATCCGAGATCTTCGAAGGATATCCGCGACACGCTCAGGATCCTGAGATCTTCGCTAAGGATCTCAGGAGATTCACCACACGCTCGGGATCGAAATCCCTCTACAATATGCACCTACTAAATAGGGAGATATCCTCTATGTCACCACCTCTCCCAAATTATAAATAGAGATGCCTCTAATGGTAAAAGGTACGTGTAATCTTTAGTCCTAAATTTCGACACTCAACTAGACCTAGATTTCTTTCCTGACTTAGGCATCAGAGGGTCCCTTGCTCTAGCTAGGGTCTTCCTGGTTTGTTCATTGTGCAAGTAAGCAGGTCCAAAGAGGGATAACTAGATTTCTGCATCAACAGTTTGGCGTCGTCTATGGGAACGACATTGAAAGCATTCTCATCTCACCATAGTTCAACAATGGTGAAAGGGAAGAAGAAAGCTCTGGCCTCCTCTGTTACGCCCAACCTCGCACCGCCGGAGCAGTCTGCCAGCCACTGGGATTCCTCTTCCCAGCTGCAGTTGACTCTGCGCCCGTGGGGTCGATGCAATGATCCCGCAGTTGGGGAGGATGACTTGTCTCCCTCGAGCAACAATTTGAGATGTTAAACAGCAACATGAACTCCATGAAGCAGATATTGGAACAACTACAACCCCACCCCACATAAGGGGACAAGCCAGTGGCAGGTCCAATGGTTCGAGAGCTCCCCGAGCCATCTTACGTGCTTGTTGTTTCCCACAGGAGTCAGCAACTCAGAACATCAAGGTTGACACCTTCTCATGTCTCGGGAACCACCGCACTGGCTACTTCCGACCTATGACATGAGATGGATATAAAGAAGCACGACAAAGCACTTGAAGTCGCGACTAAGGTTATGGCTGAAAGCGGTGACCCCTGGGAAGCCGAGCTCAATGACCTGCGAGGTTAGATCAACAACATACATTAGGCCTACCACTCTAACGTCTCGACCTCAGTGGAAGCAATACTAGAGGAAACTAAACCTCTATTCACCACCGACATTATGCACACATAGTTGTCGCCCCATACTTCGGAACAACTGACCCAGTCGAGCACTAGGAATCCTTCAGGGCTTGGATGAATTGCAAGGTGCATTAACCGCAGTCATGTGTCACACATTTTCTTTAACCCTGACCGGAGCAGCTCGAAAGTGGTTTCGATAATTGAAGTTGCAATCGATCAGCTCTTTTACGCAGCTTAGCAAAGCCTTCATCACCAATTTCATTGGAGGGAAGGAGAGCCTTAAACCCACTTCCCACCTCCTCAATATAATTATAAACGAAGGCGAGCTACTAAGGGATTACATTAAATGTGTCAACCTGGAAACCATGCAAGTGCACGCGCACTTAGAAGAAATTTCTTTAACTGCCATGGTGGGAGGCCTCAAGGAAGGAATATTCCTCTTTTCTCTTAACAAAAATCCTCCCATGACGATAGCCGACCTCCTCAACAAAGCCCAAAAATACTCTAACACTAAAGAGATCGTTACTCTGCAGAAAGATGTTCAGAATAAAGGGAGCTCGGCCAAAGAAAAATGACCTAAAGAAGAATCCGCTTTGGCCAATGACAACAAAAGAAGGAAGGACAATGAGCCCCCAAGGAGCCATTGCCTAAGCAGGCGACTTAACAACAGGTTCAGTTCGTATACCCCTCTCAATGCGACGCCTGAGCAGGTCCTCATGGAGGTCCGAGACAAACGAATCCTTAAATGACCAAACAAAATGAAATCTGATGCAGATAGACAAGACAAGCAAAAATATTGTCACTTCTATCGAGACCACAGCCACTCAACTAGTGACTGTTTCAACCTGAAAGAGGAAATTGAAGCTCTCATTCATAATGGGCACCTACGTGAGTTTATCAATAGAAAGGAAGAACGAGCTGACCCGAAGAATGAGCAACCCATCAACAATGAACCAACCAGGAAAATTCGCACAATCTTTGGAGGGCCTGCCGGGGGAGGTGACTTAAACCGAGCTTGGAAAGGCCATGCCAGAAGTATCGTCACTCTAGCTCAGAGCATCAGGTCCTTGTCACTAGCAGACCCCTGAAAGATCAGAAGATAATGCCTTGTGATCTGACCTTCACTGAAGAGGACGCCCGAGGCGTTCACCACCCCCATGACGATGCACTCGTGGTAACTATAACTATATCTAACCGCAGAGTGTTTCATATCCTGGTGGACACTGGTAGCTCGGCAGACATCCTCTTCGCCAAAGCATTCGACAAAATGAGAGTTGGGCAACCTTGACTCCGAGCCATCAAAACTCCCCTGCTTGGATTTGCAGGGGACAAGGTCACATCAGAAGGATCGATTCAACTCCTAGTCACAGCTGGAGAAGGGAAGAACCAGACAACAACCATGATCGACTTCTTGGTGGTAGACTGCCCCTCTATCTACAATGTCATTTTCGGATGACCTCACTCAATGCTCTTCAGGTCGTTGTGTTGATGTACCATCTCTTGATGAAGTTCCTCACCGAACATGGTATCAAACTAGTCAAGGGAGTCCAACAAGAAGCTTGGCAGTGCTATTTGATGGCACTAAGTACCTAGCACCAGGCAATGGCCATCACCTCTCTTGATCTCCGAGAAGACTCAAATGAAAGAGGGCGCCCTATGAAAGACCTCATACTTGTGCCACTTAATGACTCCGACCAAACCTGAATGGTGTAGATCGGGTCATCCCTGACACCACCGTTACGAGATGAAGTCATAAGCCTCCTTCGATAATATGCCAACATGTTCGCATGGTCTCATCAAGACATGCTCGGCATCAGCCTAAAGGTTAATGTTGACCCCGACTATCGATCAATCCGATAGAAGCGAAGAGTGTTCGATCCCGAACGGAATGCCATAATTGGAGACGAAGTCAAAAAACTCCTCAATGCCAACTTCATCGAGGAAATTTACTATCTAGATTGGATAGACAATGTCATCTTAGTTAAGAAGTCCAATGGGAAGTAGCGGGTTTGTGTTGATTACACCAACCCGAACAAAGCCTAGCTTAAGGAAAACTTTCCTCTCCTCAGATTCGACTAACTCGTCGTCAACAAGGCTAGACATGAACACCTGAGCTTCGTGGATGCCTACTTAGGCTACAACCAAATCGCTATGCACCCATATGACAAGCAGAGGATGACTTTTGTTATATGTAACGTCTCGAAAAAATTCGTATAAAGACCCGAGTACCACCTCAAGCAGAAATCATTAAGGACCAAATCCCTTTAGAAATTAGATGTGGATTAATTAGGTGCTAAACTAGATTATCTATGAAATTAGCACTAATCACTTTAAATACGATCTGTATGACCCAAAATCTGCAGGATCGCTAACGCTACATTGCCTAAAAACTTAGGATCCTTCTTAAAACCCAGTTGCTCTTGGGAGCGCATCGAAACTCCGTATCAGACCTGGACCGCACGTCGAAAGTCTGATATCCCCAAATCTATATGGTTATGACTGCCTTGCTGGACTTGGCAATTATCTCAAAAATCAAGTCCTAAAGGTATCCAGAAAAGCATAACATGAGCACAGAGCGAAGTGTGTGAGAAACACAAATATTTTTAGGAAATGAACTGAAACTTAAGTGAATTAAGTCGTTTGCTTGCAGGCCAAATCTAAGGATTTAGACCGTCAAATTCTGACCCAATTACACTCTCAGATCAGAAAAAATTTTCAACACATGTCAGTGCACTTGTGACCCTGATCGAGTACCGATGACTGTTGAACTGAAACTGGTCCCCCGTGGTCGATCCACTGATCCGATTGGACCGAGATCTTAAACTGACCTAGATCCAATGGCAGGGAGCTTAAGTCCGACTGCATGTAGAAAAGGGGCCTCCAGAACAGCTCCGTTGGACCGAAGCGGCCAGTCTTTGACTATAACCTAAGTATACCATGGCCCTGGGGCCATTCCCATCAGTTCTAGGCCTATATAAGGGCCTTAAACCCTCTCTCTCCCTTGCCATACGAATTCTATAAACCCTAGGAGAGAAGAGAGAAAAGAAAGGGAGAAAGTGAGGAGAAGAGAGAGAGAGAGTGTGAGAGTTAGTTCCTGGGACTCGATCCCATCGCTCCACGTGCCGAATTAGGTTGTCTGTATCGCTATCCCGGTGATTCCGACTCCGTTATTGGGTAAGAAATCCTAACCCCAAATTTGTTTAGGGATTTAAATAGAGTAAGTGTTGAAGTAGCTAACTTATTTCATGCTATAGGTTGCCATTGTGCCGTAGGCGAGACTTAGTGTTTAAACTGAATTCGTTACGAGTCTACCGGTGAAAGGTGTAGACTATAAACGTTTAGGTTATGGTTTTCAAGGCTTTCAATGTCAGTAATGATTTATGGCTGGCTTGATTGCTATCACATGTGCTTAGATACAAGGTTTTTCCTACATATGCTTATATATAGACTATGTTGATTTATAACACAATCCATGTGTTTGTTGAAATGTTTGAATGAGTATGGAATTTGGATTCGTGCTTGCCATGATTATCTGTCATGGATATATGATTGTTGTATAGGTGACAACTCTTTGGTGAAAGGATTTGCCATAATACATGTTATAACCAACATACGTCATGTATGTTATAGTGTGTAGTCTATGTATTTGTAAAAATGTCTGAATGAGTAAATAGTGGGTAAATTGTATTTTATGTGGGTATTGAGATAAGATTCTTAACTACCTTAGCTATGTGTATAAATCCATTCATGTAACTTAGATTATGTGATGTGATTTACATATGAAATGTATAGGTGTGAAAGCATGTTTATTTATACTTTATAAAAATGCTCAAGTGGTTCCCTTGTTTGAATTAATTGTTTATTACTGATATGCCTATCACATATGCTTTCTTGTTATGTTTAAGTATATTTGGGACTGCTACATAGTCCAGGCGATCGGTAAAGATTCCGGAGTTAGTGACCGAGGTTGTTCCGGCACATCAGATATGTTCGGGGAATCCGAGTCGTATGCAGATTTACCAACAGTGGTTAGGCCACACGGAGTGCTTACGCACTCTACGTCGACTAAGTCAACATACGCTCGTACTAACCGAGCTTGTCAAGTAACCCGATTGACCCATTATATGTTCACCATGTATGGACGCTACTGCTTGAATCTAAGGTGCCAACTTACCAGTGAAGATCCCGTTTAACCTTGGTACCTCGATCTGATAAGACTCATGAGCCAGACATGGTGGTGTATGGGACATCGTGGTCGAGCTGTCAGCCTACCCTAGGGTGATGAGCCTCCCCGTAATGACCAGTGAGCAACCCAAACTCATAAGCCGAATATGGTGGTGTATGGGACACTGTATTCGAGCTGTGGGCCTATAATCAGGTGACGAGCCTGTAGTGACCACGAGTATACATTAGGACTATGCTAAGGTGACGAGCCTTTTCGTAGTGACCTCGAGTATAAACTAGGCCTGCGCTGAGGTAACGAGTCGCTCTGTAGCGACCTAAAAACTGCCTATCATATGTGACTACTAGGATTGACGACCCTAGATGGATTAATATTTGGGTATATGATGTAGAGGGAGGTACCTTAGCTTCGCAATCCTGCTGTATGAATATGTCTAATTAAGAACTTGGTTAATCACGTACATGCACCTCATTGCATGTGCCTTTGGCGTTGAAGTTGAGCACAACAGGAGTGTTGCATGCCGCAATCGTGAGATGATGTCGCAGAGGGAGTGCAGGCGAGGGCATACATCATTATCGCATATCATCCTTGCATTAACAAGAGTATTTAGGACATGAGTGTTGTACTGCTTTATTATTACTTCTTGACTAAATTGATAACATGTGAACCTTTGCTTTATAGCTCCATTGAGTTGATCACTCACTCCCACATTCTGGGACGATGTTTTAAACACCAACCAGACCTTTTTGTAGATGCAGATGATGGCGATGCTTTCGAGACAGAGCCAGACTTTTACGATGATGAGGAGTTCTCCTATATGTAGCTATCAGGTGGGTTTCTATAGACCGTAGATTGATCGACAGGGTTACAGGGATGCTGTATAAATGTCATTACACTTGTCATTTTACATTTTAGAGCACCCATGTATATTCATTTTGTCCATTTTGGGAGTATACATGTATATATTTAACCTAGTAACATGTTCACGCTTTAGAGACTTACAACAGTTTATACATTTTATATAATTATCATAGTCTTTCGATTGCGTAATTTAACTGTCTCTAAAGTATGATATACTGTTTGGTATAATCCCACTCATGTTTAAGGCACTAATATAGACAACATTTAATCATTATTTTCTATGTTGCATAAGTGATGTGTTGGAACTCGGGAGTTGGGCTCCTGCTCGACCCCCGCTTTTCATGGCGTTACAAGTTGGTATCAGAGCATGATTTGGATTAAACTGGACCTGGGTTATGGTCAGACGATGTACACTAACGTATTTCGATGTAGGATGGTGCGAGAAAACGTAGAAATGGACGTAGGATTCCCAACTTTGCCAAATGACGAGATTGATCAAAATCGACCATAGAAATTGGATCCGTAGGCCTTTGTGATCATGTGAAATGATCCCAACACCTTTCCCGACCATCAATCGATGGGCTTAGATGGAAATTTAATAAGTTCCACATTTAAACAAACCAAAGAGCGTGAATATATGCGAGATGGAACCCGAAACGACTCGATCGGAGTCGGAGGCCAAATCGGTACAATTTGGGGGGATCCAAAGTGGACCCCGCACACATATGGCTCCTCGAGGGGGGGGGGGGGGGGAAGGGATGCCATCGCTCATGAGGTGAGGCCTCACCCGGATGTCCAGCGACTGGCGATGCCATCGCCGGATCGACGAGGCCTCATCGCTCGCTCTGTCCGGGCCTGTTAGGCTGTAGCGGGCCAGTCGGGTCTGCTCGTGTCCAAGGCTATGGGTCCCGCCAAAATGTGTGGGGACCCTTATAACCTCCCCAATTGCTCCCCTCTCCCCTAATACACTCCTATAAGCTTCCTTTTTCTCTAAAAGTTCTTTTTCCCCTCTCAAATCTCCCCTCCATTCTCATAAATCTCCTTCATTTCCTTCATTCCATACACACCTCCACCACCTTCATCAAAACCCATCTTCCATCTCCTTCATTTTTCCCTTTTTGAGCACACAAGATCATAGATGTGTCTCATACTTCTCCAAAACCAACAATCCATCCTAATCCCCCATTGTTATTTTACTCAAATGGCTCTCTTTGAGCTTGTAGTGGCTATTTTCTCCATCTCCACACTTCTTTCTCTCATAGGGAAGAAGATGGCTTCCACGGACAAGGCCGGGCCTAGCGGCCCTACTCGTTCAAGGAGGCTGAGAAGCGCCACCGCAGGTATGAGCACCGATTGAGAGATAAGGACAAAGCGGGACCTCAATCCCTAGGCTCCCCTCGAGAGAGCTCTACTGATGGATCTGTCCCATGGAAGATTTCAGGGCCCTAGGGTCCTTTTTGAAGCACACGTGGACGAGAAGCTCTTTGGGGAATATCTGGTGATGGACCGCCTGGTGGATGCGGGGCGAGGTCCCATATTTGAGGGCAAGTTCCACGCAAATGTGAGCACTGTCCGAGCCTTCTATGCTCATATATGGGAGCCAACGCTGGAGCCTTTACAGTTCAAAATTTTCATGGGAAGGCGGGAGGCCACGGTTGCTGTTGGCTTAATAGCCCGACTCATTGGGATGTCGCTTGGCGAAGTCCATGCTAGTGAGAAGAGTCTTAGGAGTGCATGCGAGAGGGATCGCCACATGCGATTCCTTTGTGGCCAACTGGCCCACTGAAATCCAAACAATAGCCTCCTAGCATCCAATATGACCGATGACTTCCACCTGCTCCACCACATCTTCACATACAACGTGTATCCTAGGTGGAGCAATCGTAGCGAGTGCACGCGCCTGATGGTAGACTTTCTATACCAAGCTGGGCAAGGAGAGAAGCTGTGTGTACCTACATATGTACTGCTATAGATAGTGCAGACGGCGCGCTCTTATAGGACGTCTGTTTCACTCCCCATCGACTGACTTATATGCAAGCTTGCACATGAATTCGCCTACAGACTTGGCGCAGAACTTCCTGTGACGATCTATTTCATCAACGACACTACTCTCAAAAACATGGAGATTGGGCCATGACAACGCCAAGCCCGACTCGAGGAGAGTGAGGATGAGACGGAAAGCGAATATGAGGGGAGTGAGGAAGAAGAGGAAGATAACAAGATAGAGGAAGAAGGAGAGCAGGAAGAAGAAGAGGAGGCTCAAGACACTGATGAGGGCTCTCCTCCTGCTACGCAGGGGCGTGACAGTGATCGGGCTGCTATGGAAGCCCGCTTGGCTTGACTTGAGGAGGGCCAGGCTGCCCTGCGATAAGAGGTTGGTGAGACCCGGGCCTTAGTGAAACGAAAGTTCAAGAAGGTGTCTTATGCTTTGAGGGCTATCCTGTGCTGTGTGCAGGACAAGGATGCCCCTCCTCCATCTCCAGACTCGGATAACTAGTCGTGCTTATAGTTGCCCTTTAGTTTGGTTGTTGCTTGTTGGGTTGTTTTTATGTGTAACCTTGATTGGCTTAATGGTGTGGTAGACTGGTTAGTGTGTTTCAATGTTTGAAGCCTTGCTTAGGTTAGCTCACATGCATCTTCTGTCATAATTAATGTAATACTGCATCTCATCTACCGTGACAATTTTGTTAAATGAAATGCATGAAGTTTCTTTGAGCTATAATGTAAATGATGTGTTGTTGAGTTTGGAAGTATGCTGAATTTGACCTGGGTCACACCCTATATTGTATATAGGGAATGCCACCTAAGGCCACAAGGAGCACGACACGTCTCACACTTGGGGATTTGATTGACGGGGCACCTCCCCTAAGTGATAGCCAGATGGACCCCAGTTTGGGCCCGACTCATGACACTACGCCGAATTCTCAGTCGGCCACTGGCCCCACTAATGGGCTAACACCTATTGTACCATCAGTTCCTGACAAGAACGTGCGTCTACTTCGATGCCACACGTGCCTCAGTTGGCTCCCCCTACTGATAGGTTGGAGCAAATGATGCTCTTGATGCAGCAGCAGCAGCAACAACAACAAATGTTTTTGGCCACCATTGCAGGGGTCTTTGTCTAGAGCATGGGTGTGGTTCCACCTGCACCTCTTGTACAACTGCTGGCCATATGAGCGCTAGCGGTCTGTTTGAGCGATTCTAGCGCTTCCGACCTCCTACCTTTGCAGGTACTCACAGACCCGAGGAGGCCGAGTATTGGCTAGACCGCATCTCTAAGATGCTGAGGCCGCTGCACTGCACTGAGGCAGAGCAGGTGGAGTTGGTCACCTGCATGTTTGAGAAGGAGGCCAGCTTATGGTGGGATAGCATCTTGCGGACGGTTCCCATGGGGTATGTGTGGATGTGGGAGGCCTTCGAGACGTGCTTCCACGAGAAGTATTTCCCTCTCACTTACCGTAATGAGAAGGAGAGTGAGTTTCTTCACCTCTGTTAGGGAGGGATGTCAGTGGTAGAATATGAGAACAGATTAACGGAGCAGGCCAGATATGCTCCCCTGATATTGGTTGATCAGCCGATGTGGATCCGGTGGTTTTCTGAGGGCCTGCGACCCGAGATACGCTCGAAGATATGTTGCACTAGCATATCCACTTATGCTGAGCTAGTGGGCATGTCTTTATGAGCAGAGTAGGATGGGGACAGATTATCCCGCGATCGCGTTCCTATGCTTCCTAGTCCGCGACCCGAGTTACCGAGCAGGCCGTTCCTCGGCAAGAGGCCCCGTACTAACTCGCCTCCCAGGCTTATGGCTCCACCGACACAGCCGAGGCGACCTGATATATGGTGCACCTATTGCTAGAGGTCGGGCCATGCTGGCACGTACTGTTTCACCAGGATGAGGGACAAGGGCTTTACACCCCCTTAGAGGATCAACTGTCAGATGCCACTACCTCTCTCGACTTCACCCCTATGGTTAGCACCACCACATCCATCTTTCCGATCGCCTGCACCTCAATTTAGGCCACCTCAACGGCCTATGGTACCGTAGCTGAACTGTTCTCAGCAGACTCGTGTGCACTCACTTGCAGCTGAGGCAGCCGAGACAACAACCGCAGTACTACTGGCTTTTGAAGTCACTGCGCATATTCAAGGTACACTAGTCTTCTTATTAGTGGACATCGGGTCCACTATCTCTATAATATCATGTGCAGTAGACAAGCGACTGGGGTTAGAAACTAGTCCTATGGTTGGGGTGAGAATCCTTACCGCCACAGGGACTTTCTCAGGTGCTATTAGGATGTGTAAGGGTTGTTCAGTAGACTTAGGGAGCAGAACAGTGTGCATTGACCTGATTGTCACCCCGTTAACCATTATGATGTCATTCTTGGTATGGATTGGCTCACGGGGGTGAAGGCAAAGATCGACTGTGATATTAGAGTGGTGACAACCCATGGACCAGAGGGCACGACCTTTACATTCCCAGTGCAGGTCAGTTGGCCCTATCGCATTAGTTGCTACGCTTCATTACTAGAGGATGTTAATGGTCCAGCACTTGAGGACACCCCTGTAGTCCAAGAGTTCTCAGACGTATTCATAAAGATACCTGGATCACCCCCTCAGCGCGAGATTGATTTTACCATTGATCTATTGCCTAGTGTGACACCTATATCTCTTCCGACTTATCGCATGCCTCCATGTGAGATGACGGAGCTAAGGAAACAGATCGATAATCTATTGGATGCGGGCTTTATACGATCGAGTGTGTATCCTTGGGGAGCACCTGTGTTGTTTGTAAAGAAGAAGGATGGATCTCTGTGATTGTGTATTGATTATCACAGGTTGAACCAAGTGACAGTGAAGAACAAGTACCCTTTGCCCAGGATTGATGATCTGTTCGATTAATTGAGGGGAGCACGGTATTTTTCGAAGGTTGATCTGTAGTCAGGGTACCACCAGTTACGCGTCAGGCATGAGGACGTACAGAAAATAGCTTTCAGGACTAGTTTTGGGCACTTCGAGTTCTTGGTGATGTCGTTTGGACTCACGAATGCACCGGCTGTGTTCATGGATCTGATGAACAGGGTGTTTCGGCCATACTTGTACCGATTCGTCATCGTATTTATAGATGACATCCTGATATACTCCAACAGTTGGGAGGAGCACGAGAAACACAAGTGAGCAGTCTTTGATACTCTCAGGAAGAACTAGTTGTTTGCATAGTATAAGAAGTGCGACTTCTAGAAAGAAGAAGTCAAGTTCCTTGGACATGTGGTGTCCAAAGAAGGGATAGCTGTGGACCTTGCTAAGGTAGCCGCAGTTTAGGACTGGGAGCAGCCCGGTTCAGTTACTGAGGTGAGGAGTTTTCTGGGCCTGGTACGTTACTACCGTCGATTCATTCGAGACTTTTTCAAGATAGCCAGACTGCTGTCTCAGCTGACTCGGAAGGATCTTAAGTTTGTCTGGAACGAGAAGGCAGAAGCAGGTTTCTAGGAACTGAAGGACAAGTTAACGTCCGCCCCTGTGCTCGTATTACCAGAGTAAGGGGTCAAGTATACGATATACATTGATGCTTCTCGTGTTTGTTTAGGTTGTGTTTTGATGCAGAAGGATAGGGTTATTGCCTATACATCGCGATAGTTGAGGAAACACGAGAAAAACTACCCTACACACAACCTAGAGTTAACAGCTGTCATCTTTACATTGAAGCTATGGAGACATTACCTCTATGGAGAGGAGTTCGAGCTCTTTTGCGACCACAAGAGCCTCAAGTACATATTCACGCAGAGGGACCTGAATATGAGGCAGTGGCGATGGATGGAAACCTTGAAGGACTTCAAGTTCGAGGTCTCCTACATCCTGGCAAGGCTAACCTTGTGGCAGACACATTGAGCCCAAGAAGGTTATAACATTTGTAGCTTCGCTGATGATAGGCGAGTGGAACATGGTGGAATTTGTACGAGACTTCGAGTAGAAGCTTATTGTAGATGAGTCGTTCGAGAGTGTCGCTCATGTTTGTGCACAGCCACTTATTGATGACCGACTCATAGTGGCTCAGGGGGAGGATAAATGGTTAGTGAAGATGAGGAAGTGAGCTAGTGATGAAGAAGACTCCGAATGGAGAGTTGGTTCGGATGGGGGTCTATGTTATCGATGCCGCCTATGCGTCCCAAATCTTCATGATTTGAGGAGGGAAGTTCTCGAAGCCGCTCATAATTCGAGGATGGCGATGCATCCTGGGAGTACGAAGATGTACCAAGACATGAAGTGTTCATACTAGTGGGACAACATGAAGGCCCACATAGCAGAGCACATATCACGTTGTCTCATATGCCAGCAGATCAAGGCCGAGCATTACCTACTTCCTAGACTGCTTCAACCTATGCCCATAGCTGAATGGAAGTGGGATTTCATCTCTATGGATTTTATTTCAGGGCTACCGAAGACGAGGAAGGGACATGACTCCATCTGGGTGATCCTGAACCGGTTCACGAAATTGGCCCATTTTCTCCTTATTAGAGTTTCGAACTCAGCAAACAATTTGACCAAGTTGTACATCAAGGAGATTGTGCGTCTGCATGGAATTCCTATGGAGATTGTGTTGGATAGAGACATGCGATTCACATCTATCTTCTGGACTTGTATCCAGGAAGCAATGGGTGTGAAATTGAAGTTCAGTACCGTGTTCCACCCATAGAATGACGGGCAGATGGAATGGGTAAATTAGGTGTTGGAAGATATGCTGTGAGCTTGTGTGCTGGATTTTAAGGACAGTTGGGACGACTATCTTCCTTATATAGAGTTCACTATAACAACAGTTTTCAGGCGAGTATTGGCATGGCTCCTTATGAGGCCTTGTATGAGCGTCCCTGTCGAGCACCGCATTGCTGGGCAGAGGTTGACGAGAAGAGCTTGATTGGCCTAGAGTTAGTTTAGGTGACTTAAGAAAAGATTGACATTATCAGGCATCGACTCCTGGCAGCACAGAGCAGGTAGAAGAGCTACGCCGGTACGAGGCGGCGACCGCTAAAGTTCGAGGTTGGGGACCATGTATTCTTGAAAATTTTCCCAATGAAGGGAGTTCTTCGGTTTGGCAAGAAGGGGAAGCTCACGTCGAGATTTATTAGCCCATTCCAGATACTGGAACGAGTGGGGGTGGTAGCGTACCGCCTGGCTTTGCCCACTCCACTCGTAGGCGTGCACAACGTATTTCATGTGTCGATGTTGAAGAAATATGTTCCTGACTCTTCCCACATTATCAAATGGGAGCAGGTGTAGTTGAGTGAAGATGCTACTTATGTTTTGCGACCGACGCGTATTCTGGATAGGAAGGAGCAGGTGTTGTGCAGTAAGGTGATTCCATTTGTGAAGGTACTGTGGATGCATCATACTGAGGAGGAAGCTACTTGGGAAACAGAAGCCAAGGTCCGAAAGAACTACCCTCAGATTCTCGAGGAGTATGAAAAGGTACTAATTTTGAAGATGAAATTTTTCTTTAAGGGGGGTAGATTGTAACGTCTCGAAAAAATTCGTACAAAGACCCGAGTACCACCTCAGGCAGAAATCACTAAGGACCAAATCCCTTTAGAAATTAAATGTGGATTATTTAGGTGCTAAACTAAAGTATCTGTGAAATTAGCACTAATCACTATAAATACGATCTGTATGACCCAAAATCTATAGGATCGCTAACACTACATTGCCTAAAAACTTAGGATCCATCTTAAAACCCAGTTGCTCTTGGGAGCGCATCGAAACTCCGTACCGGACCTGGACCGCGTGTCGAAAGTCCGATTTTCCCAAATCTATACGGTTATGACCACCTTGCTGGACTTGACATCCATCTTGAAAATCAAGTTCTAAAGGTATCCAGAAACGCATAACATGAGCCCAGAGCGAAGTGTGTGAGAAACGCGAATATCTTTAGGAAATGAACTGAAACTTAAGTGAATTGAGTTGTTCACTTGCAGGATAAATCTAAGGATTTAGACAGTTAGATTCTGACCCAATTACACCCTCGGATCAGGAAAAATTTTCAACACATGTCAGTGCACTTGTGACTCTGATCGAGTACCGGTGACCGTTGAACTGAAACTAGTCCCCCGCGGCTGATCCACTGATCCGATCGGACTGAGATCTTAACCTGACCTAGATCTAATGGCAGGGAGCTTAAGTCTGACCGCATGTAGAAAAGGGGCCTCCAGAACAGCTCCGTTGGACCGAAGCGGCCAGTCTTTGACTATAACCTAAGTATACCATGGCCCTAGGGCCATTCCCATCAGTTCTGGGCCTATATAAGGGCCTTAAACCCTCTCTCTCCCTTGCCATACGAATTCTATAAACCCTATGAGAGAGAAGAAAGAAAAGAAAGGGAGAAAGTGGGGAGAAGACAGAGAGAGTGAGAGTTAGTTCCTAGGACTCGATCCCATCGCTCCACGTGCCGAATCAGGTTATTTGTATCGCTATCCCAGTGATTCTGACTTCGTTCTTGGGTAAGAAATCCTAACCCTAAATCTATTTAGGGATTCAAATAGAGTAAGTGTTGAAGTAGCTAACCTATTTCATGATATAGGTAGCCGTTGTGCCGTAGGCGAGACTTAGTGTTTAAACTGAATTCGTTACGAGTTTACCGACGAAAGGTACAGACTATAAATGTTTAGGTTATGGTTTTCAAGGCTTTCAATGTCAGTAATAATTTATGACTTGCTTGATTGTAATCACATGTGCTTAGATACGAGGTTTTCCGTACATATGCTTATATATAGACTATGTTGATTTATAATGCATTCCATGTGTTTGTTGAAATGTTTGAATGAGTATGGAATTTGGACTTGTGCTTGCCATGATTATCTGTCGTAGATATATGATTGTTGTATAGGTGACAACTCCTAGGTGAAAGGATTTGCCCTAATACATGTTATGACCAACATACGTCATGTATGTTATAGTGTGTAGTCTATGTGTTTATAAAAATGTCTGAATGAGTAAATAGTTGGTAAATTGTATTTTATATGGGTGTTGAGATAAGATTCTTAACTACCTTAGCTATGTGTATAAATTCATTCATGTAACTTAGATTATTTGATGTGATTTACGTATGAAATGTATAAGTGTGAAAGCATATTTATTTGTACTTCATAAAAATGCTCAAGTGGTACCCTTGTTTGAATTAATTGTTTATTGCTGATATGCTTATCACATATGCTTTCCTGTTATGTTTAAGTATGTTTGGGACTGCTACATAGTCCAGGCGATCGGTAAAGATTCCCGAGTTAGTGGTCGAGGTCGTTCCGCCACATTAGATGTGTTTGGGGAATCCAAGTCGTACGCAAATTTGCTGACAGTGGTTAGGTCACACGGAGTTCTTACGCACTCTATGTCGACGAAGTCAACGTACGCTCGTACTAACCGAGCTTGTCAAGTAACCCGATTGACCCATTATATGTTCACCATGTATGGACGCTACTGCTTAAATCTAAGTTACCAATTTACTAGTGAAGATCCCATTTAACCTTGGTACCTCGATCCGATAAGACTCATGATCCGGACATGGTGTTGTATGGGACACCGTGGTTGAGTTGTCGGCCTACGCTGGGGTGACGAGCCTCCCTGTAGTGACCAGTGAGCAATCCAAACTCATTAGTCGAATATGGTGGTGTATGGGACACTGTATTTGAGCTGTCGGCATATGATCAGGTGACGAGCCCGTAGTGACCACGAGTATATACTAGGATTATGCTAAGGTGACGAGCCTTTCCGTAGTGACCTCGAGTATAAACCAGGCCTGCGCTGAGGTGACGAGTTGCTCCGTAGCGACTTGGAAACTACCTATCGTATGTGACTATTAGGATTGACGACTCTAGATGGATCAATGTTTGGGTATATGATGTAAAGGGAGGTGCCTTAGCTTCCCAATCCTGCTGTATGAATATATATAATTAAGAACTTGGTTAATCACGCACATGCACCGCAATGCATGTGCCTTTGGCATTGGAGTTAAGCACAGCGGGAGTGTTGCATGCCGCGATCGTGAGATAATGTCGCAGAGGGAGTGCAGGCGAGGGCATACATCATTATCGCATATCATCCTTGCATTAACAAGAGTATTTAGGACATGAGTGTTGTACTGCTTTATCATTACTGCTTGACTGAATTAATAACATGTTAACCTTTGCTTTATAGCTCCATTGAGTTGATCACTCACTCCCACGTTCTGGGATGGTGTTTTAAACACCAACCAGACCCTGTTGTAGATGCAGATGATGGCAATGCTTTCGAGGCAGAGCTGGACTTTTACGATGATGAGGAGGAGTTCTCCTATATGCAGCTCTCAGGCGGGTCTATGTAGACCATGTTCTGATCGACGTGGTTGCAGGGATGCTATCTAGATGCCATTACACTTGTCATTTTACATTTTGGAGCACCCATATATATTCATTTTGTCCATTTTGGGAGTATACATGTATATATTTAACCTAGTAACATGTTCACACTTTGGAGACTAACAACAGTTTATACATTTTATATATTTATCACAGTCTTCCGCTTGCGTAATTTAACTGTCTATGAAGTATGATATGCTGTTTGGTATAATCCCACTCATGTTTAAGGCACTAATACAAGCAACATTTAATCATTATTTTCTATGTTGCATAAGTGATATGTTGGAACTCGGGAGTTGGGCTCCTGCTCGACCCCTGATTTTCAGGGTGTTACATCATAGACAAGGGACTCTACTGCTACAAGGTCATGCCTTTTGGACTGAAGAACGCCGAGGCTACATATCAAAGGCTCGTCAATAAGATGTTTACCCGCCAGATTTGGTGCTCCATGAAGGTTTACATCAACAACATGCTCCTCAAGAGCATTAAAGCTGCAGACCATATTTCCAACCTCGAAGAAAATTTATAATCCTGTGAGAATATCAGATGAAATTGAATCTGAGTAAGTGCACCTTCGGCGTTAACATGGGGAAATTCCTTGGATTCTTAGTTAGCCATAGAGGAATCGAGGGCAACCCTGAGAAAATTCAAGCTCTGCTCGACATGAGCTCACCCAGGACGACGAAAGAAGTCCAATGCCTTACAAGAAGAATAGTCGCCCTAAGCCGTTTCGTATCTCGAGCTACCAACAAATGCCTTCCCTTTTTCAAGCAATTGAAAGGAAAGAAACAGACAGTAGACGGAAGGGTGCGAGCTCGCCTTTCAGTAACTCAAGTAATACCTGGGATCGCCACCATTGCTCTCTAAACCCGAGCAAGGAGAACCGTTACTGCTATACCTGGAAGTTTCACTAACAACAGTTAACTCGGCCCTCATCAGAGGGCAAGAAGAGAAACAACTTCTGGTATACTACATTAGTAAAGCTCTAGTCTCTACTAAGACTAGGTATCCAAACATAGAAAAGCTGGCCCTAGCCCTTGTCACCTCATTGTGTCGCTTAGAACCATACTTCTAAGCCCATACCATCGTCGCCCCAACTAATCAACCTCTCCTCCAGGTGCTCAAAAAATCCGAGGCATAGGGGAGACTTACGAAATAGGCAATTGAACTAATTAAGTTCGACGTCAAGTATCAGCCCCAGACAGCAATTAAGGGCCAAGTAGTGGTCGACTTCATTGTTGAGCTCATACCCGAGAGCAACCTGGGTCCTGCCGAGCTGGGACCCAGTCTTATCACCGACCTGGGTCGTACCGAGCTGGAATCCAATCTAAACAAAAAAGGATTCTCGTTTTCGTATCTCAGATGCCTCTGATCTGATGAATCAGAATATGTTCTAAAAGAAATCTATGAAGGCATTTGTGGCAACCACTCCGGTGGCCGAGCCCTCGCCCACAAAGTCATTCAACAAGGATACTTCTGGCTGACCATCCAAAGGGACATGCGAGAACACACTCGAAAATGCGACAATTATCAGTGATTCGCGACGATACCCGAAAACCTCCTAAGCAACTAACTCATATGACCAGACCATGGCCATTCACCCAATGGGGAATCAACATAATCGGCTCCTTACCAACTTGCAAATGGTAGACTAAATTTGCGATCGTCGCAGTTAACTATTTCACCAAATGAGCCGAGGCCGATCCCCTGACTAAGATCACTAAGCAAAAAATTACGGACTTCGTTTGAAAAAATATCATATGCTGCTATGGAATCCCCAACACGATATTTTGGACAATAAAAAATAGTTCGACAACAAGCAATTCTGAGGTATGTGCGAAAATCTCAGGATCCAGAATGTCTATTCATCACCCTGACACCCGCAAGCTAACAGACAGATTGAAGCAGTCAACAAGATGATCAAGAACCACCTTCGAACAAAACTCGAGAAGGCCAAAGGAGCATGGGTAGAAGAACTTCCCAACGTCCTTTGGGCATATCGAACTACTGCCCAAATGGCCACAGGAGAAACCCCTTTCTCCCTGGTCTTTGGCACCGAGGCCATTTTCCCAGTCGAGATTGGGCTACAGACTGCTCGGACTTGCTCCTACGATGAACGACAGAATGCCGAAAAGATGGCATTAGATCTCGACCTTACCAAAGAGAGAAGGGAACAAGCCCGGGTTAAGGTCGCGGTCCAGCAACAATATGTCACCCATTTTTATAATTCTAGGGTGAAGACTAGAAGGTTATGAGTTGGAGACCTAGTCCTCTGTAGAACCTTCCAGAACACTAAGGAACCTGGCTTAGGAACATTGAGACCAAACTGGGAAGGACCCTATGTAGTAACAAGCACAAGCCAACCAGGATCGTATCAACTCAAAGACTTGGAAGGATGACTCCTACCACATCCGTGGAATGCCAAGCGTCTTAAAATCTACTATGCATAAGGCCGACCTGGCCTGAGCCTAAAATCTACTTTCTTGTTGTTTCTAGTCTACAACGTTGGAACTATTGCAATAAAAATTCCAAAGTTGGGACAAGTTTGCTTCCTACTTCTATGTCTATGAAAGATCCATTTACTAAATATCTACTAAGGGCTTCTGACAATATAAGGGAAGAACAACCCTTACTAATGGGTCGACCCTTCAAGAAGAGGTTGGGTCATGAACTATCGCTACACTACTCGGGCCGCACAATTTGTGGTAAAGACGATATTCTAAAAATACAGAAGTATCTGACCTACAGAAGTGCTCGACTAAGAACCATAGATTCATAAGGTAAAAACTACTAAGGGTTCAACCTTGGCATAAAATGTCAACATCCCATTGCAAAATCTACCAATATACTCAAAATGACCAATGTAATGAACCAAAAGTATCTTTTCATTAAATTAACTTGGAGGATTACATTGCAAAAAGTCAAAAATTACAACGAAAAGGGGAAAGGAAGAAGTTACAGTGCCACAGGGGGCTGTTAGGAGGGAGAGTCCTCCGAAGGCACCTCAGAATTGGAGTCGACCTCCTTAAAAGCAGAGAGGTCAAGCTCGGGATGCGCCCTTTTTATGTCCTTGAGACACTTCTTGTACCCGACGCCATATAGGACCTCTTTATCCTTCGTGTACTCCTTAGAGGACTTAAACTCCTCTATAGGGGCTGAAATTGCGGTAATGACCACTCTAGTAGAAATACGAATAACTCAAAGTGTCCTAGAGGGGGGTGAATAGAACTTTATAAAGTTTTATGATAATTTAAAATCCTGTTACCATTATCTTGATCTAATATAACAATTTATCAAGATTTCTTCAACTTAACTCTAATGGCTTCCAAGCCAAATAGAGGATCCAATCACAAGACTATTCAATATCTAAATAGTATATAAATTTAGTCTATGATGGATGCACTGAGTGACTGTGTGTGTGATGTGATACTTATCAGTTTTAAATAATCATGCATCATATGATCATTCAAAGTAAACACAATAAGAGAATATGCAAATAACAATCTCAAACACAGTCATTTTATAGTGGTTCGGCTATATGCCTACTCCACTCCTGGCGGACACACTCAACCCTTGAGTGTACCGAATTTCACTAATGAAGGTTTCAAATCAGGTTTACCTCAAACCAGTACAACCTACATAAGGCTGACTCTATGACCTACACAAGGTACCTAACATGCCTATACAGAGGCACAAGTTTATGCCCTACACAAGAGCAAAGGTTAACACAAAGCACCTAGGTTTTATGCCCTACACAAGAGCAAAGGATCCACACAAGGAACCTACCTTTTAGACCACACAGGTCAAGGATCTACATAAGGAACCTAACTTTTAGACCACACATATCAATGACCTAAGTTTATGCCCTACATAAGAGTAAGGGTCAACACAAAGCACCCACACGTACTCTCCCGTCGGAGGCCTCCTATGAGGGCTTGAAGGGGTGAGAATCACCTGTGACCCAATCCTACAAAAGGAATAATCAACAGGGTCTCTGGACTCTAATGACTTACAGATAAGTAGGTGAGCCCCGTTAAGCACGTTGATGAAGATATCCTCCTTAGTGATGAAGATTCTTCAGCTCCCTTGATCCACAACACTCGATGATATTCCAATAAAGGTGATAGGTTGGGTCAAGGTTATGTTGGAATCCTACTCTATTAAATATTTTTCTATTTTAGAGAAAGAGTGATTCCAAGCATTCAAGCATTTAAGATATCCCAGCTTAATGATTTGCCATTAAGGTAGTACCTGGATGATCCTTGAATGGGGAAGTTCATTCCTCAATCCACTCTATTTAATATCAATGATGAAGGTGGATTGAAGGATGAACTTCCATGAAAAAAAGGGCTTAGGATAGATGCAAGGCAATAACAATCTCAAAGCACTCTCGCTTTTTCTCTCTTAGCAACCAAGAACAAGCTCTCCTTAAATAGACAAAAAGCTCCAATGGTAATAAAGATGTTAGATTGTAACTGAGTTCGATATCATTGGGCCTGCTTCGATATCATCGAACGTATACTTTCGATGCCATCGAATCAAGGTTCGATGATACGAACTCCACTAAAGAATATACCTGAAACTTTTGACTGAGGATTGATGTTATTGAGCAGGCATCGATGTCATGAGAGTTTGAATTCCAATTTCATCGACAATCTGTTCGATACATCGATCATTTTCATATGATTGTCAAAAGAGCTTGCTAGACAATCTTTAATCCATCTCGATAGCATCGATCATATATCGATTTCATCAATGTTTAAATTACGATCATATCGAACTACTATCGATTCCTCGGTCATTCCCATATGATTTACCTTGTAAGATTGTTGGAATAGTTTTGTCCAGATTCGATCTCATCGATATACCTTCGATATCATCGATATTTGAATTCTGATGACATCGAGTATGGTTTTGAGTCCTTGATCTTTCTAGATGGTTTTCCTTTGAAGCTTGCTGGGTAAAGACTTGACCGAATTCAATGATATGGAACGCATATCGATATCATCGAAGTTTGAATTTAGATGATATCGAAGATGATTCGATTACTCGAGCAATGTCAGGATATTTTCCAAAAGTTGCTGGACAAGGCTCAAAGTAAATCGATATCATCAATTCTCCTTCGATATGATCGATATTTGAATTTTGATATCATCGAAATGCTATTCGATTTTTCAAACATATTGTCCAAAATACTTTGTGGTTGCTGGACATAGAATGACCTAATTTGATGATATCGAGTGGTTTTTCGATATCATCAAACGTGAGTGTTTGATGCCATTAATGTGTACTTGATACCATCGAATACAGTCTAAAAAACTTGAAAGATTTTCCTGTTCTAAAACTCAAGTTTACAGACATACTTTCCTATGTTGTTCTAAGACTTTTAAGGCTTTTGTTTACCTAGGTGTTTTGGGACATGGGATGGGAGGCTAAGTTTACCTTTGATGAGTTCGGAGCACACATCCAGTTGAGGTAGACGCTTGATGATCTTCAAATGGGGCCCACTTGTCTTATCGACTCAACTCTCATGCTAATTGACAAACCAAGGCACTTTCAGCGGCTGCTCAGGCCGAAGAGAAAGCTATCTGGGCCTCCTTGATCTTCACATCAAAAGAGTACTTCAGCCCAGTCAGGTCTGACTTCCACCGAGCCCCTCTCTCCAAGGCTTTGGCAAGTAGCTTCTTTGATGCCAAACCCTCCACCTGAGTTTTCAAGGCAGAACGAAGATGGTCGACCTCCTCACGAAGCCGCCCCACTTCAGTGCAAGACTGCCCCGCCTCGATGCAAAGTCGCTCGGCCTCGACCCCCTTTCGCAGCAATGCCGCCTCTGCTTCTTTAACCTCCGCCTGGAGCTGTAACATCTCACAATGCACGTTAAGTAGGGAAGGGGCGTACTATAAAAAACAGTAATGTTAGACCAAAGCAGAAAGAAAGTAACAACTATTTCAAGTAAGGTAAACCTACCTTGAAGAAGACCTTCGCGATCTGGTTAATAACTCCATTTGACGGCGTATCCATCATGCAGGTGAAATCAGCATTAGGGAAATGCCAATCCACCCAAGGCAGGTGGCTCTCTAGTATAGCCCGAGCCAACCTAAGAGGCCTCTAACCCTCTCCCTCGTGACCACTGGATGGGCCCTCCACCTGGGGCATGGGGAGCTTGACAGACACCTCCGCAACCACCTAGGTCACATCAGGACTAACTTCGGCAAGTGAAGCCGACCCAAAGACCTCCTCGGCCATAGTGGCAGCAAGAGTTGAGGCCAGCAGAAGACGAAGCTCCGGCGTTCCCCTTGCTTTTGGAGGTTGGTTTCTTCTTCTTTTGAACAAGCTCGGCTGGAGGGGGTGCCTTGCGCTTTAAAGGCCTTACCTCTGGCATGTTTGCACAACAAAAAGAGTCATAAAAAATTTGTGAAGTGCGCTATATCCCGAGCAACATACTGGAAAAAAATATACCTATCAAGACTAGATCAAGACTTGATTTGAGCAGAATCTCAGGCGTGATGAGCTCCCTCCAAAATCTCAAGTCGATGTCTACTGACCTAGCTCCAACAATCCGAGCAAGAGCTTCCACACCCAACACAATGGGGTACTTGGGGACAACTGCCAGAGAAGAACACAAGTCAGAATGAAGATGACGCAACAAAAAGAGAGAGAGAGGGAAGATCTAAGTCCAGATGTATCAACTTGGCAGGGTAAAGGAGGTTGGGACCCATGAACGTAGCCTGGATATCCCTAGCGTCTCCCACTCCCTCGACGTCCAGAACCACTTGTTCTTCCAGTTCTTATTCGAGGTCGGGACATCCTTGATTATGGCCTTACCGGATCCTCGCCAAGAGGAATAATACCAACCCTCATGAAGATGGTTAGATTTCACCTGATATAGGTGTAGAAACTCATCCACAATCAGCTCAGGCTGGTCAAGATCGAATCAGAGGATGAATGACCCCACCAATGCCCTCCAAGCGTTTGGGATCAGTTGTCCAGGGGCTAACCCCAAGTGCCCAAGCACCCACCTCACTATCCTATGGAGGGGAAGCCTAAGGCCACATTGAGGGCAACTTGGAAGATGGCTACCTCGTCCTTAGGGGGCTCATTAGGAAGCTCGCCTAGTGAGGGAGCTCGGAGTACCATAGAGTCTGGAATTAGGGGTGTACATCGAGTTGAACTGAGTCAAGCTGGCCTTAGCTTGACTCGGCTCGGCCACTAGCTGACCTTAGCTTGAATTTGGCTCGGCTCAGTCCTCGAGCCTGACTGGTCAGCTGAGCTCAGTTCGGTCAGCAGCTCGAGCCAGTTCGAGTCGAGTTCAAGTCAACTCGAGTCGACTTCGCTTGTGCAACATTTTCACAAACACCTGGACTGCACCTTTAAAATCTCACTGTATTTAAGACAACAACAATGGTTTTACAAGTATTTTATTAAACACCTTCTAAGCAACATAAAAATCAAGAAAAAAAGGTATTAGTTTCATATGCATACCTTCCTTGCCACCAGCCACACTTCATTGAATCATTTCATCAAACACTTGGTGAGCAACATCAATATCAAAGTAACCAAGCCACCAAACTAGTTCGAATCGAGTTCGATTCGAGTCGAGTCGAGCTGGGGCCAGCTCGAACTTGACTCGAACTCATTTTCGAGCTAAAAAATTCAGCTCAACTGGACTCGAACTCATCTTCGAACCGAGTTGAATCAAGCTTTTTCGAGTCGAGTCGAGTGAGCTAACTGAGCTAGCTCGGTTCGTGTACACCTCTATCTGGAATGTGGTATCCCTACCTTATCCTCACCAAGTTTGCCTCCATCAGCACGAATTCGACTGACCCTTTTTCTTTTGCCTCTGATGAGGATTTGCTAAGCTCCTCCGCCGCTGGGAAAGTCCCCTCCGCCCCCTCCGGCCGCTCTGCCAGGGACCGTTCAATCGCCTGCGATGCATGGGACGCATGAAAGTCCCTGTCTATTATCATCATCAATGGTGATGGTGGGTTCGACATGTGGCGAAGATTGTCTGCCCCACCATCATGATCGGGGGTCCCCTCCTGTGGACTTGAGATTTCCGGCATAGCTATAGGCCCAAATAACATCGGAAAACCCCATGAGAAAAGAAGAAAAAAGGGGAGAAGGGCAAGAGTACGAGAACGGAGCTCACCGGGAAAGGCCTCTAGGAGATTGCTGGAGTTCATGCCGAGAATCGTTTAAGTGCAGGAAATGGGAGAATAGGCAGAGTGACAACGTGAAATGAGCCATGCTTGATTAGGGTTTCCCCCCTTTTATAAAGAAGACGACCGTGCAACATTGAATGCTGCATTCATTATGGCCATTAGAACGACTCCTCGACACCCGCGCTTGGACACGTGGAGCTCCGTCATTCACCGTACGACTCTACGACTAAAGCGTGTGTCACGCGTCGTCGCCCCATTGGTCAAACGCTGAAAAGGCTCTCTGACCATGCATGTGACCTCGAGCCACGAGCGTATTGTCTCGAGTACCATGTGTCATGATTGCAAATACGCTTTGAATCCTGTGCACGCCGCCTAAAGTCAACATTAATGAGGAACCAACTCAGCACCTTTGGTAACAACTATTCGACCTGACCGGGTCCGACCTACTTCTCAAGCCCGCTTCACAAACTTAGAAGTAGGAGGGCTCATTGTTATAGGGAAAAATAGACCAACCTATGGAAAAAGGTCAGGTTGGAACCCTACACGCTCAACCAAGAAAATATTAAGCCCCTCTATTCTCCTCTTTCCACAACAAAGAGATAGAGAAGGAAGGAGAGGAAGAGGAAGCACAGTTGCCATGGGAATCCGTTTCCTACTTAAGAGTCCATGGTCGAAGAATATGCCCGCAAGAGCACTACCTCTGTCGATTCCAAGGTCTCTAGAGTTTGTCAGGAGCGCTCTGTTCCTTTGCTCGACTAAGGAGACAGGTCGGTATCAGGTAAGTCGGCATGGCGCAGGTCAACACACTTCAAGTCGGCTCAGCCTGCCTCCTATCAAGCTCTGACCGCATCCACCCGAGATCTTAGCCGAAGATCTAGGAAGCCTATCGCAATAGAGAACCGTTCGAGATCTTCGGAGGATATCCGCGACAAGATCGAGATTCACCACGCACTCGGGATCTAAATCCCTTTACAATACATGCATATATTAAATAGGGAGATCTCCTCTACGTCACCGCCTCTCCTAAACTATAAATAGAGATGCCTCTAATGGTGAAAGGTACACGTAATCTTTAGTACTAAATTCTCAACACTCAACTAGACCTAGACACTACGCCAAAATTGCCAATTTGCGACGGACCAAATCCGTCGTAAAACCAAATAAACGATGGATTTCGTTCGTCGCTCGGTCCGTTGTTGTTTACTGGGTCGTTTTTTTCGCGACGGATAAAATCCGTTGTTTAATCTGTGATGGATAACGTCCGTCGTTTCATAGTGACGGATAAGATCCGTCGTAAAAAGTAAAAAATCTGCCGGTAAAATTCAAAAAATTCGTCGTCACTAAAAACATTAGCGACGGACTTAAAATCCGTCGTCGGTTTTGAATGTTCAGGAATTAGCAACGGATTTGGTCCGTCGCTAAAATATCTGTAAATAACACAATAAATTATTATAATTATTTTTTTTAATCTTGTACCTGATAGTCATTCAAAAAATAATTCACACTATTGTTTGATAAGAATCCTATTCACAAAATTGGTAACAACTCAATTCAATAAAAGAGGAAATGACCCAAGTGGCCCACACCAACAAAAATTGACTTTAACCCTCCTAACTAAACACTTCCCCCTCTTAAACTGGACCCAAACAAAAGAAATTACCCGGAACTTCAACTGTTGGCTATGCCTTGCTTTGAATTGGCTACTTAGTATCTGCTCTTGTTCAACCTTCTTTTGAGCCCTTCCTACATATATTACAAACAACCAGATTCAATCCAAGAAAAGAATAGTTTAATCAACCCTTCATATATTACAAATAACCAGCTCAAATCCATGAAATGTGAATGGTTTAATCAACTGAAACTAATTAACAAAATAAAAGATTAGAATTCATCCTAGCCATTAGAGGTTCAGGTAAGAGCGTTTCTTAACTTCATAGCATTCACTGGGAGAGCACAATACAGTTTGAAAAGATCTTTGGATGTTGGAATCAATACACAACAGCGTAATGCAATCTGCATTCAGTACAAGAAAAGGGGGCTTTAGCCTCGGTTCAAAACTATGGCTAAAAAGGTTAAAAACTGAGGCTAAACCCTTTAGCCTCAGTTTTACCTCAGTTATCCAAACTGAGGTTGAAACCCCTGTGGCTAAAGGCTTTAGCCTCAGTTTTAGCAACCGAGGCTAAAATGACTTTTATAGCCTTGGTTCTTCAAGTGAAGCTAAAAGAACCCTTTTAGCTTCAGTTTTCTCGAAATGAGGCTAAATCAAAATTTGCCTCAGTTGCCTCCAATTGAAGCTAAATCTATTTTTAACCTCAGTTCTCAACAACCAAGGCTAAAGCCTTTAGCCACAGGAGTTGTAGTCTCAGTTTAGGTAACTGAGACTAAAGATGGATTAAGCCTTTGTTGGCATCAACTGAGGCTAAATTCACTTTTTAACCTCAGTTCTCAACAACTAAGGCTAAATTATTTATTTTAACTCATTAATAAACCCGTGCATAATCATTTATTTTAACCCATTCATAAACCTATGCATAATCAGTCAGATCCACAACATTAGTTACAATATTTTAATGGGTTTTTCCTCTCAAATAAAACCCAAGAAAACCCAATCCCAATCCATAAAATATGAAAAACAGAGAGAAAAGAAAAGGAAAGAAGAAAAACAGAGATGGGTTTTCTCCCTCAGTCCAAGAGACTTGAAATCTAGACACAAACAGAGAAACCATGGAAATAAGATGGAAATCTCTCTCTGAGAAATGTTAGAGGCTTCTATTTAAATATAAGAGAAGCGGCATTTTCTTCCAATTATTTATAGAAGAGAAATGTTAGAGGCTCATTCAACGCTTCTAAAGATAAACAATTATTTATGTAAAAGTGCAGCATAACAGTCTTTCAGCATAATATGAGGCAGGGCAACCATCTGTTAGTTCATTCAACGCTTCTAAAGATAAACAATTATCACTTAGCATTAGATGTTATAGATGCTCCATTTTGAATTTGTGATATAAAATAAAATTGCAAAAACAGCTTTACAGACAGCATGTAGCGAGTTTCTCAACTACATAATTAAATGCAAATAAAAATTACCAGGTACAAAGTAGGCAGGTTTATGTGCAATTTCTCCCACAGTAGAACTTTCTACTTTATCAACCTTCAAAAGCAGATAGATCAAATTGTCCCATGCCATAGAAAGAGTGGTAAACACTTAACACTCCTAAATATATTGCAAATAAGTCTCATAAGCACAAGTGAAATAAAAAAATAAAATTAAAACCATAGCAGAACTGACCTTTTCAACATAATCCAGCATATCCATTGCATATGCAATACCTGCTATATTGTTAACATACTGCTCGAAAACAGGTACCCTAGAGAAACCAATAGATTTCTTAGCTAGAGCTAGGTAATAAGTGTGAACTTATAAGTACAACTTGTAGAATCGTGAGCTAATGAAATACCGTGAAGAGATTAACAAGCAATTAAAATAAAGGCAGCTTGTTAAGGATGCATTGAATGGCAACCCGTAAAATGAATTTCGAAATGAACTCCTAAGAAAGGAAATTTTAGGCAAAGTCACTTCCTTAATGCTTACCTGCAAGATTTGCTTGCGAGAAAGTCTAACGGAGCTCCAAATAAAGTACTAACAACTTTAAAGAAGCCTGAAAGAAATGAGCCCACTATATTTCCCACCGAGTCAATGACTGTGTATGAATATAGCTGCCGGAAAATATACAATTCCAGTCAAACAGGTTCACTTTCTCTTAATCATGTAGTTCTACAAGAGAGAAGAAAGTACAAATTATGGCTCATGTGAAAAGATGCAAATACTATCCTGTACAAAAAAAATTTCGTGTGTCTGTGTGTGTGTCAAATGTGTGGGCGTTAGTGAAATCCTCAACAAAAAAGAACAACTGCAAACCTCAATGGCATCGGTGTTTGTAAATAGAAGAGCTCTTAAGGACTGTTTTAGAAACTCTAATTTCCCAAGTAGAAGTTGCAATTCTTATAGAAATTTAAAGTTGGGATCAATTGAGATTTGCAACTTAACTATATCCAACCAACTCTTAATACTAATTTGCAACTTAACCTACTGGGAACCGTCATGCACCGTAATGTCTTACGGCAGAGCGGGTTCTGAGGAGTTACAAGTTGACCCTGACAACAGCATATAAATGAAGCGATAAAGATATAAATGATTCAAGATTAATTAAAGGTTTCGAGAACTTACATCCACCTCACTCTTATTGCTAAGTAGTCCTGACGAAAATGCATCCACACTACGAGAAGGAGAAAAAAAATAAAAAATTGTGGCTATACCGATACGGTCTAGCATGAACGGCTGCCTACGTACCCAATGTTTGGAAGATTGGGATCAAGCCACTACGTAGTTCTTAATATTTAAATCAGAACATTTTACGCATAAGCAAAGAAAAAATCAAAACAAATTATAATAGAAATATGTGTACCTTCTGTCACACATAAGAAGATGAAAAGCTGAAACAAATCACTAGATTAGTCAAGCAAAATGGATGCCTGAACTGCAAAAACTACACAAGAAGCATCTACATGCATCTACCGACTAGTTACCACTTGTAGTTTCTCCAACAAGGCATGCTAACTTGTCTTTCCCACCAACATGCCAACGCCCATACCATGCAGCTACCAGTAGGTGAGACCATGAAGATCACCTGGCACACAAATCATCTGTCTGTCTGCTCATTAGGAGGGCCAAACCACAGGAATCAATGGGCCCCCAACAATTTGACTCAACATTCAGACGTGGCCCAATCTCATGAGCGGATCACCTGATTTTCGAGATTAGTCATAACACTGTTTGCATAATATAAACATCGTAGATGCGTGATCCTGATTTTTGAGATGAGTAATCATAAGATCTACTGTTTGCATGATGCAAACATCCTACATGAGTGGCATGCTGGATTAGCATACCACAGTTCATAGGTGATCAGTTATTGATTGTAGATTCATCTCTGAAAAGCATGCCAACTACTTAGAGCTTGTTTTGATAAACACAGCTCCCACTTAATCTGATCGGATCGATCCTATCCAATGAGCACCAGACGAAAAGAATGGGATCAAAACAGTGGCTATTCCTGCAAGGGATGTTTTGGAGAATCCTACTTTTCACTATTCAAATTCATATATTTAAAAAACAAAAAATATAAGCAATAGATTCTCTCCAACCAAAACCACTCTTAAAAGGAGAGAATTAATAAATAAATAAAAAGTTTCAAGAGGATGGGCAATAAGCACTTGAAATATAGAATGAGGAGGTGTTTACTATCACCCCATGTTTTCCTATCCAATCGCTGTCAAGACTTCTAGAGATCACAGAAGCATTCTGTTGCAGTTGTAATCAGACAGATAATGGAAGTCCCAAACGTGAAAACTAACATACCACGTTCTTGTCAAAACACCATAGCATTATAACAAAAGAAAGATGAAAATGGTTCTTGTTTTCTCCCTTCAGCAGCAGCAACTCATAGTGCCCATCTTCAAATATCAAAATTAGGGAAATCAACATGTACTTTCTCATAGTGCTATCCTTAAACTGAAAACCATCTCAGCACCAAATCTCACCATTTGCAATAGTTTATCTTTCTTAATAGCATCACCAAAAGGACAAGTGTAAATGGAAGTACTTGAGTTTGTAAAACCAACTTGTATTAAAAGGTACAAAAATACCCCAAGCAAGTATGGATTTCAAATGTTGGGAAAAGGAAAGGTGGATCCCTTATCATTTTCCTTGTTCAAGTATCATGCACCTGTTTCTTCAAGGATCCACCTATCATAGCTTTAATACAACTGGAAAATTGCAGCAACTTTAAGGAATTTACAAACACATTTAAAAAAAAAAAAGAAAAGGCTGAAGACAATTATTTAGAGTTTTGGATACATGAGATTTTGGCACAAGGCCATCTAGAGTGCTGTCCAATCATATCAACAGTCTACATCCCTGAACCCTATGACCCACTTGTACAAACTGAAACCTCATGGCACTCTATTCAACAAGGCATTATCTAATAACTTGGGCTGTTATTCTGAAATTTTATTATTTGAAAAAAGAGAGATTCTACTGTCTATCCTTTTCTTTCTTGTAAGGAGGTTTTGGATTTAGAAGAAATGAATTCAATTTCCTTGAACATGGAGTTTACCACTGTTTCTGTAATGAAGCAACTACAAAATTCAATTTCTAATTCTAAAGTTTTACTTAAAAAATGTGGAAATCTATTTTTCCCAAAAAAAAATGTTAGATGCCGATTTCCAAGGTTATGAGATACAACTCATAGTGTTTAACTGCTGACCTCTTAACATTTCCATGGAAAACTGCACCTTGGAAGCAAACAACATATATCTACTGTAGATCTGTAGTTCTCCATTATCTAAGTATTCCACAGGGGTTTTCCATGTCCACATTTTGGATTGTTATGTCCAAACAGGCCCAGGTCATTCTTTTTCTTCTCCAAGCTACTTTGGATAGGAGTAATCTACATGTGAAGAAAAAAAAAAACCCCCATCTAAAAGAAGCCACAAAACCATAATACCATACCTTAATTGCAGTCGTTTCTTTTGATAGCTAGGCCCATTTTTCTGCCATTTCCTGACAGAAAGTTCCAGACTATAAAGAAAGGATGCAAATATCATTTTCCTCACAAATACCTATAAAAACTCAGAGACCCAAAAACCCCATCTGACAAAAACCATAAAATTCAAGAGGGAAAAAAATAACCACAAAACCAAAAGCACAACATTCCACAGAAAATGCATTTTACAAGCACACGTGTGAAAGTGAAATGTCAGAAAATGAAAAAGCTCAGAATTCCACAAATACAAAGATCTCTAACAAAACCAACAAAACCCATCACCCAAACACATGATCCAGAGGTACCCAAACATGAGTTTTTTTCCAAATCCAAGTACACATAAACCCAAATCTGACAAACAAAGTGCATGGCAACATTACAATGACAATGAGTTCAAAAAGAGGGTGTATCTATCAAAACCAAGGGGCTGAAAATATCAATTCCCATAACAATTACACATAAACCCAACACCCAAAAAACAGGGGGTTTCAAATCATGGGGGTTCCGAATCCAGGGGGTTTCCAATCATGGGGGTTCCGAATCCAGGGAGTTTCCAATCATGGCGCTGGGAGAGAGAGATTGAGAGAGAACCACCATTATCAATCGATTGACAGAGAGATTGAGAGAGAACGAGAGCATTACCTGATGTTCGTGAAGAGATCGACAGGAAGAGAGAGGTGGGAGAGATCTCTAGGGCCGACGCTGGGAGAGGGACAGACGGAGAGTGGATGAGAGGGAGAGAGAAAAGAGGTTTCGTTTTAGGGGAGGAAGCGGATTGTGTACTAAGTAACTCAGTACGGTAAGCGTACTGAGTAAACTCCGTGGGCCCCAGTGTCATTCATGCATTATATCCACCCCGTCCATCTCTTTTAACACATAATTTTAGGGCTTTATCCCAAAAATGGAGTATATTCAAACGTCAAATGGACCACACCACCAGAAACAGTGTGAATTGAACATCTGCCGTTGAAATAATCTTGGGGACAACAGAAGTTTTAGATCAAGCTGATATTTGTGTTTTCCCTTCATCCATGTCTTTCTGATATTATGAACAGGTTGGATGACAAATAAACATCACTGGGGGCCTTAGAAAGTTTTCAACGGTTGAAATCAATACTTCCACTTCTTCCAGTGGTATGGTCCACTTGTGGTTTGTATATGCATCAATTTTGGTTTGAACCCATAAAATGGATCTGGAAAAAGGAATGGACGGCGTGGATAAACCACATGCATTCACGGTGGGCCCAACTGAGTTTACTCAGTACGATAAGAGCGTACTGAGCAACTTAGTCGCAATCCGATTTCCTTCAGGGGAACGGATTGGCGACTCCCCCTGACACCAGCCACATGGCTGGTGGTCGATGCCCTGTGGGCCCCACCATGATGTACGTGTTTCATCCATTTCGTTCATCCATTTTTACAGTTCATTTTATGGCTTTATACAAAAAAAAGATAGGGATATAAATCTTAGGTGGGCCACACCACAGGAAAAAAATAATGAATGGATATTCACCATTAAAATCCTCCTAAGGCCCACTGTACTGTTTATTTGAAATCCAATATGTTAATTTGGTCATAAAGACCCAGATGATTGGAAAAAATAAATATCGGCTTGATCCAAAACTTTTATCCCCCCAAAACATTTTTAATGGTCAAAATTCATTCAAAACTGTTTCCTGTAATGTGGTCCACTTGAGATTGAGATATAATTTATTTTTTTTACTTACATCATAAAATGATATATAAAAATAGATGGACGGCATGGATGACACACATACATCATGGTGGGCCGCATAGAGCACCAACCACTAGCCAATGGCGGGGTCGGGGGGAGTAGCCAATCCATTTTTTCCCTTCATCAAGGGGAGTAGCCAATCCTTTTGGGGACCATAAAAGTTTTGGATAAAGCTGATCTTTGTTTTTTCCCTTCATCAGGGCCTGTATGATCTAATCAACAGATTGGATGTCAAATAAACAGTACTGTGGCCCTTAAGAGGATTTTAATGGTGGATATCCAATCAATATTGTTTTCCTATGATGTGGTCCACCTTAGGTTTATATCTCTATCATTTTTTTGATCAAGCCCTAAAATGATCGGTAAAAATGGATGAAATACATACATCATGGTGGGGCCCACATAGCACTGAATACTAGCCAACGGGCGGGTGGCAGGGGAGTAGCCAATCCGTTCCCATCCATGCTGGTATTTGTGGTGCGGTCCATTTAATCTTTGGAAATGATTCATTTTTGGAATAATTTTCTGAAATGATGTCGAAAAATGGATGAACGGTGTGGGTTGATCCCAAATTTTCGGTAAATCCAAAGCTCAAGTGGACCATGCCACACGAAACAATGTGGAATAATGATTTTCACCATTGATACCTTCCTTGGGCCCACAGTAACGTTAATTTATTTGTCATCCAACCTATTCATAATATCAAATATATATGAATGAAGAGAAAACACAAACATCAGCTTGATCCAAAACTTCTATGGCCTCCAAGAATTTTTCAATGGTAGAGGTTCAATCACACTATTTCCTGTGGTGTGGTCCACTTGAGCTTTGGATATGCTTCCTTTTTTTTCTTTAGCCCTCAAATTATCTGTTAACGTGGATAAACGGATGGATAAAATAAATAAATAACGGTGGACCCCACAAAGTTTACTTTAGTAAAGGTAATGACTAACTCACCTAAATGTAGAGGGGTTTCCTTAAAACATTCATAATCATATATTGGGCTTGCCTTAATATGATTCACATATCCAACCCACTCATTATGTGTGTCCCACTTGGATGAGGGGTCAGACCAAGTTTTAGCCGCATCCAAAACTCATGTGGGCCCCACCAAGTGCTTTTATATTTTTTATGATGTCTTGACATGGTTTTAGATGGTATGGTCCACCTGAGTTTCATTGACGGATGATTTTTGAGATATCTCATAACCTAAAGGGGACACATTAAATGCAAGGTGTTGATGTTTGACACACATCATGATGGGGCCCACAAAACTTATCAACATCAATTCATAGGTTCTAGCGAGGTTAATAAATTGGGTCACAATTTTGACAATAATATTTAGCCCATTTTATATGTATAGTCCATTCACTCTATTTTATTGATCAATACCCTCAATTTGACTAGTTACTCGCCCCAATCAGGCTAGCTACATGTGAGAAAGGTATTGGGAATACAAGATTGATAAACAATTTGAGTGAAATTTGATTTAAACATATGAAGTTATTTACTCTTCAATCTGGACTAATTCGATTGTCCGAAAACGGTTAAATGTTCAATTAGTGGATGTGCCTAATAATTTATTAAAAAATATATTTTTTCACAGATAAATATGAATTTCCATTCAAAAATTACATTTTTTTTCAAAATGTATACTTTTTTACTCTTAATTTTTCTTTGAAAACTTTTAACAAAATATCATTTTTATTATAAAATATTTCAAAAAAATAAATTAAAATACAAATTCTGAATTTTTATTTTCAAAATATCTTAAATTTTCACAAATTTTAATTTTTTTCACAAAAATTCCAAAATGCCAATTTTTTTTTCTTTAAAAGCATCATGTTGTTTTCAACTTTTCAATTATTTTTTTTAAATTATATATATATTTTCAAAATCTTAGTGTTTTTATAAATAACTTTTTCTTTTAATTTAGAATTTTGAACATTTTCAATTATTTTTCAAAATCACAAAATTTTTCAACTTATTTATTTTTCGTTTCAAAATGTTCGTTTTTTGATAAAGCATTGATTTTTTAATATCGTTTTATTTTAAAAATTTTCAATTCTTTTTCACTTCTCCATTTCTTTAAAGGCATTTTATTCGAAATTGTCAATTTTAATTGAACTTCACAATTTATTTATTTTTTTCAAATTTCAAACTCTCATTTTCTTTTTTAAAATATTTTCATTTTTCAACATTATGAAAATTTTCACATTTTTTAAAATACTTTTAATTTTCTTTTTCAAGATATTATTTTTTCTCAAAATCAAATGCTTTTTTTTTTCAAATTTATCAACTTTATTAAATATTCTTTTTTGTTCCCACAAAATAGATTTTTATTAAATCACGATTTTATTTTTTCAAAATCTAATTTTTTCTCAAACATTGTTAAAAATTTTAAACTTCTCAATATTATTTTTCATGTGATATTACAAATCATTTAAATATTAGTTTTAAATTTAAAAATAAAAATAAAAATTCCGCTCATTTGATATAAAAACAAAATAAATTTTCTTTTTGCATTCAATCAATTGTTAAAAAATAATCTTAGATACAAATATGTACAATTAAACCACTGAAATTATATTAAAAAACGATTATTAGACTACAAAAAAACTTAATTTTCCACCATATTCTAAAAAAAATGAAAAAAAAAATGTTTAGGCAAAAGTCCTTTTACGACGGACCTGATCCGTCGCAAAATCAACTGAAAAGCCCGCCGTTTGGTATTTTGGGTGGGAATTTGCAACTGTTCGTTGTCCATCGCCAAATCAAAATTTGCGACGAATTTAGTCCATCGCCTAGTTATGACGGACAAAAATCTGTCGTAAATCAGATTTTAGCGACGGATTTTGGTACGTCGCTAAATTTTGCGACGTTTGGCCTATGTAAATTCGAGAAAGACGAGCTTAGCAACGGACTTTTTTCTTTAGCGACGGATTAAATCCGTCGTTAAACCAAGAGATTTTTGTCCGTCGCAAAAATACATCGCAAATTGACCATTTTGGCGTAGTGAGATTCCTTTCCTAACTTAGGCATTGGAGGGTCCCTTGCTCTAGTAAGGGTCTTCCTTGTTCGTTTCTTATGTAGGTAAGTAGGTCCAAAGAGGGCTAACCAGAATTCTACATCAATACCAACAATTAAAAGAAATCAGCAAAACATATCATCACAAAAATAAGAAATGGATTCCAAAACTAAGAGTGGTTAGACAACTTAAAGATCCACATATCATTATGGGAGTCAAGGAGACGACGTTTGACGACGGTGTATCCTTGCTACATCATATAGATTTGGAGAGAAAAAGTTTCATTTTTTCAAACAGAACAATTATCACATTATGGCAGCCCCAACACCATTTTATAAGCTTGTTATCGAACGTTCAAAAAACTTTCATCTCAGCCCCATTCTGCACTAGTGGGGCACTTCAATGCTACATTTTACTCAGGCCCCAGCAAGTGACCCTAACTTGGTGACAATACACCTACAACCCTGCACCAACACTAACTAGTTGAAGGGGTACTAGCACAATGAGAAGCACACTAAGAGAGGATGCTGGGAAACAAGCATACAATGAGGTGGTGCTTAGATCATGTGAGTACTTATGATGGGTTGTCTGATATTTTTAGTCTTGGGATACTTATCCAATTAAAGATAGCAATCGCCTACGTGAAGGCTTGGAGAGACATTCTGAGCCTTAATTACTAATCAGGCGCAAGCCAACCCACCCATTAACATCAGAAATAGGCCTATTCGTAGGCTTGGGTAAAGCCTTACTAGAAAATTCCAAGACCTAGGTCTGGGTCTGACCCATTTATTAATCAGGCTTCAAGTCAAGCTTTTATTACAGGCCTTAGTCTGAGCCATATTGGACCTTGCCCCTATATCCAATAGTCCTGGACTCTCCCGAAAACTCACAAAAATGATAGGAGCAATAGAAAGAGGGCTTGCATACAAGAATCTTCTACATAAACAAGCTGTGGAAAGACACAAGTCTTAAGGTAAACATCAGGTCATCGTGATTGGATAGTAGACTGACAACCATAATCCCAGCTAGAGTTATATAGCAATCGCTCGTAATATTAAAAGTTCTTCACAAATTGGCATATGATGTGGACTGAAAATGCAAGGACATAAGAGAATGATTAATTCTCATTAGAAAGCAAGGTTGCCTCCCAAGTTCATAGATGCAGATGAGATATACTATTTAAATATGGAAGAAGAGTGGCCTTTTTTCTATTTTTTTCTGGGGAATCTAGAAAGAGTGATGTGAATGGATCTCTCACAGTGACGTTAACAATATATGTTGTCAAGATGATTAAAGGGTTTGCCTTATCATGTAAAGAGTTTGAAGGAACCTCTCCATTGAACCTCACAAACATTTGATTTGAGGTGAAAGGTCCCCACTCCCGCTGCACTTATACCTTTGCACCACATATGCACCCCCCAGAATGGCTTTTGGAAGCTTAAATTTGAAGGTTTTGGGGCCATAGAGGTGACATTATCAGGAATTCGAATCCTTCAAAGTTGAAATGGAGATATCATCTCATGTTTCTCTGGTTTCACATCCGTTGGTGATCATACATAAGTATTTGTATTGGAAACTCATTTTATTGGAAATTTTGGAATTCACTAAAGAGCATGATCCACATGAGGCTAGTTGTAATGAAAACCGTTTCCTTTTTTGTAATTTTGTTAGCAGTAATTTTTTTCGGATCCATCTGAGAGCCTTTAAAGTCCTTGGTGACCTTCTCTCCTTAGTCATTCCTTGATTATCCCAATCTCTCACCAAACTCCATTAAACCACAGTACTTCATTCATTATTTTACCACGTATCTGTTCATGGAAATCAAGTTCGTATGTGCTGGTTTATTCTATCAATCCCTTCTTTATATGTTTGTTTCACACTGTTATTAACATATGATAAGCATTTGATCATTTTCCAAATGGAATTCGAAAAATGTAGATCCCCTATTCATTCTCTTCTCATTCTAAATATGTTGAAACAACCTTAGAGAAAATTTGTCAATAAGATGCATGAAGTTGAAGATGAATAGGGTAAGGGTGTTTCCTATTCATGATCATCTAATTATTATTTTTAGTACCTCTAAAGAAGAACCCATTTGGAAGAAATCCAAGATTCAAAGCACAGGGAAGAATTGAAGGTGGAACTACAAGCTGATTTTAATTGAAAATGTCAGGTCTCACTGGTATAAAAACGTATGTCTAAAGATAAGATTGAATTCAAACTATATTATTCCTCACTACATCCAAGGATCAATCAGAATTTTGTTGTTTATCCAATTCAGATGTCAATTTTCAACGTTCAGTCATTTCCATGCTAGTGCAGATACCAAAGCATTAACAATTTCTCTTTTGCATATGCAAGCCATAATCAAGAGATGAGTTAATTAAGCTATTAGTGTCCATCATTTCTTTTAACTTTGTGCCTGAGAAACCAACATGTGCTATTCTGGAATACTTCAGGTAATCAGGTATAATTTTCACTTTGTATCATTTCTTCCAGTTGTCACTTTGAGATTATTTTTCTGCTTAGACAATCTTATGTACATCATTAGAACTTCAGAGGCAGAAGATTGAGAGAAAACAGATACTACAAAAAATAGAACAGGACATGGGGATGGTCTTACCATTCTACGATCAATCATTGAGCATCCATTAGCACAGAGAAGGGTTGGGAATGTGTCGAATCCCTTTGATAGACATAAACTCAACACTAGCCTCATTCCTGTTTGGCATTCAGGTGTTTCTGCAAGAGATAAATCCCTAGTAGATTTCATGTAGGCATGTAGCAGAATGATCCACCAGAATCCAGAGTCAACAGCAGCAACCCTACCAATTGCACTCTCACCAAAATCTGCAATTAAAGTTTCAGTTTTTCAAACTGGATCATGTAGCACTTTGAAGCTGGCTGGCATTGCACCTTCTCCAAGTTTGAAATGGTCTATTTTTTTCTCCCACCCTTGAAGGTGGAGAGTCTTCAAAAGAAAATTTTTAACTATCTCTGGCTCACCATTCATTAGAAAAGCTAGAGCACTTGGTACAAAATCGCGAACAAACACTTGAAAAGAAAATGGCCCGTTTATCAGAACCATGGTTCAAAATATATCAGATAAAATGTTTTATATTGGGTTTCAGTGAGGACCATGACATGACAACAAAGCAAGGGGGTTTAAAGGAAACCGCCATTACAATCGTTACTGGCCCATTATGGGCCTTTTTTCATATTGGGCGTAATGGGCACCACCGTTACTGTTACGTAACAATCGTTATACCCATAATTTATCAATTTTTTTTTTAAAAAAACCATGATGCCAAGCATAAAATTGCTTAGTGCTTGTGGATCGACCATAATGCTTTGCCAGAGTATCAAAGCTTTTCTCTTATATCAAATGGAGATCTTCGATTTTGTGTGGATAGGGCAACACAATTCCTAATAAAAAATCTTTGAATGACACTTTAAGTTAATTTTCAGTCATTTAACAGGCTATGCATAGAAATTAGTAATTGTGAAGTCACTGCTGATGAATAGAATCCAACACAAGCCCAAAGTAATGTCCTAAACAATCATGGATTCAGCAGGAGTAACATGCTCAAACTATCAGATTTAATAGAACGGTCACCAATTCAAGCTACAAGATCATTCTAGTTGAGCAGAAGAACAATTTTGTCAAGGATACCTCTGCTTGTGAGCTAGTCATGGTTTATTGCTAGTCCATTGTCAACGTGGTTGTAAGGTTGGTGAAGGATATATATGGCAGAATGACCTTCCCAATTAGCTGCCCGATCTGTGGCCATGAAAGGAATGCAGAAAAGGAAGTCAATGATCCACATTCAAAGGTCCAATCATTGTGGTTCTTGTATCCTGGACCATTCATCGCGATTCCCACCTGGACTATCCAAATTCACCAACTATAAAACCGCATTTACAATGGTGAGGGCACTCAACCAAGACCATTTCATGCAAGAAGATGTCAAAGCTCTTGAGGATTTTCTGTTAGAAATCCAATACACAACGGAGGATAGAAGAAAACAATCAGATCTATCGGGTTCAAGGCTTGACTTGAATAGTCGATTTCTCAAGACAGATTTGCTGCCCTTTTTTTGGAAATTCCAGCAAGTGCAAATGAAGGAAATCTGCAAATTGTCTTCAGGATACAATGAACTCTCAATCCAATTTTCAACATGAAAATTTGTACATGTAAGTGTTAAACAGATCTCTAGTTTTGACACTGATATGCCTTAAGACGTTCAGAAAAAACACAGTAAGAGATAAGATCGAGAGTAATTGCACAGAAGATGATATAATGTTAAGAATTAAGAGTCTATCCTTCTGGATTATAGTATCCAGGATTTATATCAACTGAAAGGTTATGAATTTCTTCCTGAAGAGGTGTTAAAGAGCCTCTTCAAGAAATCCATACCCATTCATAGCAAATAATTGCCTTTCTATGAAAGGACATGACTCTATGTCATATGACAGTTATTTCTGTACCCATTCAAACAAGAATAGTTATCCAACAGGAAAAACTTAATCCACATAAGAAACACATGGCATAGGTGACACATGTACAATCATGTCATAATTACTCTTAATCAACAAAGGTCATAAAATCATCAGGATAAACCCTCGTTCAATTCTAATTGTACCATGGCCAAAAAAGTTTGAACCATGTGCCAAAAAGACTATCTTTTTGCTTCTTGTGACGGTGCGAACGTGCAAAGTGCTAAGTGCGCCTAATAAAGCACCAAAAAGCACCCAAGTAGCCCTACAGCCCATGGCATGCGCGCGCATGCGCGGACAGTGCTTTGCACCGTCCTCGATGAGATTTTAACCCTGGTTGCATAAGCAAAAACCCCTTCTCTTACCGATTGACTATACACACTATTTATGGAAAGTTTAAATAATTAATATATTTATTTACTTTCTAAAAATAACTTTTATTTTTGAAATTTATTTTTATCTAAAAAACACAACAATCCCTCACAATTTCAAAAATAAAATCAGATTCTAGAACGAATGACATATCAGTATAAATAGGTGCATAAGTAAAGATATCTTTTGGATTTGAACCTTTACTTTAGTGTATATGTATCAAAGTTATGCCAGGTACTTAGTGACCCATTAATCTTGAACTAAGGACCTTAAATGTCTCACCTGATACATAACATAGATCTATTCATATATAACTAGAGATCTAAAAGTTCGCACATTTCTGGCCTTGTGCGTATCCTTATTTCATAAGTATTCTAGAGATGATCCCAATCTCTTCAAAAGCGGCCTCACTTCTCTACTCATATAGGTAGATCTATCAAATATGATTCTACTTCATCTCAGCAAAGTTTGCTTATAGATCTATTAAGCATTAGTACTCAACCTCTTATGAAATGCAGAAACCAAGCACTAGACTTTTAGGAATGAGACTCAAAATTTATTTTTCTAGTGTATATTTCAGTCACATACTTGACTTGTTTGTCCCTTTGAACCTAGCCTATATTTCAAAACATAGGTAGGGTTGCCATCAAGAGTGAAAGTTACATCTTTATGGATCTTAGTCCTATTCCTTTAGTGGTTCTTCTTATCTGAGCTCTTGATAAACCTTTTGTCAAGGGATCTGCTAAGTTTAGGATGGATTTAACATATTCCACTGTGATTACTCCATCTCTGAGCAATCCTTTAACAAAGTTATGCCTTAGACCTATATTTCTAGACTTATCATTATAAGTCTTACTCATATCACGACAAAGAGTAGCCTGACTATCACAAAAGATAGATATGGCAGGAGTAGGTTTTGGCCAATATGGGATTTCCATCAATAGGTATCTTAGCCATTCACCTTCTTTACAAGCAGCGCCAAGTGCAATAAATTCACTTTCCATTGTAGAGTGAGATATGCACGTTTGTTTTTTAGATGCCCATGATATTGCTCCTCTAAGAGTGAATATCCAGCCACTTCTAGATTTAGATTCTATGCTATCTGCATTCTAGCTTGCATAGCTGTACCCTTCAAGTACAACGGGATATGATTTATAATGCAATCCATAGTCTATGGTTCCTCTTAGATACTTTAAAACTCTAGAAATCGCATTTCAGTGTACTTGTCCTGGATTACTGGTATACCTGCTTAGCATTCCTACTGTGAATGCTATATCAAGTCTAGTGCTATTCATTGCATATATTAAACTCCCAACAACACTCGTATATTCTTATTGTGCTTTACATTAATGGCAGATCACTGTCCCATGTATTTCGATATGATCAGGTCCGTTTAAACAGACCGGATGAGACTTTTGATCAGGGAGGGGTCCAATTTTTAGACCCCAAATGTCAATTTCAGCTCATCTCACGAGAATGTTCGATTCTCGCCATTATCTCGTGAGATGGAGTATTTCTCTTCCACTAACTCGTACCGCCTCAAGGGAATGGTTGAGATCGCTCCATGTGGCCCAAGGAATGGCTAAGAGCGTGCTAGCAACATTACCCAAAGTGAAAAAACTCCTCTTTTTCTTGGTGCAGCCTTGTTCGGCTATTTCTGGCAGTGGGAGAAAACGGTCTTCTAAGGCTAATGGATGGCTGGGCTAGCTTGATCAACATGATCCCGGGCTACCCAAATGGTTGTAGAAGGGCTTACCATCTTGGATCCTAACCGCATGAAGGCTTCCAAACGGCTTCGTTCGATCTTCCTCATCCTTATGCCTGGGCCCGAAAGCCTATATGGTTTTGGTCTGTCGGGCCCTATGAACAAGATGAACGGTTTGGATCGTCTAGAAAATGGTCAGGGTGGCCCACTTTGGAGCTTGAAGTTCATCAGTTTAAATTCCAAAACTGGTGGGAGAATTTCTATTTCTTTTTTCGTTTTGGATCAGTTAAGGCTGGTTTGACCGATTTGGTTGGTGCGGTGCATGTCGTGCACGGGCATATAAGGTGCACATGCATTGCCCGTGGGGTCCACCGTGATGTTTGTGATAAATCCACTCTGTCCATTCGTCTTGGGGGCCCTATATAGGGGCCCTGGCCCAGTTTGGGGCAGATGTGAGGCCCAGGTGGGCCATATCACATGTCCCAATCCTTCATTGGTCAATATGCCTTGTTCCAAGGGTTAGATTAGTTTGAAATATGGTTTCAATAATTAATTGGGGTTTTAGGTTACGATGAGGGTTTGGTTGGCCACTAACTAACCCTCAAGAGTCGATTGTAAGTGCATTGTGCCAGTATTCTTTGATCAGGTGATTTATAATGGCTATAACATGAAGTGTTCAGTTAAACTTACCCTCCTTATTGATGTAGGGTTAATTTCAACTCCTATAGACCCTGATGGATGGCCTCAATGTTCACTAGAAGTCCCATCCTGCACATGTTAAGTTCAAGTCGTCTAGTTAATCGATCTTGTTTTCCATAGACGTGGGTTTAAGAGGTAACACCCGTGTACCAGAGGTATGGGGTGTTACACGAGCTCCCATTGATGATGCTAGCCTTAGCCCAGCAAAGAGGGCCTCATATTTTGCTATGTTGTTCAATGCTTAGAATTTGAATCTTAAGGCATATTGCGCGCAGGTCTGGTCTGGTGCTTCTAGGACTATTCCAGTCCCGCTGCCTTTAGAATTGGATGAACCATCTACATAAAAACGTCCACATTTGTAGCTCTGGTTTGGTTGCCTGGCCTCCAGGATTCTCGTCTTGGATGTTGGGGGGAGGGGGAGCTTCCAAGTCTTCCCAAGCATTAGTTTAACGAGGAAGTCGGCTACTAGCTGCCCCTTGATAGCAGTGCGAGGGCGATAGCCAATATCGAACTCGCTGAGGTCGACCGCTCACTTTATGAGTCTAATAGCTTTGACTTTTGAAGAACTTGTCAAAGGGGTTGGTATGTTGGGACTATGATAGTGTGGGCTTGAAAGTAGGGCCAGAGATGCCGTGATGAGATGTGTTCACTACCCCAAGTATAGGGTTGTGATGTAGTAATAATCTCGGTAAGATCGAGGTCAAATCCAGAGGAACTGAACCTTGTACGTAATCTGATAGTAACCAGAACTAGAACTAGAAGAAGATGTAATCTAAATTAGGGAAATTTAAGAGAATAACGGTGAATTAATTAACTAAAACTTGTAGAATTCGAAGGTGGAAAAACTAGGGTTTCTAAGGATCCACTTGTAGAGATCAGGGAGATTTATGCTTGATTTACAAACACAACTGGATTTAGAGTCCGATCTTCATCCAGTTGGAAGATATAACATTAAAAACCAAATCTGAACTTCCTTTGATCCAGTTTTCAAGAGATGAGAGGTATGAGAATTAGAATTGATTCCATCACAAAACCATGCCCATGAGACAAAGTAAACAATAGAACTTAACTAATCCACATCCAATCTGAGTAAATTATGAACGTTAGGAAGGGTTCCATCATCCAAATATGTCCATGAGACAATGGTGAATAACAGAGTTCTCAGGTTCACAACCCTAATAATGAAAAGGACATGCTCAAAGCTATCACAGATCCATTGTAATTTTAGTCACAATAAACCATTAAAAACTAAAAATATTCCTTATAATCAACTAGAATCCAAGAGACTTCAATAAAGCATGAATCAAAGTAAAGAAAACATCCTAATCATGCCACAAGCTTCACCTCTTAACCTTAGCTAAGAGGTTTAGCCAAACATGATCAAGCTAAAGACCTCTTAAAAGAAAACATAAATTAAATTAAAGAAAGGAAAAGAAAACTCTGTGAAGATGCCAACCGATCCTCTCTCTCTTCTTTGCTCTCCTCTTCACATCTCTACATCTGCCCTTTAGATACCTCCACGTCTCCCCTGGATTCCTTCGATGATTCTCCCTCCCTCTTCTCTTCTCCTTTATAGGCAGCAGGGAAGATGTCGGCTAGAAGAACTGACCTCCTTACGCAGTGAAGAATTTTGAAATTCTTACGTAGTAAGAGAAAATGCAAACTGTCTTGCACAACAACCAGTTTTAGCAAAAACGGAGATCTCGTTGCAAAATCTGTTTTGGTCAGGCTTCGTAGCCTTGGTCAGTTGTCCCATGGGAAGAGTTTGGATGGTTCGGATCACTCATCCGACCAAGATCATGATCATTAAACGGCCCACAACGTCCGAATTTCATGGACGCAGGGCGTGCAGAAATCAGCTTCCGCTGATGCTTGGTGGGGCCATGATTGAAGTCGATGGAGAAATCCACTCCATCCATTGGATGCGTGGAGAAAAACCGGTCAGGAAGGGCTGGTTTTTCTCTAGTTTGGTGTGGCCCACTGTATCAAATCACGTTGCCGTTCATCCTATGTTTGATCGATCTCTTCGTGATGCACGTGCATAGTTGTCAAAGGAAACCATGGATTTGGTCAACCCCACCGTCCGGTTCGAATGGACGGTCCAGATAATCCACATGACCGAGATGGTGGGCCATCTACATCATCCGCAGCTCTGTTTCCTCCTGCAGGCAAGATTTCTAATTTTTTTTTCTAAAGTCGGGTCAGCGCACGCTAACCGACTTGGTGAATACGGTGCACAGTGGCTACGCTTGTGCATCGTACACTTGCACTGCCAGTGGGGCCCACTGTGATGTTTCTGCTAAATATGTTCCATTCATACGTTTTCCTATCTACTCGAAGGGGTTGAGCCCAAGTTTGAAGCATATCTAGAGATCAGGTGGGCCCCAAATCGATGATTTATGGGCTGATCTATCCGTTGGGCCACTTCCACAGGGATCCAAGGGCTAAATTTTGATGTGTATGGTTAATGTAGGGTTCTCAGGATAGATATAACATTTCGAGCCAAAGGGATGGTGGGAACCCTGTGATATTGCAGTTAGGATGACTTTCAAGCCCCTTTAACTTTAATCACTCAATTTTCTTAGATCTTTAGCGTGTAAATTCTTCGATCTCGGTCTCTTAGGATCTATTCCTTGCCTTGGTGATTCTTGAGCTTCAAATCCATGCTTTTATCACCCTTTTCAGTCTAAGCTCTTAAATTAACCTTGCAACACAAACACAATTAAAATAGAGCGTTAAGCATGATCATGTACGTAAAACTAAGTAATAACTAAGGTCTAATATGCAATATTTGACCTTCAACAAGATGATTAGGGCAAGGGCGAGCTTCTTGATGTTTGGATTCCTAGTTTCTGCTAGGACTAGGGCCTTGCTGACATAGTACATGGGAAATTTCTTTCCCCATTGTTCTCTGATAAGGATCGAACTGACCATGGTTGATGATACTGCTAGATATAATAGGAGCAGTTCTCCTTGTTCAGGCTTTGAGATTAGTGGCAGGGACCACATGTATCGCTTGAGCTCTTAGAAGGTGAGCTCACACTCTTCTATCCACTCTGCTTTTTGGTTTCCTTTCAGCTGTTTAAAGAAGGGCATACATTTATCAGTAGCTCAAGAGACGAATTAGCTGAGTGCGACCACTATTCCTATAAGGCATTGGATCTCCTTTATTTTCTTTAGTGAACTCATGTTGAGCAAGGCTTGGATCTTGTCGAGGTTCGCTTGAATTTTCCCGAGCCAACCCCGAAGGCGCATTTGCTCGGGTTCAGCCTCATCTAATATTTCCTTACGATCACAAACATTTCATCGAGCTCGAAAGGGTGGTTTGTGCATTTGACGCTTTTGACTAGCATATCGTCGACATAGACCTCCATAGTTCGCTCGATCTGCTGAGCGAACATCCTGTTTACACGTCTCTGATATGTAACACCAATGTTCTTTAGCCTGAAGGGCATGACCTTATAGTAGTAGAGACCTTTGTCAGTGATGAAGCTCATCTTTTGCTTGTCATGAGGGTGCATTGCAATTTGATTGTAACTTGAATACGCATCCGTGAAGCTCAGGAGCTCGTGTCTGGTCGTACTGTCAACGAGCTGGTCAATTCGAGGGAGAGGGAAACTGTCCTTAAGGCAGGCTTTGTTCAGGTCAATGTAATCAATATAGGCCCGCCACTTCTCGTTGGACTTCCTCACTAGGATGACATTGGTTAACCAGTTCAGATAATATATCTCTTCCACGAAACCTGCCTCGAGGAGTTTTTCGACCTATTCCCCAATTACTGTGTATCGCTCTGCTTTGAATTCTCTCCTCTTTTGCCTGACTGGCCTGTGGTCGAGATCGACGTTAAGTTTGTGTACCATCATTTTCAAGTCGATGTCGGGCATGTCCTAGTGCGACCAGGCGAATATATCAGAATGTTGCCGAAGGAGAGTTAGGATTTAATCTCGTAGTGCTGGGGCCAGGGATGATTCGACCTGAACTATACAAACAAGGTCGCACTCATCGAGGGGGACAGACATGAGGTCATCCATCGGGCATCCTCTTCCATTGGACTCTTCTTGGTGATCAAGGGAAGTGAGGTTCATTACTTGGTGCTTCCTTAATGCTAAGGAATAACATTGTTGAGCTTCCTGCTAATCGCCTTTGACTAACCTAGTGTCATGCTCGGTTGGGAACTTCATCGCTAGATGATACGTTGATACAACTGCCCGTAGGGTGTTTAGTGAGGGTCGTCTGAGGATCACATTGTAGACGAAGGGGCAGTCAACTACTAAGAAATCTATCATTATTGTCACTTGGTTCTGTCCTTCCCCAGCGGTGACTGGGAGCTGGATTGATCCTTCCAAGGTAACCTTGTCTCATGCGAACCCGAGCAGAGGTATCTTGACAGGTCGGAGTCAGTCTCTTCCGACTGACATTTTGTCGAACGCTTCAGTGAAGAGGATATCTATTAAGTTACCGGTGTCCACTAAAATTCAAAACACTTTGTGGTGGGCTATGATCGTAATCACCACTAGTGCATCGTCACGGGGGTGGTGGACGACTCTAACATCCTCCTCGGTAAAGGTCAGATCACAGGGAGTCATCCTCTGCTCTTTTGAAGGTCTGCTATTGACATGCACCTGGTGTTCTAGAATACTTTAACTGATACTCTGAGCATGGGCCCTTCGAGCTTTGTTGGAGTCATCCCCCGGCGGGTCCGCCAAAGATCGTGCGGATTTTCCCATTGGGCTCTTTGTTAATTAATTGCTCATTCTTGGAGTTTACGCGTTCTTCCCTCTTGGTGATGTATTCGTGCAAGCGTCTGTTGCGGATAAGGGCTACGATTTCATCCTTCAGATTGAAGCAGTTGCTCATTGAGTGATCGTGGTTGCGATGGAAAGTACAATATTTTCTCTTATCTTGCTGGCCGACATCTGCTTTCATCTTGTTCGGCCACTTCAGGATCTTCTTGTCCCGAACTTTCATGAAGACCCGCTTGGGCGTCGTATTGAGAGGGGTATACGAACTGTCGAGTTGTCTACTCAGGCGCTGCCCTCTTAGGGGCTCGTCGTCTTTCCTCCTTTTATTGTTGTTGGTTAGGGCCGGCTCTTCTTTAGGCCATTTTTCTTTAGCCGAGCTTCCCTTCTGTCGACCAGCCCTTCACAGGCCGGTGATTTCCTTGGCGTTGGAGTACTTCTAGGTTATATTGAGGTGGCTAATCATAATTGTAGGGGGATTTTTATCAAGTGAGAAGAGAAAGCTTCCCTCCCGCAAACCTCACATCATCGCGATTAGGGAGATCTCCTCTGAGTGTGCTTGGACTTGTAATGCTTCCAGCTTGAAATGCTTGATGTAGTCTTTCAGTAGTTCTCCATAATTTTGGACGACATGGAGAAGGTGAGATGTCGGTTTGAGGCTCTATTTTCCTCCAATGAAGTTGGCGATGAAAGCTTTGTTGAGCTGTGCGAAGGAATTGATCAATTGTGGCTTCAACTGTCGCAAGCACATCCGAGCTGGCCCGGTCAGGGTTATCAGGAATGCTCGGCACATAACCTCGGCTAGTGCATAGTGCAGTTCCATCGAGGCTTTAAACGACTCCAACTGTTCGGCAGGATTGGTAGTTCCCGCGTTATGGGGTGATCTATGGCATTCGAAACATTAGAGGGATCTGTGCGATCATGATGTTGACAGTGAAAGGAGGCTTGGTCTCTTCCAGCATCGCTTGTACTGGGGTTGGGGCGTTCAGTCAATAGGTCTGCCACATGTCGCCTATTTGACCTCGCAAGTCCTTGAGCTCGGCTTCCCAGGGGCTCTCGCTTTCAATTACTACTTCGTCTGCTGCCCCGGAGGCCTTACCGCACTTCTTTTTCTCCAACTCATGGCATACATCGATCATCGCCAGAGCGGTGGTTCCAGAGACATGGGAAGGCGCGGGCTTGAAGGCATTGTCCCGCCTACTTTGGGAGCGGGCGGGCGCCTCAGATGCACCGCTAGTCTCTGGGACCATTCGTCTTGAAGCATGCTCGATCCTCTGGGTTGGGTGGGGTTGCCGTTGCTCTAGTAACCGTTTCATTAACCTCATGTTATTGTTTAATGCCTTAACTTAACGTTCGAGGGACATAAGTTGACCTCCATGGATTGCATCTGCGAAGAGGAACCTCCATGCTTGGCTGAGTGCTCCGGTCACGCCAGGTCGAGTGCACATGGGGAGGCTGGGACTTTCTTCTTTCCTCTTGCCATTGCTGGATTGTGATGAAGTAAGAATGGCTTTTGAAAGTCATTTCCTCCCTGGCTCGTGCCGAGGACACTCCGATGCCAAAGTCAGGGATCTGGGTCTTAGTTGACTGTGGAAGGGTTAGGGCTAGATATTTTGCGAACCTCTCATCTTTGGGGATGTTCTTATTTATAGGTAGGGAGAGGCAGTGGCGTAGAAGGTGTCTGTCCCTGTTTTGGCGGTGATAGAATCCTAGTAGGATTCTGAGTTTTATGCGCGATGGATCTTTCTAGATTCTTGGCTGGGATATTAAGGAGAATCATGTCGGAGATGGTTCACATGATCTTCGGCACAGATCGCGGGCCAACTGGATGTTGGTTAGGTCAGGCTCGGCCGTCTTGGGGTAATCTGGCCTGGTTTTCTCAAGGTCGTGTCATTATCGGGGGTGGCGAGCTTAACCGCTCTAAGGTGGATGATCTCTTTCAGATGGCCCTCTGGCCTGCTGAGGTCGCACTCAGCCTTACGTTGGGGTTAGGCTCGACCTATCTACTGAGGTCGGGCTTAGCCTAATGTTGGGGTCAGGTTCGACCTTACGATGAGAGGTCGATCTTTCTTCCTAGTTGGGCGAGAGGTGAGATTTGGACGGCTAACTCGCACTTGTTGCTATTAAAGTACTTGACCTGGCCTGTTGATGGTAGGTTGGTATATTTTTCCCATACTGCTAACTACCTAATGCACAATAAGAACTAAGAAGCTAAGCAATAAGAAATGTAAATGGTAATTCCAAAAAATTAATTACTAATTGTTTAATTCAAAATTTCAAATAAATATAACACTTTGCAATTTAGGAATTAGGGTTTAGGGATCAAGTTTAGGGTTAGGGAGGGTTAGAGTTAGGGTTAAGGGTTTAGGGATTAAGGTCTATGTTAAGATTAGGGTTAAGGGTTTTGGGTTTAAGGTTAGGGAGGTTTATGGTTTAGGGATTAAGGGTTTAGGGTTAGTTTTAGGTTAGGGTTAGGTTTAAGGTTTAGGGTTTAGGGTTAGTGTTAGGTTTAGGGTTGTAAGTGCTATAGTTTTTATCCCTGTCTGTTGTTAAATTTGTAGTGCCAAAATCACTGTTATGTTATATATATAACTTGCATAAGTGAAGCTCTCTCAAGGATCAACATTCATGAACAAGCAAAGCTCACAAGACAAGACTCAAGCTGCAAGACTTCAAGAAGAGTACAAGGCAGAACTCAAGACCCTTTCAAGATTGAGCTACTTGAAGATTTCAAGATTGATTTATATCAAGACTTCAAGGCTCATACTTCAAGGTCAATAGTTCCGAATGTTTCAATGTCCTTTACTTCATGATTGAGGTTTGATTGACCATAGGTTGACCTTAGAAGTAGGTCATTTCGGATACATAAACCGAATGTTTATTTTACATGTGATTGGTCTGTTCTTCGACTAGTCCTAGGCCTTCTTCGACTAGTCCTAGACTTGCTTCTACCAGTCTAAGAAAATCCTCGATCAGTCGTAAGTTTGTTACAAATTCCGGATAAAATCTGTTAGGCTTCGACTAGTCCAGGAATCTGTTCGACCAGTCGTAGGAACAGTGTCGACTGCATCTACGACCAGTCGAACATTTTCGACTCGAATTCCAGTAAAGTTTTACAGGACCTACGACCAGTCGTAGGTGACCTACGACCAGTCGTAGGAAAGCTTCAACCAGTCGTAGAACGATCAGAGCATATCCCGCCGGATTTTTCAAATATCTGTTATTGCTTCGACTAGTCGAAGAGCTCTCTAGACCAGTCGAAGACCCGATCTTCTCACCTATAAATAGTGCACGAATCTCAGAAGAAATTATCGATTTAATTAATTCATTCAAGCCCATCTTCGTCGAACTTCTGAGAGATAATTCTGTGCTCCATCTAAGCTAAGTGTGCTTATTTAATATTCTCTTTCCTTAGCTTTATTTTAATTGATTTTGTTTCTACTATTCCAATCTGATTTGATAAAGAGGAATTATTATTCCCTTTCTTTGGAATCAAAATCAATTAAGGCAAACCCTATTTGGTTTAATTTAAAATCAATTAGAATTAGAACCATTGTAATCGAGTACTGGACATTGAACTTGGACATTCAATCATCTACTTTGATTTGGTTCTACTGAGCTGCTACAACGAAGGAGATATTCAGGTATTTTACATTTAATTGTAAATTCCTTTCTATTTTGGTTTCTTTCAAGATTTGCCAGAAAAATCTTGTTGTATTGGTTTTCTGAGGAGAGCCAGGAAAACTCAGAAGTGGGGTTTTTTTAATTGTGTAAGCCCATAGACAAAGACACAATTGTAAAGGTTTTGGGTGAACCTGGGAAAACCTATATTTAGTGAATGCTAATATCTCCTGTGTGAGGATATTAGGAGTGGAATAGCATTTTGTGTGGCTGTTGTTTAACAGTTGGTGAACACACAGGCGAACCATTATAAACCCTTGTGTTGTGGTTGAATGACTTATATTTCTAATCTTTAATTAATTTTTTTGGGATGTATGTATGGTGGTGAATGTTGTAATTATTTAATTCAAGCTTTGTGAGAATGTTGTAATAACTTAGAATTTATTTTCTGCTATTCCTTTATAAGCTTGATTTTCAATTTCATTTGAAAGTTGTTCCAGCAAGGTTGCCTTGCCATTTTTATGGTGTATGGCTGTCCCTAGAACAATACATTTTTAATTACAAGTTATTTCAATTTAGTTTATATTTATTATTGTATTCCTCTTCGATTTGAGACTTGATACAAAGATCTTTCTAGAAATAAGGTTGTCCTACCATAAACTCTGTTTTTGGTGTAAGGTTGTCCTTAGAACAACGTTTGTATCAACCTCTCAAGATCTGAATTTTGAGGTTATTTTAATTTACTGCATTGTGATTTACTTTGGCTATCATTTTCTTTTTATTTTCGCTGTTATTAGTTTTATTTGGCATTGTCCTATTCACCCCCCCTCCCCTCTAGGACATATAGCTTGGCCTTTTCAAGTGGTATCAGAGTCTAATAGCTTTTTTTTTTTTGAATTCTTGGATTTAATTTCTGAGCTAACGATTTAAGCTATTTAAGATGTCAAATTTTGATAGCCTTTCAGTCACAAGGCCTCCATCCTTTGATGGCTCCAACTATGCTTATTGGAAAGCCAGAATGAGGATCTTCCTCAAATCAATGGATGAAAATGTGTGGCAAGCCACAGTGACTGAATGGAATCCTCCTATCATGGAAGTTACTGGGGTTGATGGTTCAAAATCAATGAAAGTCACACCATATTACCAATGGACCACCCTTCAGAAAAGTGAGAGTAGTGCAAATGCTAAAGCACTAAATGCAATTACTTGCGCACTATCACCGGATGAGTTCAAAAGAATCATTTCTTGTGATACTGCAAAGCAAGCTTGGGATATATTAGAAATGACACACGAGGGTACTACAATTGTCAAAAAATCTAAAGTCCAACTCCTCACAACCAGATTTGAAGAAATACATATGAAGGAAAATGAAATGTTTATGGACTTTTACACTAGATTGAATGACATTGTAAACTCGATGTGGGGTCTTGGCGATAAAATCCCAGAAAGTAAAGTATGTGCAAAAATACTATGCTCACTTCCTGAACGGTTCAATTCTAAAGTAACCGCGATCTAGGAGCTTCGTGATACGGATAATATGAGGGTAGAAGAACTAGTTGGTTCTCTACAAACCTACGAGTTAAACTTTAAAGCTCCTAAAGGTAAATCTATCGCACTAAAATCTTCTAAATGTAATTCAGAAGAAAATTCTGATTCAGAAGATGATATGGCTCTTTTAGCTAAAAAATTTTACAAAATTTTCAAAAGCAAGAAAAGGGTTGATTTTCAAAAATCAAATGATAAAAAGAAGTTTAGACCCAAATCTAGAAAATCTTTGAAAGATAGTCAATGTTACAACTGTCAAGAATATGGGCACTTAGCAAATAGATGTCCAAAAAGGGACAAACCCAAGAAGAAGGGTATGTTGGCTACATGGGATGAATCATCTGATTCTGAAGGTACTTCTGAATCAGAAGATTCTGAAACTGAGTCAGGCAATGAGGTCAAAGCTCTTATGACTCTAGCCAAATTCACATTTTCAGATAATGACTCTACAAGTGAAGAAAATCTGAATAGTGAATGTAAAAATGAAGATGATCTTCAAGACGCTTACAATGCCCTATATAAGGAAAGTTGTAAAATTGCTGTCAAACTTAAACTTCAAAAAGAAAAGTTTTCTAAACTCAAAAATTGTTTTGATTCACTTGTCTTAGAAAAATCACAAATTTCAGATTGTTTTGAAAAAGCAAAATGCGATTTGGAATTCAAAAACTCCCTAATTATTGATTTAAAATCTGAAATTGAGAAACTTAAAACTGAAGTATCTTCCCTTCTGAGTTTAAAGGACACATGGAAATATGCCCAAGGTGATCCAAAGTTAGACAAAAATTTATTCGGATCAAGAAAATGTGGCGATCGATCCGGGTTGGGCTATGATAAAAATTTATCTCCTAAACAAATGTATACTCCTCTTATGTTTGTTAAAGGAGAGTCCTCAAACTCAAAAGGGAAAAATACTTATCAAGATTTTTCTAAAAATTCAAAAACTTTTCAAAAACCTAGAAATAGCCATGTCAACTTTAATTAGAAACGAAATTCACTAGCTGAAAAGATAGTTGATTTACTCAAGGAGATCTTAAAATCTAACTCTATAGGTCATTCCTACAAATGTACACAAAAGAAGACCAACTATGTTCCTAAACCCAAAACAGTTATGAAATGGGTTCCTAAAGTCACCTGCTTGGTTGCTCACACTGCTTTCAAAGCAACAAGTCATTCAAAGTGGTACCTAGATAGTAGATGCTCCAGGCATATGACAGGTGACAAAGCTTTATTCACCGATCTGAAAGATATGACTGATGGTTCAGTCACATTTGGTGATGGTAGCAACTGCAAGATTATAGGCCAAGGTACGGTTCAACTTTTTAATCTTCCGGTGTTTAAAAATGTTTTATACGTTGAAGGCCTAAAGCACAACTTGCTTAGTATATCACAAATATGTGATAATAACCATAATGTTCGGTTTTCTAATCAAAGCTGTGAAATACTAAACAATAAGGGTTCTGTAATATTAACTGGACGTAGAACGTCTAAAAATTGCTATATTATTAGTGAATCCAGCTCATTTAATCAAACATGTTACATGGTCCTTACAGACGAGACTGATTTATGGCACAAACGTCTTGGACATGTACATTATCGAAACTTATATCGATTGAGCAAACGAGAACTTGTAAGAGGTTTACCCAAACTTCAGAAATTAGATAAAATATGTGGTAAGTGCCAGATAGGTAAACAAACAAAGAACTCACACAAAAAGGTGAATTCAAATACCACATCAAGACCACTCGAACTTCTTCACATGGATCTGATAGGACCTACTAGAACAGAAAGTCGTGGTGGGAAAAAGTATATCCTGGTAATAGCTGATGACTTTACCAGATATACGTGGGTAGTCTTCTTAAGGGACAAATCTGAAACCCTTGAAGAAGTAAGAAAAGTTCTCAAAAGGATTCAAATTGAAAAATCTTCTCAAATCAGTAAAATTCGTAGTGATCATGGATCTGAATTTGAGAACAACAATTTTGAGAAGTTCTGTACCGACCAAGGAATTTTACATGAATTCTCTGCTCCCAAAACTCCACAACAAAACAGAATTGTAGAAAGAAAGAATAGGGTGCTTCAAGAAATGGCTAATGTCATGTTGAATAGCATGAAGCTCTCTAAAAATCTTTGGGCTGAAGCAGTCAACACAGCTTGCTATATTATTAACCGAGTCTACACTAGAAAAGATAATAATAAAACGGCTTACGAATTGTGGTTCAATAAAAAGCCTACTATTAAATACTTTCGAGTTTTTGGCAGCAAGTGCTATATTTTACGTGATCGTGAAAATTTGAAAAAATTCGATACGAAGAGTGATGAAGGTATTTTTCTGGGATATTCTTTAAACAGTCGAGCTTATAGGGTCCTGAACAAAAGGAATGGTGTGATTCAAGAATCCATTAATGTTGTCATTGATGATCACTTAAACACACCAATTTCTAATTCAGATAATGATGAAGTACTAATCATTGATAAACCCAATACTTCATCGAATCAGACTGATTCTGAGTTGAGGACTGTTAAAGATCATCCAACCACATAAATTCTTGGAAACCCTCTCACCGGTGTTCGCACCCGTAGACAACTTGAGGATATATGTAATTATGTATGTTTTACATTCCAAATTGAACCATCTAACGTAAAAGAAGCTCTTGCTGATGAGAACTGGATTGTTGCGATGCAAGATGAACTCAACCAATTCGTAAGAAATGATGTTTGATATCTCGTACCAAGACTTAAAGATAAACACATCATTGGAACAAAATGGATTTTCAAAAATAAGTCTGACGAGTGTGGAAATATAATTAGAAACAAGGCTAGACTAGTGGTACAAGGTTATACTCAAATTGAAGGAATTGATTTCGATGAAACCTTTGCACCAGTAGCACGTCTTGAATCTATCAGACTATTTATATTCATTGCATGTTTTAAAAAGATAAAGATCTATCAGATGGATGTGAAAAGTGCTTTTCTAAATGGCGATTTACATGAAGAAGTCTATGTTGAACAGCCAATAGGTTTTGAAGACTCCAAAAATACTGATCATGTATATCGGCTTAAAAAGGCACTTTATGAATTAAAACAAGCACCTAGGGCATGGTATGAGAAATTAACGAAATTTCTTTTAAGTAATAATTTTCAAATGGGATCTGTTGATAAAACTCTGTTTGTTAAAAAACATAATGATCATATCTTAATGGTACAGATTTATGTTGATGATATCATTTATGGATCAACTTGTACTGACTTGACTATTGAGTTTGCAGATTTGATGAAATCACAATTTGAAATGAGCATGGTTGGGGAATTGACTTATTTCCTTGGATTGCAAGTAAAGCAACAACCTGAAGGAATATTCATTTCTCAATCTAAGTATGCCTTGAATCTAATTAAGAGATTTGGATTTGAGAATAGTAAGAATTTCGATACTCCTATGAGTACTACCCTGAAACTATCAAAAGACTCTAATGGTAAAAGTGTTGACTCAAAACTTTATCAGAGTATGATTGGTAGTTTGTTATATTTAACTGCTAGTAGACCTGATATTTCTCTAAGTGTTGGTATTTGCGCAAGATATCAATCTGATCCAAAAGAATCTCACTTAATTGCTGTCAAGCGAATTATTAGATATGTCGCAAGCACTGTAAATCTCGGTCTTTGGTATCCTCATGAGACTAATGTCCGATTAGCTAGGTACTCGGATGCTGACTGGGCTGGTAATCTAGATGATAGAAAATCAACCAGTGGTGGTTGTTTTTTCATTGGAAATTGTCTAGTTTCTTGGTTTAGTAAGAAACAAAATTCTATATCACTTTCAACAGCTGAAGCTGAGTATATCGCAGCTGGTAATGCATGTACATAGCTTGTTTGGACGCAACGAATGCTAAGTGATTATAGAATTAAACAGGATTCTATGTTATTACATTGTGATAATTCCAGTGCGATAAATATTTTAAAAAATCCTATTCAGCATTCTTGTACTAAGCACATTGACATTAGATTTCATTATATAAGGGATTTAGTAGAAGAAAAAGTTATATCGCTAGAATATATTCCTACTGAAGATCGACGTGCTGACATTTTCACAAAACCTCTCGATAAAAGCAAGTTCAAAAAGATGAAATTTGATCTTGGCATGTGCATTTTAAATTGATAATTTATGCCTTCTTGTATTATAGTGTATATATTTGCTAGATTAAATTTCAAATTTTGTATAATTTGCAAAAAAATTGAATTTTTGGGGTTTCTTCGACCAGTCGTGAGTATACACGACCAGTCTTCCTACGACTGGCCGTAGATACCCACGACCAGTCGTGGAACACGGGTTTCACTTCAAATTGGGGATTTTTTCACTTTTTTCCTCATTTCTTCTTTCTTCTCCTTGGAGCCGAACTTCGACTTGTCGAACCTATCCTTCAAGTTCTTCAAGGTTAGTGTTCCAAATCCCGTTTTTCTTGCATAGTTGTGTCTAGATTGTTTTCTTTTCTCTCTTGAAGGTTTCTATTTTGAAAATCATTGAGATTTGGGGTTTAGATTTTGAAAAATCTGTTTTGAGCAAACCCACTTCTCAATTCTTTACAACTTCCTATTTTCTTGAAATCCTTGTTGCAAATGGCTTCTAGAGGTAGAAAAACTACTTCACGTGGTCCTTCTTCTTCCTCCAGATCGACCGCTATCTCTAAACGTCATCTTCTTGTTCCCAATGATGATCCATCATATGTTAGGGACATTAGATCACGTAATGTTATTGTTGAACATCCTGTTGATGTTAATCACATTGCTCCTTTTGACATCCTTCCTCTGCTTGAAGCTGTAGGTTGGGTTAACTTATTGCATTGGGGTGGGCCTGCATACCGGTCCATTGCCCAATCCATGTTTACTTGTATTAGTGCATTTTCACAAGATAATTTAACTTTTCAAATTTCTACTAGAGAAGGGCCTTTTGACGTTGATCATCATTTAATTTCAGCCCTTATGGACATACTTGTAAATGATGAGGGTATTCCTATTCATAATTTAACTGATAAACCCTCAATAGCTGAAAAACGCATGCTCACTAGAGACTTGTGCAACATGGATGTTCAATGGACTCAAAAAGAGAATGCGCTCCTCGCAAGGTATTTGTTACCCAAATACAAAATTCTCCACAGAATCTTTGTGTTTAATCTGTATCCTCGTTCGGGTAATAAATCTGACTTGACTTCATTTATGGTTCGTGTTATCCATGCTATTTCCAATGGTACTCAGATTTGTTTGCCATCCTTAATCTATCATTTCATTCTTCAGTTTCGACTCCATCCTGGTCATAGTGACATTCCTTTTGCCTATTTTATGACTATATTGGCTACTCATATGTTAGTCGATATGCCTGTTGGTGAAGCACCAATCCATCATCTGATCTTCAACAATACAAATATTAATAAAATGAAGTTGGATCTGCTTCCTGAACAAGGTGGTGGTGGTGGTGGTCCTGAAGAAGCTGATGTTGACATTAATATGGATGACATTTTTGAGGAACTGGATTCTGACTCAGCAAATGATCTAGATTTTGTACCATCTGATGTTGATGCACGTCTGAGTGCATTAGAGGGTAAAGTTGAGAATATAAATGTTAAGTTGGAAAACATGTCTGTTGCTCATGATTTGCAATTCAAGTATATGCGCAAATATCTCAGGCGCTTGAACAAAGGCATGCACCAACTTGATCCCTCTATTCCTGCTCCGTCTTCAAGTTTCTAGTTCTGACTAGTTTTTATGAGACTTCTGGTCTGTAATAACCTTATAACTTAGTACTTGGGTGGTTTAGAGTTGGATTTTATTTATGTTTTATGCTGGATATTTGTTCTTGATGTTATATTTATGCTGGATATATGTGATGCTTTCTTGAGTATCTCTATGACTCTTTTGCTATACTCTTTTACTTCCTCATGTTTCCTCTCATGACTTCTTTTATTTAGTTCTCCTTTATCATATTGTGACAAAAAGGGGGAGAATGGTTTGTTCTTAATGTGATTGTGAGAGGAGTAGCATTGGTTATGTTACTCAGGGGGAGTCAGGGGGAGTATATGTTTGATCTTGAGTATATGTTTCATCTTGTTGAATGAAAATGGTTAAATGTTGAAAATGGTTGAATGTTGAAACTGGTTGAAACTGGTTGAATGTTGATGTGCATGTATTAACCGGTTGTTTTACTTTTGTTTATCTTGGTTATGTGTTTTGTCACTAATTTGACAAAGGGGAGATTGTAAGTGCTATAGTTTATATCCCTGTCTATTGTCAAATTTGTGGTGCCAAAATCACTGTTATGTTATATATATATAACTGGCATAAGTGAAGCTCTCTCAAGGATCAACATTCATGAACAAGCTAAGCTCACAACAAGCAAAACTCACGAGACAAGACTCAAGCTGCAAGACTTCAAGAAGAGTACAAGGCAGAACTCAAGACCCTTTCAAGATTGAGCTACTTGAAGATTTCAAGATTGATCTATATCAAGACTTCAAGGCTCATACTTCAAGGTCAATAGTTCCGAATGTTTCAATGTCCTTTACTTCATGATTGAGGTTTGATTGACTATAGGTTGACCTTAGAAGTAGGTCATTTCGGATACATAAACCAAATGTTTATTTTACATGTGATTGGTCTGTTCTTCGACTAGTCCTAGGCCTTCTTCGACTAGTCCTAGACTTACTTCGACCAGTCTAAACATTTCCTGGATCGATCGTAAGTTTGTTACAAATTTCGGATAAATCCATTAGGCTTTGACTAGTCCAGAATCTGTTCGACCAGTCGTAGGAACAGTGTCGACTGCATCTACGACCAGTCGAACATCTTCGACTTGAATTCCAGCGAAGTTTTACAGGACCTACGACCAGTCGAAGGAGACCTACGACCAGTCGTAGGTGACCTACGACCAGTCGTAGGAAAGCTTCAACCAGTCGTAGAACGGTCAGAGCATATCCCGCCGGATTTTTCAAATATCTGTTATTGCTTCGACTAGTCGAAGAGCTCTCTAGACCAGTCGAAGACCCGATCTTCTCACCTACAAATAGTGCACGAATCTCAGAAGAAATTATCGATTTAATTAATTCATTCAAGCCCATCTTCGTCGAACTTCTGAGAGATAATTCTGTGCTCCATCTAAGCTAAGTGTGCTTATTTAATATTCTCTTTCCTTAGCTTTATTTTAATTGATTTTGTTTCTACTATTCCAATCTGATTTGATAAAGAGGAATTATTATTCCCTTTCTTTGGAATCAAAATCAATTAAGGCAAGCCCTGTTTGGTTTAATTTAAAATCAATTAGAATTAGAACCATTGTAATCGAGTACTGGACATTGAACTTGGACATTCAATCATCTACTTTGATTTGGTTCTACCGGGCTGCTATAACGAAGGAGATATTCAGGTATTTTACATTTAATTGTAAATTCCTTTCTATTTTGGTTTCTTTTAAGATTTTCCAGAAAAATCTTGTTGTATTGGTTTTCTGAGGAGAGCCAAGAAAACTCAGAAGTGGAGTTTTTTTAATTGTGTAAGCCCACAGACAAAGACACAATTATAAAGGTTTTGGGTGAACCTGGAAAAACCTATATTTAGTGAACGCTAATATCTCCTGTGTGAGGATATTAGGAGTGGAGTAGCATTTTGTGTGGCTGTTGTTTAACAGTTGGTGAACACACAGGCGAACCACTATAAACCCTTGTGTTGTGGTTGAATGACTTATATTTCTAATCTTTAATTAATTTTTTTGGGATGTATGTATGGTGGTGAATGTTGTAATTATTTAATTCAAGCTTTGTGAGAATGTTGTAATAGCTTAGAATTTATTTTCTGCTATTCCTTTATAAGCTTGATTTTCAATTTCATTTGAAAGTTGTTCCAGCAAGGTTGCCCTGCCATTTTTATGGTGTATGGCTGTCCCTAGAACAATACATTTTTAATTACAAGTTATTTCAATTCAGTTTATATTTATTATTGTATTCCTCTTCGATTTGAGACTTGATACAAAGATCTTTCTAGAAATAAGGTTGTCCTACCATAAACTCTGTTTTTGGTGTAAGGTTGTCCTTAGAACAACGTTTGTATCAACCTCTCAAGATCTGAATTTTGAGGTTATTTTAATTTATTGCATTGTGATTTACTTTGGCTATCATTTTCTTTTTATTTCCGCTGTTATTAGTTTTATTTGGCATTGTCCTATTCACCCCCCCCCTCTAGGACATATAGCTTGGCCTTTTCAAGGGTTAAGGGTTTAGGGTTTAGGGTTAATGTTAGGGTTAGTGTTAGGTTTAGGGTTTTGGGTTTTGGGTTAGGAAGGGTCAGGGTTTAGGGTTAAGGGTTTAATGATTAAGGTTGTAGGGTTTAGGGTTAGTGTTAGTGTTAGGGTTAGGGTTAAGGGTTTAAGGATTAAGGTTAGTGTTAGGGTTAGGGTTTAGGGTTTAGGGATTAGGGTTAGTGTTAGGGTTCGGGTTTAGGGTTTAGGGTTTAGGGTTGGGATTTGGGCTATGGTTTAGGGTTTAGGGTTTAGGATTATGGTTTAGGGTTAGTATTAGGGTTAGGGTTTAGGATTTGGTCTTAGGGTTAGGGGTTTATGGTTTAGGGTTAGGACTTGGGGTAGGGTTAGGGCAGGCCACCAACATCATCAAGTCAAGCCAGGGTGGATGGTGTGGATACAACACATACATAAAAGTGGGACCCATTTCACTAGCTAATCCGCGTCCGTCCAGAGCCAGGGAAGGCCACGACTGAGGTCCCGATCTCGGTCGGACCACTAGTGGCCTGTACCTGAGGTCCCAAGCCAGAGCGGGCCACCAGCAGCTTGCACCCGAGATCCTGAGCCTGAAAAAACTCAGAAAAAAAAACTAAAAAAAGTAACGTACCTGATGAATAGATGACGATGAGCAGTAAAGATTGGGTGTTAGGTTGTTGGCTGGCCTGGATTCCAATCAGGTTCGGTGCGGCGCCGGTGCGGGTAGGGTTAGGGTAGATGAAATGGTAAAAGTTTTTTCTTTTTCTTTTTTTTTTTTTTTGAAGTTTAATATATACTACCTGATTCCGGTTCGAGTCGAGTTTCGGATCAGATCGGATCCGATCGAATTGGATTTCGGATCAAGTCAGATCGGGTTACTATGTAACCTGAACTCGACTCGGCCAGGATTCGGATCTGGGTGGGTGTACTCGATCTGAACCCGACCTTGGCATTCGGTTCGGGTCGAGTCAAATCTGATCGGTTCGGTCGAGTCGGGTCCTGCCCACGTCTACTTTATCCACGCCGTCTATACATTTTTCCAGCTCATTTTAGGGTATCATTCCAAAAATGATACAGATAAAAAAGCTTAATTAGACCACACAATAAGAAACAATTGAGATTAAATGCCTACAGTTGAAATCTTCTTGTGGGCCACAAAAGTTTTTGATTAAGCTTGAATTTGTTTTTGATTTCCCTTCATCCAGGTTTGTGAGACTCTGTGAACGGTTGGATGGAAAATAAACATCATGGTGGGCCGTAGGGAGGTTTCAACTGTGAGCATCAGTGTCCCCACTGCTTCCTTCGGTGTGGTCTACTTTGAGTTTTGGATATGTCTAGTTATTTGTCTTATTCCCTAAAATGAGCTTGTAAAATGAATGAACGAAACACATGATGCATCATGGTAGGACCATAGAGCTTTTCCAACATGGACTAATACCAAGCTCCCTACTGGAGGGATCGGTACCGAAACCGATTCCGGAGCCATAAGGTCGGACAGAATTGGCATGGCCGGGCTTGGGGCCTCACCAAGAATTGCAGCGCCCAGACCCGTCCCTGAGTCATCCTTGTGCCCATAGGCATTAGAGGTACAACCTACACGGCTAGATTTTGAGGCCCTAAACATGGTCCTAGGTTCGGGCTTAAGCTTGAAATTTACGGGCCAATGTCTAAGCTGGGTCAGACCAAGGCTAGTGATAAATGCCTGGCTCAGCCTGTTTGTCTCTAATAACCACCACGACCGGTGCACCAGCTATGGGCGGCAGTGGGCCATGCAAATCCCCTAAATCCTGGGAGTGGATTAGGTGCGCCCCTGTGTCACCCAAGACGTAGTGGCCTTTACCGTGAGGCCCACCTTGATATATATATGTATTCTATATCTATGCAGTCCACCTGTTTTAACAAATATTCTTAGGGTATGGGCCTAGAAATGAAACAGATCCAAGTCTCAGGTGGAACACATACCATAGGAAACATTGGTGATTGAATATCATGAGCCACAAAAGTTTTGGATCAAGATGATATTTGCTTTATCCTTTCATTCAAGTTTATGAGACATCATCAACTAATTGGATGGCAAATAAATATTAAGAAAACCTTACAGTGAGATTTGGATATGCTCCATTTTGAGGCTCATGCCCTAAAATGCTTTGGACAAATGGATAGTCGGCGTGGATATTTAATACATACATCAAGGTGGGGCCCATGGTAAGGGCCAGACTGTCTTGAATCTTGAGTGAGGTCGGGCTGGGGCGCACCCAATCCGTAATCCTCAGCCTTGAGACTAGTTGAGGTGAAAAGGCTCTAGCCGGGCCATAGCCACACCGGCTGAGTCAAGCCATTAAAATGATCAATGGTTTAAAATAGCTCAAATTAAAGTATTATTATAATTATTATTAAAGAAAGTTGTACTATCTTCCATAATCATTTTATTGTACATAGGGGCTCACCCGGTGGTTGGATTAGGCCAGGCCAGGTCAATCATTATTGGCCTAGGCCAGATTTCGATTTCATGCTCAGGTCGACCCTCAGGCCAAGTTTAGGGCTAAGCCCTGGCCGAACAGGCTCAAGCACACAGGCCCTTGGCCCATTGACACCCCCGTGGACGCGGATTTGCCCGTGACCCGTGTATCAGCCAGCATTGCTGGTGGAAAAAGTTATGTGGGCCCCACCATGATGCATGTATAAAATCCATACTGTCCACCCATTTTTCTAGTTCATTTTAGGTCCTGAGCCCAAAAACAAGGCAGATCAAAAGCTCAACTTCACCATTCCACAAGAAACAAGTCGGGATTGAATGCCTACCGTTAAAAACTTCCCGCGTCCATAAGAGTTTTGGATCAAGCTGATATTTTTGTTTTAACCCCATCCAGGGTCACGTGGCTTTATAAAAAGTTTGGATGGTAAATAAACATTGAGGTGGGTCCTCAAGAAGTTTCAACCACAAGCGTTCAATCCCATTGTTTCCTGTGGTGTGGCCCACTTGAGCTTTTGATCTTCCTCAATTTAGAGCTCATGCCCTAAAATGAGCTGGAAAAATAAATGGACGGTCTGGATAAAGCACATACAATATGGTGGGCCCACAGAGATTTTTCCACCAGCTAGCTGGCTGGTGAAGCGGTGATCAGCCAATCCTCCTCCTACACAACAATGGATGTGCCAGTGTGGCAGATAGGTGCGCTACGTAAGCCCTCCATCAGGTGGGTGCAGTGAAGGTGTTTATGCCTAAAGGTAAATTTGGGCCACTGAGATGGCTACGGTATTAGAAATAAATGGGTGGACGGATTAGAACATTCTGGAAAAAATAATGGCCCACCTAATGAGTGGATTGATCTGATGCTGGGTTAGAGTATCTGCACAGATATACCTGTTTGATGAATTGACTGGATCTTGTACCTATGCCCTACATTGGCACACATGTGAAGCATGTACATGAGCTGTCTTGTTCACGCGTGAGAACTAAGAAAAGCTCTTTAGATCCGATGGAATAGAGAAAATGACCACTGTAGACAAAACCTTTTACCCAGCGGTTTTTATGTTGGAATACAAACTTAAGTTACCAACTTCGACTAGCACGTGCGGACAGCGACGTTGAGGACGAAACTACCCCTCCTTTTCACTTTCACTGCGAAGACGAGCGCTGACGCTCCTCCAACTGACAGTTGTGCGAGCGGCTTAAAAGAGATCAAAGTTACATGCCCCACAGCTATGTATTTATTATATCCACAACGTTCATCCATATTTCGAGATCATTTCGGAGCATTATCCGAAAAAAGAAAATCATATCCAATGATCAACTGGGCCACACCACACAGAGCAGCGGAAAATTGATTTTCATCGTTAAAACTTTTGTAGGGCCCACCATAACATTTATTTTCCATCCAATCTATTCATAAGGCCACAAAGACCTGGATGAAGAGGAAAAACGATTTTCATAATGATCCAAAACTTGTGTGGCCCCTAAAAGGGTTTCAACGGTAGACGTTCAAGTAGAATGGTAACGGCGTGGGGACAGCGATACGGATATAGCTACGGTTATAATCCGTAGCTATAGCAGCAAGTCGGCGATTAATCGTTTATTCTAGGATTCCACTGCAAGTTGCTGTCCCTATCGGCGATTAATAGTGAACCTTGCGATTCCACCCCCGATCTATAGCTACGGATTATAACCGTAGCTATAGCCGTATCCCACCACAAGTTGCTGTCCCTATTGGCGATTAATCGTAAACCTTGCAATTCCACCCCCCGATCTATGGCTACGGATTATAACCGTTGTTATAACCGTAGCTATAGCCATGTCCCCACACACTTTCTTTCTTCTTCTTCTTTTTATTTTTATTTTTTATTTTTTTATTTTTTATAATTTACATGGAGAATTTTATTCTACCTACATTTTTTTCTAACACATATTTATATAAATATGTAAATATAAGAATATAAAAAAAAATCTCTTTTTTTTTCATTTCTTTCTTTATTCATATAATAAGAATATTTTCTAAACCCAAATTAGTTACTTAACGTACCATATATAATTTTAGGGCTGAAAGTTGGGCGGGCTCAACCCGACCAACTTGTGACTAACCTGACATTGGGTTGGGCTTGGTCAAGATGTATCGAGTTTGGTCTTGGGGTTGGGCCATACAAACAACAACTCAATAAAACTTAGGTTGGGCTTGGGTTGAAGTCTTGGAAATTGCCAGGAAATGCATGGAAATGACCGTGAAATGAAGGAAAATGACCATGAAATGCATGTAAATGACCATGAAATGTATGGAAATGACCGTGAAATAAAGGGAAATGACCGTGAAATAAAGGGAAATGACCATGAAATGCATGGAAATGACCGTGAAATGAAATGGAATCGCTAGGATTGACCGTGAAATGCATGAAAATGACCATGAAGTGAAAGGAAATGACCGTGAAATGCATGGAAATGACCGTGAAATGAAACGGAATCGCCGGGATTGATCGTGAAATGCATGAAAATGACCATGAAATGAAACGAAATCGCCGGGATTGACCGCGAAATGCATGGAAATGATCGTGAAATGAAACGGAATCGCCGGGATTGCCCGTGAAATGCATGGAAATGACCGTGAAGTGAAGGAAATTGACCGTGAAATGCATGCAAATGACCGTGAATCAAAACGGAATCGCCAGGATTGACCGTGAAATGCATAGAAATGACCGTGAAGTGAAGGAAATTGACCATGAAATGCATGGAAATGACCGTGAATCAAAACGGAATCGCCAGGATTGACCGTTAAATGCATGAAAATGACCGTGAAGTGAAGCGAATTGACCGTGAGTGAGGGAAGCTAGAAATTCAGCGAGGCATGGAAATGACCGTGAAGTGAGGGAAATGACCGTTAAGTGCATGGAAATGACCGTGAATCAACATGGAATCCCCGTGATTGACCGTGAAATGCATGGAAATGATCGTGAATCAACACGGAATCACCGGGCAAGACCGTGAAATGCATGGAAATGACCGTGAAGTGAAGCGAATTGACCGGGCCGAACTGGAAATTAAGCAGGACAAACTGGAAAATGAGCGGGCCAAACTGAAAATTGAGCGGGACAAACTGGAAATTGAGCGGGCCAAACAGGAAAATGAGTGGGCCAAACTAGAAATTGAGCGAGCCAAACTGGAAATTAAGCAGGCCAAACTGGCCTGACTGGAAAATGAGCGGGACAAACTAGAAAATGAGCGGGACAAACTGAAAAATGAGCGGGACAAACGGGAAAATGAGCGGGACAAACTGGAAAATGAGTAGGGGAAACATGAAATCAGCGGGGCAAACTAGAAAATCATTATGCCCACTGTTTCCTATTGTATGATCCACTTGATATTTTGATATGCTTCAATTTGGGGCTCAACCCCTTAATCAGATAGAAAAACAGATCGATGGCATTGATATACTACATGAAACGGATTGACTACTCCCCCTACCACCAGCTAATGGCTGGTGTTCGGTGCTCTGTGGGCCCCATCATGATGTATGTGTTTCAACCATGCTGTCCGTCTTTTTTTATATATCGTTTTATGATATTATACAAAAAAATGTGGTATATCCTGATCTCAATTGGACCACATTATAGGAAACAATGTTTAATGAACATCGACCATTAAAAACCTTTTGGTGGCCATAAAAGTATTGGATCAAGCTGATCTTTGTTTTTAGCCTTCATCTGGGTCTTTATGATGTAATAAACAGATTGGATTTCAGATAAACAGTACAGTTGGCCTCAGGAGGATTTAAATGATGGATATCCAATCACTATTGTTTTCCTGTATTGTGGTACATCTAAGATTTATATCCCTCATATTTTTAGGAAAAAGCCCTGAAATGACAATAGGGAAGGATGAAGATTTCCTACTAAGCAGTTTCAGCAACATAGCCATTGGAATGTTGTCTATGTAATGAAGGACTTGGTCCCATGGCTGGCTAGTGGTAGACTCAGGACATGATTTAAGGTCTAATTTGAGGCCCACATATCTAATCAAATTCCATTGATTGGAATTGGTCCCACATATCCAGAACTGGTAGCCTTATTGTTGGGTTTATGCAAAAAACCATAGAGTATGGGAGGGTTTCATACAACCATACACATATCCAAGCCCATGCGGTTGTACATAGAAGAAGTAGCTGAGTGGGTTTTTGGAGTCATTAAGTTGGGACCTCTTATTAAATTTTCTTTCCTTCATGATGGATGGATTAAGTCGAGTTCGACTCGTGTCGAGGTGGGCCAAGCTCGGCTTGACTCGTCCATGCTGAGTCAAGTCGAGTTCGAGTCGAGTCGAGTTGCAATACACCATGGTCGAACTCGGCTTGAACTCAACTTTACTCGCCTCGAGTTGGCCTTTCAATCCGAGTTGTCCTAGGTTTGATGTTAATTTTGTAGGAGCTGTATATTGTTGTGAATGATGTCTTTACTTCACAGTCATTACCATGCATTTCACGGTCAATTACGGCGATTTCGTATCTTTTCACGGTAATTTCCATGCATTGTTCAGGTCTGTTCATGGCTCTGGAGGTGGATGGCCCGCTCAATTTCCAGTTTGTCCCGCTCAATTTCCTGTTTGGCCCGCTCATTTTTCAGTTTGTCCTGCTCAAATTCTAGTTAGGCCCGCTCAATTTCCAGTTGGGTCCGCTCAATTTCCAGTTTGGCCCGCTCAATTTCCAGTTTAGCTGGCTGAAATTCTAGTTTGGCCCGTTCAATTTCCAGTTTGTCCCGTTCATTTCTATGTTTGCCCGCTCAATTTTCAGTTTGTCCCACTCAATTTCTAGTATGGCCCGCTCAATTTACAGTTTGTCCCACTCATTTTCCAGTTTGTCCCGCTCAATTTTCAGTTTGGCTCGCTCAATTTCCAGTTTGTCCCACTCAAATTTCAGTTTGTCCCACTCAAATTTCAGTTTGGCCGCTCAATTTCTAGTTTGTCCCACCCAACTTTCAGCCATAAAATCCTATATGATACATCAAGTAACTAATTTTGGTTTAGAAGATATTCTTGTTATATGGTTAAAGAAAGAAATGGAGAAAAAAGAGATAAAATTTTGTTTATATATTTATATATACATATTGATTATAACTATGTGTAGGTGGAATAAAATTCTCCATGTCAAAGAAATGGATACGAATAAAATTCTCCATGTCAAAAAAATGGATTAATCGCGGATCTTGGGATTCCACCGCAAGTCGCTGTGATGATCGGAGATCAATCGCGGATTTGGCGATTCCACCCCAACTCGCTGTGAGGTTCGCCGATCTATGGCTACGGTTTATAACCGTAGCTATAACTATACCCTGATTTTTTTTTCGTTTCTTTTAGATGGAGAATTTTATTCTACCTATATTTTCTCTTAACACATATTTATAAAAAGTTAATCCCACATGTGACTAGCAGGCAATTTCCTACATTTAAAAACATTATAATCATTCATTCATTTAATTACCACCTGCATAATTATATATACATTCAATGACAATCATTCATTCAATAATGAATCAATTACAATCCTTAATTCAGACTAAAACTTACAATTATAATCATTCGTTTAATAATGAATCAATTACAATCCTTCATTCAATCAATTACAAGTACAATTACAATATTGATGAAAATACAAATCTTGGTGAGTCTGTGTGCACTCGCATATGGCCAGGTGCATCATTCATCAGTCTGTGTATATATATACATACATACAATCCTATGGAAAAAATAAATGAAAAGAGAGAGAACATATGAGAGGTGATCCTTATCTCTTTTGATGGTTCAAGCTGCATGTGCCTTACCCAACTTCTTATAAGGAGAAGTTATATGGGTCTTGGAATAATGTTGGTGACAAATCCACCTTACCTATTAATATTATCATATTGTGTTAGGACATGACTCTAAAAATGAGATAAATCCAAAATCTCAAATAAACTATGCTATAAGAGATAGTGGAGATGGAAATTGATGCATTGTGATGCTTGAGTTCGAGTATGCTTGCCAACAAAGCAAGATTTTTTTGTTTGTTGCCATGTGATTGGGCTACATTATTACATCAATCAAGTTCGGGTTCGGGATCGGGTTTAGGTTTGAGTTTTCAAGTTTAGGTTTAGGTTTAGGTTAGGGAGTTGAGATTAAGAGTAGGTGTAGGTTTACGTTTAGGGATTTAAGAATACATTTAGGTTTTAGATTTAGGTTTAGGTTTTAGGTTATATGTTTAGGTTATAGGTTTAGGGAATTGATAATACGTTAAGGTTTAGGTTTAGGAAATCTGGTTCAATGTGTTTAACCTCCACTAAAACCATTTGCTTGTTTGCGTAAAAATAGACTTGTTGATGCTTTATGCCATGAGAGTTTCACCTTCTCTATTAACTGCATCGTACCACAACAACATAATCACTAAATCATGTGGATGATGAACAAAATCATGAAATCCAGTAAAAAAAATGAACCTCTTTGTTGCTAGCACTGATAACTCAACCAAACAAAGAAGAGACTATCTTTTAGCCAGCAAGATTAGAAAAGAGTGACCATGAAATGCATGAAAATGACAACAACTCGATAAAACTTGGGTTGGGCTTGGGTTGAGGTCTCGGGAATTGCTAGGAAATGCATGAAAATGACCATGAAATGCATGGCAATGACCGTGAAATGAAATGGAATCATCAGGATTGATTGTGAAATGCATGGAAATGATCGTGAAGTTAAGGGAAATGATCATGAAATGCATGGAAATGAAACGGAATCGTCGGGATTGACCATGAAATGCATGGAAATGATTGTGAAATGAAACGGAATTGCCGGGATTGACCGTGAAATGAAACAGAATCGCCGAGATTGACCATGAAATGCATGGAAATGACCGTGAAATGAAACGGAATCGCTGGGATTGCCCGTGAAATGCATGGAAATGACCATGAAGTGACAAACTGGAAATTGAGCGGGACAAACTAGAAATTGAGCGGGCCAAACTGAAAATTGAGTGGGCCAAACTGGAAATTAAGCGGGCCAAACTGGAAATTGAGTGGGCAAACATGGAAATGAGCGGGACAAACTAGAATTTCAGCGGGCCAAACTGGAAATTGAGCGGGCCAAATTGAAATTTGAGCGGGACAAACTGGAAATTGAGCTGGACAAACTGGAAAATGAGCGGGCCAAACTGAAAAATGAGCAGAACAAACTGAAAAATGAGCGGGCCAAACTGGTAATTAAGGAATCTTAAGCACTTTCGTGGGTCCTAAAGGCAACTATCAGCAGTTTGGATAACTGAATAATGGCCCCCACATGTAGAACTCCTTAAATCCTGAATGGCATGTTGTATAAGCTTTAACAAACACTTCAAAAACCAAAACATGGCATACTATATTAGCTCAACCAATAGCTATTAAAAACACAATTGAATCTCTAAAAATATAAAAATAAGAAAAGACCTAAAAAGGGCCACAATCAACTGAAACCAAAACTTTTGTAGAAAACATAATCTTACAAAAATCATAGACAACAAAGAAGAAGATTAATTGGATAACAAAGATTGATCAATCAATATGATTTTATATATTTATGCTCCATCGACAATAGGGCCCACAATAAATCAGCATTTCTGTATGATATAATCAACTGCATCTCTCCAAAAGTACCAGCTATCAGGGAATTTTGGAAGGTGAAATCCTTCCAACTATCAATTGTCTCATGTGGATTGATATCTCAAAATTTTCTATGATGAATTGGCTGATGCATAATGCAAAACTGAAAGCGTCATCTCATGAGAGCATAGGCCAGGGATTTTTTCGATGGATTAGAGAGACTAAGGCCGTGTTTGTTAACGCTGAATTTTAGCACTTAATGCGGAATTGGGAATATTTTCCGTATTTAGTGGTGTTTGCTAATGCGTTGTTAGCGTGGAAGACGGAATGCGCTAAGTGGTTTTTCACTGAATTCTTTCCGTGATAGGAGTCTCGCTTAATGGTGAACGCGGAATGCGCTCCGTGATTTTTCATTAAACAAAAAATTATTACTTCCAAAAGTACCCCTTTCAAGTTAGTACGTCAATTTTTACTTTTAAGTTATTGGTGCAATACAAAATCAACATTTAACCTATGAAACTTCTTTATGCCCCACCATGATTTATGTGTTTGATCCACACCGTCCATCAACTTTTGTAGATAATTTAAGGTGTGATTCAATAAAAGAAGTACGTCCAATGATTAATTGAACCACAAGGTGGGGATTGAACGTCCACCGATAAAAACTTCTTGAGAGTGGGAGAAGTTTCATATCAAGCTGATATTTGTGTTTTCACTTCATCCACGTCTACATGACCTAATGAATAGGTTGGATGGTAAAAAAACAAAACATCACGGTAGCCCTTAGAAAGGTTTCAACGATGGCTGTCATTATCACTGCAGCATCCTTTGGTGTGGCTCACTGAAGCTGTGGACCTGCTTCATCTTTTATATTATATATTAAAATAATATAAGAAAAATGATGAACGGCTTAGATAAAACACTTACATCACGGTGGGCCCCACAGAGCCCTGACCGGATGGTAATCCATCCGGGCGGGCGTAGGACGCAATCCGCATTTGAAGCGGATGGGCTGGGGATGGACGCGGATTTCTGTACTGGGAACCCAGGTGGGACCTACTGTGATGTTTGTGAGAAATCCTACCCGTCTATATGTTTTGTGAGTTTATTTTAGGACATGATGCCAAAAACTAACTGTTTTCAAATCTCAAGTGGGCTAAAAACGTGATAATTGAATGTCCACAGTTGAAATATTCGTGGGCCACAAAAGTTTTGAATCATGCTAATATTTGTGATTTCAGTTCATCCCAATAGGAATGAAGTTATTAACGGTATGGATAGCATGTAAACATCACTATCGAACCCAAACAGGTTTCAACGGTAGGAATTTCCCTAACCACATTTTCCTTTAGCACGACCCGCTTGAGCTTTGGATATAATTCATTTTTGGTATCATGCACTGAAATGAACTCACAAAACTGATGGAAGGGAAGGATTTCTCACAAACATCACAGTGGGCCCCATCTTAGTTCTCAGTGCAGGATCTTCTTGCCGAAGGCTTTGGCAGGAAATCCGCATCCGTTGGCGACGGGATTGGGAAGGACGCGGATTGGCTACCCCCCTACCACCAGCCAATGGCTCTGTGGCCCCAACATGATTTTTGTGTTTCATCCATTCCGTCCATCTATTTTTCCATATCATTTTATGGGATGAGACCAAAACCGAAGTATATATAAATCTCAATTGGACCACATTACAGGAAACAGTGTTGAATGAGCGTTGACCATTAAAAACCTGTTGGGGGCCATAAAAGTTTTGGATCAAGCTGATATTTGTTTTTTCCCTTCACATGTGCCTGTATGATCTAATTAAAAGATTGGATGTCAAATAAATTGTAGAGTGGGCCTAAAGATGATTTTAATGATTTGAGTTTTGGATATGATTCATTTTTTGGATAATGCTTTAAAATGATCTAAAATTTTTGATGAACAGTGTGGATATAATAAATACATTATTGTAAGGCCCTGTAACTTTGATCTCCTTTGAACCGTTCGTACAACTCGGACATGGAGAAGCGTCGACGCTTGTCTTTTGCACGACATATATTTACATCAGCTATATAGCTGGTGTGTGGTACAGAAACGTTATAGTGGGCCTATATTTTTGTTTTCCCTTCATCCATGCCTTTATGATATAATGAACAGGTTGGATGACAAATAAACATCATTGTGGGGCCTAGAAAGGTTTCAACGGTGGAAATCATTATCCCGACCATTTCGTGTGGCAGTGGGAGTAGCCAATCCATTTTCCGTGTGGTACACTAGCCCATGGATGTGGATTCCGTGGGAAAGCCTTTCGCAGGAAGTTCCTGCACCAAAAATCTATATGGGGCCCACCTTGACTTTTGTGAATAATGATATTTTAAATTTTTTATTAAGTACTTTATAGTTTATTTGAATTAAATAGAATAATTGTATTTTTATTTAATAAAAAATAATTTCTTTATAATGTAAAACATTTCGAAAGGAGATAAGGGCAAATGTGTCAAATTAACATATTTTGGACATTTCAGATGTTTGTTAACAAACAAATTATTTCAAATTCAGTACTTAATTTTTAGACTTCATTCATAATTACCAAACAAGTTTTTTGACTTTAGATTTCAGATTCAGGCTTCAGATTTCAGATTCAGCTTTAGATTTCAGATTCAGGCTTTAGACTTCAGATTTAACAAACGGGGCCTAAGTTTGGGGAGAGACGCAAGATAACCTGTCAATGGAGATCATAGTTGAACAGAAAAGGGTAATTAGAGGTGCTTAGAAAAGAAAATTAACATCCTCAAATGATATTCTTGTTATTCCACTAATGCTACTCTGGTTGTCCTTACCATTCAAACATAGCACAAGAGAATTTTGTCTTTTTTCAGCAATGATTGCAAAGAAATCACAATATCCATAACATACAAAGAAAACATGGAAATCTTACTTTCAACTAGTGCATGTGAAAAGTTCTAAATGGTGGGGACTGCATGCCTGGAAATAAGGGGGAAGAACCAAATGGGCTTGAATTTTAGCCTCTTGTACATGCAGAAGATTGAGTGGGACAAACTGGAAATTGAGTGGGACAAACTGTAAATTGAGCAGGCCAAACTGGAAATTGAGTGGGACAAACTGGAAATTGAGCGGGCCAAAATGGGAATTGAGCGGGCCAAACGGGAAAATGAGCGGGACAAACTGGAAATTGAGCGGGCCAAACTGGAAATTGAGCGGGATTGGATGTTCATTAAAAGCTCATGTTTTCTATGTAAGTAGAAAAGCTTTGAAAGAAAGGAAAGATTAGTGGGGTTAGATGTCTAACCCTACTGTGTTTATCAAACAAAATATGCAATTTATATAAAATACACCTAAGTAAAGTTGGCTTTATTTCCTCATGATATCTGAAAAGTGGGGTCCTCAATCTCTTCATCATAGATTCCTATGAAAAGTTGGGTTTACTTCCTCAAGATATCTGAAAATTGCAAAAAGCACTAATCAAAAGAGTCTAGAGTTGGATATCTTCTGGCAATTGCCATGAAACTTGATTGAATTTCTGGAAACCTTTATCAATTTCTGGTAAGCTTATCTTATGTTTTTGTTGCTAGAAAATCATGAAAGTATATAATTCCTAGAATTCCTTAATCGTTACTGTTAGTCCATATCATTATCAGATGCACATTCCAAGCATGTAAACGCGAAGCCTATTCATTATTGCAGATAGTGGTTGAGACAGGTCTTATTGGAAGACAAGCCAGTGGATCTGTTACCATAACTGATGGGGAAACTGTAAGTTGCTATGTTTTCTTTATGTAGGCATGATTTATTTTCCCTTATAAGAAATAGATTCTTTCATATGCATATTACTCCTTTTAGTTGGGGATTTATTTTAGTGCTCAACTAGTAGTCCTTGGAATATTCATTTGAGCGGGACAAACTGGAAATTGAGTGGGACAAACTGAAAATTTAGCGGGCCAAACTGGACATTGAGCAGGACAAACTGGAAATTGAGTGGGCCAAACTGAAAATTGAGCAGGCCAAACTGGAAATTGAGCGAGCCAAACTGGAAAATGAGCGGGACAAACTGAAAAATGAGCGAGACAAACTGAAAAATGAGCGGTACAAAATGGAAATTGAGCGGGCCAAACTGGAAAATGACGAGCCAAACTGGAAAATGAGCGGGATAAACTGGAAATTGAGCGGGCAAACATGGAAATGAGCGGGACAAACTAGAATTTTAGCGGGCCAAATTGGAAATTGAGCGGGACAAACTGGAAATTGAGCGGGCCAAATTGGAAATTGAGCGAGGGAACCTACAACAATGCCGACGCTGAGACTGTGCGGCATTTCTACACTTCAATTTGAAATCCAAACATAAAGTCACTGACCTTTGACCTAGCATTCGAAAATTCCCTGATACCCTTTAAGGTGACTGACATTAAGAGGATTTCTGGGGTGCCACGCGGGACAGTGATTGTTCGACATAGGGATTCGAAGCAGTCCAAGTATAGGGACGAGAGGACTGTTCAGATTTGTGGCGAACCTAAAAATTGGATGATCATGTAATAATGGTGTGGGGCTGATCATGTTTGCATGTGAGTTGAGTTGGTAATCAAATGTGGGCTTAATTGTGTTTGCACGTGAGTTGGCAATAATGTATCGGTAGGTTCTGTGCTATTTTGTGCTACCAACTACTAAGCATGGCATATCTTGTGTGTGGGTGTTTTGTGGTTGGCCGTTTGTTTGGCAATTGCTGTTCCATGATCCTACTTTGCTTGCTTGCCCTCACCCTTTCGACAATCTGCCATTTAAGGGCCAATCCCAAATCACTATGAGAAGGAATAAGATAATGATGATGCCGATGGCAGCGGCAACGATCAAGAATAGCAAAGCACGGATAAAGACTAGGTTAGAAAGTCCCAACGAACCAAAACTAGGAGATTTTCCATCTAACCTGCCTTTTATTTTATTTTATTTTATTTTATCTATGCATACACTTGTGCCACTATATTCATGAAAGTCTGGGAAAACCTTAGAAGAGTCTAAGATCATGTTTTAATTCCCCATGTTTTTCACTCCCCGCCTAGAAGTTGGGGCAAGATTTATGACCAAAAGGAATTCATGGGAAATGTAAAAACCAACCAAGAACTGATTTATTTTTTATTTTGCCTAGAAACTAAGGAATTACTAAGCTAAGAAATGTAAAACTCAGCAACCAAAAATTTTCCTCACATAATGAATGTATTTTATTCAAGCCCACCATTCATCTTTTCAACTCATTTTCAAGCTTGAATCCGAAAATGAGGCAGATCCAAATCTAAGGTGGGCCACACCATAGTAAATTACGTAATCTTAGGTGGACCCCTGACTCTCCTCTTTTATGTAGTAATACTTGGTGGCCTTATCCTGTGTCGATTTTCTTTTGGATTGTTGGAAGCTGGCATTCTGAATCAAGTCAAGATGATCTCTTAGTTTTTTCATATACCTTCTAATATTTGGTCATCTGTGACTTGATGCAACAGCTCATTGGAAGGATGATAATCATCTATAGGAAATTAAGGATAGCATTCGTTCCTTGTAAGTACTGAAAGTATTGAACGATGACAGACTATAGTAAGTTTTCGTAGATGCAACATGCTAGTGTCTTTATGTGTGCACATGCATGTATAAGTGCTTTTGTGGCATGCATATGTAGCACTTATACGAAATTCATGTTTATCTTGGGGCTGTTTGGTTAGCCTTGAAGTTGTATTCAGATAGAACTTTTTGAATGCATTTGTCTAGCTACGCTTGTTCGAAGCTTCTTGTATGGATAAGCAAATCTTCAAATTTTAAAGATGCTGGAGAACGAGATGGAGGATAGCGAGTGGCACCATTAAGACAAGTGATGTATACTATGACGTTCTTCCCTCCTTTGTACACTACTTGTACACTAACACCCATTTGTTGTTAGTGAGTCCATACATATTTATGTTGAAAGCACTAAAAAATGAGAGTACCAAGCTTCTTGAAGCTACCTCAATAGTATGTAGAAAATGGGGACATAAAACATGCATATGAAAAAGATTTTGGTCAGTTGGGGTTCTCCCCAAGTTGATGAAAGAAAGAAAATAGATGGATTCTTGCTTCTTCCAAGCTGCATTTGCAGTTCTACTGACAGTTCTTGGCCTTAGCACCATGATCTGATGAACATTTGCATTGCATGCAGTCTGCAATACTTATCCATTTATGTTGTCAAACCTGTACTTTTTTCTTTTAAGTTGTTTCTTTATTTCTTAGCATATACTTTGAAGGACAAAAATCCTTCATATCAGTGACCTTGCTTTGATTTTGTATTATGATTCAATAACAGTCACTTGAATGGGTTGCTTTCGAGTTTCAACACTTGATGTAAAAGTGCATTTGGATTTCATAGTTTCCATGGTTGTCATAATTCATTGCAGAATATACTGACATAGGATGGTCTTGGTGGTGTGGGCTATTTTTTTGCCTATTTTGCATCTTCTATTTCTCTTGATTTGGTTACGTTAGGTCACTCTTTTCTAATCTTGCTGGCTAGAAGATAGTCTCTTCTTTGTTTGGTTGAGCTATCAGTGCTAGCAACAAAGAGGTTCATTTTTATTTATTTTTACTGGATTTCATATTTTGTTCATCATCCACATGATTTAGTGATTATGTTGTTGTGGTACGATGCAGTTAATAGAGAAGGTGAAACTCTCATGGCATAAAGCATCAACAAGTCTATTTTTACGCAAACAAGCATATGGTTTTAGTGGAAGTTAAACACATTGAACTTGATTTCCTAAACCTAAACCTTAACGTATTCTCAATTCCCTAAACCTATAACCTAAACATACAACCTAAAACCTAAACCTAAATCTAAAACCTAAATGTATTCTTAAATCCCTAAACGTAAACCTACACCTAATCCTAATCTCAACTCCCTAACTTAAACCTAAACCTAAACTTGAAAACCCAAACCTAAACCCGATCCCGAACCCGAACTTGATTGATGTAATAATGTAGCCCAATCACATGGCAACAAACAAGAAAATCTTGCTTTGTTGGCAAGCATACTCGAACTCAATCATCACAATGCATCAATTTCCATCTCCACTATCTCTTATAGCATAGATTATTTGAGATTTTGGATTTATCCAATTTTTAGAGTCATGTCCTAACACAATATGATAATATTAATAGACAAGGTGGATTTGTCACCAACATTATTCCAAGAGCCATATAACTTCTCCTTATAAGTTGGGTAGGACACATGCAGCTTGAACCATTAAAGGAGATAAGGATCACCTCTCATATGTTCTCTCTCTTTTCATTTGTTTTTTCCCTAGGATTGTATATATCTATCTATATATATATATATATTAAAACTAGATTAGGCTCAACCTAGACTATACTTAATTGAACCCAACCAATTTTAACTAGCTCTAAGATGATGAACTCGTCTAGCCTCAATTTCGAGTTTGGCCCGCTCAATTTCCAGTTTGGGGTCAAATTGGAAGTTGAGTGGGACAAACTGAAAATTGAGCAGGCCAAACTGAAAATTGAGCGGGATAAACTGGAAATTGAGTGGGCGTCGCTCAATTCTTCAGTTCCCTCGCTGAATTTCTAGGTTCCCTCGCTAAATTCCTAGGTTCCCTCACCAAGCACACTGGAAGGATTGCAAATCTAGGGGGTTTCTAATCTTGGGGGTTCCAAATCTAGGGTTTTACAAATCCACGTTCCCAAATAGGCCCAAGGATTGTTAAGTAGCTGTAATTTTTGAGGCGTAAACGATCCATGCTGATTAGTAAATATGGATGGATAGATTTGCACCTCACACTGCCAAGTGTACTGGGTATAGATGGCTTTACCATACTCCGATTTTTTCCTCTCCTCTATGTCATCGCCCTTTGGATATGCCCACTACAAGTTCAACCGGAATACGTAGATGCGCCGAACGCACTGAAGCAAGCCCACCCATCGGCCAACCGACACACTCATGTTGAATGTATACCGTCGGTTATCATTGTTTCAACCGTCCGTTTCTTTATACATGCCTGACCCACCCAACCAACAAAAATTTTAAGAAACAGAAAATTCACCATCAGAACCACCTTTATGAGCGCCCATGATCCCACAAGGATGCGGTTTGGTCGGTGACCCCAGCCAGATAGTTGGTGTCAAAGCTATGTGAGCCACACCATTATGTATGTGTTTTATCAACAATCTATCCAATTTATTTCAGCTCATTTTAGGCTATGAGCCAAAAAATGAGGCAGATCTAAAGCTCAAGTGAACTACCCCACAAAAAACTGTGGGGATTGAATGCTTACTGTTGGAAACTTCTTTAACGCACACAAAAGCTTTGGATCAAGTTGATATTTGTGTTTACCCATCGTACATCGTGTGAACTCATGAGCAGGTTAGATGGCAAATAACCATCACTTTAGGCCCTGGGAAGGTTTCAAATGTGGACATCATTCTCACTATTGTATCTTGTGGTTTGATCCACCTGAGCTTTGGATCGCTTCATTTTTGGACTCATGCCTTAAAATGAGCTGAAAGAATGGATGAACAGCATGGATTAAACACATACTTCATAGTGGGGCCCACAGCTTTTGCACTAGATAGCTGGCTCATTTTGGGTCACCTACTAGTTTTTAATGGTGGATATTCAGTCAACATTGTGTTCTTGTAGTATAGTTCACCTTAGATTTGTACGTCTCATTTTTTGTCTTATGCCATAAAATGAGCCGGCTAAATGATTGAACTGAGAGGATAAAAAAGATACATCATCATGGAGCTCACAGATCAGCTAATTGGCTGGTGCTTCGGTCAATAGCCTAATTACATCCTTGATCGTGCGTCAGTAATCAGCAGTCCTATTCTAGTTTCGATGGACTGCTTTCGATAGATGAACCTGATTAGCTAGGGTTTAGAACATATGAAAGCCTAATTAGCCAGGGTTTAGATTCATGGTCATTTCAATGCACTTCACGGTCAATTCCCTTCACTTCACGGTCATTTCCACGCATTTCACGTTCAATTTGCTTCACTTCACGGTCATTTTCATGCATTTCACGGTCAATTCCGACGATTCCATTTAGATTCACGGTCATTTCGATGCACTTCACGGTCAATTCCCTTCACTTTGAGGTCATTTCCATGCATTTGACAGTCAATCCCCCCGATTTTATTTCCAAGTTTTATCGGTTGGTGTTTGTATGATGGCATATCGAGGGTTTAGAACATATGGAAGCCTAATGGACAATAGGGTATTTTCTCGTATTCCTCTTGGTTTTTCCTCTCTGTAGTTTCGGGATGCCTCTACACTGAGAGAGTTCCTCTTTTTATAAAGAGAATCTGAGAGGATTAGGAAGAGTTGGTTTACAATAGGGATAAGGTCTTTGTATCCAACCTCATCTCTATCCCCTTTCAATTAGATCCCAATTTGAGAGAGAGGCATGCACATAGATAAAAGGATATTTACTCAGAGATATTCCATGGGAAAACCATGTAGGACCCGCTCAATTTCTAGTTTGGCCCGCTCAATTTCCAGTTTGTCTCGCTCAATTTTCAGTTTAGCCCGCTCAATTTCTAGTTTATCCCGCTTAATTTTCAGTTTGTCCCACTCAATTTTCAGTTTATCCCGCTCAATTTTCAGTTTGGCCTGCTCAATTTTCAGTTTGTCCCGCTCAATTTCTAGTAAATTTCCTTCACTTCATGGTCATTTTCATGCATTTCATGGTCAATTCACTTAACTTCACGGTCATTTCCACGCATTTCACGGTCATTTCTAGCGATTTCGTTTAGATTCACGGTCATTTCGATGCACTTCACGGTCAATTCCCTTCACTTCACGATCATTTCCACGCATTTCACATTCAATTCACTTCACTTCACGGTCATTTTCATGCATTTCACAGTCAATTCCAACGATTCCGTTTAGATTCACGATCATTTCCATGCACTTTACGATCAATTCCCTTCACTTCACAGTCATTTCCATGCATTCCATGGTCAATTCGCTTCATTTCACGATCATTTCCAACGATTCTGTTTAGATTCGTCGTCATTTCGATACACTTCACGATCATTTCCACGCATTTCACGGTCAATTTGCTTAACTTCACGGTCATTTCCATGCATTTCACAGTCAATTTCGACGATTCCGTTTAGATTTAAGGTCATTTTGATACACTTCATGGTCAATTCCTTTCACTTCACGATCATTTCCATGCATTTGACGGTCAATCCCGGTGATTCCGTTTCCAAGCTTTATTGGGTTGGTATTTGTATGGCCCAACCCCAAGACCAAACCCGACACATCCTACCCAAGCCCAACCCAATGTTGTGTGGGTCACAGGTTGGTCGGGTTGAACCCGCCCAACTTTCAGCCCTAAAATCATACATGGTTCGTCAAGTAACTAATTTTGGTTTAGAAGATATTCTTGTTATATGAATAAAGAAAGAAATGAAAAAAGGAGATAAATTTTTTTTTATATGCTTATATATACATATTTATATAAATATGTGTTAGAGAAAAATGTAGGTAGAATAAAATTCTAAATGTAAAAAAAATTAAAAAAAATTTAAAAAGAAAAGTATACAGGATACGGCTATAGCTACGGTTATAATCCGTATCCATAGCTTTTTGTTTGAATCTGGGATTATTCCCGGATTCCGCGATCCATCCCCAAATCATACAGCAAGCTGCGATGGAATCCCGGAATCCGCGATTCATCCAGGATTTTTTTTTTTTTTTTTTTATGAAATTTTCGTTGCTTCTGTGGGCCCCACCATAAGGTTTGTGTTATATCCAAACCGTCCATCTATTTGGCGAGCTCATATTAAGGCTTGAGACAAAAAATAAGACAGATCTAACTATCAAGTGGACCACCTTTGTAGAAACATGGGGGATTGAACGTTTACCATTGAAACCCTTTAAGGGGTTACAGAAGTATTGGATCACTATGAAATTTGTTTTTCCTCTTCATCCAGGCCTTTGTGACCTTATGAATAGATTGGATGGAAAATAAATGTTATGGTGGACCCTACAAAAGTTTTAACGGTGAAAAATCAATTTCCCCGCTGCTCTTTGTGGTGTGGTCCAGTTGATCTTTGGATATGATTTTTTTTGGGGATAATGCTCCGAAATGATCTCGAAATACGGATGAACGTTGTGGATATAATAAATATATAGCTGTGGGGCCATGTAACTTTGATCTCTTTTAAGCCGTTCGTACAACTCTCAGTTGGAGGAGCGTCAGCGCTCGTCTTCGCAGTGAAAAGGAGGGGTAGTTTCGTCCTCAAAGTCGCTGTCCGCACGTGCTAGTCTAAGTTGGTAACTAAGGTTTGTATTCCTTCATAAAAACCGCTGGATAAAAGGTTTTGTCTACAGTGGTCATTTTCTCGATGGAATATAACGAGCGCGGATTAGGTGAGACCCCAGCCTTACTCAAGACGGTGAGTCCATTCCCGAGGGGTTACCGTGGGGCCACATTATTGTATGTATTATGTATCCACGCCGTCCATCCGTTTTTACATATCATTTCAGTGCATTGTACCAAAATTTAGGAAGATCCAATTATCAGATGGACCATACCCTAAGAAACAATGGTGATCGACTGTCCTACCATTAGGGCGTACCTTAATGTTTTTGTGGTATTTATTTACCATCCAATCTGTTGATAAGGTCACGTGAGCCTGGATGAAGGGAAATCCAAAACTTTTGTGGTTCATTAATGGTCAATCACCACCCTTTCTCACGGTTTGGTTCACCTGATAATTCGATCTGCTTCATTTTTTTGATAATGCTCTAAAATGATATAGATAAAATAGATGGACGGTGTAAGGTGGGTGCCATGGTAACCCCACGGTAAGGACTGCGTTGTCTTGGGTGAAGCCAGGTCCACGGCTTTTATATTGCATTAAATCTAATGGGGTGTTTGGAGCATGGGATTAGATGGGTTTAAGTGGGATGGAATTACCAAAATTTAATGATTACACTGTGTCAAGGATTGTCTCCTAATCCCATGTGTTGAGGCCATCCCACTCCATGTTTGGGAATTGGCTACTCATCTTCCTATCACCCGTCGGTGCTCTGTGGGCCACACCATGATGTATGTGTTTCTTCAGTGCTATCCACCCATTCTTCCATATCATTTTATGGTATGAGCCCAAAAATGAGTTTGATCCAAATCTCAAGTGGACCACACAGTTGGCCCTAGGAGGTTTTTAATGGTGTTATTCAATCACTACTATTTTCCCATGCTGTGGTCCACCTTAGATTTATATCTGCCTCATTTTTGGGATAAAGCTCAAAAATTATATTTCAAAATGGATGGATCGCGTGGATAAAACATATACATCATGGTGGGGGTTCACATAACACCGATCACTAGCTACATGAAACCCAAAGTAAGATTGTAGAAACCTTTCCGGCATTGATTCCAAGAAGGGCTTCACAACCAATACCTTGTGTGATTCCTAAACACACCTTGCAATAATCCATGGGATTTTAAAACCCACTTCCACCAAATCCCATTTAAGCCCACCCACCAAATGCCCCCTAAAGGGCTTTGTTAAGTTCTCACACGTGAACAAGACAACTCATGTACATGCTTCACATGTGTGCCTATGTACAACATATGTACAAGATCTAATCCATTCATCAAACAATTATTTATGTATAATGACCAAGAACCTTCATTGGAAAGGGTTGATGTAATAATGGATTGTTCATTGTAAATGTTTCTTATGATAATAATAAGATATCATCCAATTCTGCCTACATTGTTGAATCTCTTTTGTTATAACATAATACATTAAGACATATGAATGTAGAATCCTTAAGAAAAATGAGGTGGATATGATTATTACCTGACATCTCAGTCAATATTTTGAAAACTATGAAACTTATGTAGAATCTAAATTCCTTAGAAAATCTTTTAAATATGTTAGCAGAGTTATTATAATTAATAAATAGTAACTTCCGTGATTTTAGAAATTACATGTTTAGATAAGACAAAATGTACTATATAACTTTTGTAAACGATTATTTCAGATACATTAGCGTATATATTGTAAGGAATAAAGATGAAGCTTTAGAATCTTTCATTGAGTACATACCAAAAGTTAAAAACCAACTTAACAGGAATATTGGAAGAATTAGATCAGATAGATGAGGAGAGTATGAATCTTCCCAGTTTGGAGAACTCTGTGAAAAGAATGGAATAACACATGAAACTATTGGTTCATATGCACTAGAACAAAATAGAATACTTGAACACAAAAATAGTACATTGAAAGAAATTATGAACATCATGTTAAATAGCTCTGGTTTACCTTCTATTGTGTGGAGAGAAGCCATACTATCTATGTGGTATATACAAAATAAGACACATCATAAGAAAACTGGTAAAACACTATATGAATTGTGGAAAAATCATACTCCTAGTTATAAATACCTTAAAGTGTGTGGGTATCTGGATGAAGTAGAGTTATTCGAAACTAAGAAAAGAAAACTAGATTCTAAGGCAACTGATTGTATATTTATAAAATATGTATAAAACAATACAATATATTAGTTCCTAGTTTTAAAATCAAGTATATTCAAACACTATTATAAAAACTAGAGATGTAGAATTTTTAGAAAATTTATTTCTTATGAAGACTACATCCATAAAAATAAAAGGAATAATATGTTTGATGTTGCTTCAACTAGTAGAAGCGTAGATATGATTAGTGAAGTAGAACTAGAATATAAAAAGAGCATGAGAGAGCTTGAAAGGAAACCAACTTAGAGGATGAGTTTTTCACATTCTTATTAAAAGATGATCCTAAGACCTATTCAGAAACTATTAACTCTCACAATGCTTCTTTCTAGAGAAAATCTATAAATGATGAATTAGAATTGATCATATCAAACAACACTTGGAAACTCCTAAACCTTCCTCTTGGGAATAAGCCTATAGGGTGTAAGTAGGTGTTTAAAAAGAAACTTAAATCAAATGCGTCTATAGATAAGTTTAAAATTAAATTCGTCGTAAAAGGTTTTAGACAAAAAGAATGATATAAATACTTTGATATCTATTTACCTATAACTAAAATTACAATAATCGGGGTATTATTTGCAATAACATCCACATATAAGCTAGTACTATATCAAATGGATGTTAAAACAACGTTTTTAAATGAAGAGTTAGAAGAATAAATCTACATGGAGCAAACTAAAGATTATATAATTATAAGAAATGACAATAAAATGTGTAGGTTGATCAAGTCCTTGTATAATTTCAAATAAGTTCCTAAACAATGAAATAAGAAATTTGACAATATCTTAAAGTCAAATGGATATCTAGTAAATGATGTAGTTAGATTTATATATAGTAAATTTTCTAATAATGATATTATCCTAATATAATTATATGTAAATGATATGCCTATCTTTGAAACCAATTTAAGTTAGTCAATTTGACTAAGAAACTCATGTCTTCTAACTTTTACATGAAAGACTTAGGAAAACCAAGTATGAAATTAAGTATTCAGGTACTTTTAAAAAAAAGGTATTCAGGTACTTAAAAAAGATGATAGCATTACTTTGTATCAATCTCACTATGCTAAAAAAATATTAAAAATATTTGATCACTTTAATTGCTTAATCGTTAGTACACCTTATGATCATACTGTGCATCTTAAGAAGAATATAGGAAGAATTATATCTCAACTTAAATATTCTTAAGGAATTGTAGCTTAATATATATATATCTGATGAACTGCACTATGCATGATATTGTGTTTGCAAGAGGTAGCTAAGTAGATATACACATATTCCTTGCTATGATCATTGAAATGTATTGAATAGAATATTAAGATACTTGAAAGGTACTGTTGCATATGGTATTCATTATATAAGTTATCCTCCTATGTTATAAGGATATAGTGATGCTAATTACATCATTGATTCAGATGAAACAAAATCCACAAGTGGATATGTTTTCACATTTGGTGGAAGTATAATATCTTGAAAGACTACTAAATAGACTTGCATTACTTGGTTGACTATAGAATCTAAGTTTGTCACCTTAGAAAAGGCCGGATCAAAAGCTGAATGGCTTAGAAATCTATTAATAAATATACCCAGTGGTCAAGATTTGTGTTTGTTATATCTATTCACTATGATTGTCAAGCAGCTATTGCAAGGGCCAAGAATAAATATATAATGGTAAAAGTAAATACATTAGAATCCGACACAATATTATGAGACAATTGTTAAATGATGGGTCATAAATGTTTATTTTGTACGATCAGATAAGAATCTGGAAGACCCTCTCACCAAAGAATTATCTAAATGATTAGTCATGGAAACATTGAAGGGAATATGGTTGAGCCTCACCGAAGGAGCTACCACTGTCGATAAACTAATTTATACAAGTAGAGATCCCATGTGATAGGTTCAATGGATAAACAAGAAGATACTAGGAGACTGAGAAGCACTTTAGAAAACTTGCCCCTTTATATGGTGTAGGCAGTATAAAGCAACAACGTGTGAGATGATAAGTTTTTTTTTTTTTTTTTAAAAAAAAACTGTTAATGAATTCATAACCAAATGTAGTGGTGTATCTAGTTATTGTGTACACTTGATGGAATTCATCTATATAAGTATGGAAGTAGGGCCGCTTCTTATGAAACATATAAGCCGTTTCTCTAAAGCACTCATAAAAATTCAAGTAATGATGCATGGATAAAAGGCACCAAACCGCAGAACCAGTTGTATTGGAAAAGTTAAGTGAAATGTATAACTGTTTACTCTTAAAGAGTCAAGTTAAAGACTGATAGTCACCTAATTCTTGTAAACATGCACTGTTTACTCCAATATCGATTAAAACCAAATAGACATCGACACTATTACACAACTCTTATATCTTATACCGAAGTGTTTCAAATTTGAAATATGTGGGAGATTGTTATATATTTTTTAAAAGTAGTTTTGTTTCAAAATTCAAAATTTTCTCTCCATGCTTCTTTTTCGAAAGTGCTTTTGTTATAAGTGTAGCTCTCTTATCTCACATTAGAAAGAACTAAAGAAATCTCATGTATATAAGAGATGTGGTTTGTATAAGGCTTGAGCTACCAATGAGGAATAACCATTTGGGTTGGACCATCTCTTTACAACGCGCATGCACGAGTCAAGTTGAGCCATAGCGAGTTGAGTCGAGTCGAGCCGTGGTTGTGGATGTGTGCATGTGTGCATGTGCGCCGCACCAGAGTAGGTCGGGTATAAGTCCGGGTTTAAGTTTGGGTATATGTGTGGACTGATAGTACACTCACATTAACAGTTTTTGTTCCTCATTTCATGAGTATACTCACACCTATCGATTTTGCATGAATGTTAAATCAGGGACGCATCTGTTCGGGTGGTCGCACTAGTTAGGTTCAAACCCAATGGACCTAACCTATTTGAAACGGTGCTTTAAGCACCTAATCATGGTCTATATAAAGACCTATTTCTTTTTTTTGAACAAATTATTAAAAACCAACAATTTCTCTCTGATTCTTTAAAATAAGTCTTTAGTTTAGTGTTTTTCCAACTGAGTTCGCTGCCGAGTCAACTCAATTTAGGTTTAAGTTATGCACGTTAATACAAGCTTATGTATAATGAGTGCATCGTTGGGACTGGGTCATAGTCTTTGTATTCTAGAGGCTAATTGTCCAAGATTCCTGTTACACTTGGCATGCGGTCAAAGAAAGAAAATTTTGGTTTCAAGTTGAGTGACCCAATCACACCTTGACTCAAACAAAAAACCATTTTTTCTTACTTTATTTTATTATTTATATTTTTAAATATTGTTTACTGTTTTCAATATATTATTTCCAACAATTAGAAATATGGTTAAGGTTGCATATTAATTATAGATATGTGGCCCAATTGATGAATGAACATGATGATTCTTAAGTAAGGCCATGTTCATGTTTCACATCATTTTAGCAATAGCTTGGAAACTTGCACAAATACACTTGGTTCACACATGCGGCTAAAAGCAAACATTTCCAATCCTCTTGGCTCATAGCAGGGCATGAGGGCATGTTTGGCCCTAGGACAGTAAGGGCTCATTTAATAAGTCATCAGAAATCAACTAATGTGTAATAGTTATTTTTTAATGTATTATTGAGAAATGATTTTTTTAATGAATTTTATGCTTGAAATTTATTAAAAATATATAATAAATTTTCTCACTATTTAAAAAGGAGAAAATATTAATAATTATATTTTTCATGGATTTTTAGCTATCAAATAGGCTTTAAACTTCTCAAGAGGTCTAATAATAACACGTGCATTTTAGACATCATGCCTACACACCGACACATGTCCATGTGCTGCACATGGAAGTGAGATCTGGGCCATACCTCAGCTAGGTCCATTCATCATGGCGTAGCACTATTTTGATGCTCTTGCCCAAGAATTAGGGTAGTCCAATCATCAGGTGGGCCAGTTTAAAAAACAAACTTAAGGCTAGAAAATACTTGAATAAAGCTTTCTTAACCGTCTAACTATTTTTGAATATTGTAGCCCACATAATACGAGAGAGAACATTTACATGGTCAGAGACACTTTATGGTTTGCTTTGCTAATCCGCCTATCTGCTATGCTAGTACATGTAGTACCGTTTGCGTTAACAACCTTATACTTGTGTGTAGGCTTAGGAAAACTTAGGAGGAGGGAGTGGTATGAGCGGCAAAGGTGTTATTGGTCTAGTATGTAAGAACTCTATAAGGTGGGCCTTATTGATCAACGGTCTAGATTATCCTAAAGGTTGGACTGTGTGAATGGATAAACTAGTGGGTCCCACTTCATTGTGATCTGCACAGTGTATCTGCGCAAGTGTGGGTAAGGGGTTGGAATGTTATAGCTGTGATACGAACAACTATTTGTATATTACTAGGATTCTAACATGTGGAGCCGTGGGGAGAGAGTTGTGATGGGATTCAAACTCTCTACCCTAGCCAATCTATAAAAGAAAGCTAAGTCCCCGATCCTACACCACAACACAGAAGGCAAAGTCCCATTGATTCTTCTATTATAAGGGTGTGAAGGAGAGGAAGATCTAAGCATTATATTCTGGTATTCTGGCATTTTATTACTTCATCTATGGCGTCTCAGATAGGTACGCCCTACTTCTCCTCTTGATCATCATGTTCTATACGCAGCTAGGTCCGTGGGTCAATTTCGCATATCAGATAAGTCCCATAGATGGTATCAGAGCCACTATGCAAAGGCATGGATGATCAGATTCATCTATTACATATTCAGATTCGAATTAGGTTTTCGAATTCGAAACCCATATAGATACTCAAGGTTTATCTTTCACCAAATTGAAGCCTGTATTAATGTTTAGGGATTTCAAATCCCTGTATCCAGTAGTCAATTAGAGATTTCGAAAACCTGAATCCCTATTTGGGAATTTCAGATTCTATTACCCATTGGAGATTTTGGATTTCGAATCTCAGATCAGTAATTAGGGGAATCCAAAAACCCTAAATCCAGAGATTGATTTGGGGATTTCAAACCCTAAATTGATTTGGGAATTTCGAATCCAAAAACCCTAAATCCAGATAATAATTGGGGATTTTGAAACCATAGAATCCCAAATCAAGAATTAGGGATTTCAAAATCTCTAAATATAGCGACTATTAGAATCATACCTTGAATTTCACTGCCGGCAGCCATTATTGCCCCTCGGGTATGCAGTTGACGGTAACGGCCCATCACTCCCTTCTTCTTTCCTCGACATATTTGGCCTTCAAGCGACATCATCAATCACAATACCCGTCATCAGGGATGGCAGTGCCATCTTGATCGGCACGATGGTAGATGTCGACGACCGAGCTTTCCACTGGTTGCTCACACATCTGCAGTGACTGGGATTTCATCTCCCTCTCTCCCTCTCTTCAGCTGCTGCATGCAAGAGGTAAAAAATGATCTTTTTTCTCACCACAGGTATTAGGTTGAGAATCGACCTTATATTCGATCGGGTTAGCAGACCCGATTTCAGTGTATTCAGGTCCGCTCCTTGAACCCGTGAATAGGATCCACCTAAATCCCTTTAGTTGGGCCTGACACTCATTCTAAGGCCCACTTCGAGTAATGGATCCACCTAATATTTTTGTGTTGGGCCTGACACTTGTACTAAGCCCAGTACCTATATACTGGGACATTAGATCCATTTACTCCTGTCACCAGTGGGCCTCATCAGCAAATCATAGTCATAGGTGTTTGTTGGGCCCATTTTTGGACCATGTGGTTCATATTCAATTCAGATCATATCCAGGCCCACATCTGATCCACATGTACGGTTCACAAAGAGCACTTAATCTAGTTCATTCACTAGATAGACAATATAGATCATAACCTTCATTGAATAAATGTTAAGATTAAGGTTAGATCCATCCTTCTTATGGACACCCATGGATGGATCTACACATCAAATTATAAACTTTAAACATAATTTATATTTATGTATCATGTGAGTGTGAGGAACTAGATAAGTTATGCTCATTAAACATGTTCTGATCACATAAGAGTACTAGTTCGGCCCTATGATTAGCCCATTACGCATCATTAAATGTTACTATGGACCGTTGGAATATATAATATGAAAATTATTTGTATGTTCCAATTTAAGCTTTCTATATTTTCCAAAGATCAATACCGACCATCTTGTGGGCCGCACCAGACTAATTAAGATATAATCCATTGAAAAGCAGGATTATAATCGCGATCTTGAGTTTGTATTTGTAGTGTTGGATTCGGTTGTGTTAACCACTATAGTGACCTCAATCGATGAAAATTTTACAAGTACAAACTTGTGAAATTAGGATAAGGAGGATTGCATATAGTTGCGTTTAAGTTTTATGCATACGATAATAAAAACACAGACGTTTATCATTTGGAAGTAACATGAACGAGTGAAGTAAATGATGGTGGTGATGTAAGGTTGAAACACTCATCTCATCCACAGGTGTTGAGTGTCATAGATTTACATAATTACATCGCTTAGCTTCATGTTCAGGAGGATCACTGACATGTTATGATTACCTCCTATAGGAGGAATGATGATGATGTAACAGATTCTCACCAGGAGTGATGGTTGGGCCCATCTTTATCTTGGATGATTCAGTTGATGCCTCCCTTAACAACTAAATTGATTATCTTTGCCTAATATTTGTTTACATTTATGAATTGCTTTATGAAATAATGAACTAATGTGAGTATATATTTATCTTCTATTTCAGTTTCAATTCCAACTAGTACGTACTAAGTCCTTACCCTAAATGGATCTAATTATAGTCAATGGAAGGAATCCATTGAAGTTGTCTTGGGTTGCCTACAAGTACATCTTGCCCTAATAACACCAGAACTGCCAAAACCATCTGATGATGCCACTGAATCAGACACTAATCGCTTCGAGGCATAAAGTATTCGATTTCTGAGTCTATGAAAGGTGTCATGCCTAAAGTAGACAAAGCCAAAGCTTTCCTATTTGAAATGGGAAAATGATTCAAGAAATTTGATAAGTCTAAAGTGGGCATTCTTTTGAATAAATTAACTCGCTCATCCTATGACGGAAAATGAAATATCCATGAATACATTGTAGAGAAGATCGGGGTTGTTTCTAAGATCCGTTCTCTAGGCCTTGTACTCACTGATGATCAACTGGTTCATTTAATCATGAATAACCTACCTCTTCAATTTGGTACGTTCTTGGTAAAGTATAACACTCTGAAGGACATGTATACATTAGATGAACTAATCACTTAGAGCATCCAAGAAGAAGACAACATTAGGCAATTGGTCAAAGTACAAAATGTTAATATGGTGACCTCAGGACATGGGCATGGGCATGGGCATAAAGGTAAAAGGAAAAGAAACCAAGGTTCTAATAATGGATCCTCTGGTCCTCCATCAGGAAATCATGAGAATCAATCAGGCAATGGATTGAACCGCAAACGGGTTAAAGGCAATAGTTGTTACTTTTGTAAAAATGTAGGTCATCTAAAGAAAGAATGCGAAAAGTATAAGAAATGACTCATAAAGAAAGGTAATAATTTTGTTCTTATCTGTTTTGTATCTAATCTAACCGATGTGTCGGTGGATAAATTCGGGAACAACTATTCACATATACACTTCTATGTAGGAATTACAACAGGTCAGGCTACCAACTGATGTAGAGCGCTCAGTATACGTAGGCAATGGTGTCAGGGTAGACATGGAGGTAATTAGAGTCTATAGGCTTAAGTTAGAGTTTGATTATTATTTAGATTTAGTAGATACATTTTGTGTGCTGTTTATAAGACGCAATTTAGTTTCAATTTCCTGTTTGGATAAGTTGGGATATTCATTTCAATTTGGAAATAAAAGATTTAGTATTTACTTTAATTCAATTAAAGTTGAAACCGGCTCTATAGTGAACAACTTATACCAGTTGGACTTGATTGTCTCTCACGTCTATAATGTTAATGCCTTGCATGGAAATAAAGTAGGATCCAAGCGAAGGCTAGACTATGAGAATTCCTCCATGTTGTGGCACAAGTGACTATGTCATATATCTCGTGAGAGATTGGACATAATTGTGTGAGAAGGAATTCTACATTCTCTAGACTTCTCCAACTATAAAGTGTATATTGATTACATAAAGGGAAAACAGACTAGAATTAGAAAGAAAGGTACGACTAGGAGTGTAGGTCTCTTAGAGGTGTAGGTCTCTTAGAGGTGATACATAGACCATTCCCTACGGCTTCATGGAGTGGACACAAATATTTTATTACCTTTACAGATGACTACTCTTGTTTTGGGTACCTCTACCTTATCAATGAGAAATCAGATGCATGTATACTTTTAAAATCTATAAGGTCGAAGTTGAAAATCAACACAATACAAGGATTAAAGTTGTCAGATCTGACCTTGGTGACAAATACTATGGCAGATATGACGAATCGGGAAGCAATCCAAGGCCATTTGCTAGATACCTACAAGATTATGGCATTATTACTTAGTACACTATGCCTGGTACTGCATAACAGAATAGTGTCGCTAAAAGGCGTAATCGCACCCTTATGGACATGGTGCGAAGCATAGTTATTAATTCGACGTTGCCAGAATCCTTGTGGGGTGATGCGATCAAAACCGCAATTAATATACTAAACATGGTCCCCAGCAAAGCAGTAAGTAAAACTCTTTTTAAGTTGTGGAATGGGAGAAAACTAAGTCTTCGATATTTACATGTTTGGGGTTGTCCTATTGAAGCCAAAATTTATAATCAGTATGAAATGAAGCTTAATCCTAAAACTGTAAGTTGTTCCTTCTTTGGATATCTAGAAAGATCAAAGAGCTATCGATTCTACTGTCCTTCCTACACTATCATGATCGTTGAGACTAGAAATGTCAAATTCATTGAGCACACTGAAAACAATGGGAGCACGAACATTAAAAAATTTATATTTGAGGAACAAAGGATTATGACTCCAGTCATAGTCACTCAAGATCACGTGAATATTAATGATGTGGTTGATCCTGCAGTCACTGCAAAACACCACATAGAACCTCATGTACAAACCACTGATGGGAAAAATCAAAATCACACCAACAAGTTGAACCATTGAGAAGATTTGAAAGAGAGAGAATGCCTGTAAATCGAGACGATTACATTGTATACTTACAGGAGCACAATTTTGACATAGGGGTGGAAAAGGATCTTGAATCCTTTACACAAGTCAAACAAAGTCCTGATCCTTCTCGTTGGTTTGATGTCATGAAAGATGAGTTAAAATCCATGAGGGACAACAAAGTATGAGATCTTGTTGAGTTATCCACTGGAATAAGGCTGATTAGTTGTAAACGGATATTTTAAACCAATCGGGACTTTAAGGGTAATGTTGAAAGATATAAAGCCAGACTTGTTACCAAGGATTTTAACCAACATGAGGACATTGACTTTAAGGAGATTTTCTCACCAGTATCTAAGAAAGACATATTCAGGATTATAATAGCTCTTGTAGCTTATATGGACTTAGAGTTACATCAGATGGATGTAAAGACTATATTTCTCAATGGAGATTTGAATGAGAATGTATACCTATTGTAATCTGAAGGTTTTGTAGCTAATGGCTTAGAACATTTGGTTTGCAAATTAAAGAAATCCATCTATGGGTTGAAATAAGCATCGCAACAGTGGTACCTAAAGTTTCATGAAGTAATTACCTTATATGGCTTTATAGAAAACATTGTAAATGAATATATCTACATTAAAATCAGTGGGAGTAAGTTCGTTATGATAATTTTGTATATTGATGACATTATGTTGGCTAGAAGTGATATCAGGAAGTTGAGTGATACTAAGAAATTCTTATCTCAAAGATTTGAAATAAAAGATCTTAGTGATGCCTCTTATGTCATCGACATTGAGATTTGCCATGACAGATCAGTTGGACTGCTCAGCCTGTCAGAGAGGGCCTATATTACCAGGGTACTCGAAAGATATGACATGTAAAATTATACTTCCGGACAGTCGACCATTTTGAAAGGCAACAAATTTGGCCTATTTCAGTGTCCAAAGAATGATTTGGAAAAGAATCGAATGAAGAAATTTCTGTACACATCAATAGTTGGGAGCATCATGTATGCTCAAGTTTGTACGTGACCAGATATTGCCTTTATTATTGGAATGTTGGGGAGATACATATCTAATACAGGAATACAACATTGGATAGCTGCAAAGAAAGTGTTATGATATCTACAAAGAACGAAGGACTTCGGACTCACATACAGAAAATCTGATTAGTTGGAATTAATCGGATATTCAGACGCAGACTGTATGGGCTATGTTGACACTAAGAAGTATACCTCAGGATACATTTTCATGATGGTTGGAGGAGTTATGTCTTGAAAAAGTGTAAAATAGTCTACCACACCCTCGTCCACCATGGAAGCTGAATTTATTACCTGTCACGAGGCATCTAATCAGGTATTATGGTTATAAAATTTCTTTTCAAGTTTGCGGGTATTGGAGTATATCCTGAAACCATTGAGAATATTTTGAGATAATTCATTTGTTATTTTCTTCTCTGGTAACAATAAGCATTCATTAAGGTTGAGACATATCGACATCAAATATCTTGTTGTAAAGGAAAGAGTTTAGAATAATCAAATGTTTGTGGAATTCATTAGCACTAAGCAGATGATTATAAATTCGCTCACTAAAGGGCTCCCTGTCACGCCATTTCAAGAGCATGTGACATTCATGGGAGTCATTAATCCCACTGATATTTTCAATTAGTGGGAGTTAAATGTACTTTGATTTTCACGTATATTTAGAAATCTTATTTTATACAGTTTTGATGATTTTGATATAAGTTTTATTTTTGCTTCTCACTTAGTATGCGCAATCTAATTTGAGTAACTAGAACTTCAGTCATGTCTCGTTGGAGACATTTGAAAGCTTTAGGACCTCTTAAGGATAGACACGCATCATCACACCAAGTGTGTAATCCTTATACCACATTTCCTAGTTCTTGATCTATGTCATTAAGATTAGTAGTAGTTTTGACTGCACTTAGCCTCACTTTACTTAAATTAAATATTGTGACGACTACCTCAATTCGATACTTATAATCTTGATGGACCAGATTGAATAACATCACCCATATTGTCCAACAATTTCATTAATTAACCATTTGGATGTTTTCTTAAATCAAAACTTGTTTTCAAAAGTATTTATACATGTTAATCATTGACATTGCTCAATGTGGCCCAAGTAGGAGAATGTAAGAACTCTATAAGGTGGGTCGTATTGATCAACAGTCTAAATTATTCTAAAGGTTGGACTATGTGAATGGGTACACCAGTGGGCCCCACTTCATTGTGATCCGCGCAGTGTATTTGTGCAAGTGTGCGTAAGGGGCTGGAATGCTATAGCTATGATACACATTGTTGTTTGTATATTACTAGGATTCTAACATGTGGAGCCATGGGGAGAGAGTTGTGATGGGATTCAAACTCTCTACCCCAGCCAATCTATAAAAGAAGGTTAGGTCCCCGATCCTACACCACAAGATAGAAGGCAAAGTCCCATTGATTCTTTTATTATAATGGTGTGAAGGAGAGGAAGATCTAAGCATTATATTCTAGTATTTTGGTATTCTACTGCTTCATCTATGGTGTCTCAGATAGGTACGCCCTACTTCTCCTCATGATCAACATGTTCTATGCACAGCTAGGTTCGTGAGCCAATTCCGCATATCAGATAAGTCCCACATAGTAATCCATTATGTACACAGCATGTTGATGATATCATAGAACAATTAAATTATCGATTGCATCTGTAAAATTACATCAATAGAATGGTGTGAACAATCCTAATATCAGCCATGTAAATTAATGGTTAAATACACTGGTTAGTTGCTCGTTTGTGTTCCTGTGCTTGTGGCCCACTCCAAGCATATTTTTTACTAGATTATAGAGTATATATTTCAGTGGACATATTACAATCATTTTGTCAAACATCACATATATATATACTAATTAGAGATATTGAAGTTGTTTTAGTAATCAAATTCATACTCTTGTAGAAGAATTTTAATGCAATTTTACTTCAGGAATCCAGTGTATTCTTATTACAAGCTGCTCGTCGAATCACCTTAAATGGAAGTTTTGAGGTATTTGAAATACATGGCTACTAAACGGGCCCTCTTAAAGGGACGCAGATTGCATCCTACCTCTGCCCGTCTCTAACCATGAACGGGAAAATCTGTGTGAGGGCCCACCATGATGTATCTATTTATCCATGTCATCTATCCATTTTTTAGAACATTTTAAGGTATAAGCTAAAAACTGAGACAAATCTGATGCTTAAATGGACCACTTGATAAATGACTCTTGTTGTGGGGAAAATCAAACTTGTCCACTATACGGGAAGTATAACTAACCACGAGAGAGATGTCTTAAAGTTGAAGCGACTAGAGGATGTTGAGACTCAAATATTGCATATTTAATCCTTCAATTACATTCTTTTTTCTAGCATTTAAGTATTTTGATTTAATTATATATGTTTTTTGTCATGCAAGGTGATTTTGGACGTAAAGATGAATATGTACTTAAAAGGATAGATTTAGATCTTAAAAGAAGATAATGAAGAATTGAAGATTTAGAAGTCATTAATGAAGAATTTACATGCCAAATATCCAAGGAAACCAAGTGAGTAATGAAAAGATTCGAAGATTTGAAGTAAAGAAAAGAATTCTTGAAAATTGGCCAGAAAAATCATATTCTAAAATTCTGAGCCTAAAAAGAGAAAGTCCTTAAATAATTCCAAAAACAGACTTTGGTCCCACCGAAGTTTGGTTCGGTCCGACTGAAATCGCATAAAATTGTCTAGCAAGAAAGCGAGATTTTCAGCCTCAATTCGGTACCACCAAAGCCAACTTCGCTCCCACTTAAATTTGACAGATTTTGCATAGCTTTTTCATATGCAACTTCGGTGCGACCGAAGTGTAACAAAATTGCATAAATCCAAGGTTGGTTTACGAAATCTCCAAGTCATTGCGACAGTTAGAATTCCACAACTATAAATGGGAGTCTCTAGGACGTTCGAAAGTATCTTATAAGGCTTGGAAAGGGAGAGAAGACCTCGGTCAAGTGCCGATAATGTTCTTCCACTTCGATTTCTTCGTGGGTTCTAGTTGATCTTTTTAGTTTTCTTCTAGGATGTTAGTCTTGTTAGGCTAATCTCTTAGCTAAGGCTAAGGGATGAAACTTGTAATTTATTTTAATGTTTAGTTTACTTTGATTCAAGTATATGTTGAACTTTCATTAAGTTTATAGTTTGAATAAAAATATATTTCTAGTTTTTTATGATTTATTGTGATTGAAATTACAGTAGATGTTGTGAAAGCTTTTGATATGATCTTATTGGGTTTGGAATTATATGATCTATAAAATTCGTTGTTCACCATCGTCTTGGGCATGGTGGATAATTGAATTCGCACTGCAATCATTGCAATTAAATGGATATTTAGGAACTAAACTAATGAAAAGTTCAAATTTCTTTTAACTATTCCATCATCTGATTGGATAGGATAGGACTCCGATTCCAATTAAGTTATTGTAAGTGCTATGTTGTATATCAAGCACCTCGTATTGTCAAATTTTGTAATGATAAACCACTTTGGAATGATGGACTTGTTCATGATGGAAAGTTCACCTTCAAGTGACCTTCGAGTGATGAAATGTTCGCCTTTATATGAAGATGTGTTACAAGCCATGAAGACTGTTCTATCTACATCAACTTCATGTCCAACATCAACTTCAAGTGCTACATCGACTTCAAGTTCAAGACCAAGTTCAAGTGCTACTTCAAATGCAAGAACAAGTTCAAGTACACTTCATAGTCAAGAAAAAGATCAAGTTTCAAGTATACAAGTTCAAGCTTCAAATACTTCAAGAAGAAGGTCTACTGGATCTTCCAAAGCTATAAGTTCAATGTTCAACATTTCAGGTATAAATGACCCTAGAAAGACCTTAGGATTAGGTCATTCATATTGTGCATTTAATATGGGTCATTGTGCTTATTATAGGCTTTGTTTCGACTAGTCCTAGTCAATGTTCGACTAGTCCAAGCTCTGGCTCGACCAGTCCAAGGTTTTTCTTGACCAGTCAAGATTTAAATTCAAAATTTTAAAATTTTCTGGTACATCCTCGACCAATCAAGCACCCTACTCGACCGATCGGGGAGACTAGCTCGACTAGTCAAGACGGGCTCGACTTGAACTCCAGCAACTATTTTGAGCCCCACTCAACCAGTCGAGCAGGCCACTCGACCAGTCGAAGGTCAGTTTTATCCGATCGTGCCAGAATTTTTAAAATTTGGTTGCTCCTAAGACCAGTCGAGGCTGACCTTAGACCAGTCAAGGGAACCATTTTTCAACCTATAAATAGAGGACTTTTCTCAGTTTTTTTCATTCATTTCAAGACAATTCTAGCCACCACTCTGAGAGATAAGTCCTCGTGATTGTCAAGCTATTGTACGGTAATTTAAGATTCTTTTTATAACTTTTTTATTTATAATTTCTTGATCTCTTTCTACTTCAATCTTATTTAATAAAAGGGAATTCTGATCTACCCTTTTTGAGATCCTGAAAATTGAATCAAAGAAGCCCAAGGTTGGATTAATTTAAAATTCATTTAGACCTAGAACCCTTCCATTTGTGTGATTGAACATTAGACATCTTCATGTTCAAAGAAGTGGTTCTTCCGGGCTACATTAAAACAGAATCTACAAATAAGTATTTTGAATTACAACTTATGATTTTTGAGATTGCCAGAAAATCACTATTGTGGTTTTGATTGAGATAGGTAGAAAATCTTAGCGTGGAGTTTTTAATTGTGATAGCCCATTGAAAACACAATTGTAAAGGTTTTAAGGTGAACCTTAGAAAACATTCTTTCATAGCGAAAGCCAATATCACGTGGGTTGAGATTATTGGGAGTGGAGTAGGTGTGGCTTTTTTAGAACAGTTGGTGTACACACCGAACCACTATGATTCTTGGAGTTTGGTGGATGATGATGATGATGATGTATGTAATTTATGTGTGGTGAATGATTGTATTTATTTCATATACTTGTGGTGAATATTGTAATAGGTAGATTTGTTTTAATTACTTCTTGTATTAGTTTGAGATCTTGATCCTTACTGAGTTTAAGAAATCAAGTTGTCCTGCCATAAACTTTGATTTTTTGTGTAAGGTTGTCCTTTGAACAACGTTTGTATCGACCTCTCAATACTATTGCAATTGAGGTTGTAATTTAGTTCAACTATCTGCATTTATATTTCGCATTTATTTTTTATTAGGCATAGTCCTATTCACCCCCCCCCCTGGACTGAGAGCTCGCCCTTTTCAAGTGGTATTAGAGATAAGTGGCTCATTCTATTGGATTTATTTCCCAAGATTATCAATCTAAAGCTTTTAGTATGTCAAATTTTGATAACCTATGTGAGACCCAACTCGAGTCCACAAGTGTGCATGCGTTTGTGTGAGTATGCATCTCATTCATTTTGATATCGTGGTCTTATTGGTCGAATCCCGGCGACCCGCGACACTCGAATAGTGTTTGCGGCCATCCTTGAGTTCGGTCATGTAGACCCGACCTGGATCGACCCGAGACCTATGTCATCTTGTCCGCATTATTGCCGCAGTTCCAACGCCACGTCTCATGCATGATTCCCACATGTGCATCTCGTGATATTGACCCGACTATTCTTGACCTTTGATCATGATTGTGGACCCCACTTGTAGGGTGTGCACATTTTTTAAGGTGGGGCCCACCCTATGAGCACTTTCTCCCATAAAGCCACCCTACCTAGCTACTAGCCTACCTAGGCCTAACAAATCCATGATCAGATCTCTTCCAAAACTCATCATTATCCCCTCTTTACAAAAAGCCATCATTTGTTTTTTCTTCCCAAGGTCTTACATGGCCATCATGACTTTGCTTTTGCTCTTCCCTAGCCAAGAGAGCAATGAGTGTATGGATATACACCCCTCCCTCCTCTCTCTCTCTCTCTCTCTCTCTCTCTCTCTCTCTCCCTCTCATTCTCTCATTTCCTCTCCCATTTGTAAAAAAAAGGTCCACCCCCTCTCCCCATTCCAACACCTTTCTTCCTCCTTTCATCCTCCATCAAGCCATCAAAACCCCATCTACAACCTTGAATCACCTTTCCCTTGAAGGTATGAACCTAGATCTTGGAGTTTGAAGGCATCTTTAGAGGTGGGTGCTTCCTCATGGTGTAAATCTAATTTCTATAGTGTAGATCCCTTCTTTCCTTCATGAGGGGAGTGTAGGACTCACCAATAAATTGTGGAGATCTCACATGTTCCCATAGGTGTGGCCAAATGGCCCACCTTATGCATGCATATCCCATGCATGGGGCTTTCCTCTATGGACCCCATCACGGTGGATCCTTTGATTTTATTGCATGATGAGGTCATCTAGACCTTAGGATCATGGTGGGACTGGTATTCCCACCATCCATTTAATTTTTAACCATGCATGTGTGAGATTCATATTGTAAATGTATATCAATGTATGATGTGTGGTTGGATTGTTCTTGGGAGGGCTCAATAGTGACGGAGCCCTTTCCCTATGGCTGGATTGCCCTTCTTTCTCTCCTTTCCCTTATTTTTATATCCTGATCATGATGTGTGGCCCACCTTGTGGGCCAACAAAAATTCAGCCACCCAAAAGAGGAAGGATGCCCATGGCATTCCACCCTATGACATGTGGCCCCAATATCAAAGGTATTTTGGATGGTGGGATGGTTTGGATAATTGTCAGGCCCAGTAGGGTGGTCCATCCTCTAATTTCCTAGGATTAAATCCCACTTTAATTATTGTTTCTAATTATTTCTTTCCAATCTATTGTTGCTGTCCAGAAACTATTTAGACAGATTTTTGGGCCAGCTTGGGGCTGATTTTTGGTAATTTGGTGAGAAGATTGATACATATGTGATTCTTGTAGCTACATGACCCACCTACAATCATACCAAATTTCAACCCCAATGGACCCCATTTGGGCATCCAAAAGGGTGGGCCAACATAGTGGATTGCCAGAAATTTTTGTTGTGTAGTCCAGCAGCATAGTCCCATAAAAACAAAAATTTAAAAATACTTTTATTGATGGTGGGCCATCTTTCTGGGTCCCACCTTGTTGTAAGCTTGATGAGGGACCTTGGGAATTTTGGAGGCCCAGAACGCACCTATTTGGATGACCCAAATTCAGGACAGCAACATGTATGTTGCAGAGTTTTCTAACCTTGTTGTCTTCCTTGCTAATATGGAACTTATTGGGGCCTAACCCATTAGAGCCTTTATGCATGTTTGTGGGGTCCATCTTATGATGTTCCAGAGGGCCTTGGGACCATGATTGTGGGCCCATATGGCTGGACCAGATGTCCATGATGGACGTCTAGCTGGTGGACACCCACCATGGGCTAACCGTCCTTGGTCGGGCCCACCATGATGTATGTTGTTTCTCCATGCCGTCCTCCCATTTTTGTGGGGCACATGGGTGTACGGTCCACCCTAAGTGGATGTCCCATGTGGGGCCCACTTGGGATGTGAGGAGCCCACCTTTGTGTAAAGGTCAGGCCGTCCATAGCTTGAGCTGTCCCACCCTTGGGACGTCCTTGCCTTGGGCCTTTGGGCCTGCTTGAAATAAGTGATGTACATTTCCCCCTCTCATTTGGTGGGACCCATAGTGACGTGTGTGGGCCATCAGGAATTAAACACACTATGAATTAATTTATCTGCTGGACTCCAACAAACCCAGAAAACGGGTGGGCTGGAAATTCGGCAATGGGCCCAATATTGCTGCCCATAAATGTTTGTTTTGGGGCAGCATGGTCCACCAGATTTAAGGATGATTAAATCAGTTATCTTGCCATTTTCCTTCAGTAATTTTAGGTGTAATTAGTGCTCATCTGAGGCCCACCCAAGTTGGGCTTTTATTGGATTATAGTATGTAGATAAGTGCTGGTTCCTTAGGCCTTTTGGACTAGAACCTTTTAAGTAGGCCCATTGACTTTTGGGCCTATACTCTTCTACCTATTGTGATGGGTTTATGGGCTATAATATGCAAGTATTTGGGCCATGGGCTGCCTACCAAATTAATCCTATACTTGGGCTAAGATGTGAGGCCCAACTCACTTGTATTAGTGTGAAATTTGCCCACATAGTTGAACTACTGGGCTGCCCATGAGGCCCACCACAATATGTGGGTTTATGACCTTTATGGTTAGCCCCAAACCTTGCTTGAGGGCCCACCATATTACCTATGAGTTGCGCTTTGTGTATAGCCCATTAGGCCATGGATTGCTTGGGCCTTGGACTTTACTTTATGCATAGCGAGCTACCTTTTCGGGACCCAGTTGAGGTTGGATGTCCTCCTTGGTGGCCCTAAGGTAGGCCCATAGGGTCCTTATAGGTGGTTGAAGGCCCACCTTGGACCTTGTTAGGACCGTTTCCTCCATTAAGACTGTATGACTCTCTTAGCTTGTGGGTCATCCTAAAGTATTGGGCCCCCACTGGAGGACTTCACTTCTCCTTAGATCACTCGTCTATATACCTAGACCTTGACCCTCCTTGGGGCAAAGGATTATATATTCTACAAGTAGCACACTTACATCATTGTGCCCCATATGCATCATCTGTGTGTATTGATTACATTGTGTGGTGGTCATAGAGGGATGGAGTTTCTCCCCTCGTGTACATTAAGTGCCTGCAGCTAGTGCATGATCTGTATGTGTGACATATGCATTGACATTGCATTTCATGATGATACTGCCCTTGCTTTATCAGGGCCTCGCCTCCACAGGAATATTCGTGGATGGCTGGATGTGTGGACATCAAAAATGATACTTAAGCATATCGGGTGCATAGGATGCCCATTGGTGAAATTTTCAAAACTTCCATGGTATCAAGGATCTGCTCCAATGCCATGACCGAGTGAAAACTATGAGTGCATGAGGACCTTATACCATTAGGCTGCAACTCCCACTATCGTGTAATCGATTGGGTAGGGATGTGGCCTTATTCGCCTGTGAGGGAGGGCATTAGTAGGCTAAGTTTGACCAGCTCGTGAAATGAATTTGTTGTCGTCGAGCCTTGTTAGTGATTGGCTGTCCATAGGTGGGTAGTGAGGTCTCTTATGCTCGATTGACTGTGCGGGTCTGTAGAGCGGCAATCATTTCGCAGTGTAATAGACCCCGGTGATTTCCTTATGATGGAAACGTACTTGATATGAGGATTGGCTATGAGCACTAGCATTTCTTTGTATCACATTCGCATCAGCTGCATAAGCACCTTCATGCATTGCCTTGGTATGGCAGCCAGTACTCATTGCATCGTATTCATGATAAGCCTTGGTAAGGCTAGTGATATTGTCATTGAGCATGTTTCTCTTTCTGTACCTCCTTCTATTCTTCTGTGCACCATTGTCACACACTTCCACCACCCTCTAAGCTTCTATAATCTTATGCATGATTGATGCGTACAGAAGATCCTAGGCAGGCGTCGTAGCGGCGGAGCTTGGAGTAGAGTCAAGCTTGAGAATTCCAGTGTTGCAGACTTTTCTCTCCTTTTTCTATTATCTTATGTATGTCCTTTTAGACCTTTCAAAAGCTTGTAAAAGTTCAAATTCTTAGTGGATTTTGTGATGTGTGCCTTGTTATTCTCAGATATACTTATTGTGATCTTGGGTATACTCGTATTGAAAATAATTATATTGTTATGGAAATCCTCCTTGTAGGATCCCAGGATCGGAACCTGCCTCAGGAGCCGAGAATAAGGTACTACGGAGGCTGTTGCGGCTAGAACCGGTCATCGGGTTCCTTGTGAGTCCGGTTACCGAGTTTGGGGCATAACAGCCTATCTATTATTAGGCCACCACCATTTGATGGCTCCAACTAGGCTTATTAGGGACTTTGCTTTGATTAAAGCTTGTGGCAAGCCATAGTGATTAGATGGAATCCACCAATGTCTGAAGTTCTAGGCAATGATGGAACCAAGTCCCTAAAGGAAATACTGTTTTATATGTGAACTACTCTTCAGAAAAATGAGAGCAGTGTGAATGCTAAGGCTTTAAAAGTAATCACTTGTGCACTATCACCTGATGAATTCAAAAGAATTATTTCTTGTAATACTGCTAAACATGCCTGAGACATTCTTGAAATGGCACATGAGGGTACATCTATTGTAAAAAAGTCTAAAGTTCAGATCCTCACCACTAGGTTTGAGGAAATTCATATGGAAGAAAATGAGTCTTTCATGGAGTTTTATACAAAACTAATTGACATAGTCAACTCTATGTGGGTCTCGAAGATGGTATCCCAGAAAGCAAAGTCTGTGCAAAAATACTGCGATCACTTCCTGAGAGATTTAATTCCAAGGTGATTGCCATTCAGGAACTGAGAGACACAGATCATATAAAGGTTGATGAACTTGTTGGTTCACTTCAAACATATGAGTTAAATTTCAAAGCTCCAAAAGGTAAGTCTCTTAAATCATCCAAATCTATTTCTCATGATAGTAATGTTAATTTTGATTGTGAAAACTCGGAGGATGATATGGCTTTACTTGCGAAAAGTTTTACAAGATTTTTAAAAGTAAAAAAAGAGTTGATTTTCAAAAACCCTCTGAGATGAAAAAGGGTAAATCTAAAACATGGAAATCTCTAAAAGATAGCCAGTGTTTCAACTGCCATGAATATGGGCATTTGGCAAATAAGTGTCCAAAGAGGGACAAGCTAAAACGAAAAGGCATGTTAGCCACATGGGATGAATCATCTAGCTCTGAAGCTTCTTCTGAGTCGGATGAATCTGAACCCAAAACTTCAAATGAAGTCAAGGCTTTAATGACTCTTGCCATAGTCACCTCCTTTGATAGTTGCAACACATCTGAATCTTTAAGGAGTGATCCTAAAAATGATAATGAAGATGATATTCATTAAGGATGCTTATAATGTCCTACACAGGGAGAGTTGTAAGATTATTGTCAAGCTAAAACTTCAAAAAGAGAAATTTCTGAAATTGAAAGAGGAATTTGAAAACTCTGTTTTAGAAAAATCTCATATTTTTAATTGTTTTGAAAAAACAAAATGTGATTTGAATTTTAAAACATCTAAACTTGAAAATTTAAGAACAGAAAATGAGAAACTAAAACTTGATGTTTCTTCCCTATTGAGTTCAAAGGATACATGGAGGTATATGCATGGAGACCTTAAACTTGAAATGTTATTAACCACATCTAGAATATGTGGAGACAGATCGGGTCTAGGCTATGACAAATACATGCCTCTAAAAAATAAGAGTGTATCTCCTACATTTGTCAAAGGAGAATCCTCTAACTCTAAAGGAAAGGGCTTGAAATATAATAATAAAAACAACTCTAAAAATGTAAAAACTTTTCAAGTTTCTAAAATCAATACTAATAATGTCAGCTTTAGAAAACAATGTTATAATCATTTAGTTGAAAAAATTGTAGACTTACTCAAGGAGCTTCTCAAATCTACCTCTAATGTGAGAGTTAATAATAATTTCAAGCGAAGAAAAACCAAAAATGCTACAAAACCCAAAATCCACAATGAAATGGGTTCCTAAGGTTACTTGTCTGGTTTCCCACACCGCCTTCAAGGCTTCATGTCAATCAAAGTGGTACCTAGACAGTGGTTACTCAAGACACATGATAGGTGACAGAGATTTGTTCACCAACTATAAAGAAATGACTGATGGCTCGGTCACTTTTGGTGATGGAAGCAACTGCAAGATAATTGGCCAAGGTACAGTTCATATTTCTAATCTTCCTCCTTTTGAAAATATTTTATTTGTAGAAGGACTTAAGCACGATCTTTTGAGCATATCTCAAATCTACGATAACAAGCATAGTGTTAAATTTACAAATCAAGGATGCGAGATCTCAAATGAGAAAGGTTATGTGATATTAAATAGTCGTAGAACATCTGAGAATTGCTATATCGTTAATGAATCTTGCTCATATAAATTATCTTGCTACATGGTCTAAACCGATGATAACGAATTATGGCACAAATGCCTTGGACGTTTGAACTACCGAAATTTGTATAGATTAAGCAAAACTGATCTTATTAGAGGTCTACCCAATTTGAAGAAAATGGATAAAATATGTGGTGCATGTCAGATTGAAAAATAAACAAGGAGTAGTCATAAGAAAGTGAACTCCTCTGCCACATCCAAATCTCTTGAACTTCTCCACATGAATCTTGTTGAACCGACCAGAATGGAGAGTAAAGATGGTAAAAAGTATTTCTTGGTAATTGTGGATGACTTTACCAGGTTTACTTGGGTTGCATTCATGAGAGAAAAATTTGAAACTCTCGATGAAGTTAAAAGAATACTCAAGCGTATTTAGACTGAAAAAGAAATGAATGTTGTTAAGATCCGAAGCGATCATGGATCGAAATTCGAAAATAGCAATTTTAAAAAGTTCTGTTGCGATCATGGTATTTAGCATGAGTTTTCTGCTCCTAAGATGCCTCAACAAAATGGGGTTGTTGAAAGGAAAAACAGAGTGCTACAAGAGATGGCCAATGTAATGTTAAATAGCATGAAGTTACCTAAAAATTTATGGGCCGAAGCTGTTAAAACTGCATGTTATATCATAAACCGTGTTTATATTAGAAAATCTAAAGATAAAATGACTTATGAATTGTGGTTTAATAAAAAACCTATAGTTAAATACTTTCGAATTTTTGGAAGTAAGTGCTACATTTTATGAGACCGGAAAAATTTAGGGAAGTTCGATACTAAGAGTGATGAAGGGATATTCCTAGGTTATGATCTGAATAGTCAAGCATACTGTGTTCTTAATAAGAGAACTGGTGTTATTCAGGAGTCTATAAATGTTGTTATTGATGATTGCCTGAACACACCAACATCTAGTTAAAAACATGATGAAGTCACTGTAATTGATAAACCTGACTCCTCATCTTGTCAAATTAATACTGAACTACAATCAGTCAAAGACCATCCTACTAATCAAATACTAGGGAACCCTATCACTGGTGTGCGTACTAAAAAATAACTGAAAAATATATGTAATTATGTGTGTTTTACTTCCCAAATCGAACCAGCCAACATAAAAGAGGCACTCACTGATGAAAATTGGATAGTTTCCATATAAGATGAACTAAACTAATTTGTTAGGAATGGTGTATGGTATTTAGTTCCAAGACCATCTGATAAACATATAATTGGAACCAAGTGGATTTTTAAAAATAAATCTGATGAATTATGAAATATAATAAGAAATAAGGCTAGACTGGTTGTACAAGGGTACACTCAGATAGAAGGAGTTGATTATGATGAAACCTTTGCCCCAGCAGCTCGTCTTAAATCCATCAGATTATTCATATCCATTACATGTTTCAAAAAGTTTAAGATCCATCAAATGAATGTTAAAAGTACATTTCTAAATGGTGATTTACATGAAGAGGTTTATGTTAAACAACCTAAGGGTTTTGAGGACCCTAAACACTCTAATCATGTGCATCGCCTTAGAAAGACACTTTATGGTTTGAAACAAGCTCCCAGGGCATGGTATGAGAAATTGACTAAGTTCTTACTAAGTCATAATTTTGTTATGGGAAGTGTTGATAAAACTCTTTTTGTTAAAAAAAATTCAATGAACATATACTAATAGTACAGATCTGCTTAATGATATTATCTATGGTTCTACTTACCCTAACCTATCTATTAAGTTTGCAGAGTTGATGAAATCCAAGTTCGAAATGAGTATGGTGGGAGAATTGAACTACTTTCTAGGTTTACAAGTTAAACAATTAGAAGACGGTATCTTTATTTCTCAAACCAAGTATGCTTTAAACCTAATTAAGAAATTTGGATTTGAGAATAGCAAAAAATTCGATACTTTTATGATTATGAATCTTAAGCTTTCAAAGGATGCAATAGGTAAAAGTATAGATCCTCGGTTATATTGTAGTATGATTGGTAGTTTGTTATACTTAACTGCGAGCCGATCTGATATAGCATTCAGTGTAGGTATCTGTGGTAGATATCAATTAGATCCTAAGGAATCTCATCTTATTGCTGTCAATGTATAATTAGATATACCGCAAGTACGACTAATCTAGGTCTCTGGTATCTGCATGATACTAATGTTCATTTAGTTAGATATATGGATGCTAACTAGGCTGGGAACATAGATGATAGAAAATCTACTAGTGGTGGATGTTTTTATGTTGAGAATTGTTTAGTTTCTTGGCACAATAAGAAACAGAGTTCCATATCATTATCCACAGCTGAGGCTGGATATATTGTAGTCGAAAATGCTTACACCCAGCTTGTGTGGATGAAAAGAATGCTTAATGATTATGGCATTGTGCAAGATACAATGATATTGTATTGTGATAATTCTAGCACAATTAATATTTCTAAAAATCCCATCAGCATTTCCATACTAAACATATTGACATTCGGTATCATTATATTTAGGAATTAGTAGAAGACAAAATCATTTCATTGGAATACGTTCAAATGAAAAATCAGCTTGCGGACATATTTATTAAACCACTTGATAGGAATAGATTTTCTAAGTTGAAAATAGATATTGGTATGTGTAATTCTAATTGAGTTTATCATGTTTACATGTTTTTTTTTAATATTTTTATGCAAATAATTTTAAATAATTTTTTAATATAAATATTTGAATTTTTTTGTGCTTACACGACCGGTCAAGCAAGTCCTTGACCAGTCGTGGCTTGATGCGTCGAGCATGTACTCGACCGGTCGAGTTACGCGGTTGGGATCCATTTATGAGTGAGAAAATCACTTTTTCTCTCATTTTCCCTTCTCCATCAGCCCCCTTTTCGACCCGTCGAACCCATCTTCGATTAGTGCTTGGTAAGTACTCCATTTTTTATTTCCTTTCATATTTGGGTTCTTTGGATCATATATTGCTAGATTCTTGGGTTGATTTGAGCTTTTTGAGTGGTTTCTAAGGATTTCTAGTTAAAAATCTGTTGGGTTTGAAATCCTTATTTCCTTTGTTGCATTTCTTTCTTTTCATCTTATAATGGAAGGAAGAGCTAAGAAGAAAGCTACTAGAGCTTCCTGTCACACCCCAGACTCGGTATCCGGACTATAAGGAACCCAATAGCCGGTTCTGGTGACAACAGCCTCCTTAGTACCCCATTCTCGGCTCCTGAGGTAGGTTCCGATCCTAGGATCTTATAAGGAGGATTTCTATAATCATATATTCGTTTCAAATGCGAGTATACCCAAAATCACAATAAGTAAATCTCGAAAATAACAAAGGGACACATTACAAAATCCAATATAAATTTGAACTTTACAAGTACATAGCAGAAAAGAAATACATCTGATATTAAATGAAGAAGGAAGGAGGTCTGCAACACTGGAGTCCTGGGCTCAACTCTAATCCAAGCTCTACCGTTACGACGCTGACCTAGGATCTCCTGCACGCATCAATCGTGCATAAGCTAATAGAAGCTTAGAGGGTGGTGAAAGTGTGTGACAATAGTGCGCAGAAGAATATTAAGCGATACAAGAAGGGAAACATGATCAATGACATATGACTAGCCTTACCGAGGCTTGCCATGAATACAATGCAATGAGTACAGGGTGTCATACCATGGCGACGCATAAAGGGGCTTATACAGTCGATGCCAATGCAATGCGAAGTGATGTCAGTCCTCATGTCTAATCCACATATCAATACATTTTCATCATAAGAAAATCACTGGGGTCCAGTACACTACTGGATGACTGCCGCTCTCTAGACCCGCACAATCAAACGAGCGTAAGAGACCTCACTACCCGCCTATGGATAGCCAATCACTAACAAGGCTTGAGGGCAGCAGACCCATTACGAGCTGGTCAGACTCAGCCTAACAATGCCTTCTTACACCAAGTGATTAAGGCCACACCCCTACCCAATCGACTACACGACAGTGGGAGTCGTGGACTAACGGTATAAGACCCTCGTGCCCTCATAGTTTTCACTCGGTCACGGCGTTGGGGCAGATCCTTGGTACCATGAAAGTTTTGGAAATTTCACTCATGGGCATCCTATGCACCCTATATGCTCAAATAACATTTTCGGTGTCCACACATACGACCATCCACGATGTGTCCTATGGAGGCAAGGCCCTATGAAGCAAGGGCGGTACTATCATAAAATGCAATGCCAATGCATGAGTCACGCATACAGATCATGCACTAATTTCAAGCACTCGGTGTGCACAAGAGGAGAAACTCCATCCCTCTATCATATCAACCCAATGACTACACACAATGTAATCCATTCACACAAAAGATGCATATGAGTCATAAGGGTGTAAGTGTGCTACTCGGCGATGATGACATGGAATATATTCCTCCTTCCCAAGGAGGGACAAATCTAGATACATAGACAGGTACTTTAAGGAGAAGTCCTTTAGTGGGGGCCCAATACTTTGAGGTAGTCCACAAGCTAAGATAGTCATAAAAGTCGGAGGAAGTAGCGATCCTAACAAGGGTCCAAGGTGGGCCTTCAACCACTTATAACAACCCTATGGGCCTACCTTGGAGCCACCAAGGAGGACATCCAACCTCAACTGGGTCCCAAAAAGGTAGCCCACTACTACACGCATATGAAACAAGGCCCAAGGCTTAAGCAATCCATGGCCTAATGGGCCATACACCAAGCCCAACATATCGGCAACATGGTGGGTCCTCAAGCAAGGTTTGGGCCCAACCATAAAGAATCATGAGCCCGCTCATTGTAGTGGGCCTAATGGGCAGCCCGTTATTCCAACCATATGGATAATTTCTTATATATGAAACAAGTGGGTTGGGCCTCACATTTTGGCCCAAGTTTGGGGTTAATTTAATGGGCAACTAAGGGCTTAACTACTTAAGTAATTTGGCCCATAAAACCCATCAAAATAGCATGTTAAATATAGGTCCAAAGGTCAGGGGCCTATCAAGAAAGTTCCAGGACAATAGGCCTAGGAAATCTAACAATTAACTACGAATATTGGTCCAATAAAAACCCAATTGGAGGGTAAGCCCAAAACCTGATTAGAAATAAGGCAAGATATGTATAAAAATATCCCCAAATATGGTGGGCCATGCTGCCCTAAAACATGCATTTATGGGCAGCAACTTTCAGCCTATTGCTGAAATTCTAGCCCACCCACTATCTGGGCCTGCTAGAAATTCAATAATAATTAATTTATACAATTCTTTTAATCCCTGGTGACTCACACATGTCACAGAGGGTCCCGCCAGATGAAAGGAGTCAATAAAACACATTTATCAAGTGGGCCAGCTACTGGACTGGACATCTAGCAGCAGCCCATTGGCTGGGCGTCCTATGGTGGGTGGTCCATGGGACTGGGACGACTGCCCCATAAATACATCAAAGTGGGTCCCACATGTGGACGTCCCACATGGAAGATGGGCCACACACAAGGGGTCCACAATGTGGAGGATAGCATGGATAAAACATACATTATAGTGGGCCTTAGGAGGGTGGATGGCCAGCCCATGGCTAGATGTCAGCCCTGCTGGAACGTCAAGCTATGGGCTGCCATTCCATCAGCCATACTTTTTTTCTTTTTTTTTTGAGGTGAAAGTGGTGCCCCACATCCCCAATATGGGTCCTAACATGATGGGCCACAAGATGGACTTATAGGGAAGTCATAAACCCAAGTAAATCATGAAGCAGTTTCATGGACAGCAAGGTCGGAAATTAAAATTCTACTGCACAAAATGTTGCTGTCCATACAATGTACACCTAATAAGGTGGGCCCAAACTTTGTCTAGGAGGGAAGGGATGAATGGTTAACATTTTCCCCATAAAATACAACAAGGTGGGGTCCACAGAAGTGGCCCACCACTCCAAGAATCAAGCTGATTCTTGTGTTTCCCCTCCATTTATTAAGGCTGGACGGTCCAGCAAGGTGGACTGCCCACCCCTATGGGCCTCCTTTTTGGGAGCCATTGCATGGGTAAATCTGAGGTGTGGTCCATCACACTTCAAGGTGTGTTCCACTCCTTCAAAAGGTAACCCACAACAAGAAGAAAAAGGGTGGAAATCATGAACTAATCCCATGCCAAACATCAACTACAACAGTCCATACAAACAGTCAAGAAATTCTGGACCGCCATATATGGCTGGACATACCAGCCCATAACTAAATAAAAATAGCAAATAAAGAGAGGTGTGGCCTTCCTTAGTGGGCCCCATACATGTCCAGATCAAGAACTTAAGCCTACACACCTTGCATGCATCATTTGGGCAGCAAATAGGACACCCAAAATCAGGAAATAGTTGGCATGGGCGTCCCACTATTGCTGACATTTTTGGACGTCCCAGGCCCACCAAGTGGGCCACATGTATCATCAAAGAAAATAAAAGAAAAGGAAAGTTAGGAGAACAATCTGGCCATGGGGAAAGGGCTCCGCCACTAATGAGCCCTCCCAAGAACAGTCACACCCATACATCCTCATTGATTTGTACTTACAGCATAAAACTAACACATGCATGATCTGTAATCACAATGAATGGTTGGGATGCCATCCCAACATGATGTTAAGGTCTAAATGACCTTAGAATGGTTTAGATCATGAAATACATCATGATGGGGTCCATGGCGAATGGCCCCATCATGGAACAATACATACATGTAGGATGGGCCAAGGGCCACATCCATGGGATCAAATGGGATCCCCACCATGGATTGGTGGGTCTCACATGTTCCATTCATAATGAAATAAGAGGATCAAGGGATAGAAAGGAAATTAGCAAGTTGTAGGTACCCACCTTCAAGATCCGCCTTCAACTTCAAGTCATAGACTCCCTAGCTCCAAAGGTGGGATTCTAATGGTGGTGATGGTGTTAGGAAGGAAGAAGGGGAGAAGGTATCTGGATTTTTGGGAGGGAGGTGAATGTCCCACCCTTGCAAGAGAGAAAGAAGGAGAGAATTCTAGCAATGAAATGATGAGTTTGTAAGAAAGTAAATGATTACCTATGGGAGGAGAAACTAAAGTTATAGGGCAGGGTAGGCTTTGGGTGGTGTGTGTGTGGGGTGGGTAGTGTTAGCTATGGAAGTGTGTGTAGTATTGCATTAGAACTTGTGCCAAGAGTGGGGTCACATGCACTACCCTAGGCGGGCCACATGATTAAGATCAAGGGCCATAAAATGAAATGTTCATAACTTCTAATCTATACATTGGATGGATGCACAAGATACGTCACTGGAACCGCAACGACGATGCGAACAAGATAGTATAGGTTTCAGGTCGATCTGGGTCAGCTCAACATGACCGAACTTAAGGATGACCACAAACACTATCCGATGATCGCGGGTTGCCAGGATTTGACTGGTAAGACCGCAGAACCAAGAGAAATGAAATGCATACTTACACACATATATGCACACACATAGGAACTCGGGTCAGATCTTACACTTCCTCTTCTCGATCCACTCCTATTAGAGTGCGAACCCTTTGTCCTCCTGAAGAGGATCTTGAGTATGTGCGAGATCTTCATCATCGCGAGGTTATTGTTGAGCGGTCGGTCAATTCAAATCACCTTGCTCATTTTCAGATTCTTCCCCTCCTTACTCCTGTAGGTTGGGAGAACATCTTGAATTGGGGCGGACTGGTATACCGCTCTATTGCGCAAGGGATGTTCACTTGCATTAGTGATGTATCGCTTGATGAATTGACCTTCACAATTGTCTTTAAAGAAGGTTCATTTAAAGTTGATCGCTTAATTTTGGGCTTACTTAATGTTAATATAAGTGATGATGGTATTCCAATACCGACTTTATCCAAAAGGTTGTTTGAGTCAGAAAAGCATATACTAACTCACAAATTATATAACATCGACTCAGAATGGAGTGCGGGAAATGCACTCTGAGCCAACCAAATGTTGCCCAAATACAGGGTTTTGCATCGCATTTTTATTTCAAATGTTTATCCTCGATCTGGCAATAAAGCTGAATTGACATCATTTATGGTTCATATTATTCACTCCATTGTGTCGGGTATTTCTATTAATTTGTCTTCCTTCTTTGATTTGTTACATTATTATTCAATTTCATCTTCACCCAGGCCACAACTATATCCCATTTGCTTACTTGATGACCACCCTAGCTTTGCATTGTAATGTGGTCATGCTGCCTGGTGAGGCTCCTATTTCGCTTCTTCCATTCAATAATTTAAATATAAATAAGATGAACTTGAAGTTGAATCCTGGTCAAAGGGATGGGGAAGTAGAGGAAGTTGAAGAAGAAGATGTGCTACCAACCGAAACCATGATGGAAGATATATTTGATGAGTTAGAATCAGATGATTTTGAGGCTGATCTTGATTATCAGCCACCTGAGTATGATGAGCGCCTTTGCGCTTTAGAGGAGAAGGTGGATGCATTGAAAATATCCTAGGATAGTTAAATGAAATATATGCGTAAGTATTTTTAATTCATAAATAAGGGACTGCATCAGTTTGATCCATCCATTCCACCTCCTTCTTCATCTTGATCAGACTAGTTTTTCTTGATATTTTGGGCATGTATTAATGTTAAACTTTAACTTTAACTTCTTTTTGAACTTGTTATGTATAACTTGCTGATGTTGATACTATGCTTATTTATGCTCTTAACTTTAATTCTTTTTCTAATACTCTCTGTTCTTATCATAATCTCAACTATGTTTGCGCTCTATTATTTATCTTCCTTTGTCAAGTTGTGACAAAAAGGGGGAGAATTTAGTAGCTATGTGGTTGTGTTCATGAGATTATATGGTGTATGGTGTAGAGTTGCATTTTATTTATTATTATTTTTTTTGCAAATATGTATTTGTTAATACAGGTACTCTACAAGTCACCAAGCTCATATTGAGGGGGAGTTTTTTTTTGAAAGAGTGTCATATCATGAAGTGGTGTCGTGAAGCTTGTGTACTTGTGTATTATTATGAAATCTTCTAAGTTGGTTTTGTCACAAATTTGACAAAGGGGGAGATTGTAAGTGCTATGTTGTATATCAAGCACCCTGTATTGTCAAATTTTATAGTGACAAACCACTTTGAAATGATGGACTTGTTCATGATGGAAAGTTCACCTTCAAGTGACTTTCGAGTAATGGAATGGTCGCCTTCATACGAAGATGGGTTACAAGCCATGAAGACTGTTCTATCTACATTGACTTCATGTCTAACATCAACTTCAAGTGCTACATCGACTTCAAGTTCAAGACCAAGTTCAAGTGCAACTTCAAATGTAATATCAAGTTCAAGTGCACTTCATAATCAAGAAAAAGATCAAGTTTCAAGTATACAAGTTCAAGCTTCAAATACTTCAAGAAGAAGATCTACCGGATTTTCCAAAGCTACAAGTTTAATGTTCAACATTTCAGGTATAAATGACCCTAGAAAGACCTTAGGTTTAGGTCATTATGCTTATTATAGGCTTTGCTTCGATTAATATTAGTCAATGTTCGACTAGTCCAAGCTTTGGCTCGACAAGTCCAGGGTTTTTCTCAACCAGTTCAGATTTAAATTCAAATTTTCAGAATTTTCTGGTAGTTCCTCGACTAGTCGTGGAGACTTGTTGACCAGTCGAGAAGGGCTCGACTCGAACCCTAATAACCATTTTAAGTCCCACTCAACCAGTCGAGTGCCATGCTTAACCAGTCGAGTAGGCCACTTGACCAGTTGGCTATCATTTTTATCCGATCACGCCAGAGTTTTTGAAATTTGGTTGTTCCCATGACTAGTCGAGGTTGACCTTGGAGCAATTGAGAGAACTGTTTTTCAGCCTATAAATAGAAGACTTTTCTTAGTTTTTTCATTCATTCCAAGCTAATTCTAACCACTACTCTGAGAGATAAGTCCCCGTGATTGTCAAGCTATTGTACGGTAATTTAAGATTCGTTTTATAGCTTTTTGATTTCTAATTTCTTGATCTCTTGCTACTTCAATCTTATTTGATAAAAGGGAAATCTGATCTACCCCTTTTGAGATCCCATAAATTGAATCAAAGTAGCCAAAGGTTGGATTAATTTAAAATGCATTTAGACCTAGAACCCTTCCATTTGTGTGATTGAACATTGGACTTCTTTATCTTCAAAGAAGCGGTTCTTCCAGGCTACATCAAAACAGAATCTACAGATAAGTATTTTGAATTACAACTTTTGATTTTTGAGATTGTTAGAAAATCTGTATTGTAGTACTTTTTGACTAAGATAGCCAGAAAATCTCAGCGTAGGGTTTTTAGTTGTGATAGCCCATTGAAAACACAATTGTAAAGGTTTTAAGGTGAACCTTGGAAAACCTTCTTTCATAGTGAAAGCTAATATCACGTGGGTTGTGATTATTGGGATTGGAGTAGGTGTGGCTGTTTTAGAATAGTTGGTGTACACACCGAACCACTATAATTCTTGGAGTTTGGTAGATGATGATGATGATGTATGTGATTTATATGTGGTGAATACTTGTATTTATTTCATGTACTTGTGGTGAATGTTGTAATAGCTAGATTTGTTTCAATTGCTTCTTAAATTAGTATGAGTTTTTTATCCTTACTAAGTTCAAGAAATCAGGTTGTCCTACGATAAACTTTAGTTTTTGGTGTAAGGTTGTCCTTTGAACAACATTTGTATCAACCTCTCAATACTATTGCAATTGAGCTTGTTATTTGGTTCAGATGTCTGCATTTATATTTCGCATTTATTTTTTATTTGGCATAGTCCTATTCCCCCCCCCATTTAGGACTGAGAGCTCGCCCTTTTCAGTTATCATTGAATCAAGTATATTAAATATTGAGATCGTTATAGGTGGATTCTTGGATCCTTAGTCTTTTATCTTTATTATTTAAAACCTTTTTTTTCTAAATCACTGGATTAAAAGCCTAGAAAAATCAACTTTTAGACTTAGATTAGTTTTAAGCTGTGTTCCCCATTTCCTATGGAATCGACCTTGGTCTCACCGAGTTATTACTACATCACGACCCTGCACATGGGGTTGTGAATAAGTTTTTGGCGTCGTTGCCGAGGAGTGACATTGAATACAATTAGGTTTATGTTTTTTATATTAGATTTTTCTTGTTTTCTGAATTTTTCTAACATAGGGTTTTTAGAGTTTTCTAAATTTTAGAATTTTATTTTTAGGGCTTAATTCTTTTTCTTTTTAACATTATTAACATTATTTATTATTATTTTTTTATAAGATCTTCATTTTAGTTCCTCTCTTTTGTTAACACCTTCCCTTACTCTCCCTACTTGCTTTCCATATTGTTATAGGATTTTATTTTAGGATTAGATTCAGAATTAGGGTTTCATCATGTTCATGCAAGAGTGGATGGATTAGATTCAGAATTAGGGTTTCATCATGTTCATGCAAGAGTATACACATGAATACTCTAACCTACTTTTCGAGGACGAGATACATTGAAGGGCTGTTAGATAATTATGTTAGTAAACAACCTGTCTCAAAATTTACTAAAACCATGATAGAGAACCGGCCATGATATGATACTCCACCGGCTAAGAAATCAATACATGACCATCTGAGGGAGAACAATTATCATCCACCTGTTAAGAAAACAATGCGCGATTATATTATGGGTGATAATGCTTACCAACAACCATCAAATACTCCCACATATGACCCATATAACTACAATTGGTAGAAGCATCAGAGTTTAAATTATAGAGGTATACCAACCATGGATTCAAGTGACTATCCCCTACTTATGAGATCTAATCAGAAACAATTCAAGAGGATTTACTTCAGAAATACATGGATGCTCAAGAACAATTCAATCAATATGTCATGTAATCATTCGTAGACATTAGAAAATCATTAGAATTGATTAAATCATCCATTCAAGAACGTTAGTTGCACCTTATTGATGAGGAATGGGCTAGTTTATCTTAACCTCAACCCAATCTAGAAACACAATGCGAGGAAAGTAATTCTAACTAGCTTGTGGAGTATACTGACTTTGAGAATGAGGAGTTGAATTATGTTCATGAGTATACGATTCAGTTTTCTGAAGAGTCGATCTCAATGATGCTCCAAGTTAATGATCGAGAGGCACAAATACTTTTGAAACATAGTGATCCACTCCACCTACAAAACAAGCTTGATTCCAATGTGGAGAATGAGTTCCTTTCAACTGAATGTCTTGATTCTTTAGAAGTTTGCTTGACATACTTGGAGGATTCTAATGATTATATGATACAAGACATAATGAATGCCTTGCAAGATGGTACCTTGGTAGTTGTTATTGACCAAGGGAATCATTATTCTGAAGCACCTCCTTCCACAGATCCAGAATGTTTACTATTAAAGGAGGAGGAACTGTAATTAGAACTGAAGTCTAAAACTTCAAAATGTGTTGAGACTACACTGCATGATAAAAAAAAAAAATTTGAACTTCACCTAATCGTAGTCTCTTGTTCACCTCAGTGTACTAACATTGAAATTTTTTCAGTCAGATGTGAATATTATCCATTATGGATACCTTAGGGGATTAAAGGAAAAATTTTGGTTGAGGTTCATAAATTTCTTCAGACATCTATGCTCTAGGGTATCCAAGCCTACTGTAAAAATGGCTTTTGAATTATTTTGTTGAGAAACCTACTGAGAAATTTATTGAGATACTTGTCGGAGGAGGAACCCTGCTGACATGAATAAGTAGTTTTCCCTTGCTTTCCTAGTTTAGGATTATGATTTATTTTATAGGATTAGTTTGTTTTATTAGGTTCAGTATAGTTGCTAAAACATCTTTTGATAGGAAGATCACACTAGCCCATCTAGGTATTCTTCACATACTCCCATTTATTTTCATTGCCATCAATTTTTCTTTTATTACATATGTTTATATATTGAGGACAATGTAGATTTTAGGTTGGGGGTAGGTTTCCTTCGAAATTTTTTCGAATTTGAGCAAAATTGTTAAATTTTTTAGCTATGAAAATTTTCAAAAATTTTGAAATTTTCTACGAAGTTGAGTGATTTTCAAAGATAAACCAGATATTAGAATAATAAGATATTTATTGTTGAATATATATATATATATATATATATTGTTGAGGATTTTTTAAATATGAATTTTAGTTACTTCATAGATTTCTAAAATTAAGTTTGAAGTTTTTAATATTTTAATTAGAAGTTTTTAAGCATTGATTGAGTCATGATTTCACATATTATATCTAGCTTACATATTAAAGTTTAAGTCTGATATTGAATTGTTAACTTGATGATTATTAAGAATGATAGGAACCAAACCTAGAGAATTTGTCCATCATGTTTAATGAGAAGAATTGAAAATTAAGAAAGAGACAAAAAAATAAAAATACCAAGCTAAAAAAAAAAAAACAATTGTCGTCGAAAAGGGCTACCTATTGAAGTTCCTTGAAAGGACTATAAAGAAAAAAAAGTGAAAATAGTGTGAAAGCCGTCGATGAAAAAAATCGAAAGTTGGAAGAATGAGTATTGAACTATAAGGCAAGTTTTGGTTATCCTGAATGTTCTTTAAATCATCAATATTATCATGAAAGTAAAGAACTAAACATTTTGTTGTGACAAGTCTAGACTTCATTATACACATGGAACTCAATGTTTAGAAACTGTCTAATTATAAATTAATGTTTTGAATTTGATTAGGATATTTATAAAGTGCTAAAATTTAGGTATAAACTATTCTTTATATTAACATACCTTGGATTTATAAAATCTGTACTGTTTTGAGAATTACTTAAGTTTATGGAAATTTGTTCATTTAGTTTCGAAATATCTTTCGCATGTTTTACTCGGGACTAGCAAAATGCTGGTTGTGGTGTGTATTAAGACTCAAATATTGCATATTTAAGCCATCAATCAAATTATTTTTTCTGACATTTAAGTGTTAATTTGATTTAATTATATATGTTTTTGTCATGCGAGGTGATTCTGTACCTAAAGATGAATATGTACTTAAAAGGACGGATTTAGAGCTCAAAAGAAGAAAATGAAGAATTGAAGATTTTGAAGTTATTAATGAAGAATTCACATGCCAAAGATCCAAGGAAAACCAAGTGAGGAATGAATAAAATCGAAGATTTAAAGTGAAGAAAATGAATCCTGAAAATTAGTCAGAAAAATCATATTATGAAATTTTGAGTCTAAAAAGAGAAAGTCTTGAAATAATTCCAAAAACAAACTTCGGTCCCACCAAAGTTTGATTCGGTCCGATCGAAATCGCACAAAACGGTCCAACAAGAAAATGAGATTTTCATCCTTAATTCAGTCCCACCGAAACTAACTTCGGTCCCACCTAAATTTGACAGATTTTGTATAGCTTTTTCATATGTGACTTTGGTGTGACTGAAGGCAACTTTGGTGTGACCGAAGCGTAACAGAAGTGCGTAAATCCAAGGTCAGTTTGTGAAATCTCCAAGTCAGTATGAAAGTTAGAGTTCCACAACTATAAATAGGAGTCCCTACGATGTTCCAAAGTATCTTCTAAGGCTTGGAAATGGAGAGAAGACCTAGGTGGAGCACCGACAACGTTCTTCCACTTCGATTTCTTCATAGGGTTCTAGTTGATCTTTTTAGTTTTCTTCTAGGATGTTAGTCTTGTTAGGCTAATCTCTTAGTTAAGGCTAAGGGATTAAGCTTGTAGTTTATTTTAATGTTTACTTTACTTTGATTGAAGTATATTTTTAACTTTCATTAAGTTTATAGTTTGAATAAAGATATATTTCCATTTTTCTATGATTTATTGTGACTAAAATTATAGTAGATGTCGTGAAAGTGTTTAATATGATCTTATTGGCTTTGGAATTGTGTCATCTGTAAAATTTGTTGTTCACCATCGCCTATGGGCATGGTGCATGATTGAATTCCCTGTGATCATTGCAATTAGAAGGATATTTGAAAACTAAACTAATGAAAAGTTCATATTTATTTAACTGCTCCATCATCCAATTGGATAAGATATAACTTCGATTACAATCGAGTTATCATTGAATCAAGTATATTAAATATTGAGATTTCTATAGCTGGATTACTGGATCCTTAGTTTTTTTTTATCTTTACTATTTATTTATTTATTAAATTACTGGATTAAAAACTTAGACAAATCAACCTTTAGACTTAGATTAGTTCTAGGCCGTGTTCCCCATTCCTTATAGATTCGACCTCGGTCTCACCGAGTTATTACTTCATCGCGACCCTGCACTTGGGGTTGTGAATAGAGGACCAGGATGGGCTTCTGTCTCGAGTTGATAGAGCATATGGTTCGGCAGATATGGCAAGTGACTCTCTCGACGAAGAGATGACCCATGAGTCGACCTCAAGCTGAGCTTTTTGAGGACATAGTTCACCGGGGAGGGGGGATCATCTCCTGAGCTGATCAGATCAACCACGGCCAGAGGCGGGATGGGAAATCCGAAAAGAATCCCACCTTGAACCAAGAAAAAAATATTCGAAACGATCCTATCGAAAGATCACGTCGATCGAGGTGGCCTCAACGATATTTTCAAGGGTAAATTCCCATCCAAATAAGGACTGTCCAGCGAAAACAGCAGATCCCACGGGAATACGCAGGTCTTGAAACCACATAAGGACCTTATAAGTATAGCCACTGTAACTGAAGGGATGTAAATGAACAAACATAGGCTCAAGCCTCCAATTCTACCAACCTGACTTAGGCATTAAAAGGCTCTTCTGTTGTCTACATCTTTGTATTTCTGTGCAGGTCCATTGATGAGTGCACTACCGCGATTGATCACATATGCTTGACTTGATTCCGGTGATAAAAACTCTTACATTTAATGCAACTTGCAGTTAATGCAACCCAAGCTTACTATTTGGTGTGGTCCACTTGAGGGTTGGATCAGTTCCATTTGTGGGCTCATACCTTAAAATGATCTTAGAAAAGGAATGAACTGTGTGGATAAACAGATACATCATAGTGGGCCCCCACACAGATCCCGTCCATGGCTGGAGATGTGGGAGTAGGACACAATCCGCATCCCTCTCATAGGGAAATGCGACCTCTAATTTCCCAACATCACGAGAGAGAGATGTGTGTGGTTCTTGGTAATTCAAATGGACTTCTTTCGGGTTGAGCCAAGCTGAGTAGCCCTCTATTGCCAATGTTGACAGATGTGGCCTTGGTTCATTAATCTAAACAATCAGTTCATTGATTCCCCATTAGGACAGAGCAAGTTCCAAAGATTCTCCATAAAAAGGGGTCACTATTATATAATCTTTAGCAAGAGATACTGAAAAACAGTAATGGTCTATGCTCATCGGTCTACATTTTAGACAATCATCCTTGCTTACCAGAATTGAAAACCCACGCTATACAGTATTCAAGTCAACACACTTAGGTCAACTCGGTCTGACCCAGCTGTGACATCAAGTAAACTCCAGGTTTTAGGATTCATAGTGCCTATTGTAGACTAAAAAGAGTTTCACCACGAGTTCATGGGTTCGAGTTCCTAGTGGCGGGTGTGCTTGGGGTGTGAGTGCGTGTGTAAAAGAAAAGTTACATTTTAACTTAGCTAAGTTGATCAGTTACTTTTCAGGGGCCACTTTGATATTTATTTGACATCCAACCTATGGATTAAGTTACATGGACTTGAATAAAAAGAATGTAGAAATATAAGCTTAATTTAAAACCTTTCATGGACTCTGAGAAGTTTTTAATGGTGGGTGTTCGATCACTAATATTTCACATGATGCGGTTCACTTGAGATTTAGATATACCTTACTTTTGAGTTTCACGCCCTAAAATAAATTAGGAAAATATAGGAAATGACGTGGATAAACACATTAATCATGGTGAGCTCATTGAGCTTTTCCAGCTTTATTTTTTATTTTTTTTTATTTTATTTTTTTAAAATTTTTTTACACGTACACACACACCCCCCCGCCCCCCCCCCCCCCCACACACACACACACACACACACACTCACGCCTTGTGGGATTTCACCACCTAGAGTTGGGCAGAATTCGACCTGATCTGGTGGATCCAACCCGATCCGATTTGAACCGAAGGCCAGGATCGGGTCGGATCGACTAGGCCCACTCAGATCCGACTGTACATTGAGTCGAGTTCGGATCAGTGGCCAATCGGAATTGATCCGATCTGATCCGCACAATGTTCATTCAACACTATTTCTCATAATGTTGTCCACTTGAGATCGGGATATAACTTATTTTTGGTTTAATACCATAAAATGATCTAGAAAAATAGATGGACGGCATGGATGAAATAAATACATCATGGTGGGTCCACAAAGCACTGACCATTAGCCATGGGCTGGTGGTAGGGGAGTAGCCAATCCCTCTCTCAACTCATGGGTCGAGGTGCATCGAGCACCGAGCTCTGACACAGAGAGGGAAATAGTTCTATGTGGTCGAGCTCATGGGAACTTCCCATGAGGTCGAGCTGTGTGGGCCCCACCGTGATGCGTATTGAACATCAACATCGTGCATTTGATGGGTCCGCTTTAAATTATGGGATATCCTAAAAATCAACCGTATACAGAACTCAGGTGGGCCATACCATCTAAAATCATCTGAAGACATTCCTAAAACATATAAAAGCACTTGGTGGGGCCCACCTAAAATTTGAATGCATCTGAAACTTGGTCTAACCCCTCATCCAAGTGGGACACACATAATGAATAGTCTGGATTTATGAACCACACCTTGGTGGGCCCAAAACATGATTATGAATATTTTAATGGGAGGGTAACCCGTAACCCACATTTGTACGTGAAGCTTTCACGGACTGGCAGTGGCTTGCAGGTGTACCAATGCACCAGGCCATCAGGTGATTTGACGTCAACAAGTTTTGTGGGTCCCATCATGAGGTATGTGTTATATCCAAACTGTCCATCCATTCGGCGGGCTTGTCTTAAGGCTTGAGTTGAAAAATAAGACAAATCTAAAGATCAAGTGGACCACAATGCAAAAAGCAATGGGGTTGAATGTCTACCATTGAAACAGAGGATTCGATTTAAACCGTACCCAACCCGATCCGACTCGGTTTCCTGACCGAGTCGGACTCAGTTCAGGTCAGGCCAGTAGTGTGACGGATCAGATTGAGTCAGAGGACTCGGACTTGGTCCCGGATCATATCGAGTTCGGTCAGAGCATTGAAAGTTTTGGACCAAGTCGAGTTGGACCCAATCCGGTCCAACTCGACTTGATGCCCACCTCTATCACCACCTATGGATACTCGAACCCTTAACAGGGTGTTGGAACTCCTGAGAGACTACCACCGGAGGAAGAGCAAGGATCCAATGTACGGTTAAAGCGGATTACAATGTATGGTCATAAGCACTTGACCAGCCCGCCTTGCAAGGTCACGTGCCAAGTAGTCTGCTGCCTCCAACGAGACGGGTCGCAAAATTTTTGTGAGCGGATTACGTGAGACCCTGGACAAACCAAAGACGGTGCCGCCCAGATCGTGGGGCCCACCTTGATGCACAACAATCTTCGTCCTTTTTTACATATCATTTTAGGGAATTATCCAAAAAATGAAGCCGATCTAATTATTAGGTGGACCATACCTTAGGAAACAATAATAATTGACTATTAATGGGCCACAAAAGTTTTGAATGAAGTTGATGTTGGATTGGATGTCAAATAGACACTCCTTAAGTATTAATGTGCGCCTTAAGAAGCTTTTAATGATAGGCTTTCAATCACCTCTGTTTCCTATATTTTGGTCCACGTGATGATTGGATTTGCTTCATTGGGCAGATAATGCCCTAAAATGATATGAAAAAACAGACTGATGGCGTGGATGCAGAGTACATACATCGACGCGGGCCTCACCGTGAGGGCCGTACCGTCTTTGGTGAGTCCAGTTTTTTTTTTTTTGTTAGCTTGTTAGTATACCCACTGTCGGTTCACGCTTCACTGTTAGCCACCCCCACTAGGGAATTAGGGAATCAATACCAGTACCTTAGTATTGAAACGAGGTATCTTTAACTCAGTCTACCACTTGAGCTCATTATACGAAGTAGATTGCGTCGGGCCAGCCCATCTGTAACGGTCACATCTGTGGAAGATCACCAAGATGTATTTGTTTATCCACGCCGTTCATTCAAATCATTTTAAGGTATGAGCAAAAAAATTGAGACAAATGCAATAATCAAGTGCACAACACCGAATAGTAATTTTGATACACGAATCATTAAATGAAAGTAATATGTGGTGTGGTCCACTAGAGTGTTGGATCTGCCTCATTTTTAGGACTATACATTCAAATGGTCCAAGGGAACGGATGGACGGCGTGGATAAAAAGATACATCATGGTAGTCCCTCTCACACACAGATCTACCCTTTCCTTGCTACGACTTCCCACCTAATCCGCTCTCCAAATCGCCACGAACCGCACCGTCCAATGCGGACGCGGATTTTTTGCCATAGCGAAGTTCCACTTAGGTGGGGTCACCGTGATGTTTTTGAGAAATCTACTCCGTCCACCCATTTTTTTTAGATTATTTCAGGATATGGAAAAAAAAATTACTCAGACATAAGCCAAAAAACAATACAAATAGGATTTACTTGTATACCGATTACTGAGTAACCATCACTGCAGACTAAGTACATGCACACTGTCAGGCTCATGCTCTAAAATAATTTAAAAAATAAAAATGGATAGACAGCGTGAATAAAACACACATCATGATTGAGAAACAGTCCAAGTGTGGTGGGATTGCTATATAAATATATTATTTAGATTTAAAATTTATTTAATAATTTATAATAAATAATTTAAATATTCTAATATCTCAATAAAACACTTAAAATTTGAAAATCTCCTGATAAATTTTATATCCGATAAATTAACCAAAACAAGATTTGTTGCTAGAGGTATACACGAGTCGAGTTAGCTCACTCAGATCGACTCGGAAAAGCTCGACTCGACTTGAATCGAAACTATGTTTGAGTCGAGTCGAAACGAGTAAAGTCAATTTTAATGAGCTGGAAATATTTCAAGTCGAGTCCGAGTTGGACCTAGCTCGACTCGACTGGACTCGATATTGAATTCAACTCGACTCGGTTCGGCTCGGATCGACTTGGATCGATTTTTGAGTCAAGTATAAATAGGTTTTTTTTTTTTTAATTTTAATTTTAATTTTTATTTAAAAAAAAAAAACCTTTATTCATTCGCCCCACCCTAACCCTAATACCCAAATCGTCTCGATTCAACTCTCACCCGTTCACCCAACCTTAACCCTAGCGCTCAAATCGTCTTGCCTGTTCGCCCGAATCTAACCCCAACGCCTAAATCCTCTCGTCCGTTTGCCCAAATTCAAACCAAACTTCTCATCATTCTCCAGCACCCGATTGACGATTACTCTCCTTCAAGAGTCTGTTCAAATGACCAGTAACTAAAAGTGAATCTCCTCTCATCTCTCTCCATTTTTCCAGCGTCTGTTCGGCGAGTAGTGTTCGTCCGATTAGCGGACCCCACCTGACCACTGGCCGGGTGACTCTGGTACAATTGAACGGTGGCTATGGTCCAATCGAACGGTCAGACGTCTTAGACCCTGACCACTGGTGGCTCTAGTACAGTCGGACCATCAGAGACTCAAACTTGAACTCGGCTTGAACTGGAGTGAGCTGCTAACCGAGCCAAGCTGTTGATCCAAGCTCGAAGGCTAATTCGAGCTCGAGCTCGAGCTGAGGACTCTAGCTGGCCGAGTCGAGCCTAGCTTGGATCAACTCGTGTACACCTCTATTTGTTGCTAGGCGGATTTGATCCTTAAAAACATCATTTCCTCAAAGCGCTTGAAATGACCAAGCTCTATATATGTGAAATCTAGTCCGTTCATCAATCTAGTAAAGAGCCATTATGGAAAATAATGTAAAATTGCTCCTAAAACCTTTATGTACAGCAGTTTACTTACATGTTTCGCATGCTCTCCTTCATCATGGGGATTAACCTGATTAACGGGTGTGATGAAAGATACACACTACATTGGCCCCACATACAAACTTATGATAGGTAGGTTTTGTTAATATTTTTAAATTAAGGTATTCTATTAAGATCTCTCTCTTGATCTTTACATATCTTCTTTATGTATTCATATAATTTTTTCTAAACATTTTTAAAATAATAATTAAAAAAAATTACACAATGTAGTTTACGTGGGTTAACATGCATCTCATTCCAGCGTTGCCTGTGGTGTGGCCCATCGGAGTTTGGTATGTGTCTAGATTTTGTCCCCAGGGCTTAGAATCGAGAAGAAAACCCTGATGTACGGAGTGGATTTTCTATGTATATAACATGAAGGGCCCCCCACAAAACTTGTTGTTTCTCGTGCTGGGTAAAATAGGTGTGGTGAAGGATTTTGGACGGTGAACTCCATGCTATATATGCACACGTGCCATACATTGTCAGGATCAAAACCGTTCATGTGGGAAGTGGAAATTACAGTGCAAAAAATGTTCGAAATATCCCATCCGTTAAATTGGTGGGGTTCAAATGAACACTAGAAAAATCTGCAACGGCCCCCACTCAATATATAGTTCTGGAACGGTTAAGATTGTCCGATGAAAGAAATCTTTTATCAGTAGAAGATACATTAGTTTCGTGGTTCAGATCATCATACATAGGTGCCAAATGTACGGTACAAATACATACAACTCGTGTGGCCAAATTCCGTGACTCTGCTTATTAGGCCTAGCGATGGTTGGGTTGGATCCCATCAGCATCAGCCCAAGCCCAAACCCATTTAATAAATGGCCAACAAATCTGACCCTAACTCCACTCGAAAACCATGACCGGAATGGACCACTTAATATTTGTGGAGCCGGAGTTCAATAGGACCCATTTTATTGTAATTGAGATGTGCTTGACCAACCCAACCCAGGATATTACTGCGCTCAGCTGCTATTTCTAGTCCTTCATTAGTGGCCGTTGATCTTTCCTTGATGGCATGCATTAGGGATTAAATTCTCTTGATTTAGAAGGGATCAAAACTATAGTATGGGTGTGCTTTTTTTTTTTTTTTTTTTGGTTTCGGGTCATTTTGCTTGGCCCATTGACACACAATACGAGCGGGTTAGGTCAGGTTGGGCTAGATCCGTGCCCGACCCTCTTATCTAAATGGGCTAATTTGGGCTGAGCCTGTACTAACGTGGCCCGAACCCAAATTAGAAGTGGGTGGACTAATTGATCCATGCGACAATCTGATCCATTGACATTCCTACGGCTGAATCGTCCCATCTTTTGCCGCTATCAGGGGCATCTTAGTGTGTATGTTCATGGTTAGGACTGGCAATGGGCCCCATTCTGCGCCTTGGAAATTTTATTTTTTGAATAGGTTCAGTCTGGCGGCTCACCGGTTCAAAAACCAGGTCCAGGGCTGGCTATTGCCAGGCCTATTTGTGAACATGGTACAGAAAAACTAGAAGAATAGGAACATGGTTTAGCATTTCCTTACACTACATACAAGTGGTTGGTCTATTTATAATCAGGACCACTCATCAAGTAGGTCCTATCATCGATTGCCTATGTTTAAAAATTCACACATGGTGGACATTACAAGCGTATCATTTTTCTGTACATTAGTACATAACCTTTAAAACTGACCCACCACTCATCTAATTTTCTGGGCTTGTCGTGGGCCAACTTGATGTGTGGCTCAGAACGACCACACATGTACCATGGTTAGCACACGTGGGGTGCATGTACAGTTCCACATTTGGATTTGACCCATGTGAGCTGGGCGGTTTTGGTTTGAAAAGGTTAAGGTTGATCAGGACCTGGCCCTGGCTCAGCCCACTAACTCATAGACTAGGGTCGAGTCATTGGATAATCCAGATAGTGTTAAATACATTATATTAGAATAACCGTAGGCCCATCTCATTTAGTTTTTGGGCTAAAAATGGGTCTGGGCCCAGTCCTTGGGCCGATTGTGCCGACGAAAAGAGAGAGCATGGTGAACATCTGGGAAAACATTTTTGATGGGCTATTCTTGTACAATGAATATGAACCGTTTGTCAATTTTTCAAACAATCTCCTTTCAAATAGGCATATGGATGAAGCCGATGAATGGACCAGCATAAATATCCGGGTAAAATCATGGAATGACCTGCCTATTAAAACGGATCCATACATGTACGTAGGGTGGCAACTAGGAGATAAGGTCGTAACAAGCCATGATCAGGCCCATTTCATGTGCCAAGGGTCCATTGCAATCCATCAGTAGTCCATCAACTGCACACGACCAGATGGGCCACAATAGCCAGATACTTAGTTTGGATCAAGCTGATATTTGTGTTTTCCCTCCATACTGTTGCCTTTTCCAACTACATTTCTTAGTACCAGTCATCCCTTCCAGTATCACTAAAAATTTCGGGTGACTAACCCTTCTCTGTATCCTTTACTAAATAAGAGAAGGTTTAACCATCCTTCATCTCAGTCGATAGCAATAAGTAGGATGTTGCAGTATTCTCCGTTGCTGATAGGAATCTCTCTCTTTCATTTTTTTTTCTTCTTCTTAAGCCATGGTTTATTTCAGTCATTTGCTTGGGTCTTTTGCCAAGGAAATTGCCTGGTTATCCGAACTGGCCTTGTACATTGGTCACATAAATGTGGCTCATGGTACGTCGTCAACGCTTCTTTTAGCTCTATTTATAGGCTTCTAACAGTTTGCCACATCATGTTCGATTCCCTTTTGGATTCTCGTACCTTATTTTGGTTATTACTAGACCTATAATTACTTTTTGTCATGGTTGAACCAAATTTTAAGCATCAACCGTGGTCCTGTTAATCTTCATATTAGATGGAAATGGATCGGTACTAATTAGCATAGCCTCTTTTTCTTTTTTAAGGAATTTTAGCAATACTCGGCCAATGTTGTCCTGGATAATGTTCCTGAAAACAATATATTTATTAGTGGAATAAGACCAAGTTCCATCTTAGTATATGCGAAGAGCTAAGAAGACTATGGAGTGCATCTGCGAGTGGTCTTTGATACGCTTAAGCAGAATTAGTTGTTCACACAGCTTGGAAAGTGCGACTTCTAGAAGGAATAAGTGATATTCCTATGGCATGTAGTTTTAAAGTAGGGCATAACTGTATACCTCACTAAAGTAATAGCGGTGCGAGATGGGGATGAGCCGAAGTTAGTTATGAAAGTGAGGAGTTTTCTTGGACTAGCTGGCTACTATTGACGATTCATTAAGGACTTTTCAAAGATAACCCGACCAATATCCTAACTCATAAAGATATCAAGTTCACTTAGAACAAGAAAGCGATGGTGAAGTTTCAAGAGCTAAAGGGAAAATTGACGTACGCACCTGTACTTGTACTGCATGAACCAGGGGTTAAGCACATCATATACACTGATGCGTCTCATGTTGGGTTGGGATGTTTCCTCATGTGGGAAGACCGAGCAATTGTGTATGCCTCACGACAATTGCGGAAGCATGATGAAAACTACCCCACTCATGATTTAGAGTTGGCATTGGTAATCTTTGCGTTAAAACCATGGAGGCATTATCTTTTTGGCAAAGAGTTTGAGGTCTTTTGTGATCACAAGAGCCTCAGGTATATCTTTACTTAGTGAGACCTGAACATGATGTAGCGTCGTTGGTTGGAAACATTAAAAGACTTTAAGTTTGATATCTCTTACTACCCCAGCAAGGCCAACTTAGTAGCCGTCGCCTTGAGCCACAAGAAAACACACGAATTCATAGCTTTGCTATTGGTGGAACAGTGAAGCATGGTGATATTTGTGCGGGACTTTTGATTTGAAACTAAGTGTTGAAGAACCGTTCAAGAGCATAGCGCATCTTTGCCTCTAGCCAGCCATAGATGGTTAGATTATTGAAGCTAAAGGTATGGACGGGCTATTGATGAGAATGAGGGAAAGAGCAGGTAAAGATGAGGATTCAAAGTGGAGGATTGGCATTGATGGTAGCTTACGGTTTCGCAGTCACTTGTGTGTTCCGAACCTTCATGAGTTGAGAAAGGAAGTTCTTAATGCCGCTCATAACTCCAAGTTGGCAATGCACCTGAGAAGCACCAAAATGTACCAGGATGTGAAGCACACTCATTAGTTGGATAACATGAAGAACCAAATCACGAACTACGTGTCTTGGTGTTTCACCTGTCAGCAAGTTAAGGTTGAGCATTGTAGATCCCCGGGTCTCTTGCAACCTATGCCCATAGATGAGTGGAAATGAGAATACATATCAATGGATTTCATCTCTAGGCTGTTAAATGACATGACTTGATCTGAGTAATTGTGGATAGGCCAATGAAGTCATCTCACTTCCTATCGAACCGCATGTCGAATTCTACGGATGACTTGTCCAAGATATATATCAAGGAAATAGCGCGATTACATGGCATTCCATTGGAGATTATGTCAGATAAAGATTCTCAATTCATATCCATCTTCTGGACCTGAATTCAAGAAGCGATGGTGTGGAATTGAAGTATAGCATTGCTTTCCACATCAGACTGACGGGAAAACAAAAAGAGTGAATAAAGTTTTGGAAGACATGTTACGAGTGTGTGCACTCAATTTTAAGGATTAGAGGTGTACATGAGTCGAACCGAATCGATCTCGGCACAGCTCGACTCGGCTCGGCCACTTGCTGACCCTAGCTTGAACTTGTCTCGACTCGGTCCTTGAGCTTGACTAGCTAGCTCGTCTCGGTTTAGTCAGCATCTTGGGCCAGTTCGAGCCGAGTTCAAGCCAAGATCAAGCCGAGTTCGCCTGTGCAACATTTTCACAAATACATGGATTGCACCTTTAAAATCTCATTGTATGTAAAACAACATTAGTGGTTTTATAGGTATTTAATCAAGCACCTTCTAAGTAACATTAAAAAAAAGGGTATTTGTTTCATGTACATGCCTACCTTGCCACCAGCCACACTTCGTTGAGTCATTTCATCAAACACTTGGTGAGCAACATCAATATCAAAGTAACTGAGTCACTAGACTAGTTCAATCTGAGTTCGATTCGAGTTGGGTTTGATCCGAGTCGAGTCGAGCTCGGGCAAGCTCGAACTCGGTTTGAAATTTTTTCAAGGTAAAAAAAAAGCTCAACTCGGATCAAACTTAGTTTCGAACTAAGTCAAATTGAGCTTTTTTGAATCGAGGCGAGCTAATCGAGATAACTCAGTTCATGCATAGCCCCATGGACGATTGCCTCCCCTACTTGGAGTTTGCATATAACAATAGCTTTCAAATGAGTATCGGCATAGCGCCTTACGAAGCTTTGGATGGGCGTCCATGTCGGGCTTTACATTGTTGGACAGAGGTTGGTGAAGGAATTCTTATTGGGCTAGAGTTGGTGCAAGCCGCATTCGAAAAGATCGACATAATACGATGTCTCCTTTTGATGGATTAAAGTAGACAGAAGAGCTATGAGGACAAGAGAAGGAGGCACTTAGAAGTTCACAGTTAGAGACTTAGTGTTCTTTAATGTCTCCCCAATGAAAGGAGTCTTACATTTTGGCAAGAAAAGGGAAGTTGAATCTGCGCTTCATTGGATCGTTCCAGATATTGGATCACGTGGACGTTGTAGCGTATCACCTTGCTTTACCCACGTTGCTAGTCAACGTGCACAATGTGTTCCATATTTCTATGTTAAAGAAGTATATTTCTAAGCCAATACATGTCATTTGATGGGAATAAGTGGAACTGCGAGAAGATGCTACCTACGTCCTACAACCTACATGTATCCTAGATAGGAAGGATCAAGTGCGTCGTAGCAAGGTTATCCCACTGGTTAAAGTGTCGTGGACGCACCACATAGAAGAGGAAGCCACGTGAGAGACTGAAGCTTAAGTTTAAAAGAACTGCTTGCATATACTCGAGGAGTACGAGCTACTACAAATTTCGAAGATGAAATTTTCTTTTAAGAGGGTAGATTCTAGCATCCTGTAAAATTCTGTATGGGAAACCCTAGTACATACACGAGCAAAACTCTCGAAAGTTGTACTATGCTAACTAAATGCCCTAGTTATACTAAAATTGGTGAATTTATGATAATTAGAGTCGAATACCAATTTCCACTAGTCGCGAATAGGTGGCGTCATGAACTTAGCTAATCCTAATGCTAACTGTCACTCATAAGAAATCCCGAGGTTCAACTTATCTTAGAAATGCCCCTATTAACTGAAATATCCTTAGACCCCGCGTTCGCAGTCTCAAAACTATAGGAAAACGTGTGTCTTGTCAGGGTTGATGTTCATCGCGGATAATGGGTTAAGATTGCATCTAGGATAACTAAACTTTAGCCTGTAAACTGAGTCCATGGACTGTACGAGTGCCTAAAGTGATAACCTAAACTTAAGTAAAATGTTCACCCTTCACACTTTGTCGAAGTTGTAACTTTTGGGTTTTAGATAGTGATCAAACTCAGTACACTAATCTAGATTGTTACCCTATATACATTTATATAGTTGTAACCCCAATCGATGCTCAGTAACCATTGAACTAAATTAGGACATTCCCCGTTGATCGGCATGTCCAATTATTGGATGGTTGTATCCAAACATAGATCTCCAAGTGGGTAACTTATCCAATGGCGTAGATTTATCCGTACACATTCCAGGGGCCCCAATGATGAGAAATAACCTCCCATAGGGTTAGCATACTTACCACATTTGGTGAGAGAGGGCCCAAATTAGGCAACCCTCTTTCCCATACGAATTTATGCCCTAAATTGTTGAGAGAGAGAGAGAGAAGAAATAAAGAAGATAAAGAGAAAGAGGAGGGGGAGAAGGTGGATTGGTGTTCCTTTAGTCCTTCCCTTTCAATTGAAGCCCCAGCCGCAGTTCGATCCTTCTTCGGATCTCTTCCATCGATGATTAGAGGTAAGGATTAAACCACACTTCTCAATCTAAGCCTTTTAAATTGAGTTTCTTAAATTTTATAATATCATGTGTGTTGCTTAGGTTTCGGTGATCTTTCCCTAAACCCTAACCCTAGAAGTGCTTTAAGTGGGGCAAACCATTACAAGGTGCAGACCATTTCCTTTTAGGTTTCATTTAATCAGCCATTGATGACCCCAATTAATGAATATATGTTGTAATTTGAATTTTGTGTGCCAAAATTACTAACTTTGCCTCGTTATTGTAAATATTGTTGTTACTTGCTTTTGTTGGTCAACATGTTTGATGAAAGGTCTAAATGACTGAAATGCTTGAATTGAAGGCTTGTACATTATATTGATAGGTAGCTTAAGGTTTACCTTGAATACTTTGGTTAACAAATATTTATGCTTAACTCGCCTTGTTATTATACGAATTGCTAAATATCGCTTAATGATTAGAATTGCATTTCTTATGAAATCTACTATGTAAAATGTATAATTCAAGGGGTCACGGATGACCAACAGTAGCTGGACTACGTGGAATTCTTTGCACCTATGCCAGTTGCGTTGGAGTTCTCCCATGTCAATTAGATCATTCTAATGCATGACTGATCATATTGTATTCATAATATGTGATAACACTCGATTGAATTTAGGATACCACCATTCCCCTTAAATGAGTCTACTTATAACTGTTAATGCTACGATCCTGCAAGACTCATGAGCCGAACATGGTGTTATAGGACACTGTGTTTGAGTTGTCAGCCTACACTAAGGTGAGGAGCCTTCTCGCAATGATTATTGAGCTTGAAAGCAACCTGCCTATCTTATGTGATTGAATGGGGGTGATGAACCTAAAAATAGGTCAAGGGACACGGGTGAGTAGTTATGTAACACCTGGGCCAAATTGTCACTGCATCTTAAAACATCCACTAGTGGAACTGCCACAGGACCGCGTTAAGTAGCCTGCACAGAGTACATGTGCGAGCCCCTAAAAACTAGGGATAAGTGACGTCAGGTGTCAATGTCACCAAGCTACGAAAAGATGACGCCACAAACGTAGTTAAACCTAAATATGACCTGAATCAAAAATGGGCCACGGGGCCAACTCTCCTAACAATCCGATGCGACAGACGAAAATGACCGTGGGCCGCTCGTCGAAATCGTGCTAAGTCTGAAACTATAGGAAAACATCGGCTTCACTGAGCTTGAGGTCCATCACGAACGGTAAACCCAGATGGTGCCCTAAACTACACAACTTGGGTTGGGAAGAAAGTACTTGAAACAAGCAACTCTCCTAGACCTGAATCTGAAACTTAAGTGACATAGGCCTCGCCACTCATTTGTGAAATTACAACTTTTCGACCATCAAATTGCGACCAAACTCAAGCCATGAGTCAAGGATATTTTCTTGCTCATATCCGTATAACTGTGGCCCTGATTGAGCACCGATTGTCGTCGATCGCAAGTAGAGTCCTTGCAATTGATCAAGGCATTTGATCTCCACCCGATTTGGATCAATTGTAGATCCTATGATGGGGCACCTGTACCATTGCGCGGGTGAGCCAATGGGCCCCTGAAATAGCCCTATGGGCCAAAATTCAGCCCACAAGGGGCATACATGCTAAAAAAGGGTCCCCATAGCTATTTAGACATAAAATCTGGGCTATATAAGGCCCATAAATTCACTCCCCCACTCCCATACGAATTCCAGCTACAAGGGAGAGAGGGAGTAGGGAGAAGTAGAAAAAGGAGCTCCTTGGGGAGTTGTTTCAGAGGATTTCCACACTGCTGCTGACCCACGTCAGAAATCGTCACCACGCCCTGTCATAGGGGGCAGCCCGGTGGCAAGGAAGAGGTAATCCTTTAGCCCTTTTTAAATTTTAGCATTGTACGCCGTTTGCATGCACTCTTACAAGCTAATCCCATCGGTGCAGGGCTTTAATACACCCGTCCACGGACCCGAATCCTAGAGACGACACTAGGAATTCAATGGACTACTTCTAAGTGCGGACCATTATCCTTAGGTGACCAATTATCGAACCTATGTTGCAAATAATGATTGCGTTGTGAAAATTATGATGCGCATGTTAATCAGCAAGTAACCTTTGATTGTTTGTCTTCCATGAATTTGCAAATCATGCTTAGTGTAGCCAAACTTTGACTTCATACTAAAATAGGCCAGAATTATTGAACTGTTATCCGTGATTTACTCTATTCTCTTACACATGCAACTAATTGCTTAATAATTGTGAAGTCTGCGATGATTTGGGGCAATGTATCCGCATGTCCGACATAATGCTCAATTTGAATAGAATGTCTTGATTTGTTGCCATGTAAGCCTGCAATTTTCTAAAATAAGTAATGTATGTGACCTTCTATGAAATGTTAATTGACTGGCCAATTGGGTCGGCCAATAAATTGCAAAAGCCATATGGGCAGCCTTATCAGGTTGGCTGCCCGGGGACGATCTGATCGATCCAGGTTGAATACAGACAACTGGTAGTAGTTGGACTACATGGGATGCTCGCACCTAATGCTGGTTGCGCCATAGTTCACCTGAATGAGCCGAATTAGCCCACTAGCTGGCCAACCATGTGTGTTTTCCATGTATGATCACGCCCACCTGAACTTGGGACACCCCACGCCCCTGAAACGCCTACTTATAACCATTAGTGATACAATCCATACGTCTCAAGAGCCATGCATGGTGGTATGAGATACTGTGTTCGAGTTGTCGGGCTACGTTGGGGTGACGAGCCTCCCAGTAGTGACCGTGAGCAATCCAATTTAAATCCTACCTATCATATGAGCTTAGCTGGGAGTGACGAACCAGACGGATCAAGGGTCGCAGGCGTAGGGCTGCTATGGCTGCCCTGAGCCTCATGATCCGGTTAGGGCCTTTGATTTCATTGGAGTGCCTTAGTTTCCCCAATATTACCAGATGAATGGACTTAACTAAACACTCAACTAACATGATCATTGTTGCATTTCATTAAATAGGTGATGACTCGACATTTAAGGTCGTGTGATGAGGGAGTGTTGGTTATTTGCGAACGTAAGATGGAGTTGCAATGAGCCAGTATTGGATTGTGAGGGCATGCATCATATCATAACATCATGCATGTGCATTAACAATAGTATCTAGGGATCATATGCTTAGTTTCTTTTCATTAATTATGCCTGTGGAATTGATAACTTGTGTAACTTGATGTCAATGGAACCACTGAGTTGATCACTCACTTCCACTCTGGGATGGTATTTTAAAATATCAACCAGACCCTATCTTAGATGCAGGTATCACAGATCCCGACGCGCTAGATGAGGCAACCATAGACGCTGAGGAGGAGCTCTCATACTTACAACTGTTGGGCGGGTCGCCATAGGCTGCCCTAGGGCCAGCGACGGGGCCTTAGGACAGGGATATTTTATTTTTATTTTTTATTTTATTATTATTATCATTATTTGGTTTTTTTTATTTTTTTTATGACTACGTATTTTGCTGGGACGTGGTCCCGTACACTGAATATAAACTCATCATTTTGTTAGTCATATTTTAAGTTAAGTTACGTTTATTTCAGTGTACTTGTACGATCCATTTAATTTCTCGAATGCTCAAACACCGAGTAAATAAAAACCAAAATCATCCACTTCTGCAAAGCATAAATGACACTGGGACATCGGGAGTCAAGTAAAACTTGACTCCCGAAATTCAAGGCGTTATAAGTTGCTACGGCTGCTACGAGCCTCGTGATCTGAATGAGACCCGTGATATAATGGTGGTACCCAACTTACTCGACTCCCGAAATTCAGGGCGTTACAAGTTGCTATGACCGTTACGAGCCTTGTGATCCGAATGAGACCCATGATATAATGGTGGTACCCAACTTCTCTAATATGCTGAATGAATAAGACCTAATAACTATTTGGCTAATCATGCATATCATTTATATTTATTGGTAATCCTGGTGACGAGCCACATTATACTAGGATAGGTAGTTTACGAATAGAGTCAGAGTCACGTGATAAGGGAGTGTTGGCATTTGTGAATAGGCGTTGGAGTCGCTTATTGAGGGAGTGTTGGATTGTAAGGCTATGCATCATTTCATTTTAACATTCATTTACCTAACAAGATTAGATAGGAAGTGTTTGCTTACCTGTGCTATCATTACTTGTGTTGATTGAGTTGATAACATGTGGAACTTATAATAAATAGAACCATTGAGTTTATCACTCACTCTCATTTTGAGACGACGTTTTAAAACACCAACCAGACATTGTTGTAATTGCAGGGGTTACTGAGGCGGATGCATTGGAGAGCACGTCTAGAGGAGAAGTTCTCTTTCTTCCAGTTATCTGATGGGTAGTTGTATTCGACTCGCCTCGTTGTTGGACTTGTTGGATATTCTTTTGTTGGATAGATTATGGACATAACACATTTTTTGTTGATTTCGAAACAGTATATTGGGATACAGCTGTGGACCCTAGGTTTTGAATGAATGTATATTATATATTTTGGGATTCTACTTGCTTTAGACACATTCATTTTAAAGTATATTATGCAATTTATCTTAGTTCTATGATTGTTCGAATCTCAGGTTAACAGTACATTAAATAAATGCTTCTGCGGAGCACAAGTGACACTCGAAATATTAAGAATCGAGTTTATGCTCAACCCTTTATTATTATTATTATTATTATTATTATTATTATTTTGGTATTATTATTATTATTTTTTGGGGTTAGCTTGTTAGTACACAAGCCACTGTCAGCACACACTCCACTGTCAGTGTACCAAGACCTCAGTGTTGAAAGGAGTTCATGCTCGACCCTGGTATTCAAAATGTTACATGTATATCCCCGCTATACATTAGTTTTTCCAGCTCCTTGTAAGCTATGGTCCAAAAATATAGTAGATCCAAATCTCCTGTGGATCACACCACTGGAAAAAGTGGTGATTGGCTATTAAAATCTTCTCGTGGGCCATAAAAAGTCTTGGATCAAGCTGCTATTTGTGCCGTCCCTTCATCCAAGTCTGTGTGACCTGATCAACGTGGCAAATAATGGTAGCCGTTCAAGCACCACTTCTTCCTGTTGTATGGTCCACCTTAGATTTGGATCTGCTTCATTTTTTGGCTTATCTGGAAAAACGGATGGCAAGTGCGGATATACTGCACCTGCATCAAGGTCGGCCCCGTGATCAGAGAAACACCCACTACGGTATTACCCGGGTAATACCTGATCTGCTCTGGACTTCTGTACATGGTGATGAGAGACACACCAAACGGACGGGTTGAATGAAATACAGACACCATGATATCCGCTCTGGACTTTTGTATATGGTGGCAAGGGACACACCAAATGAACGGGTTAGATGAAATACAGACACCGTGATAACTCCACACATAATCTTAGTGTTGGGGTCCCATGACCATTGTGGTGGGCCAAAAGGAGGGGAAAACAAAAAAAAAAAAACAAACAAACGTTCACTAACATGCTGAACGGTTCAGATCAACCCCGCGCTGAAATACAAGACACCAAAATGCAAGGTAGAGATTAAGGGGCATTCCGAGAATTGAACTCGGAACCTCTCGCACCCTAAGCGAGAATCATACCACTAGACCAAATGCCCTCTTGATGGTAAAATTTCTGCATTATATAATAAATGTGGGCCCACGCAATCCAGACCGTTCAATAAATGAACCCTCCGTCGAGGTGCGAATTGAAAAGAGATCGCACGGGCATGATCCACATTTATCAAAAGAGAACCGAAGATTGCATGGAGTGAAGCTTCTATAACGAGAGATTCTGAGCGCATGATCTGTCGACGTTGGAGCCCATCGGATCAACGGCCTGGATAGCTGAGCGTTGGGCCAACTCGTCCTAACTCAAGCCACCAGGATCAGATAATTCAAAGTTCAGTAATCCAAAAGGAATTACAGAGTTCTTGGACCCCTGGTTTGTGGATCCGAACCGTTGATTTGATGGACCCGCTGTGGATGGAACATATCGCTAGATTAATCCAAAATAAGCGATCCCAACCATCCAATTTTTTGCTTTTACCTGTTTCTCCGTTGAATTTGGAGCTTGTCTGTATTCTTCTTAGTCTGAATCTTCTACTAAATAGCAAGGCGGCAATTGAAGGGTTAAGATTATTCCATTGGGGAGATGTTGGATCAGATAATTCCGGTGTTTCCAATCTGTACAAATGGGGCCCATGGTTCAGAAATCGAGACAGTCGACTAGTGGGCCCACTTTATATAAACCAGAAATGTCCCAGATGGGATAATCGTATCCCTTCCATTTGCAGACGGAGAATGGTTAGTTGAAAAATACAGCAACGTTCCAGATACAACTAGAAGGATATTAAACGAGCCATCCACTGTGGCCAGGGGGTTTATGGCAAAGGACTTGTAGAGTCCTTACCTATAAGGTTAGCAAATGGCCTATCATAGAAGTGGGAGCCACCATCACTTACGATGGCTTTAAGTGATCCCAATCTTGATAAAATATTTTCCATTAGAAATCATAGAACTATCTTGTTGTCATTAGTCCTGCATGGAATCACCTCTACCCATGTTGAAACATAATCCACAACTAAGAGTATACAAAGGTATCCAAAAGATGAAGGGAATGGTCGCATAAAATTAATACCCCAATAGTAAAAAAAAATCTACAACTAAAATTGAGTTTAAGGGCATTGCTTCTCGGCAGGACAATTAACCTTCCTAATTTCTGACATCACACACACAGTTTATAAAACTCGCGAGTATCTCTAAACATTGTCGACCAATAGAAATCATATTGTAAAATTTTGACAATGATTCGCTTTGATGAAAAATGACCACCACAAGCCTGTGAGTAACAAAAGAAGATGATATTTGTTTATTCATTGTTTGGGACACATCTCCCAATGATTTGATTTGTGCAATGTTTAAACAAATATGAGTCATCTTAGAAAAAACTGTATACCTTGGATAAAAATTTATTCTTATCTTGTGACGTCCATTGGATTGATAATTTACCTATCACAAAATAATTAGCCATGTCAAAGGAAATTGGGAAACAAAAAATAACTATTCATCCAGGAAAGTGTCTTTGATCAGCGAAATCTCAATGGAATCTAAGAGGACAAGTCGGGACAAAGGGTCTGCCATTACATTCTATACTTCTTTCTTATCACGTATTTCTAAGTTTAACTCTTCGAGTAGGAGGATTTATCTCAAAAGAGACGGGACTTAGTATCATTCTTTGAGAGAAAAAACTTGAGCGTCATATGATCGGTAAAAATTAGAATTTTGGATCCAATCAAGTAAGAGTTGAATTTGTCCAAAGCAAAGACTACGACAAGGTGTTCCTTTTTCATGTGGAGTATTTTATCTAGGCACCATTCAACATTATGTTTGCCTAGTAGATAACCTATGGTTTCTTATTTATCCTTTGGCCTAACACAGCTCCAACCACATAGCCACTAGCGTCACACATGATTTCAAGAGGAACGCTTCAATCGGGTGCCTGTATGATTGGTATAGTTGTCAACACACTCTTAAACTTTGTAAAAGACTCTTGGGATGAGTCAATCCACTTAAATGGGACATCCATTTAAATGAGGTTACTCAATGGTCTGAAAATTTGACTGAAATCCTTAATAAACCTCCAATAAAATTCTGTGTGAACAGAAAAGAGAAAATGCTACATATCCTTTTGGGAGCCGACAAATTAACAATCAAGTCTATTTTGGCCTTGTCCACCTTAATTCCATTGGATGAGATCACATGTCCAATGACAATCCCCTTTTGAACCATACAATAACACATTTCCTAATTCAAAACAATGCTTTTCTCTTCACACCTTGTCAAAACTAAATTCAAGTGCTCAAGGCACTCATCAAATGTACTACAAAAAATAAAGAAGTCTCCATGAACACTTCCAAAAAACGCCCAACCATATTTGAAAAAACATTGTGCATGCATCTCTGGAATGTTGCAGAAGCATTACATATCCAGCATGGCATCCTTCGATGAGTAAAGGTGCCAAAGTGTCATGTAACTGCGGTCTTCTCCTGATCTTCTAGGGCTATCTCAATTTGATTGTAGCCTGAGTACCTATCTAGGAAGTAATAGTAGGAATGACCGGCTAACCTTTCTAAAATTTGATCAACAAATGGTAAGAAAAAGTAGCCTTTCCTTGTGACAGTATTTAACTTCCTATAGTCAATGCACATTCTCCAACCAGTAGTAACTCTAGTTGACATGAGTTCATTGTTGGCATTAGCTAAGATGGTGATTCTAGACTTCTTGGATACTACCTGAGTTGAACCCACCATTGACTGTCAGATATAGGGTAAATGATACCCACATCCAACAGTTTCAACACCTTTCCCTTAACCACATCACTCATATTTGGATTTAATCGGTGTTGTGGTTGCCTCGATATTTTAGCATTTTTCTCTACATGTTTTTGGTGAGTTAAGGGGTTAATTTCCTTGAGATCCCCAATAGTCCATCCATAACACTCTTATGATTCTTAAGAGTGGCAATCAACTTGCTCTCTTTCTCATCATCCAAGTGGGAAGAAATCACCACTAGATGTGTATATTTTTTTTCCTAAATAAACATATTTTAATTTAGATGGCAAAGGTTTTAGGTCAAGCCTCGGTGCCTTGATGCTAGATGGTAGAGGCTTTGAGTCTATGAGTGACAATTTTTCAAAGCATGACCTCCACTGGTTAGTTTTGAGTACTAACTCAGAGTCTAACAATGCGCTCACTATGTCCAATATCATGTGATCGTTGGAATCCATAAAATGAGCGAGACATGCTTCTAAGGAGTTGGAGATTGTAGTCAATATAATCTCAACATTAACAAGTGTGTTGATCATGTTTACCTCATGGATCTCATCTACATCCCTTGGTTGTTTGCAAAGTTTAAATGCATTCACTTCCAATATCATGTTTCTAAAGGCCAACTTCATCACTCCATTATGGCAATTGATTATTGCATTTGAAGTAGCTAGGAATGGACATCCTAAGATGATTGCAATTTAAGTGCTAGAGTTCATAATCGGCTATGTGTCCAAGACGACAAAGTCTACCAAGTAGTAGAACTTATCAACTTGGACTAACTCATCCTCCACTACCCTTCTCGGTATATGAATAGAATGATTAGCAAGTTGGAGGATCATTTTGGTGGATTTTAATTCACCATGCCCTAATTGTTTGTATACTGAGTAGAGAATGAGGTTAATGCTTGCCCTTAAGTCTAGCAAGGCTTGTTCAATCCGGATTTTTTCTATAGTAAGTGAAATTATAGGGCTACTCGGATCTTTATATTTTAGGGGAGAGGTTTATTTAATAATAACGCTCACTTGTTCTATCAAAAGGATTTCTTTGTATATTTAATTTGCATTTAACCATGTAAAGGTCCTTAAAAAACTTGGCATAGGATAGAATTTGCTTAATCACACCCAATAAAGTAATATTGATTTTGACTTGTTGAAAATTTTTAAAGATGTCTTGGTTCTCAGATCGGCTCTTTGATGAGATAAGGCGTTGGGAAAACAGAGCCGTAGGCATGTACTCATGCACCGACTCTTTGTCATGTTGAGTGATACTAAGTCCATCATCATTCTTTGATTTATCTGAATCCTTTGGCATATTGAACTTTATCAGGATAGTCTTGTCAATTTTCTTTTCACTTCTAAGAGTGGTGATGGGCTTGGCATGCTCCATGTGTTGGTTAGGAGGATTTGAATAACTCACCTCATATTGTCTTTTTATATTAGGCTAAGGTTAGGCTGGAAAGGTCTTTTTCTCTCTAACAATCAAGTGTGATTCAATCATTGAAACCAATATTTTAAGATTGTTTATTGCCTGCGTGATAGTTTGATTAAATTACATTTGCCCTTGCATGAATGCTTGTAACATGTCCTTAAGGGTCCTCTTTATTGTTACACTTGTGGTGTGCTTTGAGGTGCAGGGGGATGCCCTTAGGGAGGAGTGCTCGCATTAGTGGTTGGTCTATTTTTTTCCAACTGAAGTTGGGGATGATTTTACCAATTAGAATTTTATGTGTTAGAATTCGGTGCACTAAATGGGTGTTGATAAGAATTTATGGCATTTATATGAGCTTGCAACACGTCCTAAAAAATTGGGGTTATGGGACAATCTTTGTAAGGTATGCATCACTCTTGCATATGCCACAAGCACTCTCAACAACCGCATTAGTGGGTTAGATCACGACCACCTTCCTCAGTTCCATGCCCTCAACTTTTCGAATGAGACTCACAATCTCAGCATTAACATTGTCCTCCTTTAAGATATATATTCCCCCTTTTCTCTTTAGACGTAGGTTTGGAATTACTTAATCAATTGGTGGTATCCCATGACTATGTTTTCTACCAACAAATCAAAGTAATCATATGCCTCTTCTGGATCTTTAGTCATGAACTCGCCATTACACATCATCTCGAAAAATTGGTATATATTCAAGTTCAATCCATCATAGAAGAAACTAATTACTCGCCAAATTTCATAATCTTAGTTTGGACATGCGACTCAGAGTTCCTTAACTATCTCCCAACATTGAAAAATGTCTCATCTTTCTTTTGAGAGAAATTGATGACGACACACATTAAAGTGTTGGTTTTATGAACCGTGAAGAACTTTTTAAGAAACTCTCGAGTCATCTAAGCCCATGTGCCTATCGAGCGTGGTCTCAACGATTGGAGCCATGACTTGGATCTCTCTTTTAGAGAGAAGGGAAATAAGTTAAGTTGAATTACATCTTGGGATACATTATTGTAATACAAGGTTGCTATAATCTCATCGAATTCCTTAAGATGCAAATATAAACTTTCTAAATCAAGGCCATTGAATTTAGGAAGGAGTTGGATCACTCTGAGTTTGAAATTTAGATCACGTATATTAACTAAAAAAAATCATGCAAGATGATATGGTTGTTCTTGTCAGTTGTAGGTAGTCTCTTAAAGTTCTGACCGAGAAAATGTAGTGTGCCTTGTTCTCATCACATACTGTCTTAGCCGGTGGTGTATCAAGTTCAGCATCAACATTCTCATCAAAGTGTGGCTCTTACTCAGCCATGGTTGGAGCATTCGCAACCATGGTTTGGGATGGTTCAAGAGTACTCAGATATTTTCTAACTCGATGATGGACGGAGAGCCTGTTGACTAAACCTCCTTCGCTTAGAAGTCACTATGTATGTTCCCTTACCCACTTGGGCATGAACCACGAATAGAAAACTAAGTTTTAGACCCAACTCTAGAAAATAAAATCTTAGAGCGAAAGAAAATATAATTCGAAAGCATAAAGAAGAAACTAGAAGCCATTAGAAGAAGAGAGGAATACAGTTACCAGTTTAGAAGAACTAGGATTAGAATATGCTACAAAATAAAAATAGAAATAATGTTAGTATTTCAAAAAATAAATAAATGTAAAAACAACTTAAATAGAACTTCCAAAATTAAACCCTAAAAATAAAATCTTAGGTTAGAACTAGAAAACAACAAGTTAATCTAAACCTAAGTATTCTAAGTGTATCTCCCCAACAACGGCACTAGAAACTTATTAAGAAATCCCATGTGTAGGATTGCGATATAGTAATAAACTTGGTAAGACTGAGGCCTATCCACAGGGAATTGGTGAGAACATAGTGAAACTTAAACAATTTTCTGGGTTTTTAATACAACGAAGAGTTGAATAAATGATTTTAAATAATTAATAAAAGCAACTAAGGATCCAGAAATCCTCAATCAATGGAACTTGAACTTTCGTCTTCTCAAGTTAATAACTCAATTAGAACTGGATTCCAATTCGTTCCAGTCGGAAGATAAAGCGATAAAATTATCAATCACAACATCTAACATAGATTATAAGTAAGATAGGTTTGATCTCTCATGAAGATCTAGGTAATCAATCATAGGGAATCAAAAACATCAAATGTACTCAAATGTAATAGTAGATCAATCAATTATACAGATTGATTCCATTTCCAATTTAGGAATTCATTCACATCCAATTACAATTCAACATAAGAACCAAAAAATTTTCATTAAAAATGAATTAAATATCAAATATTTATCAAAAGGATTATCCCTTAGCCTTAGCTAAGATTTAGCCAAGCATGACTAACATCTTAAACAAAAATAAAAGAAAAACATGAAAAAGAAACTAAAACTGAATGATTAAAGAAGAATGATGGTTCCATGGAAGCTCCACAACTTCTTGGTCTCTCTCCCAAGCCCTAATTCATACATAGAATAGTCTAAAACACCCATTTAAATAAGAAAATTATGCACTGACTCTAGATCAACTTCAAATTTATACAATTTTGTTACACTTCGGTCGCATCAATGATCACCTTCGATCTCACCAAAGTTACACTGAATCTAGTCGAAGCTTCTTTCGGTTATAGCCAAATTTCTTTAAAATATGTTTGAACTCTCTGTCTCCTTTAGGTCGCACTGAACATCACTTTTGTCACACTTAACAGTCGAGACAAATTTACTCTGGAAATCACTGTTTGTTATTAGAGTGTCTTTAGAACTTTCTGTCGGACCAAAAATACCACAGGTGAGACTGAATAGTTTGTTATTTTTGTTACTTGACTATGTAATTTTCCATATTAATACTTAGTTTTCTTAGATTTTTGGCACTTGAAATCTTTGACTTTAGGTCTCTAAGTCTCCAACTCGTCATTGTCTTTGAGCTTGATCTCTTTATAGCTTTGAATCATCCATTTAAGTACGTATTTAACTTTAGATCCAAAATCACCTTGCACGTAAAAAACATATTAATTAAATCAATTTGACACTTGAATGTAATCAAAACTAGTGCAATTGTGGGGATAAATATGCAATATTTGAGTCTCAATATGAAGTGGTAGGGCTCCTAACTTGGCAAGAGCTCCCTATACATGTGTTGTCCTCCCCCTTTCCTAGATTGACTCTAGTGCCCTTCCCCTTTACCCATATTTACCACTTTACCAACCAAACCAAACCATGAGATGTTGCCACATGGCAATCTCAAATCCAAGCCATCCAACTTCTTTACAACCCTGAACCTTGGTAGAATTACAAAAAAACTGTGTTTCGAGGTTACGAATAGCCCCCTCCCCTTCTCATTTCAACATCAACTAACCATTGAGAAGAGCATAAGAAATCCCTTAAGCTTCTTAGCCTAGCCATCCCATCCCTCCACCAAGGAGAGAAAAGAGTCATAGGATAGAGAGACTAGCCCTATTCTACCCTAACCTAGTCAAACTATTAGCCTCTTAAGCAATCTAAGTCCTGATCCAAGTTACTTACCCAATCCTTGCGACATTTCTCTTTGCCTAACCATACAATTTATGAAATAGCTTCATCAAGTCACACCTTAGCAATGCGCAACATATACTCCATTCTCAATCCCACATGCGTATCTCATTCATTAGCATTATATTACATAGCACTAAGCACCCCGTCAGTCCAAACATATGCTCTACGGCTTGTTGACATAGTCGGATCCTGCCCATTAGAAATTTAGATTGATTGGCTTCACACATGATAAGTGTGTAAGAAATCTATAAGGTGGGCCTCATTGATTAACGATCTAGATTCTGAATGTTGGAATGTATGATTATCTAAACTAGTGGACCCCACTTCTATGTGATTTATGCAGATACTTTACGTTAGGGGTGGAGTGCTATAGCCTTATGCGGCTGTTTGAGTAGAACTTGGATACAACAATGTGGAGCAGTGGGAGAGAGTTATGATGGGATTCAAACTCTCATCTCCATAGATTCTATATAAGAGAGAGCTGGGTCCTCAATCCTATACAATGACAGAACCCTAAGTCCCATCTATTATTCTGTATATTGGTGTGAAGGAGAGAAAGATTACAGCACAGGTTTTCTGGTATTCTAATCTACCATCTATGGCATCTCAATTAGGTAAGCTGTCTAAACCCTAGATCTCAATGTCCTATGCACAGGCAGATCTCTAGGATTTCTGCATCTAGATAATCTTACAGTTGGTATCAGAGACACTGTGTAAAGGCATGGATGATCAAATTCAGATTTATCCATTAGAAATTCATATTCAAAATCAAATCTTCGAATTCCCAAATCAGGCAAATTGGGATTTTGAATTTTGAATAAAATTAGGGATTTTAATTCTCACATCCAGTATTAGGGATTTTGAATTCAAATCCTCAAATCCAGATGTTAATTAGGGATTTTCAATTTGCAATCCCCAAATCAGTAATTAGGGATTATTTGAAACCCTAAATCTAGTTAATTAGGGATTTTTGAATCCCTGAATTTAGAAATCGGGTAATTAGGGAATTTTGAATCCCTGAATCTAACTAAAACATTGTTAGGGATTCCTTCAGATCCCATCATCGTCAGGGATTTAAAACCCCAAATCCACTTACCTTGATCTGTTGGACTGGTAGCCATTATCAAACCTCATTCATTTGGATGATGGTGATGGTTCTCAACCTCTTTTTGTTCCTCTATTCGGAGCCATTACCAGCATCTCGAGCTTTCACATTCGTCAATGACAGTTGATCCCCAGCTGCAGCCGCTGCTTCTGATGATGTTTACAGAGATGAGAGAAACTCAATCTCTTCTCGTTGCATGATGTAGACAGGGAGAACAACTGAGATTTCGTTCCTCTCTCTTTCCCTCTTTTCAAACGCTGCTTGCAGTAGGTTAAAAATGACCTGGTTTTTCCACGCCACAAGCATTAGGTCAAAAATGACCTATTTTTTCTTGCAGCTGTAATTAGGTTAAAGAACGACCTTATATGAGGTCGGGTCCTCGGACTTGATTTCATAATTTCAGGTCAGTCTCTGTACCCGCAACTGGCTTGAATTGTTTTGCTGGGCTTGTTGAGATACATGGGCCCATTCATGAAAACTGGGCCCCGTTCCACAACACCTTTGGGCCATTAGCCTACTATAGACATTGATGGGCCCAGTCTTCTATTGGATTAATGGACCCATTTTTTTTTCATAACCATTGATAGGCCAAAACCCATATATGGTTAACATTGTAAATGTTATGTTTACATTATGAACATTGATTGATAGATCTAAACCATCAATGATGTATTACGTAGGCATCTCATATAGAATATTCACTAGGTGGGTGATCAAGAGTGTGTATACACTATAATTCAACGTCATATATGTAAGATTTGACCATAAATTTGAACTAAACGGATTGTTTATTATTATCGTCCATCTTATGATAATTCTAATCAGATTACGAGTGCCTTAAGGATGAAGTATAAATCATACGGATTAAATTCTGATGAAGCCTTAATTTAGGCCCATTACCCATCCTTAATAGTCTTACGTAGACCATTGGATCATAGAGAGCGAAACATATCTCACAGTTTCTCTCTGTAGTTCATCTATTTTCCAATGATCAAAACTGACCATCTTGTGAGCCGCATCAGACTAATTTAGATATAATCCAATGACAGGTAGGATTATAATTGAGATCCTGAGTCTGTCTTTATAGTGTTGGATTTGGTTGTGTTAGCCATCATAGTGACCTCAAACGATGAAAATTTTACAAGTACAGACTTGTAACATTGGGATTAAAGGATTGCATATAGTTACGTTTACATTTTCATGCGTACGATAATGAAAACACAAACGATTATCGTTTGGCAGTCACGTGAATGGGTGAAGTAAATGGTGGTAGTAATGTAAAGTTGAAAGACTCATCTCACCCACAGGTGTTGAGTGTCTCAAATTTACATGATTGACACCACTTAACTTCATGTTCAGGAGGATCACTGGCATGTTATTATTACCGCCCATAGGAGGAATGATGATGATGTAACAGATTCTCACCAAGATGTGATGGTTGGGCCCATCTTCATCTTGAATGATTCGGTTGATGCCTCCCTTAGCAACTGAATTGATTATCTTTGCCTGATAATTGTTTACATTCATGAATTGCTTTATGAAATAATGAACTAATGTAAGTACATATGTATCTCTTCTATTTCAGTCTCAATTCCAACTAATATGCATCAAGTCCCTGCCCTAAATGGATCTAATTATGCTCAATGGAAGGACTCCATTGAAGCTGTCCTGGGTTGCCAATAATTAGATGTTATGCTGATAACACTAGAATTGTCAAAACCATCTGATGATGCTACTAAAGCAGACTATAATTGATGGGAGCATGGTTTAGATCAAATGATAGATGCCTAAAAGTCATAAAGCATTCGATTTCTAAATCTATGAAGGGTGTCATGCTTAAAACAGATAAGGCCAAAGCTTTCTTGACTGAAATGGGAAAATGATTCAAGAAATATGATAAGTCTGAAGTGAGCATTCTTTGAATAAATTGACTCACTCATCCTACAACGGAAAAGTAAATATCCGTGAATACGTTATAGAACATTCGAGGTTGTTTGTAAGATCCGTTCTCTAGGGCTTGTACTCATTGATAATCAACTGATTCATTTAATCATGAACAACCTACCTCCCTAATTCAGTACGTTCCTGGTAAACTATAACACTCTGAAGGACATGTGGACATTGGATGAACTTATCACTCAATGTATCTAAGAAGAAAATAGGGTCAGGCAGATGGTCAAAGTTCAAAATGTTAATATGGTGACCTCAGGTCATAGGCATGGGCAAGGGAATAAAGGTAAAAGGAAAAGGAAATAAGGTTTTAATAATGGATCCTCTGGTCCTCCATCTGAAAACCATGAGAATCAATCTGAAAATGGATTAAAACGTAAATGGGTTAAAGGCAAACTATGCTTCTTTTGTAAAAAGATGACTCATCTAAAGAAAGACTGTGAAGGGTTTCAGAATTGGCTCATAAAAAAGGTAATCATTTTGTTCTTATCTGTTTTGAAACTAATCTTATCGATGTATTGTTGTATTCCTGTTGGATAGATTCGAGAACTACTATTCACATATGCAATTCTATGCAGGAATTACTACAGGCAAGGCCACCAACTAATGCAGAGTGCTGGGTATGTGTAGGCATTGGTGTCAAGGTAGATGTGGAGGTAATAGGAGTCTATAGGCTTAAGTTCAAGTTTCATTATTTTTTGAAATTAGTAGATACATTTTGTGTGCTGTTTATAAGACACAATTTAGTTCCAATTTCCTGTTTAGATAAATAGGGATATTCATTTCAATTTGAAAATAAAAGATTTAATATTTACTTTAATTCAATTAAAGTTGGGACCGACTCTATAGTGAACAACTTATACCAATTAGACTTGATTACCTCTCACGTCTATAATATCAATACCTTGCATGGAAATAAAGTAGGATCTAAGCGAAGGCTAGACTATGAGAATTCCTCTATGTTGTGGCACAGGCGACTATGCCATATATCTCGTGAGAGATTAGACAGGCTTGTGTGAGAATGAATTCTACATTCTCTAGACTTCTCCGACTATAAAGTATGCATTGGTTGCATAAAAGGAAAACATATTAAAACTAGAAAGAAATGTGTAACTAGGAGTGTAGGTCTATTAGAGGTGATATATACAGACATTTGTGGACTATTCCCTACAGCTTCATGGAGTAGACACAAATATTTTATTACCTTTATAGATGACTACTCTCGTTTCGGGTACCTCTACCTTATCAATGAGAAATTAGATGCCCTGGATGCTTTTAAAATCTATTAGACCGAAGTTGAAAATCAACTCGATAAAAGGATTAAAGTTGTCAGATCTGACCGTGGTGGTAAATACTATGTTAGATATGATGAATCAGGATGTAATCCAGGGCCATTCGTTAGATACCTGCAGGATTGTGACATTGTCGCCCAGTACACTATGCCTGGTACTCTAGAGCAGAATGGTGTGACTAAGAGGCATAATCACACCCTTATGGATATAGTGCGAAGCATGATTAGTAATTCGACATTGTCAGAATCATTGTGGGGTGATGCAATCAAAACTGCAGTTTATATACTAAGCAGGGTCCCCAGTAAAGCAGTTAGCAAAACTCCTTTTGAGTTATGGAATGAGAGGAAACTAAGTCTCTAATATCTACATGTTTGGGGTTGTCCTATTGAGGTTAAAATTTATAACCCGTATGAAAAGAAGCTTTATCATAGAACCATAAGTTGTTTCTTCATAAGATATCCAGAAAGATCAAAGGGCTATCGATTCTACTGTCCTTCCCACTCTATCAAGATTGTTGAGACTAGGAATGCCAGATTTGTTTAGGACACTGAAAATAGTGGGAGCACGAACATTAGAAATTTTATATTTGAGGATCAAAGGACTGTGACTCCAGTCATAGTCAATCAAGATCACGTGGATATTAATGTTGTAGTCAATTATGCAGTCATTACAGAACACAACGTAGAACCTCATATACCAACTACTGATGAGAAAAATAAATTTAAAAATCACACCCAACAAGAAGAACCATTGAGAAGATCTGAAAGGGAGAGAAGACTTGCAAATTGAGACGATTGCATCTTATACTTACAGGAGCACGACTTTGACATAGGGGTGGAAAAAGATCTTGAATCCTTCACATAAGTCAAACAAAATGTTGATCCTTCTCGTTGGTTTGATGCCATGAAAGATGAGTTGAAATCCATACAGGACAATAAAGTATGAGATCTTGTAGAGTTACCCACTGGAATAAGGATAATTTGTTATAAATGGATATTTAAAACCAAGAGGGACTCTAAGGGTAATGTCAAAAGATATAAAGTCAAACTTGTTACTAAGGGTTTTAACCAATGTGAGGGCATAACTTTAAGGAGACTTTTTCGCCAGTATCTAATAAAGACTCATTTAGAATTATAATGGCTCTTATAGCTCATATGGACTTCGAGTTACATCAGATAGATGTAAAGACTACATTTGTCAATGGGGATCTGAATGAGAATGTATACATGTTGCAGCCTAAAGGTTTTATAGCTAATGGCTCAGAACATTTGGTTTTGTAAACTAAAGAAATCCATCTATGGGTTGAAACAAGTATCATGACAGTGGTACCTAAAGTTTCATGAAGTAATTTCCTCATATAGCTTTGTAGAAAATATTGCAGATGAATGCATCTACATTAAAATTAGTGGGAGTAAGTTCGCTATGATGATTTTGTATGTTGATGACATTCTGTTGGCTAGAAGTGATACTAGGATGTTGAGCGACATTAAGAAATTCTTATCTCAAAGATTTGAAATGAAAGATCTTGGTGAATCTTCTTATGTCATTGTCATTGAGATTCGCCGTGACAGATCACTTGGATTGATTAGCCTATCATAGAGGGCCTATATTACTAGGGTACTCGAAAGATATGGCATGCAAAATTGTACTTCTGAACAGTCACCCATTGTGAAGGGCGATAGATTTGGCCTATTTTAGTGTCTAAAGAATGATTTGAAAAAGAATCGAATGAAAGAATTTCCATACGCATTAGTAGTAGGGAGCATCATATATGCTCATGTCTGTATGTGACCGAACATTGCCTTTGCTGTTGAAATATTGGGAAGATACCTATTTAATCCAGGAATGTAACATTGGATAGTTGCAAAGAAAGTATTATGGTATCTTTAGAGAAAGAAAGACTTTAGACTCATATACAGAAGATTTGATTAATTGGAGTTGATTGGATACTCAGACACAGATTTTACTGGCTACGTTGATACTAAGAAGTCCACCTCAGGATATATCCTCATGATGGTTGGAGGAGCTGTGTGAGACCTGTATCATACACCGTACCGTTCTATAAGCTTCCGCGGTCCTCCCGGTCGAATTTTGGTGACCCTCGGCCTGTATCCGACGTTTGCACGTGATCTTAAGCCGAGTTCTATATATCGGACTTGACTCAACTTGAAACTTGTACCCTGGCGACCGCGCTATTGCCATGGTTCCAATGCCTTGACTCACGCATTGATCCGATACCCGGGCCAGGAGATGTGGGCCCGCGTTCATTCGAAGAAACAGCCCGCGTTGCGAATTTCAAGAGAATCTCTGTGACCCGTCACATCAATCAATCAAGTACACATCATTTCACAAGTCAAGTACAACCACCCATGCCCCATGCCACCTTACGCCTCACAAGTCAACTCTCTCTCCCCACCCATCCCTCTTTTACCCAAAATTTAACTAAACCCATACCTTTCCATTCCCTTCCTTACAACACCCATTCCACCCATCCCTTACCATCCCATCACTCCTCTCTCTCTCTCTCTCTCTCTCTCTCTCCCATTTTTAAACTTATTCTCCCAAGCAACCATGGGAGGTGGACATCCAAGTTCTCCATGAGAAAGAGCTAGGTGTGTCCCACCTTCCTACCTCCCATCTCCACCCTCCAAAATCAATCTTAACCATTGAATCTTGATTCCTTGGAGCTCTAGAACCTGTTGGTGGAAGAAGGAAGAAGAGATCTTGAGGTGAGTGATTTTATTATTTGATTTGTGATTTAAGGGCCCACATATGTGGGACCCATCTTAATGTATAAGTTGTATCAAAGAGGGACCCATAGTGACAGGGTCCCTTCGCTACTCTGATCTCTCTCTCCCTCTCTTTATTTTTCCTATTGAGGCCCACCTTGATGAATGGATTAAATCCACACCACTCGATCGTGAGGTCCACCTTGCTGCTGCATGTTTTTTTTTGGACGGACCCTGGATGAAAGGAGAACCTAGATAAAAGCTTGATCCAAACGCATGTGACCCACCATACTAGCGGATTGGCTTGTGTCCACACACTAGCTAGCTAGCTGCTGTAGTGACACAGTAAGTTCTGTGGACCCCTTACAGGTGTCGCAGCTCACCTGTCCATCCATTTTGCTGACAGTGAGGCCCACCTTGATGATGTATGGTATCTACATTGTCCATCCATCTTACCAGATCACCGACCCACCTTGATGATGGGTGATCCAAACTGTTTATATGTGGGTCCCACCAGATGCACAACAAGTTGCTGCTATTGATGTCAGCAGGGTGTGGGTCTGATCATGAAGGTATGTGTTATATCCAAACCGTCCACTTGACGGTGGGCCATGTTACATGTGTGGGTGCATCCAGCCATCCAGGCCTATTTGCTGGACACTGGTTTAAGCAGTTAATATATATAAAATATACATGCATAAAGTACATCTGTTGGGCCCTATGTGGGACCCACCTCTTTGAATAAAATCCCTGAGATCAGTGGGCTGATCACAAGGTATTTGTTATATCAAAACTGTCCATCCATCTGGAGTACGTGACCCACCCCTGCAGGTGCAAGTGGAGCCCATCATGGTGTATTTGTTTCATCCACACTGTCCAGACTTCTGGACGGTGCTAGATCAGTTGGACGATGTCGGGCCACCGTGATGCACGTGTTTGCACACCACGTCGTTCATATGTTTTGCTGGTGGGGCCCGTTGGTGTGTGTGTCGCCCACGCGTGAGGCCCACCTTAGATATGGTATCCACGCCCTCCATCTGACATGTACGACCCACTTTGATGTTCTATATCGGCACCGTCTGTGTAGTGACTCACCATGATGCATGTGTTGTATCTTCACCGTCCAACCATTTTAACAGATAATTTTATGGCAAGAGAAAAAGAATGAGACAAATTTAGTTATCCAGTGGAACACATTGCCAAAATAGTGGGATTGAACGTCTACCATTGACACTCTTTTAGGACACAAAAGTTGTGGACCAATAAGATATATATTTTTTCCTATTGGTTCTGGTCACCTTATGACCAGATTAGATGGATAATACATGTTATGATGGCCCTTTGTGAAATTTTTGTACAGTGGAGATCACTGTCACCATTACTATTTTTGATGTGGTCCAACTGATCATTTGATCACTACCATCACTGTTACTTGTGGTATGATCCAGATGATCTTTTGATATGATTCATATTTTTTTTAATATAATACTCTAAAATGACTTCTAAAAATAGATGAGCGGTGTAGTTGGCGCGGCCCATTGTATTGTAAATGAAGCCCATGTACTGAGGCCAATGTGACGTATGTATGACCCATGGGATGCGGCCTGCTTTGATGTACATGAGGCCCAGGTATGAGGCCCACTTGATTGTATTAGGCCTGTTGATACGACCCACTTGATGTATGTGGGCCCATTGGTGCGGCCCATATGATGTGACCCATTTGATGCATGTTGACCGATTGGAGTGGCCCACTTGATGTATATGAGGCCCATTGAGGCGTATTTGAGGCCCATGGGTTGGAGCCCAATGTAATGTATATAAGGATAATGAGTGGGCCCAATGAGGCGTATGTGAGGCCTTTGTGTGGGCCGAATGTAATGTATATGTTTTATATCGACACTGTCTAAATATCTAGACGGGATCCACTATGATGTATTTTTATCCACGTCGTCCAGGGCAAGCAGGTCATTGTGTGTAATTAGGGCCCATGGGATGTGGCCCTTTGTGATGTATATTAGGTCCATGTCAGAGGCCCATTGAGATTGTATGTGGCCCATTATGTCATGTATGAGGCCCTTGTGGGAGGTCATGATATGTTTGGTCTAATGTGGGCCACTCCTTGGGAGCAATGTTGGTTAAATGTCTTCATTGATGGGCAGTGATGGTTAAATGTCAACATTGTGATCTGCCCTTATGCCTGGTTAGGCCCATTCTCATCATTCTCTAGTGGGTTAACCCAAAAGAATGGGCCCCATTGATATTGCTTGGACCATCATCGGCAGTCCATCTATGAACCCCGCCTTACGTCGAGATCGATTACCGATTCTAATTATCGAGGTCGATTTTGATTGTCGAGGCCGATTCCGATTGTCGAGAGCAATTTTGATGGCCGAGGCTGATTGTCGAGGCCGATTCCATTATTGAGGCCGATTCCGATTATCAATTCCAATTGTCAAGGCTAATTATTGAGGCTAATTCTGATTCCAATTGTTGAGGTCAATTTCGGTTGTTGAGGCCGATTCCGATTATCGATTCCAATTGTCAAGGCTAATTATTGAGGCTAATTCTGATTCCAATTGTTGAGGTCAATTTCGGTTGTTGAGGCTGATTCCGATTATCGAGGCCGATTTCGATTCCTATTTCGATTGTCAAGGCCGATTATCTAAGCCAATTTCGATTGTCGAGGCCAATTCCAATTATTAAGGCCAATTTCAATTGTCGAGGCCGATTCCGATTGTTGAGGCTGATTCTGATTGTCGAGGCCGATTCCGATTATCAAGGCCGATTGTCGAGGCTGATTGTCGAGACCCATATGATGTATATGCGGCCCGTAGTTGAGGCCCATTATGATGTGTATTCAGCCTGTGATTGAGGCCCAATGTGATGTATATGCGGCCCGTAGTTGAGGCCCGTTGTAATGTGTATTCAGCCCGTGTTTAAGGCCTAATGTGATGTATATGAGGCCTATGTGATGAGGCCCATTATGATGCATATGAGGGCCAGGTGATGGAGCCCATTGTGATGTATGTTAGGCCTATGTGAAAGGCCCATTGTGATGTGAATTAAGCTCTCGAGTGAGGCCCATGGTGTTGTATATTTGGCCCTTGTGTGAGGTTATGAGTCCACTATATGTTAGGCTCTATGTGGGCCATTCCTTGGGGGCAATGTTGATTAAATGTCCACATTGTCGATGTCAATTTTTGATGCCGGTTATGGATACCGATTATGAGTATGTGACAGCATAACATCATGATACGTGCCCATATGCATCATCTACATGTTGTTATGAGATGTGGTTGACCATTGCATATGTCATTGGGCAGGTTGTTATGAGACTCCCTGATAGGCGGAGGTTATCTTACATGAGCGCATGGTATGTACAGGATTGATGCATGACTGAATTGTATAATTCATGCACCTTGCATTGTGTGTTGTGATAACTGTACGCCTTACTGACATCAGGGCTGTAGCCTCCACAGGCATATTATGGACGGCCAGATGGGACACTAGAAATCTGTTATTAGCATCGGGCTGCTATAGATGGCCCTAGGTGAAAATCCATAAACCCTCTTGGTACCATAGGATGCCCTAACATCGAGATCGAGTGGATACATGAGCGCCCGAGTGCTGAATACTGGGAGGCCGTGTCTCCCACTGTGTCATGGTCGGTTGGGAGCGGGTGTGGCCTTACCCACCCGAGAGTAGGCGGTATAGCTAGGCTAAGTTTGACCAACTCATGAATAGGTCTGTTATCGATGTGCCGGGTAGATAATGGTTGTCTACTGGCCAGACGAATAATGAGGTCTCTTCCACTTGCATGGTCAGGTGTCAGTGGGCGACGATTTGCATGTAGAGTGTACTAGACCCCGGTGATGATCCCAGAGATGAACAATACTGATATATGGACTTATTGAGCAGGAGGTGCATGCTCATTCATTCATTCATTCACTATCCACTCGGGCTGGTGGTGCGCAACTATTTGTTACGTGTACCTTCACAATAGCCAGGATTTTGGTTGGGGCGCGTGACTAACTTAAGATCAGGAGTTTACCACATTGAGTCTCCCTATCCAAATTAGGTATGGGACTGATTTAGATAGAAGTCCCTTGTAATGGACCCCATAGCCTTCGATACTACGTACTATCATTTTGACTTCATACTCTAGCATGGTCATTCCATTCGCACCACATATTTCATTACATCCGTGGCATATGACACTTTGGGTTACTATGTTTTTGCATTTATATGGTCTAGATACGACTGACGATATTTGTGAACTCATCAGGAATTGTATATTGCATTACATCCTCAGCATCCGATATTTGGCTCTTTATGACTCCTCATTTGCATAGCTGATCTATATTGCGTACTCTGATATTGTTTGACTCATGGACTTGTCAGTATTTTCACTTACTCTGATATTATATGATTCATGATCTTACGAGTATTTTCGATATTGTATGATTATGGCATTATATTGAATACTTGACACTTACCTTGTGCACACACTTACACCACCATCTAATCTTTCTATAAGCTTTTGTACGATAGATGCGCGCAGGTGATGTTAGGTTGCAGCAGCGTGGAGCTTGGAGCATGTAGCTGACTTCTGGAGCTTTGATTTTGACATATGTATTTCCTTTTCAGCATTGTATTTAAATGTTTATATTAGTGGATATGTAATGATGATGTTGCCTTTGTGATTTGGGTAAACTTGTGGTTATGCTTCTTACGAGATAAATGTACGTTGAAAAATCTTCCTTGTAGGATCCCAAGATCGGAACCTGACATATGGGCGCTGGAGCCGAGAATGGGATACTACGGAGGCTGTCGGTTTCGGATTTGGAGATCGGGATTTCTGTAAATCCAATTTCCGAGTTTGGGGAGTGACAGAAGATGGTATCAGAGCATAACTTGGGAATACCTAAAGATAACATCACATATTTGCTGATAGCTACCCTGCACTTTATGATTGCTAAGAACTTATAATGGTTAGATCCCCGAGTTCAGATAACTTAGAAATTTTCTGACATAGCTCCCTACTATTGAGATTATGAGGCTGCATAGTATTCTAGTTGTGATCGCTTCTGATTCGGAATCCGAGGATCAGTGGATTCATTGTAACGTTGATGAGGCATCCTGAGGGCGTGAGGTTCAGATTAGAGAGTGCTATTTGTTTATAGATTGATTATGCCTTGTATGGTATTGATTAGTATATGTATAGTCGATGCTTCCTCTTCCCTTGCTTTATCCTACGTGATAGTAAATTTCGAGGATGAAATTTTTATTAGGAGGAGAGAGTTATGAGACCTGTATCCTAGACCATACCATTCCATAGGCTTCAGCGGTCCTTCCGGTCGAATTTCGGTGACCCTCGACCTGTATCTGACGTTTGTGCGTGATCTTAAGCCGAGTCCTGCATATCGGAGTCGATTCAACTCGAAACTTGTACCCTAGCGACCGCGTCGTCGCCGCGGTTCCAACGCTGTGACTCGTGCATTGATCCGATACCCAGGCAAAGAGATGTGAGCCCGCGTTCATTTCAAAGAAACGTCGCGCATTGAGAATTTCGAGAGAATCTCTATGACCCTTCACATCAATCAATCAAGTACACATCATTTCACAAGTCAAGTATAACCACCCATGCCCCATGCCACCTCACCCCTCACAAGTCAACTCTATCTCCCCCCACCCATCCCTCTTTTACCCAAAATTCAACTAAACCCATACCTTTCCAATCCCTTCCTTACAACACCCATTCCACCCATCCCTTATCATCCCATCACTCCTCTCTCTCTCTCTCTCCCATTTTTAAACTTATTCTCCCAAGCAACCATGGGAGGTGGACGTCCAAGCTCTCCATGCGAAAGAGCTAGGTGTGGCCCACCTTCCTACCTCCCATCTCCACCCTCTAAAATCAATCTTAACCGTTGAATCTTGATTCCTTGGAGCTCTAGAACCCATTGGTGGAAGAAGGAAGAAGAGATCTTGAGGTGGGTGATTTTATTATTTGATTTGTGATTTAAGGGCCCACATATGTGGGACCCATCTTAATGTATGTGTTGTATCAAAGAGGGACCCATAGTGGCGAGGTCCCTCCGCTACTCCGATCTCTCTCTCCCTCTCTTTATTTTTCCTATTGAGGCCCACCTTGATGAATGGATTAAATCCACACCGCCCGATCATGAGGTCCACCTTGCCGCTGCACATTTTTTTTTGGACAGACCCTGGACGAAAGGAGAACCTAGATAACGGCTTGATCTAAATGCGTGTGACCCACCATACTGGCGGATTGGTTGGTGTCCTCACACCAGCTATATAGCTACTATAGTGACACATCAAGTTCTGTGGACCCCCTACACGTGTAGCAGCTCACCTGTCCGTCCATTTTGCTAACAATGAGGACCACCTTGATGATGTATGGTATCTGCACCATCCATCCATCTTACCAGATCACCGACCCACCTTGATGATGGGTGATCCAAACCGTCTATATGTGGGTCCCACAAGATGCGCAGCAAGTTGCTGCCATTGACATGAGCAGGGTGTGGGTCCGATCATGAAGGTGTGTGTTATATCCAAACTGTCCACTTGACGGTGGGCCATGCTACATGTGTGGGTGCATCCAGCCGTCCAAGCCTGGTTGCTGGACACTGGTTGAAGCAGTTAATATATATAAAATATACATTATATATATATATATATATATATATATATACATAAAGTACATCTGTTCGGACCTACGTGGGACACACCTCTTTGAATAAAATCCCTGAGATCAGTAGGCTGATCATGAGGTATTTGTTATATCAAAACCATCCATCCATCTGGAGGACGTGGCCCACCCCTGTACGTGTGGGTGGAGCCCACCATGATGTATTTGTTTCATCCACACCGTCTAGACCTCTGGACGGTGCTGGGCCATGGTGATGCACGTGTTTGCACACCACACCGTTCATCTATTTTGTTGGTGGGGCCCGCTGGTGTGTGTGGTGCCCACACGTGGGGCCCACCTTAGATATGGTATCGACGCCCTCCATCTGCCATGTACGGCCCACCTTGATGTTCTATATCAGCACCGTCCATGCAGTGACTCACCATGATGCATGTGCTATATCTTCACCGTCCAACCATTTTAATAAATAATTTTATGACATGAGAAAAAGAATGAGACAGATCTAGTTATCCAGTGGACCACACTGCCAAAACAGTGGGATTGAACTTCCACCATTGACACTGTTTTGTGATACAGAAGTTCTGGACCAATATGATATTTTTTTCCTATTGGTTCAGGTCACCTTATGAGCAGATTAGATGGAAAATACATGTTATGATGGCCCTTTGTGAAATTTTTGTACAGTGGAGATCATTGTCTCCATTGCTATTTGTGATGTGGTCCAACTGATCATTTGATCACTATCACCACTATTACTTGTGGTATGATCCAGATGATCTTTTGATATGATTCATATTTTTTTTTATATAATACTCTAAAATGACTTCTAAAAATAGAGGAACGGTGTAGATGGTGCGGCCCATTGAGCGGCCCATCGTATTGTAAATGAAGCCCATGTACTAAGGCCCATGTGATGTATGTATGACCCATGGGATGCGGCCTGCTTTGATGTACATGAGGCCCACTTGATTGTATTAGGCCCATTGATACAGCCCACTTGATGTATATGGGCCCATTGGTGTGGGCCATATGATGTGACCCATTCGATGCATGTTGGCCCATTGGAGTGGCCCACTTGATGTATATGAGGCCCATTGAGACATATTTGTGGCCCATGGGTTGACGTCCAATGTAATGTATATAAGGACAATGAGTGGGCCCAATGAGGCGTATGTGAGGCCTTTGTGTGGGCCGAGTGTAATGTATATGTTTTATATCCACACTGTCCAACTATTTGGACGGGATCCACTGTGATCTATTTTTATCCACGTTGTCCATGGTAAGCAGCTCATTGTGATGTAATCAAGGCCCATGGGATGTGGCCCTTTGTGATGTATATTATGTCCATGTCAGAGGCCCATTGAGATTGTATGTGGCCCATTATGTCGTGTATGAGGCCCTTGTGTGAGGTCATGATATGTTTGGTCCAATGTGGGCCACTCCTTGGGAGCAATGTTGGTTAAATGTCTACATTGATGGGCAGTGATGGTTAAATGTTCACATTGTGACTTTTCCTTGAGCCTGGTTGGCCTATTCTCATCATTCTCTAGTGGGTGAACCTAAACGAATGGGTCCCATTGATATTGCTTGGACCATCTACGAACCCTGCCTTGCGTGGAGATCGATTACCGATTCTATTTATCAAGGTTGATTTCGATTGTCGAGGCTGATTTTGATGGCCGAGGCTGATTGTCGAGCTGATTCCGATTATCGAGGCCGATTCAGATTCCAATTGTCGAGGCCGATTATCGAGGTTGATTCTGATTGTTGAGGTTGATTCCGATTGTTGAGGCCGATTCTGATTGTCAAGGCTGATTTTGATTATCAAGGCCGATTTCGATGGTCGAGGCCGATTGTCGAGACCCATATGATGTATATGCGGCCCGTAGTTGAGGCCCATTGTGATGTGTATTCAGTTTGTGTTTGAGGCCCAATGTGATGTATATGTGGCCCGTATTTGAGGTCCATTGTTATGTGTATTTAGCCCGTGTTTAAGGCCTAATGTGATGTATATGAGGCTTACGTGATGAGGCCTATTGTGATGCATTTGAAGACCAGACGATGGAGCCCATTGTGATGTATGTTAGGCCCATGTGAAAGGCCCATCGTGATGTGTATTAAGCTCTTGAGTGAGGCCTATGGTGTTATATTTTTGGCCCTTGTGTGAGGCCATGGGTCCACTAAATGTTAGGCTTTATGTTGGTCATTCCTTGGCGGCAATGTTGGTCAAATGTCCACATTGTCGAGGTCGATTTTCGATGCCGGTTATGGATACCGATTATGAGTATGTGACAGCACAGCATCATGATACATGCCCATATGCATCATTTGCATGTTTGTTATGAGATGTGGTTGACCATTGCATATGTCATTAAGCAGGTTGTTATAAGACTCTCTGATAGGCGGAGGTTATCTCACATAAGTGCACGGTATGCGCAGGAATGATGCATAATTGGATTGTATGACTCAAGCACCTTGCATTGTGTGTTATGATTACTGTACGCCCTAGCGACATCGGGGTTGTAGCCTCCACAGGCATATTATGGATGGCCAGTTAGGACACTAGAAATCTGTTATTAGCATCGGGCTACCATAGATGGCCCTGAGTGAAAATCGCTAAACCCTCTTGGTACCAGAGGACGCCATAACATCGAGACCAATTGGATACATGAGTGCCCAAGTGCTGAATACCATGAGGCCGTGTCTCCCACTGTGTCATGGTAGGTTGGGAGGGGGTGTGGTCTTACCAGCTCGAGAGTAGGAGGCATAGCTAGGCTGACTTTGACCAGCTCGTGAATGGGTCTGCTATCGACGTGCTAGGTTGATATTGGCTAACTACTGGCCAGGCGGATAGTGAGGTCTCTTCTACTTGCATGGTCGCATGTCAGTGGGTGGCGATTTGCATGTAGAGTATATTAGACCCCGGTGACGATTTCAGAGATGAACAATACTGATATGTGGACTTATTGAGCAGGAGTTGCATACTCATTCATTCATTCATTCACTATCCACTTGGGCTGGTGGTGCCCAACTATTTGTTACGTGTACCTAAGCAATGGCCAGAGTTTTTGGTTGGGGTGCGCGACTAACCTGCGATCAGGAGTTTACCACATTGATTCTGTGATGTAGAGCGGGTTGCGGACAGTTACATGGCCAAGATGGATCAGAAAAGGCCCGGTCGACGACAGAAGTGATCCAGACTATCGAACCTTAAATCGGGCGTATCTTGCAATCCGGAATGAGTTATCTAACGTAAAATATATGATTTTAGGGTAGAACAAGCTACTGAAGCCAACCAACCCTGCTATGCTAGGTTACGCAGCCCGAAATTGTGAAAAACCTCTGGATCGATGGTCGTTTCCCTGTTTTAATTTCGTTTTTACTATAAATAGTAAGTTTTAGTTTGATTATAACTCTTCATCCGTCGGGCTTTAGAAGTTGTGCCCAATGTGAAAAGAGCTTAGAATAATTAGGAGAACGGTTTGGTGAAGCCAAATAGGACACTTACTATTTTTGGCCGAAAACCTTGCACACTAGTAGACATCACGACCTTCTATAAATCGTAAGTTTACTATTTATAGTAAGTCGCGGATTCTAAGAGTTTGAGTTATAGTTTGATTCTAATTTCTTTCCCATTGCTTGGTACCCCTATTTAAAGGGTTGTGAACTCATTTTTATTCATTAATTAATCAATTTCGAATTTATTAGAATTTATTTCTATTTTCTGCTTTCTTTCCTCGTGGATTCGAGAAGTCTCTGTAAGGAGTCCAGAGAAGCTCCGTGGATTTGGAGTAGTTATCCTCATCACGTTCATCCCTGCATCAATTGGTATCAGAGCGAGGATTCCTCTCGGGCCGATGGCAAACAACAAAGGTATGAATCAAAATCCTGTGGACGGTGATCTAGGGATTCGTTATCTTTCGGAAAGAATGAAGGCTTTCAACCGGGAGAGTTAGTTGACCATGCAAGGGCTGCAGGCAACTCTCAACCGTCTTACGGATGCACTACTTCCGCCCCAAGCCCTAGGCGGTGCTCCACCACCCATGGTGGCTCCATCACTTATGGTTGCTGTACGACACAACCATGATTTTCATAGAGCACTACCAGTGGCAAACCGTAGGGCTACACCAGATGATTCAAGTTCTAGCGATGAGGACCTTAATGAGGGTTTTGCTCGACGACCAATCCATGGAGGTGATCATCTAGATCGTGCTAAAAGAGACTATCGAGGTAAGGCTGAACTTCCTAGTTTTAACGGTTTATTACGTATAGAAGATTTTCTCGATTGGCTAGCCGAAGTAGAGAGATATTTTGATTACATGGACATGCCAGATCATAAAAGGGTAAAATTGGTAGCGTTTAAATTAAAATCTGGTGCTTCTGCATGGTGGGAACAATTACAACTCTCACGAGCTCGCCAGAATAAGGCGCCCATCTCATCATGGCCACGGATGAGACGTCTTCTTTGATCACGATTTCTCCCTAGTGATTATGAGCAGATATTATTCCAGCAATATCAAAATTGCAGACAAGGAAATCGAACCGTCACAAATTACACTGAAGAATTCCAACGGTTGGCTACACGAAACGATCTGTCAGAATTTGAGTCATAGAAGGTGGCACGATTTATAGGTGGGTTGCGACCGATAATTCAGGACCGAGTCAGATGTACCCAGCCGGGACCATGGATGAAGCAGTTTAGTTGGCAGATAGGGCAAAAACACAACTTGCAAGAGCTCCTGCTCGTCCATATCCTTCAAATCGACCCCCCATGACGGGTCCTACGCAGGATCCAGTGCTGCCACGAGGAAAACATCCAGTACCTCAACTTCCTACAACTGCAAACCGTGATACGGTGAGCGGCTCATCTAGACCTCAATGTGCAGCACCCACAACAGCAGGTCCGAGTAAGATTCCAAATCTTTATACTCGGCCAAGGTCGAACAATTGTTACCGCTGTGGCTAACCAGGCCACTTATCAAAAACTTATCCTCAACGTCTCGCAGTGCACTTGACTATAAACGAAGGGGGCACTGAAGATGAGGCCGCAGAAGAAGACCATTCTTTGATGAATATGAACAAACCACTGAAGAAATAGCAGGTGGAGATGAAGTGACGGGCGAGGATCGTGGCGAATTTCTAGTTGTGAAGCGATTACTGTATGCCCCATGAAAGAAATTACATCCACAGCGACACAATATATTTCGTACTCGGTGCACCGTCAACGGAAAGGTCTGTGATGTGATCATAGACAGTGGTAGTAGCGAAAACATCGTTTCGAGAGTAATGGTAGACAAGTTGCGGCTACCAACGATGAAACATCCTTCCCTAAACTCAATTGGCTGGATAAAAAAGGTGAATGAGACTAAGGTAACTGAACAATGCACTATCTCGTTTTCAATTGAGAAAAATTATAAGGATCAAATACTTTATGACGTGGTCGATATGGAAGCTTGTCATATGTTACTCAGTCGACCCTGGCAGTCGGACCGTGATGCGACCCATCGGGGATGAGATAATGTCTACGAATTCGTCAAGAATAGTCGAAAAATAATCCTTACTCCTATGGCACCAGAGAATCACCCTGAAGCCTCTAAAGTGGAGGGTAGCTTCCTCTTGACCATTCGGGATTTCGTGGAGGAATCCAAGGAAACTGGCGAGGTATACGCCATAGTAGTGAATGGCGAGGAAGAGGAACCCTTAAACATCCCTCCAAGTTTAAGACTGTTGCTAAACGAATTCAAAGAAGTCTAGCCTAAGGATTTACCTGATGGATTGCCCCCCATGAGGGACATCCAACATCACATAAACCTCGTCCCTGGGGCTAGCCTGCCCAATCGCCCTCATTATCGGATGAGTCTGAAGGAGTGTGAGATACTTCAGGGGCAAGTGGAGGAATTGATCCATAAGGGTCTCTTGAGAGAGAGCATGAGCCCATGTGCTGTACCAGCATTATTAACGTCAAAAAAAGATGGAAGCTGGCGCATGTCTATCGACAGCCGAGCAATCAATAAAATTACCATCAAATATCGGTTCCTAATACCACGGTTGGACGACATGCTCGATATGTTAGAAGGGGCCAAGGTGTTCTCTAAACTAGATCTAAGGAGCGGGCACCATCAGATTCGTGTTCGACCCGATGATGAGTGGAAAACGGCATTCAAGACCAAGGAAGGGTTGTATGAGTGGCTAGTCATGCCCTTCGGCCTATCGAACGTACCAAGTACTTTTATGCGTTTGATGAATTAAGTTCTAAAACCGTTCACTGGCCGATTTATGGTAGTATATTTTGATGACATATTGATATATAGCCAGGATGCGGCGGAGCATAGGAAACATCTCAGGCAGGTGCTACAGGTCCTACAACTTAACAAGTTGTACCTCAACTTGAAGAAGTGTAGTTTTTTAACTAACAGCCTATTGTTTCTAGGATTTGTTATAACGTCCACAAGCATTCGTGTGGACGATGAAAATGTGCGAGCTATTAGGGAATGGCCGATCCCAACAAACATTCATGAGGTGAGGAGTTTTCACGGGTTTGCGACTTTCTATTGTCGATTTGTGTGAGATTTTAGCACCATAGTCGCGCCTATAACAGATTGCATGAAAAAAGGACCGTTCCAGTGGACTGATAAAGCTGATAAGAGCTTTCATGAGATCAAGCATCGTTTGTCTATAACACCGGTCTTGGTGCTTCCTAATTTCGACAAATTGTTTAAGGTTGAGTGTGACGCTTCATACGTCGAAATTGGAGGAGTATTATCACAGGAAGGCAGGCCGGTAGCCTTCTACAGCGAGAAGCTCAGCGAAGCCTGAAAGAAGAGGTCGACTTATGAGCTTGAGTTGTACGCAGTTGTTCAGGCGCTGCGACATTGGCGGCATTATCTGATTCAAAGAGAGTTTGTTTTGTACACTGACCATCAAGCATTAAAGTTTATTAATAGTCAAACTAACGTGAATCATGTGCATGCTAGATGGGTTACGTTTTTATAGGAATTCACGTTCGTTCTGAGGCACAAGTCAGGGCAGCAGAACAAGGTGGCTGATGCACTTAGCCGTCGTACATCACTACTAGTTACAATGAGCAACGAGGTAGTTGGCTTCGACTATCTTAAGGAGCTGTATGTCGAGGATGATGACTTCAAAGATTCTTGGATGAAGTGTCAAGAAGGTCACCCCAGTGACCTTCATATACATGACGATTTTCTCTTCAAAGGGAATTGATTGTGCATCCCCAAAAGTTCTCTGAGGGCGCAGATTATTCAGGAGCTACATGGAGGTGGCCTTGGTGGACACTTGGGGCGAGATACGATGCTAGCTCTTGTGGAAGAGCAGTATTATTGGCCGTAGTTAGTACGGGATGTAGGAAAAGCCGTACAACGTTGTCATGTTTGTCAGACCTCTAAGGGGCAATCTCAGAATACGGGCCTCTACACCCTGTTACCTATGCCTGACTGTCCTTGGGAGGATTTATCAATGGACTTCGTGCTTGGTCTCCCACGAACACAACGCGGCATGGATTCGGTGTTCGTGGTGGTAGATCGTTTCTCAAAGATGGCGCACTTTATCCCATGCAAGAAGACCCTCAATGCAACACACGTGGCGAATTTATTTTTCAGGGAGGTCGTTCGGCTACACGGGGTCCCCAAGACCATTACTTCTGATCGTGACACAAAGTTCATTAGCCACTTTTGGTAGACTTTATAGAATCGATTCGATACACGACTTCAATTTAGTAGTGCTTACCACCCACAGATTGATGGGCAGGCCGAAGTTGTGAATCACACATTGGGAAACCTCCTTCGCTATATTTTAGGAGAAAAATTGAAGTAGTGGGATTTGTCCTTGTCCCAAGTAGAGTTTACATTCAACAACATGGTGAACCGCTCGACAGGGAGATCACCGTTCCAGATTATCTACGGACGAGTGCCTCGCCACACACTTGACTTGGTCCCTCTACCCAAGCACCTAGGCAAGAGCGTTGCAGCAGAACATATGGCAGACAAGATCTTGGGCATCCATGCAGAAGTGCAGACCAAGCTACATACCTCGAACAAGAAGTACAAGGAACAAGTGGATAAGCATCGGCGATAAAAAGTGTTCGAGGTGGGAGACCGCGTTATGATCCATCTGCGCAAAGAGAGATTTCTGACCGAGACGTACAACAAGTTAAAAAATAAGAAGATTGGATCCATCCCAATCATCCGAAAGATCAATGACAACGCTTATATTGTTGATCTTCCAGATGACATGACAATCTCACAGACTTTCAATGTCGCGGACCTGACCGAGTATCATGAACCAGAGCATGACGAGAACTCGAGGACGAGTTCTTTTGAAGTGGAGGACACTGATGTAGAGCGGGTCGCAGACAGTTACATGGCTAAGATGGATTAGAAAAGGCCTGGTCGACGACAGAAGTGATCCAGACCATCGAACCTTAAATCGGGCGTATCTTGCAATCCGGAATGAGTTATCTGACATAAAATATATGATTTTGGGGTAGAACGAGCTACTGAAGCCAACCAACCCTGCTATGCCAGGTTATGCAGCCCAGAATTGTGAAAAACCCCTGGATCGATGGTCGTTTCCCTGTTTTAATTTCATTTTTACTATAAATAGTAAGTTTTAGTTTGATTATAACTCTTCATCCGTCGGGCTTTAGGAGTTGCGCCCAACGTGAAAAGAGCTTAGAATAATTAGGAGAACGGTTTGGTGAAGCCAAATAGGACACTTACTATTTTTGGCCGAAAACCTTGCGCACTAGTAGACATCACGACCGTTTATAAATAGTAAGTTTACTATTTATAGTATGTCACGAATTCTAAGAGTTTGAGTTGTAGTTTGATTCTAATATCTTTCCCATTACTTGGTACCCCTATTTAAAGGGTTGTGAACTCATTTTTATTCATTAATTAATTAATTTTGAATTTATTAGAATTTATTTCTATTTTCTGCTTTCTTTCCTCGTGGATTCGAGAAGTCTTTGTGAGGAGTCCAGAGAAGCTCCGTGGATTCGGAGTAGTTATCCTTATCACGTTCTTCCTTGCGTCAGTCTGTCTATCTAAATTAGGTATGTGACTTATTTGGATAGAAGTCCCTTGTGATGGACCCCATAGCTTGCAATACTACATACTATCATCCCGACTTCACACTCCAGCATGGTCATTCCATTCGCATCGCATATTTCATTACATCCGCGGCATATGGCATTTTGGGTCACTGTGTTTTTGCATTTATATAGTCTAGATACGGCTGACGGTATTCATGAACTCATCAGGAATTGTATATTGCATTGCATCCTCGGCATCCGATATTTGGCTCTTTATGACTCCTCATTTGCATAGTTGATTTGTATTGCGTACTCCGATATTATTTGACTCATGGACTTATCAGTATTTTTGCTTACTCTGATATCGTATGATTCATGATCTTACCAGTATTTCTGATATTGTCTGATTATCGCATTATATTGAATACTTGGCACTTACCTTGTGCACACACGTACACCACCATCTAAGCTTTCTATAAGCTTATGCATGATAAATGTGTGCATGTGATATTAAGTTGCAGCAGCGTGAAACTTGGAGCTTGGAGCTGACTTCTAGAGCTTTGATTTTAACATATGTATTTCCTTTTAAGCATTGTATTCAAATGTTTATATTAGTGGATATGTGATGATTATGTTGCCTTTGTGATTTGGGTAAACTTGTGGTTATGCTTCTTACGAGATAAATGTACGTTGGAAAATTCTACTTGTAGGATCATAGGATCGAAACCTATCATATGGGCGTTGGGAGCTGAGAATGAGGTACTACGGAGGCTGTCGGCACCGGATTCGGCGATTGGGATTCCTATGAATCCGATTTTCGAGTTTGGGGAGTGACAAACTGTGTCTTGGAAAAGCGTGAAATAGTCTACCACAGCCTCATCCACCATGGAAGCTGAATTTATTGCATGCCATAAGGCATCTAATCAGAGACTATGGTTATAGAGTTTCTTCTCAGGTTTGTGGGTATTGGAGCATATCTCGAAACCATTGAGAATATTTTGTGATAATTTAGCAACTATTTCCTTCTCTAACAACAACAAGCATTCATTAAGGTTGAGACATATCGACATCAAATATCTTTTTGTAAAGGAAAGAGTTCATAATCATCAAGTGTCCGTAGAATTCATTGGCACTAAGCAGATGATTGCAGATCCACTCACTAAAGGGCTCCCGATCACGCCATTTCAGGAGCATATGACATCCATGAGACTCATTAATCCCACAGATGTTTTCAAATAGTGGGAGTTGAGCGTACTTTAATTTTCACAGATATTTAAAGATTTCATTTTATACAGTTTTGTTGATTTTGATATAAAGATTTATTTCTGATTCTCTATATATATGCACAAATTTTGAGTAAGTAGAAGTACAGTTATGTCTCGTTGGAAACATGTAAAAGCTTCAGGACCTCTTAAGGATAGGCACATATCATCACACTAAGTATGTAATCCTTATACCGCATTCCCTAGTTCCTGATCTATGTCATTAAGGTTGAAAGTACTTGTGATCGCGCTTAGCCTTACTTCACCTAAATTAAATGTTGTGACGACTACCACGGTTCGATACTAATAGCCTTGATGGACCAGATTGAATGGCACTACATATATTGTTCAACAATTTCATTGGTTAACCATTTAGATATTTTTTTAAATTAAAACTTATTTTTCAAAAGTATTTCTACATGATTAATCATTGACGTTGCTCAGCGTGTCCCAAGTGGGAGAATGTAAGAAATCTATAAGGTGTGCCTATTGATCAACGGTTTAGATTGATCTGAATGTTGGACTGTGTGATTATCTAAACTAGTGAACCCCACTTCTATGTGATTTACGCAGATACTCCACATTAGGGGTGGAGTGCTATAGCCTTACGCAGGGCTGTTTGAGTAGAACTTGGATACAGCAATGTGGAGCAGAGAGAGAGAGAGAGAGTTATGATGGGATTCAAATTCTCATCTCCATAGATTTTATATAAGAGAGAGCTAGGTCCCCAATCCTACACAACGACAGAATCATAAGTCCCATCTATCATTCTGTATATTGGTGTGAAGGAGAGGAAGATTACAACATAGGTTTTCTGGAATTCTAATCTGGCATATATGGTGTCTCAATTAGGTATGCCGTTTAAACCCTATATATCCATGTCCTGTGTATGAGAAATAAATCCAACCTTCAGAAGTAAGTTAGATCTTATGAAGTAGAGACTATACATTAATTTGTATCAGCAGAGTGGGTGCTCTAACACCTATCTCTGTAACCATGGTCCCTGAACTCGAATCTCTGACTGCAGATTAAGAATTCATCCTAAGGGTTGGGTATCTTCGAATCATCTTCCTTAGTATTTTTATGGGGTCTGACCGACTCTAGAGGCAATGTAATTGGCTAGTAATGACTTTGGTCAAATATATCATCATTTTAAATGTACAGGCACAAAAGGCTCTTGCAAGAGGCAACCCATGGAAGCCACGAGTCGATTCCGTTCGGTAAGTGTTTACATGCTCAAGCGACTGTATTTTAAGTTACTTTTTGTAAGTTGAAAATCAAAAGAAAAAGACAAGAAATTAAGTTACTTTGTGTTATAAGTTACCTCATTAAGTTTAATAATTAAATTAACTTAAAACAGTAACTTATTAACTATATAAGTTAAAAAAATTACTTGCTGGCTGGTATCCGAACAAGCCGTGATGACTGCAATAATTCTTCACCGAGTCAACCCAATCCTATCATCGCCGAGTGAACCCAATCCGGCTCTTATGGAATAGAGTCGATCGAGTCTGTGTACTCGAGCTACCGCTGGATACTGGTGCACCTGCTAGTTCAGTACTCGTTGCAACACCTACCAAATTGTGAGACTCAAGCCGCTCGCTAGGTGGGCCCATCAGTAGATTTCTGGGCCATATATAACATATGGTTGTCTGATCGTTAGCTAAGCCCAACGGCTGAATTAAAATCTTAAGGGAAGCTGACTAATGATCGACATTCAACATACTTTTGTGGCGCACCATCTGATCCAATCTGCCTGAGTTTTGATAGAAAGATTCGACAAAGTGGGGCCCACCTGATGAACGGTTGAATCTTGCATGTCGGGCTACTTCGGCAAGTGGGCCACTAGGCAGACGGGGCAGACTACCAAAAAAATCACACTCACTGATCCTAGACATCAGATCAGTTGCCTATTTTTCACACAGACGCATTAATCGTCCAACCGTGGGGCCCACTTTTCAAACTAGGTGATTTGGAGATGAGGTGGGTCCCAATTTTAATGCCACACAACTCAACCACCCCCTCCCAAGTCAGGAGATGTGCCATACATTCCAAGGTCAGCAAACGACGCGTCATAAAACCACGTGTGTCATTTCTACCATTAAAGCAGAAAAGAACAAAAAAGATATGCATTGCCCATGTGCTCGTATGCAAGACATTTCAACTCATGGATAGCGTACCCATTCGAACCATGTGAAGACAAAGATTGAATAAGAGAGTTACGTTTATCCACGTGCTGCTGTGTGGGCTACATGGATGCATGTTCGGATGTTCAGATCCATCCATCACATGGATGCTATCAGAGATGGGCCATGGTACGACTTTCAGCAGAGGGGAGTACTGGACAACTGTACCACCCATTTTTATCATTGAATATGCCCACATTTTTCTCATGAAATATTAATGATTTTCCGAAAAGATACTATATATATATATATATATATATATATATATATATATACACACACACACACACACACTAATCTAGCTGAATGACACGTGAAAAGTAAGTCAAAAGTTGAAAATTTGTCAAGCGACAAGGGATAATTAGTCGGCGAAGAAATCGCCGCAGAAGGAGAAAAACAAGGAGAGCTGACACGTGAGATAATTGCCTGTGATGTTTGAAGGTGGTCCAACAAGTCATATACATGATCTACCAAATTGTAGGCTTAGATTCCGAGATCTGTTGAAGTGGTGGCTATTCATGGTACTAAGGCTGGTGTGGAGCGGTGCATCAGGACCATTTTCAAATATGAAACGTCTCTTCTCTCGTCTATCAACCTGTGTACACGTGAAGTCTAATTTCTTAAGTTTTAAGCAAGCTTTTTTTGAGTTTAATGGAACATATGTAGAAAGTGAAGGCATCTTCTAGAGTAATTTTTTAGTGATGGATTCCTTATGCAGTGGAAGAGAGAGAAGCATGCTTTGCCTTCTCTAATATCTCTTGTTTAGAAAAGAAAAACTTTCTTTGTTGTCCCGTGTGCGTTTGCCGAATACGGTAAATCCTTGTCTATCTCTCCGTGTGCACAATAATTTGCATTGACTGTATGGTGTTTTTACACAATAATTAATATCAAAGCGCCAAAGGTTGAAAAGCCTCTTAGCACAAAATCGATGTCAACTTTTGTCTTTTATGTGTTTCATATGATTAGATTGAAATTTACTAGATTCGAGCCTTTGAAGTTCGAGGGATATAATTACATATTGTAGAAATTGAAGATGAACATGGATTGGTGAAGGAAGGCTATGCAATTGCGATCAAAAGAAAAGAAAATAAGCTTGAAGAGATTAAAGATGAGACTTTTGAAAATAAAAATTAATTAGTTGGAAAACTTATTGGATGATGCAAGGTTTATAAAGTGTTTTTTTTCTTGGTTATGCAGATGGAACAAATCGATATATATTGTAAGATCCTACTGCCCATAAGTTATTGATCAGCTTAAATATCATTTTTAATAAAGATTTAATGTAAACTGACAAGGAACTATCAAGCTTAGACTTACGAGAGATAATTGAATTAGAATCTTCGAATGGTATTCGAAATCAACCCATTGACTTAGAAGATTTACAAATTGACGATATCGTTGAAGATGAAGTTGATACAGAGCGAGTAGATGATCGGATGCCAGATGTTAAAACTCAAAGTGATTATAATCGACTAAAAAAACTACAAAACCTTTCTGTTTGGCTGAAGGATTATATAACAAAAGAGCCAAGTCTTGTTAATTCATACAGAGAGGCATTTGAATTTATGAATGCTAGTAAGTGGAAACCATCTATGGAAAAAGAGATAGAAGATCTACATAAAAGCATGACTTTTTTTTTTTTTAATTGCCTAAACAGTAGAAGGTTATTAGTTGCAGATGGATTTATAAGGTCAAGAAAGATACTACTGCAAATGTTGAAATATGGAAAGCCCAATTAGTGGTAAAAACGTATAGTAAAAAATTAGGTATTGATTTTAATGAGATCATCTTTTCAATTATCTAATTTGTATTATATTTACTGTGTTGAGTATGGCAGCAACCCTTGACTTAGATCTTGAGTAGTTTGATGTAAAAATTACCATTTTGCATGAGAATCTTGGTAAAGAAATTTATATGATTCAAACCAAATATTTTATTGAAGAAAACAAGAATAACCTCTTATCAGTTAAATTTACTTTATAGTTTAAAGAAGGATCTAAGGTGTTGTTACAAGAAGTTTGATTTTTTAGTTTGAGAAGATATGTGAGATAAATAATCATACCTATATTCATAGCTATAGTGTCGTTAAAAAGGATGTCTTAAATCTTACTGTCCGAGGTTCTCGACTAGTCGAAGGTCCCTTCGACTGGTCGAAGCCCTCCTTCGACTAGTCGAGGGTTACGCAGACGGTGCGCAGTTTATGCGCGGACTGCATAAATTTGAGGTGGTTTCTAGGGAGGTGCGTAAGTGGGGTTTCCTCATTTATAAATAAGAGTCCCTGGGACAATTCTTAGGTATGTTAAGGCTTTCTAAAGTATTCTAAAGGGTTTCTAAAAGGGTTCTAGGGTTATCAAAGGGTGTAGCAAGGGTGAGATTCGAGGTTGTTCAAATCAGGTAAGTCCTTTCTCTTTGTAATTTATGCTTTCATAGTGAAATTCTGTCATTTTGTGCCATAGTTTTTTCCCGAAAGGGTTTTTCATGTTAAATCTTTGTATTCTCTTGTGATTGTTTAATGCTCTTGGATTGTCATCCTAGATCTAGATTTGTGTGATACCGCAACACAAATCCCAACAAGTGGTATTAGAGCAATCGTTGCGACACAGATCTGAATCTGAGGGATAAGGAATAATGGTAAGCATTAGGTATAGTATTGAAAAGTACTCAGAGAAAATTAACTGAGTGATGGAAGATCAAGATGATCAGTTCCTTAATCAAGTAAGGCGAAGACGGTGCTCTTGAGGAGGAAAGTCTACTATGACTGATGATGATTGCAATACTCTTGATAAGAAGACCTTATCCTCGATCCGTTTATGTCTCACGGATGAGATTTTCTATATTTTCATGAGAGAAAAAACTGCAGCTAAGTTATGAGCGAAGTTAGAGGATGTCTATGTGAAAAAATTCTCCGAAAATCGCCTACACTTGATGCTTCAGTGGTATAACTTCAAGATTGCAGAGGGTTGAGATCTGTAGGCTCACATCAGCAACTTTAATAAATTGGTTTGTAAATTGCTGGATATGGAGGAAGTGATGAAAGATGAGGAATAAACATGTATATTGCTGAATTCTCTTCTAGCATCATATGAATCATTCAAGGACACTATGTGCACCACAAATAAAACTATGAGTGTCGACATCGTTATCTCAACCCTTCAAGGAAAGGCCATAAGAAAGTTAAATGGCGACATGGGGACATCTTCTGATGCACTATTTACGAGGGTCAGGAATTCTAAACAAGGTACAGGATCTTCATGCTCTAGATTCAAATCCAATGGCAGGAGTAAAGAAAAGGTAAAGTATTGAAACTGTGGGATGGAAGGACACATGAAGATGATTGTGAAAATCCTAAATCGAAGAGAGAAGAATCTGAGGCTTCGTATAGGGAGGCCAACACTACCACGTTAGATGGATCAAGTGGATGTGATGGTGATGTCTTGTCTGTGTCTACGATCAGATGTCTATACAATAATCGTAGGGGCGAGTGGATTCTAGACATAGGGGCATCCTTTCACATGACTCTTCATCAGAATTGGTTCACTAGCTATAGAGAGCGCAATGGTGGACAGGTATTTATGGAAAAGACAGTGCCTGTAATGTTGTGGCTGTTGGTACGGTGCGTATCAAGATGTTTGATGGGATAGAGCATACCCTGACTGATGTAAGGCACGTTCTTGACATGAAAAAGAATCTTATTTCTCTTGATGTACTTGAGGCAATAGGCTACAAGTTCACAAGTATTGATGGTGCTCTTAAAGTATCTAAGGGGACACAGGTAATTATGAAAGCGCAGCGACTTAATAACATGTATAGGTTGATCAGGAGCACTTCAAAAGGTGGAACTGCAGTGGCTATAGTGGATTCCACCTCTGCATGTGTGTGGCTTGCTGGGCATGGCCACATGAGCGAGCAGGGCAGGAAGGTTATGACGCGTAGACAGAGATATGGAGTAGGTGAAGTAGCCATCTGTGAGAAGAATCACACAGCATAATCACAGGATATCGGCGAGGTACATTGACGACTCCAATATCTCATATGCTCTCATTATAGCGAGGAGGATCCGTCTACTATTTAGATGTCATTAAGTGAGCCTGGTGCTGAGAAGTGAAAGGTAACTATAGACGATTTGATGAACTCGTTGTACTAGATCGACACATGGGAGCTGGTGGAGCTTCTAATGGAACCGAATGTGGTTAGATGCAGGTGGATCTTTAAGGGAATTTGGTATAGATACAGAGAGAGGTTGGTAGTGAAGGGTTATGTCAGAGAAAAGGGAGTGACTTCTTAGAAATATTCACGCCAGCAGTATAACAGGTGTCTATTAGATTCGTATTGCCACTGGTTAGTCAATGCGATCTCGAGCTAGAAAGGATGGATGTGGAGTCTGAACTTCAGTAAGGAAAATTGGAAGAACAGATCTACATGAAGCAACCAGAGGGCTTCAAAGTTTAAAAAGGCTAAGAAAAAAGTTTGTAGGAGGTCGTTGTATGACCTATCTCCAAGGCAATGGTTTATAATTTAATTCCTTCATGTTGAGTTAGGTATTGTATGTTGATGATATGTAGATTTTCAATCATGATTTGTTTGAAATCAATGTACTAAAGACTCGGTTAAGTGGGACAGTCAAGATGAAGGATAGGAGAGCTGCAAAGAAGGTTCTCGGTGGTGATATTCATAGAGATTGGAAGAGGAGCAGGTTTTGGTAATTACAGGCAGAATACCTTGAGTAGTTATGTGATGACCAAGTAAAGACGGTGAGCATTCCCTACATGGCTTACTTTAAGTTTTTCTCAGGACATATCCCAAAAAAAATGAGGAAAAGCAAGATATGTCTCATCAGCCTTATTCGAATGCGGTTGACAGTGCATGCCATGGTCTGTATTAGACCGATTGTTTCATAGGCTATCGTGTTGTGAGAAAATACCCTGGCTAGCAACATTCGATGGTAGTGAGATGGTTACTTCGATACATTCAAGGTACAGAAGACTACGTCTTGCTTTTGAGAAGACAGGAGCAAAGGTGGTTGTGCATGTGGATTCAGATTCGAAAGACATGCTCACCAAGGTCGGTCCTACAGAAAAGTTCAAGTTTTGTGTAACTTCTCTAGGCTTGGCGATGGTGTAAAAGAAGGACGGAGTGTGCACGAGAAGCTATGATGTGATGCAGAGATAAGAGAAGAGGTCAAAAAGCTACACGGTTGAAGATTGAAGGCATAGTGGAGATTGTTGTTAAAAAGGATGTCTTAAATCTTGCTGTCGAGGTCTTCGACCAGTCGAGAGACTGCCTCAACTAGTAGAAGGTCCTTTCGACTAGTCGAGGGTTACGCAGACGGTGCGCGGTTTATACGCGGACTGCATAAATTTGAGGTGGTTTCTAGGGAGGTGCGTAAGTGGGGTTTTCCCATCTATAAATAGGAGTCCCTAAGGCTTTCTAAAGTATTCTAAAGGGTTTCTAAAAAGGTTCTAGGCTTATCAAAGGGTGTAGAAAGGGTGAGATTCGAGGTTGTTCGAATCGAGTAACTCCTTTCTCTTTGTAATTTGTGCTTTTATAGTGGAATTCTATTGCTTTATGCTGTGGTTTTTTCCCAAAAGGAATTTTCACATTAAATCTTTATGTTCTCTTGTGATTGTTTGGTGCTCTTGGATTGCCATCCTAGATCTAGATCTATGTGATTCCATAGTACAAATCCCAACATATAGTAATGGTGGCTTCATTATCTTGTTACCATATGTGGATAATATGTTGGTTGTAAATACTAGTAAGATATTATTATAGCATTAAAAGCTTATTTAGCTAGGAAATTTGATATAAATGATTTTGGTGCCGTTAAACAGATTCTTAGGATGACTAAATTTAAAACTAGAAGGAATAAGAAATTCTAGTTATGTTGAAAAGTTCTAACCATTCAATATACATAATTTTAATATAGTTAGTATTTTATTTCCCACCCTTATAAGTTATCTTTAAATCAATGTCCTAACACAAAATTCAAATGTAGATATGTCTCAAGTACCATATTAATCGGCAGTAGGAAACGATCTATTTGTCGTATTATGCATTTGACTAAACATTTCACAAGTAATGCAAGAAGTTAAAAAATACATTGTGAACTTAGGGAGAGATGATCAGACTGCTATGTAGTGAATCCTTCATTACTTGAAGGGTACTTCTGAGTTAGTTATTTGCTATAGTGGCCAAAATTTGGAGTTGGTTGGGTTTATGGATATAAATTATATAAGAGATCATGCTAAAAGAAGATCTATTACACTTTATATTCTCTCTTTATTGCTAATGCAATTAATTGGATATTGGGATTGTAGTTCTTGTGGGGAAAATTGAAATGGTCCCTCACATAGGAAGAGTGACCGTTATCTGCAGTGACATCCCTCCGAGTTGGGATGACCAAGGTCCAAGTTGAAGGACCATCAACAGGGAACGAGTAGTTCCTTCAGCTTAGAGACGAGCTATAGAGCTAAGCCGTTAGAGGGTGGAGCTCGATAAGAGAGGATTCGCACTGCCAGGAATGTCTACAACACAAGCAAGGAACCTATGGGGAAGAAACTCAGGTTCTGAGCCCCGTCCCCAGCATTCCAAGTTGATTAGGTTGATCACTGCCAGAGAGGCAGTATGAGAAATTAGAAGCGAGTCTCGCCTCGAATCTGAAAGAGAAAGATTCGGCCTTATCTCAGCTAAAGATCACTTCGACATATTTAGGCTCGGTCGAAGATCACTTTGAAAGATTCGAGCTCAGCTAAAGATCACTTTAAAAGATTCGTGCTTGACTGAATATCACTTCGGGAAATCTAGGATAGGAATCCCATTAGAATAACACTCTCTAGCGTAGCATGTTAAGAGATGGAGGTACAGAACCTCCTCCAGGACACTATATATACAACCACTCTAAATAAGAAAAGTGGGAGAAAAAGGTGACATCTAAACCCTAATCTACACATTTCAGATCATTATCTATAATTTTGACTTAGGCATCGAAGGGTCCACAGCCGGCCACTGGCACCCCCACTGCTCATATCTTCTCTAGCTTTTGCAGGTCTATTGGAGGGCGCAGTTCTACATTGATCTCATTTGTTAGCTAGAAATTGACAACAATAGATTGACGTCAACTGTAAGAATTTGTTAAAGTCGTGTTCTCACCATCTTTACCTATAATTATTTCTAATCTTCCCTCCAATGACAAGGAGAATAGGGAAGGCCCCAGCCACAACTGAGTCCTCCCACTAGGCCCTATCTGGGGAGGACCAGGCTTCATGGTCTCCTCCCTAGTTCCAACCGCCCTCGTAGGCCATGATCACAAATCATGGAATCAGGGAGGCCGACTTGGAGTCCTATCCTATCCCATTGGAAAATATATCAATAAAACCAAATCTAAACTTCCATTGTCCTAATTCTAAATGAAGGAGAACTATGATAATTGGCAAGGATTCCATCACCAAACCATGCCTAGGAGACGATGGCAAACAATAGGATTTACCAATCCCATAATCTCAAAGCAGGAGAATTGTGAAGATTAGGAAGGATTCCATCACCCTACCATGCCCAAGGAACGATAGTGAATAACAAGACTTACTAATTTCATAATCTTAAATCAGAAAAAGAAGATATTCAAAGCTATTGAAGATCTATTGTACTTTGAGTCAATAAACCATTAAAAACTGAAAGTATTCCTTAAATATCAAAATAGAATCCATGGAGTTCAACATAAACATGAATCAAAGCAATAGAAACATCCCATCATGCTACAAGCTTCACCTCTTAGCCTGAGCTAAGAGGTTTAGCTAACTATAGACATGATTGGGCCAAAGTCTCTTAAGAAAAACATGAAAACAACCAAGGAAGAAGAAAAAAAACTCATGACGATGATTTCTCTACCCTTTTGCTCCACTCTTTAAACCCTAGAAGATGTCTAAGAACATCCTAGGGAGTCCTATTTATAGTTGTGGAACTCCAACTTTCGCACCTAATTGGGAAACTCTAGAAATTATCTCAAATTTATGCAATTTACTAAAATAGACTTCACTCCATGCAGTTTCCCAAAATAGACTTCACTTTGCGCAATTTTAAAAAATGACCCAGAGTTTCAGAATATGCTTTTTCATGATGATTTCAGGATTCATTTTCTTCACTTCAAATCTTTGATTCTCTTAATTCCTCACTTGGTTTTCTTAGATCTTTGACATGTGAATTCTTCAATCTTGGTCTGCTAAGATCCATCCCTTTCCTTGGTGATTCTTAAGCATCAAATCTATGCTTTTAACACCCTTTTCAATCTAAACTCTTATATTCACCTTGTAACATAAACATGAGTAAAATAGAACATTAAACATTATCATGTTCATAAAACTAAGATATAAATGGTGGATAATATGTAATATTTGACCCTCAATAGATCTCAATCCGGTAATTCCCAATTACACGAGCAATGGTTGGGCTACCAGGATCTTTGTATTTCTGTGGCACATCTTGCTTCAGGATGACACTCACTTTTTCTGTTAAAATGATTTTTTTAATATTTTGCCGTCTTTTGGTCATACATAAGTCTTTCAGAAATTTAACATATGAAGGTATTTGTTTAACGGCATCCAGTAAAGGAATATTGACCTATGCTTGTTTTAGTACCTCTTGAATGTCCTGAGAGTTAAAGAGAGGTTTTAGTGCAATCAACTATTGGGGGAATGGTGCAATCGTCTTGCCTTAAAGTTCTGGTTCTAATTCTTATGGAGCAATGCTAGGTCTATCAGTTTCATGTATTTATAGGTCCTTAGACTTTTTAGCGCTTACCAAAATAGATTTTTCAGTTGTTTTTCCACTCCTAAGGGTGGTGATAGACTTAGCTTGCTCCATTTGATTTGAAGATCTTGGATCACTTATTTCGTATTGCAGTTTAGGATTGGGGAAAGGTTGAGCAGGAAGCATCACCTTCTCTATAACCATAACATGTGAATCCACCTTTTGTATAAATTTTATAAGTTCTTGTAATGCTTGGGTAAGCTCCTGAGTTTGTGTGGAATTTTGAACCGGTTCCTCTTAAGGTTTCCCTTGATTAGGAGTTTGATTAGGGAATCCTTGAGGAGTAACAGTTTATCCATTCCTCAAACTGAAATTTAGATGATTTCTCTAACTAGGATTGTATGTATTGGAGATGGGTGCATTGAAAGGCCTTTGGTAATTATTCATGGCATTATATTGCTCATTCAGTACCTCTTGAAAAGTAGGTATTGTTGGGCAAGTTTCAGTTGTGTGAATATTGCAAGCACAAATATTGCAAACAGTTTCCTTAGCCTTATCCTTCTTTAGTTCCATAGCCTCAAATTTCCTTATGAGATTAGCTACTTTAACACTGATATCATCATCCTCTTTCAGAAGGTATATTTGTAACACTCTACACTCTTGGTACACGGGTGTTACTATTTGAAGTTGTAGCTAAGGGTACCAACACTCGACTAATAAATTAAACTGATGCAGGATGAGACTTCCGGTCGACATTGAGGCCATCCATCAGGGTCTTTAGGAGTCAAAACACACCCTACATCAATTAAGAAGGTGAGGTTATCTGAACACTGCAAATTAAAACCACTATATCAAAGGATACTGATACAATACACTTGTTATCAACACTTGGGGATTACATAGTGACCAAAGAGGCACTCAAAGCCCCTCAAATCCTCGTTTAGCCATCAAAACAAAGTCTCAGACCCATTCGACCATTGGGTTACGACGTATGGGCCAAGTGGAGTCCCGAAGGGCATTATATGGCCCACCTGGGCCTCACTATCGGCCCAAAACTGGGCCTGGACCCCTACATGGGGATCCCAAGATGAATGGACGGAATAGATTTGTCACAAACATTATGGTGGACCCCACACGGAGTGCATGTGCCCCCCATGCGTTCCTACATGACGTGCACTAGGACAATGGACTCAGTCAAACGAGCTTTGACTGAGCTCCTTCCAAAAATGAGAGGAATGACGGAATTCTCCCGCCAACGTGCATTTCAAAACTGACGAATTTCACCTCCCAAAGTGGCCCACCCTGGACACTTTCCAGGTGATCCAAACTGTTCACTTTGCTTGTGGGCCCCGCCTTAACATAATGATATAGGCTTTTAAACCCACGTAAAGGGACGAAGGAGATAGGTTGCAACCATCCAATGGGTTGCATGTGGTAGATATCCACTAGGTGGGACCCATATGGGATAGTATGGGTGGCCCATGATCGTCCTGATTAGTCTATACCAACCATCCATCGCCCTAAGGGAACCATGCTCTCTCTTTTCCGAAAATGGCTGGGCAAGACCTGCATATGGGAAAGCAAAGAGGAGACTTTCTTCTCTAGGAAAGCATATGCTAGCATGATCTCAGCCATCCCCTAGCCACGTGGAGGAATCCCAACCATCCTTTGTAAAGAAAAAAAGAGATTTTGGAGAGAAGTTGCTCCATCTCACAGAAGAATGGTGAGAATCTGAATATCTCATGAGATATTCCCAAACTAACATTTGAGGCCTAAAAAGTGGATCCCACATTGATCAGAGATCTCATTTGGTTCGTCCAAACGAACCAGATCTCTGGAATATACTACATCTGGGGAGTTGCCATTAGTGGCTCCCTCATCTTCTTCATTAAAACATCCAAACCCAACCACGAGATGGGCCCCACCAGATCAGAAAAGTTACTTTTCTGATGGGCTTGGGGGTCAGCTATCCATCCTAACACGCAGATGTGGCCCATTCAGGGCCACCTCTTGATCTTAACCATTGTAAAGTGGACCGTCCTTTCCCAACCGTTAAAGCCTCCTCTCCCTTTTGCTATAAAAATGGGCACTGCGGCCTCAAAATTTGTTCCAGCAAGGGAAAAGGAGAGAGAGAGAGAGAGAGAGAGAGAGAGAGAGAAGGAGAGAGGAGAGGAGTGAGTTGAGTACGGGTCAGCCCGACTCGCCCTGCTCTCAGCTCAACTCGGTCAAGTTGGTGGCTACCCCATCGAGTTCTAGACCAGGTATCAGGCTATCATCCCCATTTTTCTCTCACAGCATGATGGGTAGTATACGATCTAAAAATTGGGCTAAACAATGGTTGTAGTTTGGGTCGAAACCATGCCAATCCATGGCTGCATTTTGTGCTGAAACAAGGCCAAAATTATAGCTCTGTTTCAAGTCGAGAGTAAGCCAAATAATGGCCAAGTTCTAGGTCAAAACTGTGGTAGAAACGGGCCTTGTTTAGTGTTGGGTTTCGAAGCTTAGACAGGTTAAGAAATGGCCGTGTATGGGGTCCAAAATCAGGCCAAACAGGGGCAGTATTGTTAGAAGAAAATAGACCTAGATACGGCTCTGTGTTGGGGCGGGATCAGGCCAAATGATGGCTGAATTTTGGGCCAAGATTGTGGCCAAAAGCAGGCTCTTAAACGAGTTTTGTATTAAGCTGAAATGGCCAGCAAGTAGGCCATGGTTTGAACAAAAAATCGGGGCATTATTCTAGCCTTCACCATGGCTGTGCAACGGGTTGAAACCTACCTTTCCATCTGCGTAAGTGGACCCAAAAACCAAACCTCAAGCAGAACTTGGTGCGGGCTGTGTATATGCTAAAAGCAGCCATCAGTTAGGCTATACTGAGAGCCGGTGTAGGGCTCTTAAAGTGGGCCCTGGACCAAGCTAGAAACCAGCCCAGAACTGGGCCAGAAATCAGCCCAGAGTTGGGCTGGTAACAGCAAGAAAATAGGTGGGCCACACCATAAATAATAGTGTGTTGCACCCTGTTTGAAATAGGTGGGCCACACCATAAATAACAGTGGACCGCACCCTGTTTGAAATAGGTGGGCCACACCATGTATAACAGTTGGCCGTACCTTGTTTGAAATAGGTGGGCCACACCATAAATAATAGTGGGCCGCACCCTGTTTGAAATAGGTGGGCCACACTATAAATAATAGCTTACAGTAATTTAAGTTGATCTATTTATCCTGCCTTCTACCTACATTCATGTTATTTCATCTGGCCTTTTTCATGCCTTTAAAATTAATTATCCTACCTTTCATATTTACATATTTTCTGGGAATTATCCTATCAATTGATTTAGTTAATATCATCACAATTATTGGCCCTTTTGGGATTATGACATGATGTCAAATACAAGTGATTTCTCTGAATTTATGTGGGGCCATGGATACAAGCCTTGCCCTTGCCCTATCAAATTTATTGAGTTGGCCCTGCCACTCGTCTTTATATTTGAGTTAGCCCTGCCACTCGTTTCTATATTTGAGTTGGCCCTAACACTCGTCTCTATATTTGAGTTGGCTCTGCCACTCGTCTCTTTAATTGAGTTGGCTCTTCCACTCTCCTTATTATTTAGTTGACCTTTGTCACTCTTCTCTTGTTATGTTAATCATTGCCACTTTTGTTGAGTTGACCATTGTCACTCTTCTCTTTATTATGTTGGCCCCGTGTTGTCTATCTTTAAGGATTGGGCATGTGCCTTGATATTCCAAAACCTCCATAATTCAGTTTACATTCTTTATAAGTGCAAGTGATATGTTAAGAGGTATCACAACTAGTAATTCAGATATCCTATCATGGACATAATGCGTTACGGGTAGTGGCCCTCTTAGTCGGCACATAATTCCATGGGTTGGTTGGTGTGGTGCACAATTAATGTATGTAAATCGGCATACATATTACATCAACTTTTCAGGATTGGATGTCGCAAATAGTCACTCCATGAACACATCGTGTTACGTAAATCCCCCAACCGCGTGTTGTGTTGCCTCGAGATGTTTGTGTAAATTCATGTTAGCGTTGATCATGCCGCCGAAGATCCGTAGTTATGGGATGCGGGTCGAGTTGGATTTTCTATAAATTGTATTCCACGTTGTGATGATCACTACGTATGATGAGCTGCACACACTATGCTAGGTATGCATCTTATGTAGTTTGTTGCGTATATTGATATCTCATATATTAATGAAGTGCGAGACATATCAGTACCCTTACTTAACTTTTATGAATCTCTTGAATTATTGTTAATCTTAAAGGGTAACCTTCACTATGAGTAGGGCATTGACCCTCTCCCAACCATATAGATAATGTAGGTGACAAACAGATGGAAGAACCAGAGGATCACCAACCCGAGAAAGAACATGATGAATAAAATAGTGAATGGGAATTAGTTTTATTTACATTTCCACTATTAATGGAATTTATGTTATGCTCCCATTGTGAGAGCCTTTGACAATTTATTTATTTTCTTTTTAGAATAAGAAAGGCAGTTAATTTCATTCTTATGGCTGGTTTCCATCACAAGTATAAATGAATGTGATATCGATGGGAGAAAATCTCAAGGCAAGTCCTCAAAACATTCTCACTTTACATTATTAACAACTGGTTTCCTCGAGCATGAGTATAAACTCTGGCCGTGAAAATTCGGGATGTTACACCCCTTCACTTTGAAAGGGAAGGGTAGACATAAAGAATTTAAGAGCTTGCAGGCTTTAGAGTAAGCCGAGACTATGGAAGCTACCATCAGACAAATACTAGTGGTACAAGACTTCCTCGAAGTATTTCAAGAAATACTAGGCTACCTCCTAAGCGGGCGGTAGATTTTTGCATCGATCTTAAACCAGGGACCACCCCTATATCACTTCTCCCGTTTCGCATGCCCCCTTGTGAGATGGAGGAGCTGAGGATTCAGATCGATGAGCTGCCGGCTTAGGGGTTCATCCACCCCAGCATTTCTCTTTGGGGAGTGCCAGTTCTTTTTGTCAAAAAGAAGGACGGGTCAATGCGGCACTGTATAAACTACAGAAGACTGAACGATGTGACGATCAAGAACAGATATCCCCTAGCGCATCTCGACGATCTATTTGATCAGCTGAAGGATGCCAAGTATTTCACCAAGATAGATCTGCACTTGAGATACCATCAGTTGAGAATTGGGGATGAGGATATCTCAAAGACGGCTTTTAGGACTCGCTATGGGCACTATGAGTTCTTGGTGATGTTGTTTGGCCTCACAAATGCTCCGGCAGTTTTCTTGGACCTGATGATAGGGTTTCATGTCTTAGATTAGTTCATGATCATATTTATCGATGATATTTTGGTTTACTTGAAAAGTCGAGAAGAGCACGAGTAGCACTTGCGCACAATACTGAATACTCTGAAGGAGAATCAGCTGTATGCCAAGCTAAGTAAATGTGAATTCTGGGAAGAGGAAGTGAAATTTCTAGGGCACGTGGTGATAGCGGAAGGAATAGCGATGGATCCAGCTAAGGTGGAAGTAGTATCTAAGCGGGAGCAGCTCGCTACAGTTATTGATGTTCGAATTTTTCTAAGCATGGCGGGGTACTACAGGCGATTTATTAAGGAATTCTCTAGGATTGTGTGACTACTCACCCAACTGACGAAGAAGAACAACTGGTTTATGTGGGATGAGAACATGAAAGCAGCTTTCCAAGAACTAAAAATGAGGCTGACTTCCACACCAGTACTCACCCTTCCACAAGAAGGAGAGACGTTCGTGGTGTACAGTGACGATTCTAAGTGGGGACTGGGGTGCGTATTGATGTAAAATGATAAAGTGATCGCTTACGCTTCGAAGCAGTTGAAGAAACACGAAGAGAACTACCCGACTCAAAAACTGGAGTTGGCAGCAGTAGTCTTCACCCTGAAGATATGGAGACACTACCTCTACGGAGAGGAATTTCAGTTATTCTGCGATCACAAAAGCCTAAAGTATATATTCACACAGAAGGACTTGAACATGCGTCAACGTCGATGGACAAAAACACTCAAGGACTTCCATTTCGACATATCTTATCACCCAGGTAAGGTAAACTCTGTGGCCGATGTGCTGAGCCGTGAGAAGAAGCACGAAGTAGTAGCCACCTTGATGATCAAGGAGTGGGAGATGATGGAATTCATACATGACTTTGACATCCAGCTTACCTTAGCCAAACCTAATGCTTATGTGGCTCTATTGACTGCAGAGCCAACTCTGGTTCGACAGGTAATCTTCGTTCAGGACCAGGATAAATGGCTTGTCAAGATGAAAGGAAGGTGTAAGAATGAGGAAACGCCTGGCTGGAGGGTTGGTAGTGATGGTGGTCTTCGATATCAGGGGTGATTATGCGTTTCAAACAACACCGATTTGAGGAAGTTATGGTAGAAGCTCACCATTCCAAATTAGCTATCCACCTGGGTAGCACTAAGATGTACAATGATGTTAAAAGGCAGTACTGGTGGAATAACATGAAGAGGGACATTGCAGGCTTTATGGCGAAGTGCATGGTGTGCCAGAAGATCAAGGTTGAACATCGTAAGCCTGCTGGCATCCTTCAGCCGCAGCAGCTGGCTGAATGGAAGTGGGACAACATCTCTATGTACTTCATATCCAGTCTTCCCAGGATGCAGAGGAAGCAGGACTCAATCTGGGTCATCGTCAATAGGCTGACAAAGGCTGCCTAATTCCTCCCGATTCGCACGATAAATTCCACCAATGATTTGGCAAAGTTATACATTTGGGAAGTTGTACGATCCTACGGAGTTCCGCTAGAGATTATATCAGATCGAGGCTCCAGGTTTACTTCTGCCTTTTGGAAGAGGTTGCAGGAAGAGATGGGCACAGAGTTCAAGTTTAGCACAACATTCCACCATCAGATAGACGGGCATATTGAGAGGGTGAATAAGATTTTGGAGGATATGCTGAGGGCATGCATTCTAGACTTTCAGGGTAGCTGGGACGATCACTTGGCCTTAGCAAAATTTACATATAATAACAGCTTCCAGTCCAACATAGGCATGCCATCGTATGAGGCTCTCTATGATCACCCTTGCTGAGCCCTCAGTGTTGGGCAGAAATCAGAGAAAGGAGCTTGTTAGGGCTCGAGCTTGTTCAGGCCAATACCTAGGTCATCGATGTGGTTAGGAAGCATTTGCGTATCGCCCAGAGCAGACAGAAGAGCTATGCAGACAATCGATGACACAACCTGGAGTTTGCGACTGGCGACCATGTATTCCTGAAGGTGTCGCCTATGAAAGGTTTGATGAGATTCAGACAAAAAGGGCAGCTAGTGCCTTATTTCATTGGACCTTTCGAGATCTTGGATCTTGTGGGAGCCGTAGCATACCGCCTTGCGTTACCTACTGCACTAGCTGGTATTCACAACGTCTTTCACATATCTATGTTAAAGAAGTACATGCCAGATGAATCACACATCGTTAGCTGGGAGCAAATCGAGCTTACAGATGACGCATCTTATACCGAAGAACCTATCCGCATCTTGGACCACAAGGAGCAAGTCTTGCGAACAAAGACGATACCATTAGTCAAGGTTCTTTGGTCACATCATGGAGAAGAGGAGGCAACATGGGAACGAGAATCTGAGGTTAAGGATAAATACCCCCACCTATTCAACGACATACCGCAGGTAATTTTGTGGACGATTTTTTTTAGGGGGGTAGACTGTAACACTCCGCACTCTTGGTACGCGGGTGTTACTATTTGAAGTTGCAACTAAGTGTACCAACACTCGACTAATAAATCAAATTGATGTAGTATGGGACTTCTGGTCGACATTAAGGCCATCCATCAGGGTCTTTAGGAGCCAAAACACACCCTACATCAATCAAGAAGGTGAGGTTATCCGAACACTCTAAATTCAAACCACTATATCAAAGGATATTGATACAACACACTTGTTATCAATACTTAGGGATTAGATAGTGACCAAAGAGGCACTCAAGGCGCCTCAAATCCTCATTTAGCTGTTAAAACAAAGTCTCAGACCCATTCGACCATTTGGTTGTGACGTATGGGCCAAGTGAAGCCCCAAAGGGCATTATATGGCCCACCTGGGTCTCACCATTGGCCCAAAATTGGGCCTGGACCCCTACATGGGGATCCTAAGATGAATGGATGGAGTAGATTTGTCGCAAACATCATGGTGGACCCCACATGGAGTGCATGTGAACCCATGCACTCGTGCACGATGTGCACTGGGACAATGGACTTGGTCAAAGGAGTTTTGACTGAGCTCCTTGTTAAAAAGGGAGAAATGGTGGAATTCTCCCGCCAACGTGCATTTCAAAGCTGACGGATTTCACCTCCTAAAGTGGCCCACCCTGGACACTTTTCGGGTGATCCAAACTGTTCACTTTGCTTATGGGGCCCACCTTAAACATAACGGTATAGGCTTTTAAACCCACGTAAAGGGATGAAGGAGATAGGTTGCAACCGTCCAATGGGTTGCACGTGGCGATATCCGCTAGGTGGGACCCATTTGGGACAGTATGGGTGGCCCATGATCGTCCTAATCAGTCTATCCCAACCATCCATCGCCCTGGGAGAACCATGCTCTCTTTTTTTCGAAAATGGTAGGGTAAGACCTGCATATTGGAAAGCAAAGAGGAGACTTTCCGCTCTAGGAAAAAAGATGCTGGCATGATCTCAGCCATCCCCTGGCCATGTGGAGGAATCCCAATCGTCCTCTGTAAAGAAAAAAAGAGATTTTGGAGAGAAGTTGGTCCATCTCACAAAAGAATGGTGAGAATCTGAATATCTCATGAGATATTCCCAAACTAATGTTTAGGGCCCAAAAAGTGGACCCCACATTGATCAGAGATCACATCTGGTCCATCCAAATGGACTAGATCTTTGGAATATACTACATTTGGAGAGTTGCCATTAGTGGCTCCCTCATCTTCTCCGTTAAAACATTCAAACCCAACCACGAGATGGGTCCCACCAGATTAGAAAAGTTACTTTTTTGGTGGGCTTGGGGGTCAGCTGTCCATCCTAGCATGCGGATGGGCCCCATGCAAGGCCACCTCTTGGTATCAACCATTACAAAGTGAACTGTCCTTTCCCAACCGTTGAAGCCTCCTCTCCCTTTTGCTATAAAAAAGGGCACTGTGGCCTCGAAATTCATACCAGCAAGGGAAAAGGAGAGAGAGAGAGAGAGAGAGAGAGAGGAGAGGAGTGAGCTGAGTACGGGTTAGCCCGACTCGCCCTGCTCTCAGCTCGCCCGACTCGCCCTGCTCTCAGCTCGAATTGGCCGAGTTAGTGGCTACCCCACCGAGTTCCAGACCAGGTATCAAGCTATCATCCCCATTTTTCTTTCATAGCATGATGGGTAGTGTAAGTACTATGGTTGAAAGCCCCTTTATGTTGTCAAATTTGTGGTGCCAAAAACACTACTTGTACTTTGTGAAATTACATAAATGCAAATGTTCGAGACACAGTACGGATGAAGCATGTATGGATGAAGCGAGTCTCAGTGTATGGATGTTGACTACATTAGTGATTAGTGAAGCACAATGCTCAACTCAAGATATGTCAAGCCACGACATTGTCTCGCAAGATCGACTTCGAAAGACAAGACATGTTTACAAGTCAAGACTCGAGAATGTTCAACTGAATTTACAAGTTACAAGTCAAGATTCAAGATTACGTAGTTGAAGCTTTTAAGGAAAAGCTACATCAAGATTTCAAGCTTTACTTTCTTTAAAGGTTACATATCTTAAGGGTTCAATGTCCTTACTTCACTATTAAGGTATGTTTGACCTTAGGTTGACCTTTAGAGCAGGTCATTTTGGATACATAATGCAAATGTTTTATATTTGGGAATCTGGTCTGCTCTAAGACTAGTCCTGGATCTTTCTCGACTAGTCTTAGCACTACTTCGACCTTTCTAAGATTTTTCTGGACCAGTCGTACTTGTTGAAAAAATTCAAAATTTTTTGTTAAGCTTCGACTAGTCCTAGGGTCTGTTCGACCAATCGTATGAACAATGTCAACTGTTCCTTCGACCAGTCGTGAACTTACAACTCAAACTATAGCGATGTATTTTGCTTGGCTTCAACTAGTCGTGCTCAACCTAAGACCATTCGAAGGTGTCCTTCGTCCAATCGTAGACTACCTACGACCAGTCGTGAAACTGCCTTATTTTATCGCGCTCAAATTTTCAAATATCCGTTGGTTCTAAGACCATTCGTAGCAATCTCTGGACCAATCGAAGATGCGATTTGCTCACCTATAAATAGAGCACAAATCTCTGAATATTGAGGACATCTGAAGTAATTGTAATCCGGCCTTCTGAGAGATAAGTCTGTGCTCCATTTTAAGCTAAGTGTGCATATTTAATATTCTCTTTCTTTAGCTTTTTAAATTGATTTTGTTTCTTGTATTCCAATTTGATATGAAAAGAGGAAGTGTTATTTTCCTTTTTTTGGAATCAAAATCAATTAAAGCTAGCCCATTTTGGTTTAATTTAAAATCTATTAGAACCTAGAACCATTATAAAGTGAGTATTGGACATTGAACTTTGACATTCAAACCTCTACTCCGACTTGGTTCTTCCGGGCTGCTACAAAGGAGAAATCCAGGTATTTTACATTATTGTAATTTATATTCTATTTTTGGTTACTTTTGAGATTAAGCCAGAAAAATCTCATTGTATTTGGTTATCTGAGGAGAGCTAGAAAACTCTGAAAGTGTGGGTTTTTGGATTATGTAAGCCCAAGTTAAAAAGCCACAACTTTGAAGGTTTTAGGTGAACCTGTGAAACCTATTTTGATAGTGAACGCTAATATCCCTTGTGTGAGGATATTAGGAGTGGAGTAGCATTCTGTGTGGCTATTGTTTAACAGTTGGTGAACACACGGGCGAACCACTATAACTCCTTATGTATTGTAGTTTGAATGTTTGCTTAATTTCCTATCTTTTATCATTCAAGTTGTGGAATGTATGTGTTGATGTGAATGTTGTAATATTTACATTTCAAGAACAATGGGGAATGTTGTAATAATTTAGATTTAAATTCTTACAAATTTTTAATTCTTTGCTATTTATTTATTCCTCTTTAGTTTGAGTTTTTGATACAAAGAACATTCTAGAAATAAGGTTGTCCTGCCATAAACCCTTGGTTTTTATGGTGTAAGGTTGTCCTTAGAACTGTATTTGTTTTAATCTCTCAATACTTGATTATTGAGGCTGCTTTTCATATTAAGCATTGTAAATTGATTTATTTTATTTGGTTATCATTTTTCCGCTGTTAAAGTCTAAATTTGGCATAGTCCTATTAACACCCCCCCCCCCCCCCCCCCTCTAGGACATATAGCTTGGCCTTTTCAATTGGTATCAGAGCTTAATAGCTCGTTTTTAATTCTTTATTCTTAAATTCATTTCCTGAGCTAACAATCTAAGCCATATATATAAGATGTCAAATTTTGATAGCCTTTCAGTCACTAGGCCTCCACTATTTGATGGCTCCAACTATATTTATTGGAAAACTAGGATGAGGATTTTCCTCAAATCAATGGATGAGAGTGTGTGGCAAGCCACAGTGACTGAATGGAACCCACCTACCACTGAAGTGATTGGGATCGATGGTTCAAAATCAATGAGAGTAACACCGTATTTCTCATGGATCACTTTTCAGAAAAATGAGAGTAATGTCAATGCAAAAGCACTAAATGCAATCACTTGCGCACTATCACCGGATGAGTTTAAAAGAATTATATCCTGTGATACTGTAAAGCAAGCTTGAGATATTTTAGAAATGACACACCAAGGTACTTCAATTGTCAAGAAATCTAAAGTCCAACTCCTCACAACCAAATTTGAAGAAATTCATATGGAGTAAAATGAAATGTTTATGGACTTTTATACAAGATTAAATGACATTGTAAGCTCTATGTCGGGTCTTGGCGATAAAATCACAGAAAGTAAAGTATGTGCAAAGATACTAGGCTCACTTCCTGAATGGTTCAACTCTAAGGTAACCGCGATCCAGGAACTTCGTGATATGGACAATATGAAGGTAGAAGAACTAGTTGGGTCTTTACAAACCTATGAATTAAATTTTAAAGATCTTAAAGGTAAATCTATCACTCTTAAATCTTCTAAATGTATTACTTAAGAAAATTCTGATTTAGAAAATTCTGAAGATGATATGGCGCTTTTAGCAAAAAAGTTTTACAAGATCTTCAAAAGTAAAAATAGAGTTGATTTTCAAAAATCAAATGATAAGAAACGACTTAAATCTAAATAAAAAACTTGAAAATCTTTGAAAGATAGTCAATGTTACAACTGCCAAGAATATGGGCATTTAGCAAACAAATGTCCTAAAAAGGAAAAACTCAAAAAAAAAGGGAATGTTGGCTACTTGGGATGAATCGTCTGATTCTAAAGCCTCTTCTGAATCAGAAGATTCTGAAACCGAGTCGGGCAATGAAGTTAAAGCTTTTATGACTCTAGCCAAGTTCGCTTTTTCATATCATGATGATTTAACTAGTGAAGAAAATCTGAATAGTGAACATGAAAATGAAGAAGATCTTCAAGATGCTTACAATGCCCTATACAAGGAGAGTTGTAAAATTGCCGTAAAACTAAAACTTCAAAAATAAAAGTTTTTAAAACTTAAAGAAAATTTTGAGTCTCTTGTTGTAGAAAAATCCCATATTTCAGACTGTTTTGACAAGACTAAATGCGATTTAGAATTCAAAACCTCCCTGATTAATAATCTGAAATCTGAAAATGAGAAACTTAAAAATGAAGTACCTTCTCTTCTGAGTTTGAAGGATACATGGAGGTATGCTCAATGTGATCTGAAGTTAGAAAAAACTTCTATCCGGATCTAGAAAATATGGTGATAGATCCGGGTTGGGCTATGATAAGAATATACCTTCTAAACAGAAGAATGCTCCTCCCAAGTTTGTAAGAGGAGAAACCTCAAACTCAAAAGGAAAAAGCACTAATCAAAGTTTTTCTAAAATCTTTTCAAAAATCTAAAAGCAACTATGTCAACTATAAAAATCAGAACCGAAATCCTTTAGCTAAAAAGATAGTTGATTTTCTTAAGGAGCTCTTAAAATCTAACTCAGTGGGTCATTACAAATACAAGAAGTCCAACTATACTTCTAAACCCAAAACAGTTATGAAATGGGTTCCTAAGGTTACTTGCTTAGTTGCCCATACCACTTTCAAAGCTACAAGTCATTTGAAGTGGTACCTTGATAGTGGATGCTCCAGGCATATGACAGGCGACAAGGCTTTATTCACCAATCTTAAAGATATGACTGATGGATTAATCACATTTGGTGATGGTAGCAACTGCAAGATTATTGGTCAAGGTACGGTTCAACTCTATAACCTCCCCTTATTTAAAAATGTTTTATATGTTGAGGGACTAAAACATAACCTGTTAAGCATATCTCAAATATGCGATAACAATCATAGTGTGAAATTTTCTAATAAATGTTGTGAAATTTTAAACAAAAAGGGTTCTGTAATATTAACTGGTCGCAAGACTTTTGAAAACTGCTATATTGTAAGCGATGGTAGCTCATCGAAACAATTGTGTTATATGGTCCATACTGATGAGACTGAATTATGGCATAAACGCCTTGGACATATACACTACCGTAATTTATACAAATTAAGCAAGAGAGAACTAATAACAGGTCTACCAAAATTACAAAAAGTAGACAAAATATGTGGTGAATGCCAGTATGGCAAGCAAACAAGGAGCTCTCACAAAAAGGTGAACTCCAATGCCACATCAAGACCACTCGGGCTTCTCCATATGGACCTTATAGGACCTACCAGGATGGAGAGTCGAGGAGGCAAAAAATACATACTGATAATCGTAGATGATTTTACCAAATTCACTTGGGTAGCCTTCTTAAGGGATAAATCAGAAACCCTTGATGAAGTAAAAAAGATTCTCAAACGGATCCAAACTGAAAAAGGCTCTCAAGTCTGTAAGATCTGTAGTTATCATGGATCTGAGTTTGGGAATAGGAGTTTTGAGAAATTCTGTAATGATCAGGAAATATTGCATGAATTCTCTGCACCCAAAACACCACAACAAAATGGAATTGTAGAAAGGAAAAATAGAGTGCTTCAAGAAATGGGAAATGTAATGTTGAATAGTATGAAGCTCCCTAGAAATCTTTGCGCTGAAGCCGTAAATACTGCATGCTATATTATCAACCGAGTGTATACATGTAAGTCTGATAATAAAACTACTTATGAACTTTAGCTTGATAAGAAGCCTGCCATCAAATACTTTCGAGTTTTTGGTAGCAAGTGCTATATTTTACGTGACTGTGAAAATCTGGGAAAGTTTGATATAAAGAGTGATGAAGGGATCTTCTTAGGATACTCTTTAAACAGTTGGGTATATCGTGTTCTGAACAACAGGACTGGTGTGATTTAAGAGTCCATCAATGTAGTCATTGATGATCACTTGAATACACCTTCCACAAGTTCAGATAATGATGAAGTTCTTTTGATTGAAAAATCAGATACTTCATCAAATCAAGTTAATTCTGAACTAAGGACTGTCAAAGATCATCTAACCAATCAGATACTTAGAAACCCTCTCACTGGTGTGCGCACTCGTAGACAATTAGAAGACATATGTAACTACATGTGTTTTACATCCCAGATTGAACCGGTAAATGTAAAAGAAGCGCTTTCTAATGAAAACTAGGTAATAGCTATGCAGGAAGAACTTAATCAATTTGTTCAAAATGATGTTTGGTATCTTGTTCATAGACCTAAAGATAAATATATTATTGGAACAAAGTGGATTTTTAAAAATAAGTCTGACGAACTTGGTAATATTATTCGAACCAAGGCAAGACTGGTTGTTCAACGGTACACTCAAATAGAAGGCATTGATTATGATGAAACCATTGCCCTAGTTGCTCGCCTTGAATCAATCAGACTTTTCGTATCCATTGCATGCTTTAAAAAATTTAAAATTTATCAAATAGATGTAAAGAGTGCCTTTTTGAATGACGATTTACATGAAGAAGTATATGTTGAACAACCTACAGGGTTTGAAGACCCTAAGCTTACTGATCATATATATCGTCTTAAAAAGGCTCTTTATGGTCTAAAACAAGCTCCCAGGGCATGGTATGAAAAATTGACCAAGTTTTTACTAAGTCATAATTTTTAAATGGGGAGTGTCGATAAGACGCTCTTTGTTAAGAAACATAACGATGATATTTTAATGGTTCAAATCTATGTTAATGATATTATTTATGGATCAACATGTACTAACATGATTGTTGAGTTTGCAGATTTAATGAAATCTAAATTTGAAATGAGCATGGTTGGGGAATTAAATTATTTCCTAGGGTTGCAAGTAAAACAACAATCTGATGGTATTTTTATTTCTCAAACCAAGTATGCCTTGAACCTGATTAAAATGTTTGAATTTGAATATGTTAAGAATTTTGATACTCCTATGAGTACAATTTTGAAACTCTCAAAAGATTCTGCAGGTAAAAATGTGGATCTAATATTATATCGGAGTATGATTAGTAGTTTACTGTATTTAACTGCTAGTAGACCTGATATCGCTCTAAGTGTTGGTATTTGCGCTAGATTTATGCGATCCTAAAGATATCGCACTTGATTGTCAGCGAATTATGAGACATGTGCTTAAGTACTATTAATCTAAACGAGTCTCTGGTATCCACTTGAGACTATTGTTCAAAATTAAAAATCCGGGTACTCGGATTGCTTGTTATTACTTGTAATCCTAGATGATAGAAATTAATCAACCATCTATTCGAGAATGGTTGCATTTTATAATCGAAAATTGTTTATGTTATCTTAGTTATTAGCATATGAAACAAAGTTCTATATCACTTTCAACGGCTGAAGCATGAATTATATCATGCATTTGGATCGCACTCAAATTGTTTGGATGAAACGTATGCTAAGTGATTATAGAGTTAAACAGGATTCTATATTATTATATTGCGATAATTCCAGTACCATAAATATTTTAAAAAATCCAATTCAGCATTCTCGTTCCAAGCACATTGACATTAGATTTCATTATATTCATGAATTAGTAGAAGAAAAGGTTATATCTTTGGAATATATCCCTATCGAGAATCAACGTGCTGACATTTTCACTAAACCGCTCGATAAAAGTAGGTTTAACAAATTGAAATTTGATCTTGTTATGTGCATTTTAAAATAATTATTTATGCCTATTTATATCATATTATATATATTTCGTTTAGATTTCAAATTTTGTAAAATATGCTGGAAATCAGATTTTTGGTGGTACTCGACCAGTTGAGGATTTCCTCGACCTGTCGTGACACGACTAGTTGAAGAAAGCCCACGACTAGTCGTAAATCACGCTGTTTGACTTAAATTGCAAAAAATTTCATTTCTTCCTTATTTCAACTTCCTTCTCCAACAAGCCGATGCCCGACCAGTCGAACCCACCTTCCAAATCCGTCGAGGTTAGTATTCCATTTACTTATTTCTTGTGGATTTGTGCCAAGTTTGCTTCTATTTGTTACTTGAAGTTGTCTATTTCTAATTTTGTTGAGATTTGGAGTTTTTCTTCACCCAAATCTGATTTGAGAAAATCCATTTATCAATCCATTGCAACACTTTGTTTCCTTCATATCTTTGTTACATATGGCATCTAGAGGTAGAAAGACAACATCCCGTGGTCCATCTTCTTCCAAATATACTCCTATTACCAAGCGTCATCTTCGGTTCTACGAAGAAGATCCATCTTATGTACGGGACATTAGATTGAGGAATGTTATTGTAGAACATCCTGTTTCTGTAGATCATGTTGCACCGTATGATATCCTTCGTATTCTTTAAATTATAGGTTGGGATAACTTATTGCATTGGGGTGGGCCAACATACCGATCCATTGCCCAGTCCATGTTCACTTGCATAAGTGAGCTTTCGTTAGAAAATTTAACTTTTAAAATAACCACAAGAGAAGGACCATTTGACGTTGATCGTCATTTGATTTCAGCTCTTATGAAAATTCCTGTGAATGATGAGGGCATTCCCATCCATATCTTATCTGAAAAACCCTCAGAAACTGAAAAACGTATGCTCACTAGATCCTTATGTAATTTGGACGTACATTGGACGCATAAGGGAAATGCGCACCCCTCAAAGTTTCTGTTACCTAAATACAAAGTTCTTCACAAAATCTTTGTGTCTAACTTGTATCCTCGATCGGGTAATAAATCCAAATTGACATCCTTCATGGTTCGTGTTCTTCATTACATTGCCAGAGGTGTTCATGTTTGTTTACCATCCTTGATTTGTCACTCCATTATTCAGTTTTGACTCTATCCAGGTCACAGTGACATCCCTTTTGCTTATTTGATGACTGTATTGGCTACACATATGTTAGTCGATATGCTTGTTGGAGAGGCCCCGATCCATCATTTGATATTTAACAATTCTAACCTTAATAAGACGAAGCTGGATTTACTTCCTGGCCAAGGTGATGGTAATGGTGGTGCTGAAGCTGGAAATGAGGAGGATGCTGGTGATCTTCCTCATGATGACATTAACATGGATGATATTTTTGAAGAACTTGAATCTGATTTTGTTAATGATCCAGATTATGAGCCTTCTGAGTTTGATGCGCGTTTATGTGCATTGGAGGAGAAGGTTGAGAATATGTATATTTTTAATGTCACGCAGTTCAAATATATGCACAAATATCTTAGGCATTTGAACAAGGGCATGCATCAACTTGATCCTTCCATCCCTACTCCTTCATTTGGCTCAAATTAGTTCTTTTTATTCTACTGGACTGTAATAACATTGTTACTCTTCTGCTCTCTCTGTTTATGAGATTGTTACTGCTTTTAATACATCTCTGTTTATGGATTATTATTTTTTTACTCTCTCTTTCATTTTAACTCATTTGCCATTTGATCCTTGCTTCTTTTGTCCTATTGTGACAAAAAGGGGGAGAATGGATGTCTAATGGATGTCTATGGTATTAGATTTATGTGATGTATGTTACTCAGGGGGAGTATGTGCAGGTATGTGCAGAGGTGGACTATATGTTGAATTGATTATGAATGTGGGCCAGTTAATAATAACCGGTGCATGACTCTTTAACCATATATTCTACTTTATGTAATATATCTTGAAAGTGTGTTTTGTCACTAATTTGACAAAGGGGGAGATTGTAAGTGCTATGGTTGAAAGCCCCTTTATGTTGTTAAATTTGTGGTGCCAAAAACACTGCTTATACTTTGTGAAATTACATAAATGCAAATGCTTGAGACACAGTATGGATGAAGCAAGTCTCAATGTATGGATGTTGACTACATTAGTGAAGCACAATGCTCAACTTAAGATATGTCAAGCCACGACATTATCTCGCAAGATCGACTTTGAAAGATAAGACATGTTTACAAGTCAAGACTCGAGAATGTTCAACTGAATTTACAAGTTACAAGTCAAGATTCAAGATTGCGTAGTTAAAGCTTTTAAGGAAAAGATACATCAAAATTTCAAGCTTCACTTTCTTTAAAGGTTACATATCTTAAGGGTTCAATGTCATATCTTAAGGGTTCAATGTTCTTACTTCACTATTAAGGTATGTTTGACCTTTAGAGTAGGTCATTTCGGATACATAATGCAAATGTTTTATATTTGAGAATCTGGTCTGCTCTAAGACTAGTCCTGGATCTTTCTCGACTAGTCCTAACACTGCTTCGACCTGTGTAAGAATTTCCTGGACTAGTTGTAAGTTTGTTGCAAAAATTTAAAATTTTTTGTTAAGCTTCGACCAGTCCTGGGGTTTGTTTGACCAGTCGTATGAACAATGTCGACTGTTCCTTCGACCAGTCGTGAACCTACGACTCAAACTACGGCGATGTATTTTTCTTGGCTTCGACTAATCGTGATCAACCTAAGACCAGTCGAAGGTGTCCTTCGACCAGTCGTAGACTACCTACGGCTAGTCGTGAAACTGCCTTATCTTATCGCGCTCAAATTTTTAAATATCCATTGGTTCTAAGACCAGTCATAGTAATCTCTGAACTAGTCGAAGATTCAATTTGTTCACTTATAAATAGAGCACGAATCTCTGAATATTGAGGACATCTGAAGTAATTGTAATCTGGCCTTATGAGAGATAAGTCTGTGCTCCATTTTAAGCTAAGTGTGCATATTTAATATTCTCTTTCTTTAGCGTTTTAAATTGATTTTGTTTCTTGTATTCCAATCTGATCTGAAAAGAGGAAGTGTTATTTTCCTTTTTCTGAAATCAAAATCAATTAAAGCTAGCCCATTTTGGTTTAATTTAAAATTTATTAGAACCTAGAACCATTATAAAGTGAGTATTGGACATTGAACTTTGACATTCGAACCTCTACTCTGACTTGGTTCTTCCGAGCTGCTACAAAGGAGACATTCAGGTATTTTACATTATTGTAATTTACATTTTATTTTTGATTTTTTTAAAGATTAAGCTAGAAAAATCTCATTGTGTTTAGTTATCTGAGGAGAGCCAGAAAACTCTGAAATTGTGGGTTTTTGGATTGTGTAAGCCCAAGTTAAAAAGACACAACTGTGAAGGTTTTAGGTGAATCTTTGAAACCTATTTTGATAATGAACGCTAATATCCCCTGTGTGAAGATATTAGGAGTGGAGTAGCATTCTGTGTGGTTGTTATTTAACAGTTCGTGAACACACAGGCGAACCACTATAACTCCTTATGTATTGTAGTTTGAATGTTTGCTTAATTTCCTATCTTTTATCATTCAAGTTGTGGAATGTATGTGTGGATGTGAATGTTGTAATATTTACATTTCAAGCATAGTGGGGAATGTTGTAATAATTTAGAATTAAATTCTTGCAAATTTTTAATTCTTTGCTATTTATTTATTCCTCTTTAGTTTAAGTTTTTGATACAAAGAACGTTCTAGAAATAAGGTTGTCCTGCCATAAACCCTTGGTTTTTATGGTGTAAAGTTGTCCTTAGAACTGTATTTGTTTCAATCTCTCAATACTTGATTATTGAGGCTGCTTTTCATTTTAAGCATTGTGAATTGATTTATTTTATTTGGTTATCATTTTTCCGCTATTATAGTCTAAATTTGGCTTAGTCCTATTCACCCCCCCCCCCCCTCTAGGACATATAGCTTGGCCTTTTCAGGTAGTATACAATCTAAAAATTGGGCCAAACAATGGTTGTAGTTTGGGTCGAAACCATGTCAATCCATGGCTGCATTTTGTGCTGAAACAAGGCCAAAATTATACCTCTGTTTTGGGTCGGGAGCAAGCCAAACAATGGCCGAGTTCTAGGTCGAAACTGTGGCAGAAACGGGCTCTGTGTAGTGTTGGGTTTTGAAGCTCAGAAAGGCCATGAAATGGCCATGTATGGGGCCTAAAATCAGGCCGAACAGGGGCAGTATTGTGTGAAGAAAACAAACGTAGATATGGCTCTGTGTTGGGCTGGGATCAGGCCAAATGATGGCCAAATTCTGGGTTAGGATTGTGGCCAAAAGTAGGCTCCTAAACAAGCTCTGTATCAAGCTGAAATGGCCAACAAGTAGGCCATGGTTTGAACTGAAAATCGGGGCCCTTTTCCATCCTTCACCATGGCTATGCAACGGGCTGAAAACCCACCTTTCTGGTTGCATAAGTGGACCCAAAAACCAAACCTCAAGCATACCTTGGTGCGGGCCGTGTATATGCTGAAAGCAGCCATCAGTTGGGCAATGTTGAGAGCTGGTGCAGGGCTCTTAAAGTGGGCCCTGGACCAAGCTGGAAACCAGTCCAGAACTGGGCTTGAAATTAGCCCAAAGCTGGGCCAGTAACAGCATGAAAACAGGTGGGCCACACCATGTATAATAGTGGGCCGCACCCTGTTTAAAACAGGTGGGCCACACCATAAATAACAGTGGGCCGGACATTGTTTAAAACAGGTAGGCCAAACCATAAATAACAGTGGGCCGCACCCTATTTGAAGCAGGTGGGCCACACCATGTATAACAATGGGCCACACCCTATTTGAAACAGGTGGGCCACACCATATATAATAGTGGGCTGCACCCTATTTGAAATAGGTGGGCTACACCATATATAACAATGGGCTGCACCCTGTTTGAAACAGGTGGGGTACACCATATATAACAATGGGTAGCACCCTGTTTGAAGCAGGTGGGCCACACCATAAATAACGGTGGGCCACACACTAACAGTAGGTGGGCCACACCACACTAAGGATAGGTGGGCCACACACTAATGATAGGTGGGCTGCATGTTATTAGTTGATAGGCTAAATCTGGGCTAGTAACAACCCACTTTGCAGGGTCACTACTACATGCCAGTGGATAGACCTAGCCTAGGCCCAATTCGGCTCTCAATGAATAATGGGTTTGGGCCCAAAGATGGGTCACCAGTTTTAACAAGAGTCTAATGGGCCTAGCTACCTTAAGTCGAGCCTAAATAGCCTTATACATGAAACCTTCCACATCTCACCAATTGTCCATATACTGGAAGCTCTAAGGACTTACTGTCTAATGCGAACAAACTTCTCTAGGGAACTATTTGAGCAGAGTGGGACCGCTAGCTTCTCAAGGGAATTCGTATCAAGGGACGCCCTACAACTTGTCTGGTGATAATTTTCTTCCCCTTGAGCTTTTCATTTTTAAACTAGATCAAGAATAGTCTTTGCTATAGTTACTAATGATCCCTCAAGGGTGGGTGATCATTCAACCTGTTTAATTAGCTGTATGCCTCATAGTTTAGTTACCACTGGTTAGCAATCGTATGCATATTTTTAAGATGGGTCAAACCCTTAATCTATGTTGACAAATTTATCACATGTTCCTGGAACCTGTTAAATCACTAATTAGCTTAACTTAGAAGCATGACTTGGATTTACTAAAATACTTGATTGTTAAATTGAGATTCACGCTTTAGAACTTGTTAAGTTAGGATTATAGGATTCTTGAACTGATTGTATACATGAGGTTTACTTTGATTATTAAAGCATATCTAAATCTCTATAAGGTTATACAGGTTGTAAAACATTCATTACTTGAAATCTCTCTATGAAGACTCCTATTTAAAGAAAGTTCGTGCTTAAGATGCAACCGAACTAATTATGATTAGACTTAACCCTTAACATGGAGGTTATGAATCATGACATGTGATTCATGGGGTTCACCATCTATAGAGTGATTCCGTTTACCTGATTAAGGAATGAACCTTGCGACATTTGCCATCATCGATCTTTACTTGTATTGAATCATGCATACTGCCTCATTTAGTTGTTGTATTTAAATGATTTCAACACTTCATTCCTAGTCAGCGTACGGTGGTGGTCCCCTTATCTAGAGAATTGATTGGCCACATGTTAATCGGTTCTTTGCACACCCTAAGGCGGTAGCCTCATGAGCCGGGGATGGTGGTATGGGACCTATGCCCGAGTTGTCAGCCTACGCTGGCAACTAGCACCTGTAGTGACCTTTTAGCATGTGCAAATTGCCTGGGTGTAATTGGGCTAATAACGTGTTAGTTAATCATGCATACATGGCATAGACCAACATCTATTTCTATCATACGTGATATACATATTTATCCGTCTGGATGTTTTTTCTAGGACAGTGATTTCATGGGTGATGAGCCCAATGTCCATCTTGATGTTTTATCCGGGACAATGATTGCATGGGTGACGAGCCCAATGTTCACATGAATGAGCATCCCTGGGGCAATGATTACATTCACGCATTCATGCACACAATAAGATTGCATTTGTTATGTTTTGGATTGACTGTACGTTTTATGCTATTTTTGTCTAGGGTGGTAGTGTGTAATCTTGAGGGGTGATCACACTGAGCTGGCCACTCATTCATCAATATTCAACCGTATAGAGGATACAGGGGCCGATGGACTCGTAGCAGATCCGGAGGCAGCTACAGTCAAGGAGGAGTCTTACAATGAGGAGCCGTTGCTTATTTTGGATTAAATCAGTAGACCATTTGTTTATTACCATTTTAGTACATTTAGAGATTTGAGGTTTTGTATATGGGCCCCAGCTAAGTGGCACTAGATATTGTTTACATTTTGATTGTATCTATACTACACTTAATTCCGTAAATTGCACTTTGATTTGGTTTGATTACCATTTAGGATTATCAGTTAACACCCGAGTTTTTAGGAAAATGAGTCATATACTCGGGTTTGAAAACCAGGGTGTTACAATATTCCACCCCTCTCCTTTGATTGAGCGGGCTTAGAGGTGGTGCTCGATTTTGAGGAGACGTCCCATGATTGTGCGTTTTCAGCAAGTCTATCCAAATAATCCCACACATCATCGACATTTTTGTTCATGAATTCCCCATTGCATATTGTCTTGACCAATTAGCACATGGAGGATGTCAATCCATCATAGAAAAAGTGTGTAATGCGCCATGTTTCAAAATCGTGTTGTGGGCATGAATTGATAAGATCCTTGAACCGCTCCCAACATTGGAAGAATGTTTCATCTTCCTTTTGGGTGAAGTTCATGATTGACGTTCTGAGGGTGTTCGTTTTATGGTGTGGGAAAATTTTCTTTATGAACTCCCTTGTCATATCGTTTCATCTACTAATAGATCGAGGACGTAGCGAATGCAACCATTTCTTAGCTTTCTCTTTCAAAGAAAAGAGAAAGTGTTTCAGCCTGACTATGTCATCAGACACGTTAGGAAAACATAAAGTGGCTATGATCTCATCAAACTCTTTCAAGTGTAAATATGGATTTTCATATTCAAGTCCATGGAATTTTGGAAGGAGTTGGATCACCCCTGGCTTGATATCCATATGTCCCGTATTTTCTAAAAAAATCATACATGAGGGCTTGCTCACCCCTGCCGGTTGTAAATAATCTCATAAAGTATGAGGTGGGGGTGCTTGATGCACCTCATTCTTATCCCGGATTTCCTCAACCCTAGGTTGAGGTGGATTTGGAGGTTGATTGGCCACTACCAAAAAATCGAGTAAAGGCTATGGACTTTGAAAGCTTTTAATCCATAGCAATTTAGCTACAGATTAAATCCATAGCTAAAGCCTAATTGGTCTGTAGCTAAAGCATACCTCCTCACCTAAACCTTATTAAACATAGCTGGTGCTTAAGGGGCTCCATGGGGTCCATTGGAATATACGTGTTTGATCTAAGCCGTCCATCAATTCTAATATATAATTTTAGTGGATGAGCTCAAAAATTATGTAGATTAAATGTGTAAGTGGACCACACCATAAGAAATAATAAAAATTAAATTTCTACTGTTAATATGTTATGTGGTCTCCTTAATGATTCGATCTGACTCATTTTTTGTATTATCACTTAAAATAATAATTTAAAATTAATGGAAGGAGTGGATATATAAAATGCATCACAGTGGGCCCCACGGTCCTAAAACTCAAACGTCCCAAAGGGGCCGTCCGTCATGCACCCCTCCAAAACCCAAAATGCCCTCCCAAAACCCAAAACCCGTCCATCCGCCCTTTTCTCCCGCGCGTAGTAGACGAAAACCTCTCTCTCTCCCTCTCTCTCTCTCTCACACTCAACCTCTCTCTTTCCCTTGCCCTCTCTCGACCTCCCGTTCTCCCCAACCCTCTCTCCTTGTCTCTTGGCCGCATTCCCCTCTCTCTGTTTTCAAAACCCCCTTTCGCCGTAAGAAGGAGAAGGAGAAGGAGAAGGAGAAGGAGAAGGAGAAGAAGCACGGTTAGTCTCTTTCTCTCTCTCTCTCTCTCTCTCTCTCTGTTTCTGAAATTTGTTACGTTTGGATGCTCAATCCTTCAATCCCTATGATTCCCTATGAATGGAAACTGATCATGTCGCCTTGAATCCTTCAATCCCTATGCATTCTTTCAATCTTTCAATCCGCATTTCCCTCTCTTTGTTTCTGAAATCTAAAAATGCTTTGTGGGCTCCACCATAATATGTGTATGCAGGCCATTCATTTTTTCAGCTCATTTTAGGGCTAAATCTCAGGTGGACCACACCGTAGGAAACTGTGGTGATTGAATGCCCACCATTAAATATTTCCTAAGGTCATAAGAATCCCTCATTTTGTGATTTTTGAATTTTTTTTAAAAGTGTGTTTTTGGATTTGTTGTCATATACACAATAATGTTTGTGTATGTGCTTGTTTGCTTTTTTACATCGTGGGTTATTCTATAGGTGGGTAGTTGGGTGTTTGTAGTATTGAGACTAAAACGTCTGCCCTATTGGCCGATATGTTGTGTGCCTCATGCGATGAACATGTCCCTTACATAGGACTCCCATCTCATTCACTTTGTTATGTAATTTCTATTTGGTATTTAGTTAATCATAGACGATGGGATGTTTCATTTTCTATTTTGTTTGTTTAATTGATACTTTAGTAGTGCATGCTTGATACACAGGCACATTGAATGAATTGTGGAGTTGTGAGTCGGTTCTGTTGAGCATTTCTAGCTCTTTTTCATCTACTATAGTTTTTCGGGTGTTTTTCATTTCTGACCATCCAATAATGTCCCTCCTATCCAATGATCAGGTACCCAAATAAGAATGATTGTTGTTCATGATGGATCTAAATTGGCACATGGATCATCTACTACCCTCTGCCAGAGTATCAAATTTTTCTCTTTGGGTTGTAGCATGTAGCATACAAGTATTCAAAATAAACTGCCCAAATTCAATAATTTGACTATCGGATTGGTGGACATTTATTGGATGGCTAAAAAATATCCAACAGTGATATTTCCACAAAACAGTGTACCCGAATCAGAGGTTGGGATTGTTCGGCCAATTTGATCTTGAGATTGTGACTTCGCGATAGAAGTCAACGAAAATTGAGATTTTTATATTTCTTTTGTTATTTTCTTACTTTTTGAATTTGGGTTGGATTTGTTGTTTGACTAATGTTCTTCTTTTGGGTAATGGGTTTTGGTCTTCGTTGCAGTTTTGGGTGGTTTCAGCTGAGGTTTTTTTTTTTTTTTTGTGGTATGATGTTGAATTGGGTTGTTTCTATATCTGTTTGGTTTTGATTTTTGTTTGTGTAGTAGGAGTGTTCGGGTGCTGGATTGAAACAAGAATGCTGATTTGGTCACACATTTTATAATGTGAAAGGTTTTAAGTAAGTGTTGATTTGCTATATTTGGCAAGGATTTGCTATATATGGCAAGCATTCAATCCTTGAATAGTATAGTCAAGTCTTTATCTTGAATTTTTATTCAATTGGATTTGGGTTGTCTTAGCTTAGGTAAAAGAGATCCAGAGAGAGTTACAGTGGGTACTTTGTAGAAGCATAAATAAAGAGGTTTGGGTTGGAAAATTCATGTGTCATTTCTTTTAGTTTCTTTTCTTTTTTTAGTGAAGGAAGTTTTCTCTTTTTTCAAACTATTGCTTCTAATATAGTTGAACGTGAATTTCTTCGCTCCCTTTTTTCCTACTATATAGAGAATTGTCTTTGTTTCCCAATCCCTACATGAGGACACTGGAATTTTCCTATATGCATTGTTTGTAAATAGTAGAGTCTATGCTTTGATTCTTATGGTTTGATCCTTTTTTGGTTTCAGGAGATCAAATTTCACTATTGGTGGATTTCTATAGAAATGTTTGCTTTGGTTCTTTTACTCATAATGCAACATAGTTCAGTTTATTTGGTGCTTTCAAGCTTGATGTAATGTAAAATGATTGTTGAAGTTCTTGATACAAGACCATTTGCTGTTTTGGCATCTGCTTTGAAAAGCTTAAAGAGTATCACAAAGCCTATTTAATTTGAAAATCTCAAGTATCTTAATGTTCCTAATGCTTGTTCTACCCATTTAATTTGAAAATCTCAAGTTTTTCTTTTTTATCACCGCATGGCCCAACTGATGGAACTATCAGATTTTTCACATGTTTAACATACCACTATGTGTGTGGATGGTATGGCCCGACGTGCATGTGTGCTAACATTATTGACAAATTCTAATCTTACGTGTCTATCTAGTTGTATGATGATAAACTCTAATGTGTACAAATCAATTCAATTCTTGAAACAGAATTCCAGGGCCACTAGACGAAAGAAATCTAATCCTAGGAATTGAGTTTAGTTCAACCAAATAGCAAATCTATGATCTCAAACTTCTAGGAAGTAATTGTTTCACAATCACAACCAATTCCACAAACAATGGATTCTACTACTGAATGGGTCATTTAGAATTGGCATCTTTCTTTTGAATTTTAATGTACTTTTATTATTCGATTATGTTTTCTGGCTACATGGACAAAAGGTCCTACACAAAGAGAACATGACACTTTCATTTCATACTTTGTGTTTTTCACATTTAAGTATCTTTAGAATCGACAAATGGTTTTTTTTTTTTTTGGCACAACAAATACTAAAGCTACTACAGTCACCTTGAAGCTTTGATACAACATGATAGACAAGAGAAGGATAAGTTAATGTAAATTTTCAAACTGAAATTTCATTAGAACCTCTCATTTGTGCAGAAATCATTGTAGAACTTGGTATGGGGCACACCTTTTCAATTGTATCAACGTTGAAGTGACTATGACACTTCAGAATCTTTAAATATATATCCTTTGCTTTTTGCATGTCGAAAGCCCTCATTTGAAGAAAACTCTTGGTTTTTAGAGTGAAATAATTCAGAGAATTCCATACAACATTCATTTTCCTGTGATACAACAACAACAAAGGTTGTCGTAGATTGACTTGAGGTGATTCAAAATTCTGCTTTCATTTGCTCTGCATCCACTTCTTCATTTTCTTTTTTCTTTTCTTTTTTATGTTGAACAATAATGAAAGCATTATTGTGAAAGAAATTTGTAAAGAAAGAAAAACCGGACAATCTGGACCCTCTCCATCAGGTCCAGTCCACCCTTCCTCTGCTACCATGCAATATAGTCCTAAATATCCATGGTTGGACCTATCTTCTATTCACGATCTGATTCATCCATTTTTGAATGCCATCAAATGGATGGTTTGGATCATCTGTTTAATAATGGTTCTTTTAGTACAACCTATGAAGAGTGGACTAGACCTGATGGACAGTCCCTAATCCTTGTAGGAGAGATGGATACCAACAAGTCCATATGCAACTATGTACATAGAAAGGTTCCCATGCACTTAACCCACTAGATCATTTCTCAATTAATGTTTTTACCAATCACAACTTTTTATTTCACTCACTAAATGGGGCATTAGGAATTTTGGGCAAAAGATGGCTCCAATGGGTTAGATGATAAATAACCAAACATAGTATCCAAATGGCAGCCTGGCCTTCATTCCTTCATCCCTTCCTATGGATTGGTCCATTTTGCAGATTTTCATTTCAACGAACGAAAATTATTTAGAATTATTTCTAACCACTGATTTCCATTTCAACGAATGAAAATTATTTCATTATTCCATAAAGAAAGATAAAAATAAAAAAAAACTGAAATCTAAGGTTCAAGAGTTTTAAATTTTTGTTTAGAACAAACACAAATCATGCAATCTTGAAATAATGTGAACACTCCTGATGGTAAGCATGACACTTGGTTTCGAGTAGTTAAGTCAATGAAGACACATCATGATTAGAAGTGGCATTGCATAAATGAATCATCAGAATTAGAACAGTGTGATGATGCAGGTCCATGAAAGAAAAATGAAGCATACACTTGAGATGAGGGAAACAAACCTGAAATAACTGTCAGGAAAAACCAATAGATCCAAGGAAATTTCATTGTTCTTGGGAAGATTCAAGAGTTCTATTTGGACTTGGATACCTTTTAAAGCATTTTATAAGCCTCCAACAATCAATTAGCAGCAGGGCCAAATCCATGCAACTGAGGCACTTCCATCATGTGTGTTCAAGGATGAATTTCCTACAAACCAATAACATTTGTTAAAAACTTCATTAAGCACATGAGAAAAGAGTGATAAGATTGTAAATAAGCAGAAACAAGAAACGAGTAACATGATGGAGAAAGAAGGAAAACATTTAGATATTTCAACTAATTCAGCTCAACCAAACCTTTGATCTCTGCATCTGAAATTCTAGAATGTCATAGATTTTGTTTTTTAGAATGTCAAATCAGATCAACCAAAGCTCTGATCTCTGCATCTGAAATTTTACAGAAATAAACCACCTTAACATTTATCCGCTGCAAATACATCCAAACTGCTTCAGAAGCAGCATCAATCCACAATAAACAACTTCAGGATTCTCAGCAATATCTAACAGGGACCCCACATTTCCTGTCTGGCTATGGCTTCTCAATCTCTTTGATGCAGTATTTGGCCAAATTTTCAGTAACATCAGCTTAATTTTGTGCAACTGACATGTTGTTGTATGGATAGAAAACACATGGCCTAAATGTAAGAGAGTTCCATCTGTGGGTTAGTCAATGTGCTAGTTAAGAAAATGAGAGCATCATATCAAGCATAAAATGGCAATATCAGTACATGGGTAAAGAGGCATGTTGCCTCCCAAGTGGGGCAGCTGTCACACCATTTCCATAGTTGACACGGGAGGATGTGATGAGGTCGATCACCATATTCCTCAAGGGTAACTATTCTGAATCCACGGAGCTCTCTAGATTCCTCACAGAGTTTCCTTGAATCCACGATGAATAAAATAGAAATAAATTTTATTAAATTTGAAAATAAATTGATTAATGATAAAAAAAAAATTGAATTTACAATCCTTTAAATAATGAGCTCAAACCTAGGACAAAGTTTGAAATGAAAATCTCTTCTATAGTGAATGCTATGCCTTTCTTCCTTATGCGTGTTTTGGCCTTCTTGGTCATTTTAGGATTGGCATGTTTCTTTAGAACATTAGCATATTATGATCAATGCTTTGTTTTTGTGATTGCATTGCAGAAATGTCTTACATGAGAGATCCTCTTTATTCTTTAAACATATTTTCTGTTCTTAGGTCAACTAGAGAGAACATTCTTTAAATTTCTTTAAAATATGAGGTTATTCTGATAGTTTGATGCCTTAATTTTCACTTTAAATTACATAAATGTTTGATTCTATTTTGCAAGATATTGAGGAATTGCAAACTTGTGTTGTGTCAACATTTGTTCCATTAATCAATTAAATCTTTCCTTGCATGAATTGCCATCATTTCTTTGCTGGCAAGTCAATTCAATTGTACTACAAAATGCATCTTAGAACTTTTTGTTTCTATTCAATATTTTTATTTGTTGATTGAAACCTATTTGGTTTAGGGATGGAGTAAGCGAGTCCCAATTCAATCAAGTCCTGAACATTGAACTTGACCAGATCATCAAGGTACTCTTGCCTGCAGTGGCATTGCTCTTCGTTTTCTTTTCTTTCTTTTCTAAAATGCATAACAAATTCTTCTTGTATGTTTCAGGGGCCATCTGCACCTTGGAAGCATAACAAATCCAATATGTTCATATATACCTTCCTTGTGTGTTTCATGGGCCATCTACACCTTGGAAGCATATAATGGAAGGTAAGGAAAACCCTCGAGTTTCCTTCTTTGAATCATGAAAAGGTATTTGTGATGAACTCTATGCATTGACAATAGTAGGCATGCTTATGAGCAGGACATGCATAATTCCGTAAAAATTGATGGAGTAGACCCGGAAGTGCGTCGGAGCTATCCGGATGTTGAGCGGGGGTCCCTACAAGGTGTGAACCGCTGTTATGACCATGATGAAGTTGTCCATTTCCTATGGACAGTATTGGAGTGGCCTGGCTATTTGGACAGGCTGTGTTTATGTATTTGCTCGAAATTAATGGAGTAGACCCGGATGTGCATCGGAGCTATCCGGATGAGTGGGGGTCCCTGGAAAGTAGGAACCGCTGTTATGACCATGATGAAGCTGTCCATTTCCTATGGACAGCATTGGAGGGGCCTGACCATTTGGACAGGTCGTATTTATGTATTTTTTTAAAATTAATAGAGCAGACCCGGATGTGCGTCGGAGCTATCCGAATGAGTGGGGGTCCCTGGAAGGTCGGATCCACTGCTATGACCATGATGAAGCTGTCCATTTCCTATGGACAACATTGGCGGGGCCTAGCCATTTGGACAAACCATTTTTATGTATTTGCTCAAAATTAATATAGCAGACCTGAATGTGCGTTGGAGCTATCCGGATGAGCGGGGGTCCCTGAAAGGTGGGAACTGCTGTTATGACCATGATGAAGCTGTCTATTTCCTATGGACAACATTGGAGGGGCCTGACCATTTGGACAGGCTGTGTTTATATCTGTATTTGCAGGTACCACACCCTTAACCTAAACTATACCCTAAACCTATTCTCAATTCACTAAAGCTATAACCTATAACCTATAACCTAAACCTAACCCTAAACCAAAACCTATAACCTAAACCTTAATCTAAACATAAACCTAAACCTAAACCTATAACTTATACTTATAACCTTAACCTAAACTATAACCTTAACCTATAACCTAAACTTATAACCTTAACCTAAATCTATTATCAAATCCCAAAACCTATACTTACAACCTAAACCTAGTCCTTAACCTACACCTAAACCTATACTTATAACCTATAACCTAAACTTTAACCTATAACCCAAACCTTAACCTATAACCCAAACCTTAACCTATAAACTAAACCTATAACCTATAACCTATAACCTAAACCTATACTTAACCTTAACCTATAACTTAAACCTAAACCTATAACCTAAAACCTAAACCCAAACATAAACCCGATCCCGAACCCGAACCTGATTTCCTAAACCTAAACCTTAACCTACAACCTATACTTATAACCTTGACCTAAACTTATTCTTAAATCCCAAAACCTATACCCATAACCTAAACCTAGACCTTATCCTAAACCTAAACCTATACTTATAACCTATAACCCATAACCTAAACCTTAACCTATAACCCAAACCTTAACCTATAAACTAAACCTATAACCTATAACCTATAACCTATAACCTAAACCTATACTTAACCTTAACCTATAACCCAAACCTAAACCTATAACCTATAACCTATAACCTAAACCCAAACCTAAACCCGATCCTGAACCCGAACCCGATTTCCTAAACCTAAACCTTAACCTATAACCTATACTTATAACCTTGACCTAAACTTATGCTCAAATCCCAAAACCTATACCTATAACCTAAACCTAGACCTTAACCTAAACCTAAACCTATACTTATAACCTATAACCTATAACCTAAACCTTAACCTATAACCCAAACCTTAACCTATAAACTAAACCTATAACCTATAAACTAAACCTATACTTAACCTTAACCTATAACCCAAACCTAAACCTATAACCTATAACCTAAAACCTAAACCCAAACCTAAACCCGATCCTGAACCCGAACCTGATTTCCTAAACCTAAACCTTAACCTATAACCTATATTTATAGCCTTAAGCTAAACTTATTCTCAAATCCCAAAACCTATACCTATAACCTAAACCTAGACCTTAACCTAAACATAAACCTAAAACCTAACCTAAACCTTAACCTATAACCCAAACCTAAACCTATAACCTATAACCTAAAACCTAAACCCAAACCTAAACCCGATCCCGAACCCGAACACCTAGACCTTAACCTAAACCTAAACCTATACTTATAACCTATAACCTATAACCTAAACCTTAACCTATAACCCAAACCTTAACCTATAACTTAAACCTTAACCTATAACCTAAAACCTAACCTAAACCTTAACCTATAACCCAAACCTAAACCTAAACCTATACCTATACTTATAACCTATAACCTACAACCTAAACCTTAACCTATAACCCAAACCTTAACCTATAAACTAAACCTATAACCTATAACCTATAACCTAAACCCAAACCTAAACCCGAACCCGATTTCCTAAACCTAAACCTTAACGTATAACCTTAACCTAAACCTATTCTCAAATCCCAAAAACTATACCTATAATCTAAACCTAGACCTTAACCTAAACATAAACCTATACTTATAACCTATAACCTAAACCTAAACCTAAACCTTAACCTATAACCCAACCTAAACCTATACTTATAACCTAAACCTATTCTCAAATCCCAAAACCCATAACCTAAACCTAAACCTTAACCTAAACCTATAACCTAAACCAAAACCTATAACCTAAACCCGAACTCAAACCCGAACCCGAACCCGAATCCCTAAACCTTAACCTAAACATATAACCTATAACCTATAACCTGAGCCTATACTCAAACCTAAAACCTAAACCTAAACCTAAACCTATAACTTAAACCTAAACCTATAACCTATAGCCTAAACCTATAACCTAAACCCTAACCTAAACCATATAACCCATACCCTATAACCTAAACCTATAATCTAAACTCAAATCCCTAAACCTTAACCTATAACCCAACCTAAACCTATACTTATAACCTAAAACTATTCTCAAATCCCAAAACCTAAACCTAAAACCTAAATGTATTCTCAAATCCCTAAACCTAAACCTACACCTAATCCTAATCTCAACTCCCTAACCTAAACCTATAACCTAAACCTAGACCTTAACCTAAACATAAACCTATACTTATAACCTGTTACCTAAACCTAAACCTAAACCTAAATCTTAACCTAAACATATTCTCAAATCCCAAATCCTATACCTATAACCTATAACCTAAACCTATAACCTTAACCTTAACCTAAACCTAAAACCTAAATCTAAATGTATTCTCAAATCCCTAGACCTAAACCTACACGTAATCCTAATCTCAACTCCCTAACCTAAACCTAAACCTAAACTTGAAAACCCAAACCTAAACCTGATCCCAAACCCGAACCCGATTTCCTAAACCTAAACCTTAACCAATTCTCAATTCCCAAAAACTATAACATATAACATATAACCCCTAACCTAAACCTAAACCTAACCTAAACCTATAACCTAAACCTAAACTGAAACCTATAACCTTAACCTAAACCTTAACATATAACTTATAACCTATAACCAAACCTTAACCTAAACCTAAACCTAAACCTAAAACCTAAACCTAAAATCTAAATGTATTCTCAAATCCCTAAACCTAAACCTACACCTAATCCTAATCTCAACTCCCCAACCTAAACCTAAACCTAAACTTGAAAACCCAAACTTAAACCCAATCCCAAACCCGAACCCGATTTCCTAAACCTAAACCTTAACCTATTCTCAATTCCCAAAAGCTATAACCTATAACATATAACCTATAACCTAAACCTAAACCTTAACCTAAACTTATAACCTAAACCTATAACCTTAACCTAAACCAAAACCTATAACCTAAACCTTAACCTATAACCTATAACCTATAACCTAAACTTATAACTTATAACCTAACATTAACCTAAACCTAAACCTAAACCTATAACCTAAACCTAAAACCTAAATGTATTCTCAAATCCCTAAACCTAAACCTACACCTAATCCTAATCTCAACTCCCTAACCTAAACCTAAACCTAAACTTGAAAACCCAAACCTAAACCTGATCCCGAACCCAGACCTGATTTTCTAAACCTAAACCTTAACCTATTCTCAATTCCCTAAAGCTATAACCTATAACCTAAACCTATAACCTAAACCTAAACCTATAACCTTAACCTAAACCTAAACCTAAAACCTAAATGTATTCTCAAATCCCTAAACCTAAACCAAAACCTATAACCGACAACATTAACATAAACTTATAACCTAAACCTATAACCTACAACATTAACCTAAACCTATACTTATAACCTAAACATATTCTCAAATCCCAAAACTATAACCTAAAGCTAAACCTATAACCTAAACCTAAACCTTAACCTATAACCTATAACCTCTAACCTATAACCTAAACTCAATTCCCTAAACCTTAACATATAACCTAACCTAAACCTAAACATATAACCTACACTTATAACCTAAACCTAAACCTAAACCTAAAACGTAAATGTATTCTCAAATCCCTAAACCTAAACCTAAACCTAAACCTATAACCTACGACATTAATATAAACTTATAACCTAAACCATATGGTGAGACCATTCCTTGGGAAGTGGGTACTTGTGGCTACCGATGTTCCTCCTTGCGAAAATCATCCAGACGTTTATTTTGGCCCTACAAACCATATGGTGAGACCATTCCTTTTGTGTCAATTTCATTCCTCTTTGATTTTTTATTAATTCATTAAGAAAAAAAAGAAAAGAAAATGGTTATACATGATGTACTTCTTTCACTTTGTTTTTCTTTCCCTCAATGGTCATTTTGATTCATGAATGCCATGACTATTTGTAGGATGATGGAATATACGAAGCTGTTGCAGGAACTGACTTTGTCATTATTAGAGTTGCATTTCAAGACAACTCTTCAAAGTACTACATAAATGACCATGAGAGTAATTTTACAGAGGTCACTAAGAAATTGAAAGGAAAAGAGTGGACTTGGACAACAATCGATTTTTGATTCTTCAGGTGGGTGATGGCTGAAAAAGGCCTATGTACTTGTGAAAAAAATAGCATACCGTCAAAATATATCTTCTCTTTCAATTCTTTATCATTGAAATTTCAGGGTGAAGTCGAGCAAATTTCTCTAATGAAGCCAAATATTTGTATTTTCAGCATTATTGTAATTGTAATTGTAATTGATTGAATGAAGGATTGTAATTGATTGTAAGGATTGTAATTGATTGTAATTGTAATTGATTGAATGAAGGATTGTAATTGATTGTAATTGAATGAATGAATGATTGTAATTGATTGTAACGGAATGAATGAATGATTATGCAGGTGGTAATTGAATGAACAAATGATTATATATATTTTTTAATGTATGAAATAACTACGGATATTGACCGTTGCCGGTAATCTGACAACCGTAGCCATATTAAATTTGGCATATTGCTATGGTCTTTTAGCTACAAATAATATCTGTAGCTATTTATGCTTATAGCTATAGATATAATTGCTACGGATTATATCCGTAGCTATTGCAACCTATAGCTACGGATTAGATATAGGTTCCAGACCTACTGTTACGACATCTACGACTACGGTCATGCTACGGACTAGAACCGTAACCACAGGGCTATGGCCTTTGCCCATTTTTCTAGTAGTGGTTAGCAATAACTTCAGTTAACTCTATGGATCTCAAGTGGTGTCTATTCCTGTGATGGATAGATAACCCCTCAACCAATCCTCCTTCACTCAAGAGACGTCGAGTATTGTCACGGACCCACTTGGGCATGAAATACTCTCAGCCCTCAATTTCAAAATCTAACCTAAACCTAAAAGGAAAGAGGGAAATAGAAATCTATAAATAGAAAGAGAGAGAATTAGAAAGAAGTCACTAAATTAGAAGTTTCTATATTGGGATCCTACAAAAGAAAAAAGAAAACAAATTAGTTTCTAAAGAAGAAATAAGAAAGCAACCCAGTTTCTAAAAATAAATTAAGAAAGTTTCTAATTTTAAAAATAGAAAGGAAATTAGTTTATAAAAATAAATCACAAAAACCCTAACCCAAAAATAGAAAGTAAACAAACCCTAATCTTAACCTAATTCTAAAACTATTTAATCTCAGAAAAATGCAATTGTTAGTCCCTGGCAACAGTGCCAAAAACTTGTTCACAACCCCAAGTGTAGGGTCGCAATGTAGTAATAATATTAGTGAGACCGAGGTCGAATCCACAGAGACTAATCTTGTACGTTTCTGAAAGTAACTAGAACTAGAACTAGAAAAAGATGTGAATCTAAATCTGACTTAATTGAGAAAGTAATTGCGATTAAAGTGATTATAACTAACAAATTCAAAGGTGGTACCTAGGGTTTCCAAGGATCTACATGTAGAGATCAGGGAGCCCTCTTACTTAATTCAAATCACACGATTGGAATTGGAGTCCTATCTTATCCAATTGGAAGATATACAATTAAGATCAATCTGAAGCTTCCTTAACATAACTCTTAGTGGAGGAGAATTGTGATAAGTGGAAGAGATTCTATCACCAAACCATGCCAATGGGACGATGGCTAACAACAGGATTTACCAATTCCACAATCTCAAAATTAGGAAAGGAAGATACTCAAAGTTATTGCAAATCTACTGTAATTTAAGTCACAATAAACCATTAAGAACTGAAAGTATTCCTTTAAAATCAAACTAGAATCAAAGAAGCTTCAACATAAATATGAATCAAAGTAAAAGAAATATCTTATCACGCTACAAGCTTCACCTCTTAGCCTCAGCTAAGAGGTTTAGCCAACCATAGACATGATTGAACTAAAATCTCTTAAGAAAAGCATAAAAACAACTAAGGAAAATGAAGAAAAACTCTTGGCGATGACTTCTACACCCTTTTGCTTCACTCCTCAAACCCTAGAAGATACGTAGGAACGTCCTAGGGACTCCTATTTATAGTTTTATAACTCCAACTTTCGCACCGAGTTGGAAAAATCTGAAAATTACCTCAAATTTACACAGTCCGTGTGCTGTCTGCATAACCTTAGACGAGTCGAGGAAAACCTTTGACTGGTTGAGGATCGCGTGAAATTAAAAGTTCATGTTACTGGAGTTCGAGTTGAGGAATCTTCGACTAGTCGAGCAGGAGCCTTAGACTGGTTGAAGGAGGGCTTAGACTAATCAAAGCAGGCAGAGTTTTATGGTTCCTTTTCTTCACTTCAACTCTTCAATTCTCATCAGTCTTCACTTGGTTTTCTTGGATCTTTGGCATGTGAATTCTTCATTTTTGCTCTCATAAGATCTATCCTTGCTTTGGTGATTCTTGAGCGTTAAATCCATGCTTTTAGCATCCTTTTCAATCAAAGCTCTTAAATTCACCTTGCAACACAAACATGATTAAAATAGAACAGTAAGCATTGTCATGCTTATAAAACTAAGTAATAAATGGGGAATAATATGCAATATTTGATCCTCAACATCGGCCCGGGATGCCTCTTAAGCCTTTACGGCTGCCAACAACTTCTGGGCTTTCGCTTCAAGGTTGGCCATAGAAATGCCCACCTAGTGGTCAACCTCTTTGATCTGGCCCTTTAGGTCAAGCACGAGTTGCCAGATTGCGATGGTGGCAAGGCCCTCCTGCGATAAAAAAAAGTCGAGTTAGTAGGAAAATAGTAGAAGAGAACTATCCGACATTCTGATGACTGACATACTTTGATAGTTGGGGTTGTCATCTTCCCTAGGAGGTGATCTAGATGCATCGATAGCAGGGAGTTCACCTCTTCTTCGAGCACTAAGCTCCGAACCTAGTTGAGCATGATCAAGTGTCTTAAGATGGGCGAGGATGGTCCACCTACAACAACCCCCCAGGAGATGAGCTCTGGTGCTCAGAAGTACCATATGAACCCAGAGCCTCCTTGTCTCGAGCTTGCTCAACCCTTTAGGAGAGCATATCACAATCAACCACCTCTTACGACTGAGTAGGAGAGGCAACATCAATAGTAGGAGAGGCCTCAACTGTTGTGGGATTAACTATGGGCATAGCAGTAGCTCCTAAAGAAGCATGGGGAGCAAGAGAAATTATGCCTGAACGAGCATAAGGAGCAGGAGCAGGAGCTACTTTCTTCATGGTAGCTCTCAGCCTATCCAGATCAGTCCCAACTACAGCCCTCCTCTTCTTCGACAGAGAATGATCAGACATCTCTGTGAAAAAGTGAAGATTCAGTTAGAAAACTACCAACCAATAACAATGAGTTGTCAAATTAAGAAAATTACCACTTGAAGTAAGGCTGAATTGATGCAAAAGCTCCGAAGTGACCAACCTCCTATAGTCCCATTGATCAACAGGTCGTGATTTGGCAACCCCAACCTATTGCAGAAGATAGTCATAAAGGCTAGGCTGCAAGTTGGGAAAAGTTGCAGACAGAAACAATATGACATCAGTACCAAAAGGAAGTGAATGAGATGCCAGTACAATATCTTGGTATGTGTTCCGACCTGACATGGTGTAGGAGGTTAGGACTGAAGATGATAAGCCCTCCAACTCAGCCACTAGAGCCTCCCATTCTCTATATGTAAAAACCACCTGTCCTTCCAACCCTTGTTAGAAGACGGATTATTGGTAATAATGGCTTGACCCTTGCTTGACCAAGAAGACAAATAATTCCAGTCATGAGATCATGGGATACTGTTGGTTTGGTATAAGTAAAAGAGCTCATCCACTATGAGATTGGAGTTCCCGACCAACTGTTAGAAGATGCAGTAGATGAAAATAGCTTACCATACCGTGGGGTTCAACTGTCCCAAGGCGACTACAAGACAACAGAGAACCTCTCTCACTAAAGGAGAGAGAGGTAGAGGAAGACCTCAGGTAAAGAAAGTAGGATACAACGTGACCTCCCACTTAGGAGGCTAGCTTAGGGAAGGCGAAGACCTATTTGGCTGGGAAGACTATAGACTGACTTAAGAGTTTGCAGGTTGACCATGGTCAAATTTGACATGAAGGTATTACTTGTAACGCCCCGAATTTTCACGGTCCGAGTGTATACTTGTGTCTGAGAATTCCGGGTGTTAATAATGTTAAAATTGGATGCTTTAAAATCGCACCTTTTTTTTAAGTCACATCCAGTTACATTCACAAAGGTAACCATTCACGAGAGTAAAATCAACTGTATTTATTATTTCATTAGAGTAAAAAAGCATATAAATAACTGTTTAATGCCCTCTTAATGGGAGATTATTACAATATCAAAGTTGCAGCGAAAAATAAATAAAACTAATTGTGCACTATTCTTCTTCTCTATTTGAACCCATCTTCCATAGAACGGTCGTCGTCCTTTACCTTAACTTGTGATTCACCTGTAACATCTGTACGGTTGGAGAGGGTTAATGCCCTACTCATAGTGGTGGCTGTCGGTGGTTGTCCTTTAAAGTTTTCAACGATTCAACCGATTCACAAGAAATATAGAAGGGTTTTGATACATCTCGTACCCCACAAATACAAGTGGTATCGGTATGTGTAAACATTCTATATGACATGCATGCCTAGCAAAGTATGCACGGTCCATCACACTCAATGGTCATGATCATAATGTGGAAAGTAGTTTAAGGATATCCGGCTCGCCTTGCATTCTCACACTACGGAGATTCAACGGCACGTCCAACGTTAACGTGGTTTTATACAAACGTCTCAAGGCGACATAATAATGTGATTGGGGGACTTACGTGACACGATGTGCTCATAGAGTGACTATTTGCAACATCCAATTCCGAGAAGTGATGTAACATACATAACGATTTACTTATATCGATTGTGCACCACTTACCAACCCATGGGATTACATGCTGACCAAGAGGGCTGCTACCCATAACGCATTGCATCCACGATATTATATTGATCACTAGAAGTGGGATTTCCAACATAATACTTACGTTGTGTGATATAGGTGTAGTAACTAAAATTACGTAGCAATGATTTGCATAGTGAAGATAAATGGCATCAAAACTTGAAGCAGGTAAGAAAGGTGCAATCAAACAAATTAAGTTGCAAAATTTAAAGGAAAAACTCTCACCTCTTAAACTCGATCACACTCTAATATTGCTAGATTTGAATATATGCTTGTCATACCCAACTCTAGCATAATAAACATGATTCATACGGTTATATCATCCCATTGCATAGATTGTACGGTTAGGATCAATCTCAAACTATGGTTTAGTATAGGTGTATATTTAGGGCTAGGTTTGAAGTAGTTTCCAATCTAATTGATAATCTCAATTTGATTAAATCGTAGATCTTCACCTACCTTGATCCGCCAACGTTCTTAGTTCAACGAATTTGCAGTTCAGTGTGTTTTTACACTGAGTCGACTTAAATTTGAACTCAAATCCTATCGAAACACTTGATGCATAATATAAAGTAGGAGGAAAATTGCTATGTGGATCTTACCAACTAAGGTGGCTAGCTGGAATCATTCCAACTCGGACACAACTCGTTGCTGGACTCACTGATTTCACTATGTCGACCTACAAGTTCCCTTTCTCTCTTGTTTCTTTCTCTTTCCTTCCTCTCTCTCTTTTTTTCTCTGCTGCTGTGATTTGTTTTACTAATGAAGCAGTGTTTTTATAATGGCTACAGAGAGTCATCTTGGGAGTAAACTTGTCGGTCGACACGGTTCTAGTCCATGTGCAGCTAGCGTGCGGAAAATGGTTTGTGCCAGCAGATTTATACGTTGCTTGATATTACTGTTATGACCTCAATTGTTGTTTTATCTCTTCCAGTTTTTCAATTTTAGGTGGGCCAACAAATGAATGGTTTTGATCATGGAAGAGTGTAGCCTTAACAATTGACGACCAACGTGTAAATGTAAAAGATGACTATTGCTTTAATGGTAAATTTCATTCCTGCCGGTTTCCCTTCAATCTGATTTTGTTGAATGGTTTAGATTTACTGTAAGAAGCTCATAAATGCCTCAAATTGAATCTCCAGAGCCATTCACTTGGTGTGTTCAGTAAAAACTTGTGGCAGGCATTTTCTACACATCTTTACAACCAAGTCCACGAAACTCAGCAATCCCAAGTTTTGTGGGATTCTCTCGGTTCCTCTGGAATTTCAAGTTGAATTTGGAAACATTCCCGGTGTATAATGGATGGTTTAGATCGTTCCATGAAAGCTTAAGGTGGTTTAAGATCATAGTTTCGGGCCAACTTCCTTGATGGGTTTGGCCACGAATTGTTAACGCCGACTTCCTGTTGTTTCTGTGAAACATGGTAGCAGTTTGAGTTTTAGTAAGTTCCTTAAGATGGGATCTGGTGTTGGAGCATTTGTGGTGGGTCCATGATCCTTACGTTTGAGGGACTTCCAAGTTTTTCGATCACTGTTTGAATAGGAGATGTGAGCATAAGTTTCTACCTCGAATCCTCCTTGCGCATGACTTTCCATTTTTTGTTGATAAGGTTGTCTATGGCTCATGTGAGGGTCCACTGTAGTGAGTTCTTGGGATATCTACATCCTTCATTGGTTTCGTAGAGTGACGTTAGGCCATGGGCCAAAAGATGGAGTTGATTAGAGGCTTATCTTGAAAGTTCTCCTAATGAGTGTCAAAACGGTCTTGATCTCAATTAACGATCCGTGCTTAATGATTAGGGCCCAATTTTAAGAGAAATGTATGGTCAAAATAGAAAAATGTTTAGGCAAAATTTGGTGGTTGATTGATGGTGGAAACCTAAATCTGAAATTTCACCTTTTGCACAAAAAGGAAGAAATTAGAGTGAAGGCGGTGATCATTCAACGGTGTATGATCATAAATCAAGGTGTAAATTTTGTATGATATTATAGTCATATGAAGCCAACGTGTGGTCCAAATTTGAGTTGTGATGGACGGTAAGAAGTAGTTAGATCGGAATGTCCAGATTTATAAAGATTTGATAAGCCTAAAATGATAACTTCGCGCCTAAGGAAAAGCCTACCAAGGTAGTGTTCTCATATTTCATACTTAGTCTATAGGATAGAAAATCTAAGTCATTCATATGAAGGAAAATATCCTATTACAACTGCTCATGACCTTTCTTCACTTGATGGACACCAAAATCAATGGTTAAGGGGTTGGTTTGTTAGTTGGGCCACTTTTACAATGATTTAAAGGCTAAAATTCAACGTGTATGATTAATTTATGATAAATAGGCATGGCATAAAATTTCAAATCAAATAGATTATGAGAACTATATGATCTAGAATTCAGGGGTATATGTTAATGACATTAAGTATTTACGATTTTGCCATATTTTATTTCTCCATCCGTAACGTCGGATTAAACCATCCAAATGCATTGAAATAATTTTTCATTCTCTTTCCATCGCCCCATTTTGGGCCTTTATCGCTTAAAGATGACCAAGATATCTTTTTAATGAGCTATACTGCCTCGAGGTCTAAATCAACACTTTCATATATCTAATAGAGAAGTCAACCGACAGTTGTGGTATATACCTTACAATTTTTGAACTGAGTAATTCATTCTGATATTTAGGCGGCTCATTTAATGAATCCAAACATGATGAATGGTCAGATGACATGTTAAAAATAAGAAAACCTGATGGTTAGCATTCTGGTCATATATCTAGGTGATTGTATGATCAGTTTTGTGAGCGGAAGAACACAAAGTGAGTTTCTACAGTGGTCAAAGGTAGAACATGGGTACTATTAGGTTCAAGTGACATATTCGTATATGTGAGTTTCTTACATTGTACTTTTGATGGTGGGTTAAGCCTATTCATAGGTGGTGAACAAGATGAACAAATCAGAATCTTAACTGATGTATGTACAAATGGATGTAGGGATCAAGTAACTAGTTTACTATGATCAGGTGGTCCAAAATCAAAGTGGATAGTCAGATGTCTTTATCTAGCAGTGAATATTTGACTGAGTGGTTGATTATGATGGATAAGTGAGGATACTTAGATATATGATGGTCTTGTCTTCAAATCAACGGTCAGATGGATTGATCTATGGATGAAGATCATTCTCAATGATCAGATTCATGTTGGAGAATAAATGTAAGGTTAGGATAGCTAAATTGGTATCGAACACATGTACATACTAAGTTAAACTTTATTATAACACTTTGAGAACTTTTAATACTTGGGTATTGAAAAGTTTGGGGTGTTACATTACTAGAAAATGTTAACTCACTAGATGGTAAGGAGGCTGGCTCCTCAGCTCGCGGTTCCATCTCAAATGGGGGGATAGGCCTATGATGACTAGACTTAACAGATGGTAAAGATTTAGAATCAGAGGCGCCACCCTTTGGCTCATCCAAAAGATGATCAGAGACGGTGGCCGCATCGGAATCCTCCTCGAAAGACATTAGGGAGGACAAGTAAAAAAAAAAACAGAGAATGAAAAAGAGGAGCAACGGAGAGAAGCATACTAAAAGAATGCTCTAGCACGTGGAATCCAAGGGTGAGGAGATGTAGAAAATCGGGAAAAAAGAGAGCATGAGCAATAGCTGGCCTGCAAAGCTCGGGTGACTCGCGATATAAATGAGTAAAGTAGAGGCAAACTTGGTGTATTTATAGACTCCCCCCCCCCCCCCATGTTACTGCTACTCTAGTACAACACCACATGTCCGCACAGGGCTCTGAAGCAATGCCTTGATTAACACACCTCTCCACATGTCACCACAGGGAATGCTTGATCAGAGGCATGATAGCTTAGTTGACAGCTATCACCCCCTGATTTGCTTAGAAACTAAGGCGATGATTGCAATGTATGAGAATTAAATGGAACGCCTTTTCAGTTTTCGTATAATGACAACACATTTTCGACTTATGTACCTGCCACTGACTTCCTAGTTAACAAAAATTCGAGCTGAGTTTAAAATATGAAACTCCTACGTATCTAGACCAGTTTAAGATCTCACTTTCGGGCTTATACAGGCGAAGCTCAGAAGTGGGGGCCCAATTGTTATGGGGAAAATCAAATTGGTCCCTCACATGAGGAGAGAGAAAATTATATGCAGGTGACATCCCTCTGAGTTGGGGTGACCGAGGTTCGAGCAGAAGTACCATCAACATGATACGAGCAGTTCCTACAACTCATAAATGAGCTACCAAGCTGAGCCGTCAAAGGACGGAGATTGGTAAGAGAGGACTTGCCCCACTAGGAATGTCTCTAACATGGGTAAGGAACTTGTGGGGAAATAACTTAGGTTCTAAGCCCTAACCTCCCAAGCATCTCAAGCTGAATAGGTCGACTACTGCCAGAGAGGTGGTACGAGAAATCTGGAGTGAGTTTCGCCTCGAATCTGGAAGAGAAAGATCTAGCCTAATCTCGGTCGAAGATCACTTCTACGTATTCGGGCTCGACTGAAGATCACTCCGAAAATTCAAGCTCAGCTGATTATCACTTTGAGAAATTCAGGATAAGAATCCTATCAGAATGGGACTCTCCAGCGTAGCACAATAAGATACAAAGGTACGGAACCTCCTCCGGGACCCCATATATATGACCACTCTAAACCAGAAAATGGGGAAAAAATGTGACATCTAAACCCTAATTAATCTACACATTTGAGATCATCATCTACAAGCCTGACTTAGGCATTGGGGGGTCCATAGCCGGCCATTGACACCCCCACTGTTCATATCTTCTCTAGCTTTTACAGGTCTATCGGATGGCACAGTTCTACATCAATCTCATCTGTTGCCTAGAATCAGCAACAACAGTAGTTATTGGTGTTGTTTACTATAGAATCAAGTATATGCTAGTTACACATGCATGCGATGAATGTATTTGATTGAAAAGGTTACTAGAAAATTTAAAATAAAAATAATAATAATAATAATTAGAGCAAAAAGTGGTGGGATTTACTATTCTAATTAAAGTGCATTACACTTTTCTAAGAATTTGGTATGTCCTATTCAAACTGAGCACATTAATATCAATATCACTTTATTCATGACATAGTGGAAGATAGAAATATTTCATTGTAGAAGATTTACATTAATCACATATAAGATAAGTTGATGAAGTTTATTATAAGGGATTTTTACGTATTTAATTTTTTTTAGAGCAAGACTTTCTATTGAATTTATTTTTACGTATCAATTAGCGATGTTTGGACAAATGTTATTAAAAGTGTTTTTTCACACTACTAAAAGACTAGTTTTCAAGTTGAAGAATGTTGAAGTGGTGGCTCTTAATTATAACAAGGCAGGTGTAAGGTTTCCAAATGGGATACATCTCCTCTCCCCTCTTATTTTGTCTATACACGTGAAGCCTAGTTTCTTAGCCTTTAAGCAAGCTCTTTATAGGTATAGTGTATATATGAGGGGAACATATGTAACGAGTAGGAACGTGAAGCCTAGTTTCTTAACCTTTAAGTGAGCTCTTTATAGGTACAGCGTATATATGAGGGGAACATATGCAAAGAGTGGGAGCATTTTCCACAGTATTCCTTGGTGAGAAATACCTTGTGCAGTAGAAGGGCATAGAGAGAGATATACTATGTATTCTCTTGTGTCGATTGTTCAGTGAAGAAGAAAAGGTCATGTTGCTAACCCATGTCATAGGCATTTCGTCGAACCATTTAAACTCATATGCTTCTTGTTTTTTTTATTTTTTCTTTAACTTTAAAATTTTTATTTGGCTCTTATATTTTATGAATTTACACTGCGTGCATCAAACTTGTGAGGGTGTTTTTGGGCAACAAAATCAAGCTTTCTTTACAACTCAAATAATCCATATCAAAGGCGACAATGGGGGTCATTGGGGAGAGGAACACCAACGATAAAAAATTCTGAATGGATCTTGAGGTCCATTATAAAGTGTATATTTTATTCAAACCATTGATCACACGTGATCATGGGGCACGGAGAAATTCAAGCTATTTCAAATTTAAGTAGGGTAAAATACCTAAATAACTGGGTATAAAGAGTGACTGGACATCGATCCATACACGGCATCCGTAAAAGAGGCGTCATAAAACTGTGTGTCATTTCTACTACTAAAACAGAAAAGAAAAATATATAGGTTAAGTATCCCGTCGGCAAAAGACGCGTCATAAAACTGTCTCATTTCTATTAGTAAAGAAGAAAAGAAAAATATATTTGTACGTACTGTCCACGTGCTCGGACGCTGGACATGTCAAAGTCATGAGTAGGCTAGTCGGCACCATTTTATTGCCCATCCCTCTTTAAAAGTCACTTCAATAATATTTAAACTGTTGGATCAAAACCTACAAAAATCAACAGTGGAAAGGTCCCTCATTGACGTATACCGCAGATGGAGGCGGATTGGCTGGTGTACCACAAACCACCAACCTGGCTGGTGTGTTGACGTAACTAAGTTTTGTGGGTCCCATCACGAAGTATGTGTTATATCCAAACTATCCTACGATTTGGCAAGTTCATGGTAAGGCTTGAGATGAAAAATATAAGACATCCAAAGATCAAGTGGCCACACCACAAAAAGCAGTGGGGGATTGAATGTCTACAATTGAAACTTTTTAGGGGTTACAGAGTTTTGGATCAATATAATATATTTCCATTCATTTATGTCTGTGTGACTTTATGAACAGATTAGAAGTAAAATAAATTTAATGGTGGGCCCTATGAATGTTTCACTGACGTGGCTCACTTGAGCTTTGCATATAATTCATTTTTTGGCTAATGCTCTAAAATGAAATTGAAATGGATGAATGTTGTGGATATAATAAATACATCATTGTGGGGCCATGTAACTTTGATCTCTTTTGAATCTTTTCACGACACGCACACCAGACATGTCGGTGGTGTGTGGTATATCAGCCCATCTGCTTCTACTGTGGATAACATGATCCATGACCTGCACCGTAGATAACATGAGCCGTCTTTTATTACAGCTGAGAGAGAGAGAGAGCGCTTCTAACAAATAAAGACAGAGAACTTCTAACATTTGTCTGGTTGCGACTCTAATGCCCATGCAACTAATGCTACGTATCTCTCTCAAGTGGTTATTGTGACCCTAGTGCCTGTCAGACAAATGTTCCCCCCTCTCTCTCTTAGCTGAAAATTGTAGATGGCCCACGTTATGGGCGAATAAGATTCAATAAGAGACTTCCTGTACTATAATCATTACCAATCATCTATCTTCGTAGCCATGGATCGAAACGAATTAAACGGTAACTTTTCCCTCTTAATACAAAAACAACACTCGATGTTCAAACTTCATAGTTCATCACCTTCTAATGTTTTTTTAAAAAGGTAGTGACTCGTCTAAGCAGCACTCCGAACGATCTAAAGAGTGGGCCACATAGAGCATAGCAGAGAACACCAATCAGATGATCTCAACCATCTGATGCAGTCCACTGACCATTTTATTTATAACCACTAATTGGATCGCCACCCGAGTTCAGTCCATTAACCATGATTTGTGCCATCTCGATTGCCAGTCATGTTCTGGATGGATGTGACGAGGTCAATCACCATCTTCATCAAAGGGATAATTACTCTGAATCCATGTAATTTCTCTGAACTTCTCACGGAGATTCCCTGAATTCACACGGAAAAATAGTTAAAATAAAAATAAATTCTAATAAATTAATTGATAAAGAAGGTTTAGAATTAAACTCCAACTCAAACGCCCTAAACACTTGACTTACTATATATACAATAAATACTATTTATAAACTATCATAATTTCCACTAGACTTCATAGTTTTCAACCAAAAAATATCAAGTGTTCAATTTGGCCAAATCATGTTATTTTCCTAAAATTTCTATGCCATTTTCATGTTGGGCACAACTCCTGATGCTTAAAGGATCAAGAGTTATAATCGAATTAAAACTTATTATAAATAGTAAAAACAAAATTAAAAAGGAATTTTGAATGTTGATCTGATGGAATCTTACAAATCCAGCATGGGCAACCCTGCACAGCGGGGTTAGTTGATTAAAATAGCTTCTCTTACCCTAAAATTATAAATGGTATGTAGTATAATTCATTCCAGTTTACGAGATGTGCCTCTTTTATATTTTATGGTTACGACGATCCTAATCACTTCTGCAGCTTCCCTGGTCTATCTTGGAAATGAAAGTGTTTGCAGCCCGCCTTGCATCACTGTGGTGCATGATTCACCATCATCTAAAGATTACTAGTAATGCCTACTAAACTTTGATACCACAAATCAATCTGAACCAGCATGACTCACCATCATCCAAAGATTCCAGGTAATGCCTATATACTTTTGATACCACAAATCAATCTGAACCGTACAAGTTCATGGATTATACTACCTTGTGTTGCCATTACAAAACCATGATTCTCACCGACAAGCTCACATACTCTCAAGTACTTCATGATAATCCCATAATAAACAAGATAGTACCTACCACATGAAAATGACACTTCAAAAAAAGAAAGAAATACACCATTTTGTACACTTCCTTCATATATTCATCTACGAGCGTTTGTCCAAGAAAGATCTGACCCGTTCGAAGGAGGACTCATCGCACGGTAGGACAATGCGGTTTCTATTATGGAATCCGAATTCATCTGCCGATTTATCTAGCAATTGTTGGAAGATAGGATGCTTTAAGTATGCCGTTGGTACCACGAACCTCTTCTGATCGGTCCCGACGTAGACAGCGAAGTGTCCCTTTGGAGTTCTTTGGCGATCTTCTTCTTGAAATCTCGGCATTCTGAAAAGCTAAGAACCAAGATGATGCAAGCGGCTGGGCGTATTTGATAGAGCTCTTCTATTATTTTCTTTTTGTATTTTCGACAATCTCAATAACAAATAATAAAGAGAAAGCCAGTGAAGGTTGTATATAGAGATTGGGTGTATGCGGGGCCTCTTTTATGTTTTCCTGGCTGTATTTTCAAATTTTTGAAAAGAAGAAGGATGAAGACAAGGAGGGGGAAAGGGAGATATATATAGAGAGTGGGTGTATGTGACTGAAGGATAAGAGTAGTAATTAATGAAATGGGTGTGAAGAGGGAACGTGGAGTTGCCCCGTCCTCACAGCTAAACAAAGTGAAGAGAGAAGGTTGTTCTGACCTTTGGTCCATTTACGAAGGGTGCAAGATAAAATGGTCTTGGCGTGTCCATTGTGCATGTGGGGTCCATACCCAGCGATCTGGACCGTCAGCATTGTCGGGACTTCTTTAGATGGAAGACCATCTGAATATTTCATCCGTTAATGTTCTCATCCATCTGATCTCATCAATTGATTCTAGAACGTTGATACTGTTTTTTTTTTTTTTTTCGTCCATTTGATAATTATTTAATAGATTGTTAGAATCGTACATCAAATTAGATTTCGTGATACATTCCATATGTGCCACGTGGATGGTCCTTGTAGTTTGGTGAGGGGATCGTTGCAATTACTGTGCAGCACATGGCTAAAGCAAGTCATGAGCACTTCTAATTCAACGCCTGCACCTTCGCAGAAAAGGGTGGGATGGGGATTCGGTACTACCCCTGCCTGTACCGAGATCGGCACAGGCAAGGCTATGAAGGGCCACCCTACTGTATGGGTTTTATCCACACCGTCCATCCATATTTTCATATCATTTTACTGTATAATCTCAAAAATGAGAGGTAAATCTTAGTACGAGGTGGACCACACAATGGAAAACTGTACGGATTATGATATACAATGCGGAAACCTTCTTAGTCCCTGTGATGTTTATTTCCCATCTAACTTGTTCATTACAGCACAAAGATCTGGATGAGGAGAAAACACAAATTTTGAACCCTTACCCTGAAATGATATAGAAAATAGATGAACGGTGTGGATAAGACTCATACAACATGGTGGCACATTTGAGCCCCTCCCTCTTACTAGCTAATGACTGGGAGTCCCCAATCCGCCTCATGGCTGTAGGTCGGCACAGGCAAAAGTTCGGATTGGACACCATCCACCCATTTTTCTCCAAAAGTAAGGTAAATCCAAGGTTGAAGTAGACCACACCATGCGAAGCAGTGCGGATAAGTGCGTGTAATGATGTAATCTGTTGAAAACTTAAAGGGCCCACCGTAATGTTTATTTGCTATCCTTTATAACAAACCAAAACACAAATTTTGAGCTTGTATCCTAAAATGATAGAGAAAAATTGATTGCCGGTGTGGATAAAAGCCATACATGAGTGCACCTTTGAACCCCTGCCTGTTACTGATCGAGGCAGGGGTAGTACCCAATCCGTGCCCTATCACGAGGTGGGCACAGGCAAATGATGCGGATGGATTGGGTACTACTCTGTCCGGAGCTCGGAAGAAGCAAGGGCTCTGAGGTGCAACCGTGATGTATGGGCTTTATCAACACCATCCACCTATTTTTTTCCATATCATTTTACTGTATTAGTCCAAAAATGAAGTAGATCCAATGTTGAAGCGGACCACACCACAGGAAGCTGCAGGGAAAATGGCGAACACCGTTGAAACTTCTTTGGGGCCTACCGTGAAGTTTATTTGTCATCCAATTAGCTAAAGACATTTTATGGACCACACCACCGTGGGAAGCTGTGGGGATAATGACATACACAGTTAAAATCTTCCAAGAGCTCACCGTGATGTTTATTTTCCATCCAACCTGTTCATGAGGAAAAATAGACCCCAATGAAGAGAAAACACAAATATTAGCTTGATCTAAAGCATCTATAGCCCCTTAAGAAGTTTTTAACTACAAGGGTTTAATCTCCACTGTGGTTTAGTTGAAGCTTGGATCTGCCTTATTTTTAAGCTTGTATGTTGTGAGTTGTCTTCAATCTGTATATGCAACAAGGTTTCGATTGATCGACCACCCTAATCGAGTGAACTCCGATTTATACAGATTGGTCCCTGGACAATTTTGGACAGGCTCGATCAATCGAACTATTGGGTCGATCGATCGATAAAATTTCAAAAAACTCAATCAACTCTCTTAACAAATTTATGCATTTTTAATTGATCAAACATGCTGGCTTGATCGATTGAGGATTGCTCGATCGATGGTGTGTGCAATTTTGCTTAATTGAACATTTTGTTTCTTATTTTGATTGTAACTATAACGCCCCGAAAATCGGCACCCGAGTACATAGACTCCGATCCCGAGTTCCCAGGTGTTAAGCAAATGAAAACGTACGTGTGTCCTTATTCAGATTCAAATTCATTTTACACACAGATAATCAAGTAGCGCAATTTAAATTAGCGGATCCAAAGCCAGATAGAAATAACAATAGATTCAGAAATATAAGGCTAAGAGTTAAAAATATAGTTTCAATTGTGATGATCGTCCAAAATGAGATTATATAAATCATAATAATTGTAGTAGGAACAAAAGAATAACTACCAGGCGAGAAGAAGCTAGAGATCTACTGGGCGCCCCGAGCGCACCGCCGAATGGTCCTATTGTTGAGTTATCTGCATATGTTGAATCGAAGATATCAAACGCCAACATAGTGAAGAAAATATCTCCAAAATTGTTACTTGGGTCATTTTAGTGATTAACAGGTTCACAGCAAATACATGTTGATACATATTATACACTCCAACATGTTATATTTAATACACAATTATTAAATAAGTTACACATGTTACCAACGCAATCAGTACAGTTAATGATAAACAAGAATTTAAACAATTCCTAAATACTTTTGTTAAATGTGCATATGAAGATATGACATGATGCATGCTCTTTCTAAATGAAACTCCCTCACATGCGACTCCGACCATCTGGTTCGCAAATGATAACACTCCCTCATCACGTGACAACCACATCTGTTTTATCACATTCTAATCTAATGCAATGTAGTAAATGATTATGTTAGCTGAGTAATTATTAAATTTAATTTATCCAACATATTGGCGAAGCTAAGATACCGACGTTTATCAAGAGTCCTTATCTGGATCACGTGGCTCGTTGCCACACGTAGCGACTCCTTATTAGTGCCCCTTGATCCAAATTTAGGTGTCACCCGTTTATCTCACAAATTAACAATTCTAAAGGTATGGTATGATACCTAAATGTATGAGGATCAACCCAGTATAGGTCGTCACCTAAACCGAGTATGATCACTTAGTTTCGAGGTGCGGACTTTTTACATAAAACTAAAAACACATAAGGAAAGAGCTCATCATCCAATTCCATTCATACTCGGGTCGTTCGAACGATATTCTGGCACGGAACTATCGGCCAGGTAATTTGACAGGAGTCATTTGAACAAGGACCTATCACCTCCATTAGTGCTCGATGGTCACTACAGTGAGGCTTATCACCCCAGCGTAGGCCGACAGCATGGACATAGTGTCCCATACCACCATGCCCGGCTCCCAAGTCTTCGTTACTCATTAGTCATTACGGGGAGGCTCGTCACCCCAGCGTAAGCCAACAACTCGGACACGGTGTCCCATACCACCATGCTCGGCTTATGAGTCTTGAGATCGCATCAATACGGTTATGAGTAGACTAAATCAATGGTAACGGTGGTATCCCGGATTCTATTGAATATTATACAATCACTAAGCATAAGAATGACCGATTGCATTCGACTGATGTGATCGACTACGGAAGACCCCGAGCAAATTGGCATTGGGTGCAAAGCATCCCACGTAGCTCCAACTACTGCCGATCATCCGTGTTCAACTCCGGTCAGCCATATAAGCCTGGGGTAGCCTCCCTAAAGCAGGTTATCCACATACTTACATAATTTGCGAAGCTTGATCCATCGCAATAACATAATTTAATCATCCTAGTATTTCTAAGCATTCAACATTCAAGAATTTTTTTATAATATTAAGAGTTTCATGTCATTCAAGCATTTCATCGAGCATATTATCAATAAAAAAAATAAATGTAATTAATAATTCTAAAATGTCGAGTAAAAACTTGGGGTATATCTTCACCTTATAATTAAAATCCTTGATTCGGATGTGGCCCTAGCGACGAAAATTTGGAAAAACGCTCCAAACCTAAATTAAAGTATAAGATTATAATTAATGACATGGATTTATTCATAATTAAATATTAGACAATGAATTATGGTTGAACTAACTCAATTTGATTGATCTATCAACTCAGTTCGACGAATCAGGACTCGTAATCGGCGCACGACCTAAACCATAATGGAATGGGGCCCAATTACGGCTCTTGCAAGAGTATAAACTGCTCTAATTGATAATCTTAACTTAAAGCCCTAACATACTTAATCCTAATATTAGGGTTTGCAAGAATCGATGGAAACAAAGGGAGTTTCTAACCTTAATGGCTCAAAATGAAAGAAATGAAAGAAAAAGATGGAAGGACATGTAGGGAAACCTCTTACCTAGCAAGTGAACGGAGAATTCAATCCAAAATCTTTGGATTTCATCTGTAGAAAACATGAGATCGGGAATAGAGATGAGGTCTTGCACGAATCCAACGAGCACGAGTATTGGATGGTGTGATCCGGCACCGCGCTCCACCATCTCTCTCGTTCCTCTCTTCTTCTCCTCCTCTTTCTCTCATTGGCTTTGCAAATTCGTATGGAAGCAAATGAGACCCCCAAATGACCTATTTATAGCACCAGATTTGGTGCAAATGGCCTTAAAGGTTGGGTTTTTACTAGACTAACCTATGGGATGGTTTTTCTAACTTGTAAGGCCCATTATGAGGTGTACATGCTGCTATACACCGTAGGATATTTAGTCTTAATGATGATATATGTCTAGATATGATTGGCCCGACATTTGGATGCGCTAATTGGCAGATATGATTAGAAATTTATTCAATGGTCATTGATGGTCGATTGGGGCCATAGTTATACGGATATGAGTAGAGAAATATCATTAACTCATGCCTTGAGTTTGATTGTGATTTAACTTTCGAAAAGCCACAACTTTACGGAAGAGCGAAAGGTTTAATTCACTTAAGTTTCAGATTTCGGCCTAGGGGATTCTCACATTGCAAGCACTTAGCTTCCAACTAAAGTTGAGCCGTTCTAGGAACTTTCTTGGTTCACCACTCGCGATGGACATCAAGCCAGTGAGACAGACATTATTCTATAGTTTCGGAAGTAGTGGCCCACTAATGAGTGGTCTAGAGCTTGTTTGGAAAATCGGGGCATTTATAGAATGAATTAGGTATCGAGATTTTTTGTGTGCAATGATTAGGGTTTGGATTAGCTATGTTCATAGTGTATCTTATTTATAATTAGTGAAAGTAGAGATTTGGCCATGATTACTCTAAACCATCAGTTTTAGGCTAAAAGAGTAACGGGGTTGATTTGGTCTATTAGTCAAGATTTGGGCCTTATCTGACTCGGCTTCGGGTAGATCCGAGAGTGAAGGAGGGTTTAGGAGGGTTTTGGGGAGTGAAATCGAGTTGGAAAGGGGTAAAAGGGGGTTTAAAGGGGTGTAGGGTTGTGTAGAAGGGACCCCTGCACGTAGGAGGGACCCACATGGTCGGGCCGGCGGTGCGCTACCAATTTGGCAGTGGCCACCCCCTTGGGGTTTATGTTTTCGCTCTATGGGACCCCCGGGTCTCCCTAAATGTATATGTTTCATCTCTAAATTAAGTATGATGCATATACTGTGGTTCAGGGGCTATTTTTTCAGTAGTAGGTTGGTTAGATTTGGGCCCTATGTGAACATATCATGGGGATAAACTTGATACTTAGTGATCGGGCGAGTTCATTGGCTTTCTACGGTTGATTTATTGAATTTGTGCAGTTCTTTACTGGTACCACCCATGTATAAACTAACATTGAGTATTAATAGTTAGTAAGTAATAATATAAGTTAATTATATAAAAAAAATTCAAGGATTTTTTAAAATCCAAAACAGCGAAAATCCAGGACGTTACAGTAACACTATATATATTAGGTGTAATCCAAACTAGGGTATAAAAGGTATCATTAATAGGGGTTCTCATCAATTTAATTGCATCCATCTTTTGTAAATTGTATTTCATAGTGGATTTGTTATCGCTTTATGCCGTAGATTTTTTCCCCGAGCTTTTTTCACGTAAAATTTGTATGTAATTGTGCATGCTTTGATTGTATTTATCCTTTTTGTGTTTGATTGAATTTGGGTTTGCTTCTCTCTATCTCCAACAAGGGGTATCAGAGCTAATGTTGGGTTTCAAGCTCTAATCTCAAACATGTCACCTAAGGGATCAAACGTGAAGTAGGAAACAAATAAGTTCACTGATAGAAATAACTTTTAACTATGGAAGGTGAAGATGAGAAGCTTTCTAGTTCAACAAGGATTGCAATATGCTCTCCTTAGTAAGGCGAATCGTCCTGCGTATATGAGTGAGGAAGTGTGGGATGAATTTGATGAGAGGGCTACTACTTTGATCCAATTATGTCTTGTAGACAATGTTCTCTATGATGTCCTGTATCAAAACACCACCACATGTGTATGGACGAAACTTAATTGTTTGTACATGAAGAAATTCATGGGTAATTGTTTATATATTAAGAAATAGTTCTATAATCTTAAGATGACAGAATAGTATGATATTAATGAACATATTAGCGCATTCAGTGAATTGCTTGACAAATTAGGATCTCAACCTTTCATGTGAGGTAGTTTAGAAAGAATGACATCGGCAAGGGTTCTTCTATGAATGTTTTGGGCGCTAGGGGAAGGAATTCTAAATGGGAGAATGGAACTTCTTGATCGAGATTCAAATCGAAAGGAGAAAGATAAGATGAAGTGTTAGAATTATGGGATAACAGGACACATAAAGAATGATTGCTAAAATCCTAAAGTTTAAAAGGGGGAGAAATATGATAATACACCAAAGGAAGCCAACATAGTGGAATCCAGTAAGGAAGTTGATGGTGGTAGTGTTCTAACCACATTTAAATCTGGGTATCTCAGCAACAAGTGAGTTTTTTATACGGGGGCCTAATACCATATGACTTTTCAATGAGATTGGTTCACCAGTAATAGCTAGTGAATGGTGGATATGTATTTATGGTCTATGACATTGCATGTAAGGTTGTTGATGGTGGGATGACATGACACATAAAGAAGGATTTTCAAAATCCTAAAGCTTAAAAGGGAGAGAAATCTGATAATACACCAAAGGAAGCCAACATAGTGGAATCCAGTGAGGAAGTTAATGATGGTGGTGTTCTAACCGTATTCAAATTTGGGTATCTCAGCAATGAGTGAGTTTTGGATACAGGGGCCTGATACCACATGACTTTTCAGTGAGATTGGTTCACCAGTTACATTGAGTGGATGGTGGATAGGTATTTATGAGAAATGACATTGCATGTAAGGTTGGTGCCGGATAAGTGCACATTAAGATGTTTGATGGGGTGGAGCATATACTGATAGAAGTGAGACGCGTTCTTGACCTCAGGAAGAATCTAGTCTTGCTTGAGGCACTAGAGGCACTTTGGTGCAAGCTCACTGATTTTGATTGTGTTCTTAAAGTTTTAAAGGGGGTACTCATTGTGATGAAAGCACAACAGAGTAATGACTTTTACAAATTGATCAGGAATACCATATCGGGTACTAGAGCTGCAGCTTCTTTAACAGAGTCCACATCATCACATTTGTGGCATACAGGTCTAGGCCAAATTATCAAGCGCAATATGAATGTATTTTCTTATCGTTCTTTAATTCTTATATTTAAGAGTATTGATTTCAATATTTGCAAATGTTGTAGGGAAATTGAGCTCGTCAATCACACGGAAAGAGTCATAGTTATCTACAAGTGATGATATGCCTCCGAATTGAGGTAGACCTCGAGTTAGGGTGACTAAAGTCCAAGCGGAAGGGCCATCAACATAGGATGCGAGTAGTTCCTCTAACTTAGAGATGAGTCACGAGTTGAACCATCCAGGGACAGAGCTCGATGGGAAAGGACTTACCTCACCAGAAATGTCTATAACGCATAAGGGACCCGTGGGGAAGGAGGTTGAACCCCGAGCTCCTTAGTACCCCGAGCTGACCAGGTCAACTACCGCTAGAGGCAGTATGAAGAACCCGGAGGGGATCTTGCCCTAAACCTAGAAGAGGACCTGGCCTGATCTCGTCTGAAGATTACTCGGATAGATACGGGCTTGGTGACATCAATGCACATAAGAAGAAGGAAATTTCATATCTTCTATGTTCTTTGTAAGTCCATTGAAGGGCACAGTTCTACATTCCTCTATATATGTTATCCAAAATCTAGCGACAACAGATTAGTGTTGCCTATGGAAACTTAACAAAGTCGTGTTCTCAACATCTTCATTTTAAACCATTCCCAATATCCCCTCTAATGATGAAGAGCAAAGGGAAGGCTCTAGCCACAACAGAGTCCTCCCATCGAGCCTCGTTCAACGAGGCTCATGCCTCACAGTCAGCGCTCCAGTCCTAGTCGCCCTCACAGGTGGTGGTGAAGAAATCTTAAAATTGGGGAAGTCGACTCGTTTCCCTCGAGAACTAGGTTGGAACCCTGGCCAGTAACGTAGACCGCATCATGAGGATGCAAGAGAAACAAAAAGTGTCCCCGGCTAACTAAAATGAAACGGTGGAGGTAGCGACCGAGTAGTCCCGCCCAGCATAATCACGCCTCGAGCAGCATCAGGGGCAAGTGCGAGCTGGGGAAAGCCTCATCGCTCCAATATGGACGTGTGTGACCACCGAGCTTGCTTAATTTAACATGTACCATACCCTAGATGAGAGGTGAAAGGCTTAAGGGAAGTCCCTAGAAGTCATGGCAAAAAGCCAGGTCCCTTGGGGGGAATCAGAGTGATTCAGGACCAGCTCGGTAACATCCAGCGGGCTTATCGAGTAAAGGCCCCGGTATCTGTGGACGTCCTCCTCAAGCAAACTAAGCCACCATTCACCAATGATTTATGTAGGCTCAACTACCACCCAGATTTCGTATAACTCAGATATAACCCTACTGGGGTTCGGGCGACTCAGCCGAGCACTTGGAGTCATTTAGAATATAGATGAATTCATGGCTCCTTGAATCTTCTCAGGGCAGCTCAGAAGTGGTACAGAAACCTGAACCCGAAGTCTATCAGCTCTTTCTCCTAGCTCGACAGGGCCTTTTCCACGTAATTCTTCGAAGACAAAGATATATGAAAGCCAACGACTTACCTCCTTATTGTAACTTAGATGGATGACGAGCACTAAAAGACTACATCGTCCGCTTCAACGCCGAGGCTGTTTAAGTAGAGAATTACTCCAATGAGGTAGCCCTCACGGCCATGTGGCTAGACTTAAACGCGAGAGGCTCCTCTTGACACTCGGTAAGAACCCCCCAAAGACTCTGACCGACCTGATGAACCGGGCCTAAAAATACACCAACACCAAGGAATTGATCAGTGCCCATAAGGATGCCAAGGGCGAGAGTAGCTCGATGAGGGACAGAAAGAGAAAGGAGAGTAAGAAGGGACCCATTGTTAACCTTAAAAGAAAGAGAGACGATGACCAAGGTGACACTCCCCGGGATCCTTGAATTTAAGAGAGTCAATTTCACCGATACACTCCATTGAACACCACGCTAGAGGAATTGCACATAGAGGTGAGAGAGAAGAGAAACTTGAAGTGGCCAAATAAGATGAGGGTCAATCCAGAGAAAAGGGACAGGTTAAAATACCACCACAACATAGCTGATTGCTTCAATCTCGAAGAGGATTTCAAATCCCTCATCCAGAGGGGGCTACCCCCGTGAGTTCATTGTCAGGCATAAGGAAGATTGATCATCTCATCGACAGGAATAACGAGACGAGCACAACGATAATGAGCCAGTAGGGGAAATACATACCATCTTTAGATGACCCGCCAATGGAGGCGACTCGAACTAAGCTCATGCTTGGAGTACAAGGCTCACCAACGAGGTCCATAAGGTGAACCTTGCTAGCCGACCTGGGAAGGAATCCAGGATAGAATCGTGCATGATTGCCTTTACTGAGGAGGATACAAGGGGGATCTGGCACCCTCACGATGACGTACTAGTGGTCACTATAACTGTGGCCAGCCATAAAGTGCACCGGATGCTGTTCGACACAGGGAGCTCTATAGATATTCTATTTGTAGCTGCCTTTAACAAGATGAGGATAGGGAGGTCGAGATTACAGCCTGTGCGAACCCCTCTACTTGGATTCATAGGAGAGAGTGTGACCTTGGAAGGGAGTATCTTGGTGCTAATGACAGCGGGAGAGGGCTTCGATCAGGTCAACACCATGTTAGACTTCTTCGTGGTGGATTGTCCTTCAATATACAATGCAATCTTTGGAATCTGCATATATCATCTGCCCAGTAAGTTCCCGACTGAGAATAGGTCGGCAGAGTCTGAGGTGGCCGGCATGAAGCTCGACAATGTTACTCATCAGCTCTCTAAGGAAGAGCATGAGAACAATGGGCAATGTAGATTACCTCCTTAGATTACCTCAAATTGGATCACTGCTCGGGCCTAACTCTGAGCTGAAGTGAAAAACCTTCTGACGAGTTTGCGTGGTCCCATCAGGACATGCCCGGGATAAATTCGAGAGCCATGACCCACCGTCTAAATGCGAATCTAGATCAGAAGCCCGTCTAACAGAAGAGATGAGCATTTAACATGGAGAGGTATGCCATAATCAATGAAGAGGTCGGCAAACTTCTTCAGTTTGACTCCGTTGAAGAGATCCACTACCCCGATTGGTTCACCAATATAGTACTAGTGAAGAATGCCAGTGGGAAATGGCGGGTCTACGTCGACTCCACTGACCTGAACAAAACTTACCCCAAAGATAGTTTTCTACCACTGCAGATCAACCAGCTAGTGGACCCTACTGCTTGGTATGCACTGCTCAATTTCTTGGATGCATACTTAGGGTATTACCATATAAGCATATATGAGCACAACAAGCAAAAGACTGCCTTCATCATAGACATATGTCTGTACTACTTCGAGTCATGTCGTTTGGCCTGAAGAATGTTAGAGCGACATATCAAAGATTGGTGAACAAGATGTTTACCAAGCAGATTGGGAAAACTATGGAGGTCTATGTTGATGATATGTTCATCAAAAGCACTAAGGCCGCGAACCACATAGCCGACCTGAGAGAGATGTTCACCATTCTAATGAAACACCGAATGAAGTAAAACTTGAGCAAACCCACCCTTAATGTTAGCTCAGGGAAGTTCTTGGGTTTCATGGTCAACTATAGCGGGATCTAGGCAAACCTCAAAAAAATTTGAGCTGTCACAGAAATGAGCTTGATCAATTAGACAAAGGAGATTCAGTGCCTCATGGGTATAGTGATGGCACTGAATAGGTTCGTCTCCCGGGCCACAGACAAGTGCTCACCCTTCTTCAAATAGCTAAGGGGAGTAAGAAGTCAACCTGGATAAAGGAACGCGAGCAAGCATTCTAGTAGCTCAAAGCCTACTTAGGGTCTTCGACCCTGCTCTCGAAACCTATGCAAGGGGGGAGCTTTTGTTATACTTGGCCATCTCGCCAATAGTTAGAGCTAGGCATCGAGTCGAGTCAGACTGAGTTAGGGCTGACTCGACTCGATCTAGTTTTGAAATAGGCCTGACCTGAACTTGATCCGACTCGATATCGAGTCCAGCATGCTGGATTCGATCCAAGTCTGGTCTGGCCTGGACTGATTCGAACTGAGTCCGATCTAGTCAGAAGTACCGAGTTGGGTAAAGTTGGCACTAAGTTGGATTGAGAGATGAGGGAGGGAGAGACCAAGAGAGTGGAGAGGAGAGAGAGGAGGAGGAGGAGGGTGATAGTGGTGGGTGGTTATCGAGCTTGGAAGATGAGGAGGATAAGGGAGGGAGGGAGAGAGGTCAGGCTTAAAAGATGAGGAGGATGAGTGAGGGAGGGAGAGAGAGAGAGAGAGAGAGAGAGAGAGATTTTAGGACCGGGTCGGGGTAGGGTGCAACAGGTAGAGTTAGAGAGTCGGGTCTAACTGGATCAAGTTTTGGGTCTAGTCGGGTCGAGTTACTAGGTAACTCGAACTCGACTCGGTTTGATTTCGGATTGGGCGAAGCCTACTCGGTTCGGACCAACTCACCCATTTAATTTGGATGGAGTTGGATCTAAACGAGTCGAGTTAGTAAGATTGAGTCATCCCGTGCACATCCATGTTTCAACAAGAAACGAATGTATTTGATTTGGGGAATTATCTTATTTAATAAGAACAAAGAGAAGACAAAGAGAATAATCATCATAATATATTTCACTAATTTCGAATTCATTTACACCCTCATTTACTCCTTGATTCCAAAATAAAATATATACAGAAAAAGTATAACAATTGAATAAGTTCATATATCAATTTTGGCAATATTTTGACATGCAACGCATTTGTCTCAATAAGAGAAGAGTTGTATGGATCTGGATATTCTCATCTTCTTTTTATATTTGCCCAAGTATTGCCTTTTTTAAAAGGAATGCTTGATTTTCAAAAAAAAACTGCAACAAGTTCAGCATTATAGAAGCTATACAAAATTACTTCCGTACAACTTGACAGGTAGTTGCTCGGACCCACGCAACTACTCTTTATTGTGCAGTCTAGTGCAATTTAGCAGTTTCTTCTTCTTCTTCGTTCTTCCCCTTTGAACTTATTAGAGGTATTGAAATCTTTTTCCAGTAGCTCTGATCTCTCGTGTCCTCTAAAATGAAGAAGTAGAGGGGTATTTATAGGCTTCCGCATGTGTAGAAACTCGATCTCCGTGCTGTGGGCCCCTCTATGTAACATTCTTGTTACGCAACACACAACTGATCACATTTCATAAAACAAGTTACTTGGTCTCGTGCAACTGACACGAGTTGTGCGGACCCACGCAACTTAACTGTCTTCTGCACTCGCTTTCATCTTTTCATTTCTTCTGATTCTTCCTTCTTTTTCTTCTAATCTTTTCCATTATTTGTACTCAATTTTATGCTCCAACAAATGCCCCCTTAATCCTATGTTTGTTCAACCATTAGAGGAAATAGAGGATCAGTTCCTCCTTTCTTTTAGATCAAGTTTCGCGGATCTATGTAACTCACAATCGAGTCCCACACAACTCTTCTCAGGTCTGATCTTCTTATAAATACCAGGACTTAGAATTTTTCTTCATTCATTGCTTCTTCAAATCAAAACTCTCTCCACGCAACCTAGCTTAACCCTGCAGCTTACTGTCGCCGCGCAACTCATTACACTTGGTGCAAATTCTTCTAAGTCTCGGAATTCTGTTGGATTCTTCTTTCTTCAATCTTCTCAAAATGAATAGAGGCAAGAAGAAAATTGGACCTAATAATTCTCAAGTCACAAAGCGGACGAAAACTTCATCAAAGAGTAACAAGCTCTTCATGGATAACAAATACTCACCCCAGAATGCTTTGAGTTGCGTAGAAATTCGGCAAAAGATTCTCGACTTCCGCCATACATTCAGGAATGAAATAATCAATGTTCCTGTAAACTTACTGCGCTATTGGTCCATCTTCCATAGCGAACCGACTGACCACATGACCCGAGCTAGACTCGTCTCCACAAATCATTGGATTTCAATGGAATCACAGATTTTAAAAGGACGTCTTGAAGAGAACGGTCCTCACTAGAAAGTTGGTAAAGTCCATAAAATGCGATTTTTGCGTCCTCATTGCAATCCTCATCAATCCATTACTTTGAGACCATTCAATAATATTTCTTCACCAAAATATTGTCATGGGCCATGGAGGGATTTATGACAATGGGCTTTCTGTCACCATGGGATCCATATAGTTCACGGGCCAAAGCCATTGTCCATAAGCATACTGATATCTTGAAACAGATTGAACTTTTTGATGTGATCACAACTTCGTCAGAACATTTCTTCGAAGATATTAGCATCTTATAAAGCTTCCTCAATCATTAGTGCCCCATTACTAACTCATTCCATCTCCCTTCGGTTGAGATTAGCATTACTTTGTGGGACCTTTATTACATAATAGGTCGTCCTATCATAGCAACATTCTTGATGATTATATTCCTTCAAATGAAGAATTTGCTCATAATTCTACCATTTTAGAGACTTCCATTGAATTCTTCAGGGAAATGGCTAATTTTCTGCATATTGACAAGATTTCTTCCCTTGAATGGATAGCTCACTTTTCTCGGAACTTAGAGTACGTTTCTTTCGTCTTTACTTACTAAGATTCCCATCTCATATAGATTCTTTATTTTCTAATGATTTTACTTCTATTGTTATTTGTGTTGACAGCTTTGCGGGCCAGGATTATCGAGATCTTGAAATCATTTGCGAAAACATCGAAAATGCTATTGAATATAGTGCCACTTGTGAACTAGCTGGTTTCTTGATTTATTGGTTAAGCCTAGTAGTGCTTCCAAGCTCAGAATGGAACAGAACTGTTAGACCAACACTCTTTGAAGTTGCACGTGTGTAACGCCCTAAAATTCGGGGGTCGAGCATAACTCAGCTCCCGAGTTCCAAAACATCACTTATGCAACATATTTAATGATGAATGTATGTTGACTGTATTAGTGCATAAAACATGGAATAGATTAAGCCAAAACACAGATATGCTTCAGGGACAAGTGAATAAAGCAAGCGGAAGACTTATAGTAAAATGTGTACAAGTGTAAATCCCTGAATTACATATACAACCAGATCGTGTAAAAGTGTTATTTAACAAAATTTAAGTATCAAATACATCATTTCAGTTCCCAAAATATAATCCCAGAGATCCCGCGCAACAGACCGAAGCTCGCTAGAACCCGTCTGAAAACTGCATATAGGAGAAAGCAGCCTCGTCGTCATCCAGCTCCCGCTCTGCCTCAGACGTCGCATCCACATCTGCAACATCAGGGCCTAAGAGCAGTCCGGTGGGTGTGAAACACCGCCGAAACGTGGGAGTGAGTGATCAACTCGGTGGAACAATAAGGCACCGGTTAACATGTTATCAGTTCAATCAAACAGTAATGATAAAGCAGGACAATTAAATAAATCCTAAGTACTCTTGTTAATGCAAGGATGAATGCAATATGATGCGTGCCCTCACGCGTACACCCTCAGCGTCTTCATCTTACGTTACGCATGACATCGCCTCAAAGTGCGCCACATCTACAAAGCACATGCAATGCGGTGCATGGATATGATTACCAAGTTGTTATTAGTCCGTTTCACACAACAGGATTGGGAAGCTAAGATACCTTCCTCATATCACCATCCAAACAGTGATCCATTCTAGGGTCGTCAATCCTAGACATCTCATACGATCATATAGTTAAGGTCGTAGCAAAGGGCTCGTCACCAATCAATGTACGCCTTTCATGCCCTTACTACCACAGATCGGCTCGTCACCTCCTTGCGGTATCCGGTATGCTCGAGGTCACTACAAAGGGCTCGTCACCAATCAATGTAGGCCGACAAAGACGAATATAGTGTCCCATACCACCATAATCGGCTCACGAGTTAAGTTGTTCACCGGTCACTACGGGAGGCTCGTCACCCGGCGTAGGCCGACGGCTCGACCACGGTGTCCCATACCACCATGTCCGGCTCATGAGTCTTAGCGGATCAGGTACCATGGTTATTAAGATTTCACTGGTGAGTTCGGTATCCTAGATTCAAACAGTAGCGTCCATACATGGTTAACATACATCAGACAATCGGGTTATTTGACGAACTCGACTAGCATGAGCGCAAGTTGAATTGAACGACAAAGAGTGTGCAAACACTCCGCGTGGCCAAACCACTGCCGCCAACTCTAATACGGCTCGGGTTCGTCTAATACGTTCTACGTGGCGAAAGCAATCTCAACCACGAATATAGGGTCAATTACCGATCTCCTGGACTAAGGCATAGTCCCAAATATCCTACACTACTACAGATATTCATATGGAATGTAAAACAGTAATGGAACAATAACTCAAATCATGTTACATACACATCTGAAGAATATCAACTTAACATAAATGTAAGCATAGGAGATGCTTGAATTTAAATAACTTGAAAGGTAACTGCATAAAGGAAAACATGCGCATCAATGGGAGTATTGAGAATCACTTCTCAATGCCCACACTTAGTGTAATCAGTTACACTTAGGTCATTCATGCATTTCTACAAACACTTAGCATACAAGGAACAACATACATGACGTATGTTGGAATACATGCACTTAGACAATTCCCTTTACCAAGGAGTTGTCATACATGCATCTAGCATACATACATGACCAATAATCATGGCAAGCACAAGTGCGTATTTTATACGTATACGGTACTTTATAAATACACTTAGAATACACAAATCTCAATATAGCACATGCATATCAGGAAAGCAATGTAAACATAACATTAGACATGTGAAATCTCATCCATAACAAATTACTAACTGGGATTGAAAGCCTTGAAAACCATAACCTATACACTTAAAGTCCGCACCTTAAGCGAAGAAAGAACCGCCGAACTGATTTAGACGAGTTGTCTTCGTCAACGGCGCTAGAATACCCTAAAATAAGGATAGAAATGAGATACAACAACACCAAGTCTAATCTAAGCTCTAACACAAGTTAGGGTTAGTTTAAATTACCACAAAAAGAACTCAGAACCGTCAGAAACGATTCCAAGTAAAGGTTCAAAGGTGAAGAAGAACAAGGAAGAATCAAGATGATTCACCAACCAATCTCTCTCACTAACTCTCTCTTTTCCACTCTCTTTCCAAGCTAGGGTTAGAGAAAATTCGTATGGAAATGAGAGCTAGGGTTTAAGGACTATATATAGGCCTTAAAATGATGGAAATAACCCGTGGTCAAGGTATACTTAGGTTATAACCAAAGCACGCCTTTCTCGATCCAACGAAGCACTTGGTGGGCCTATAACCACGAAAGGTCGGACTTAAGCTCATTGACCATGGATCTAGGTCAAGCGAGTTTTCGTACCAACTCTTCAGATCGGCCGTGGCGGACCACACTCAATTCAACGGTCACGGAAACTCGATCAGTCCACAAGCACTAGGATATGCATGGGCCAAATCCTGATTCGAGGGTGAAATTGGGTCGAAATCCAACGGTGAGAATGCTTAAAATCGTCGCACACGCTACGACTCAGATTTCAATAAAAGCTTATTAAATTCCAACCGTTCTCACACTCTTCACTCCGAGCTCAACCAAATCGACCCAGAACATCAGATCGACTTGATTTTCGAGGTGAAGATCAAGCCCAACTCGGTGACCGCAACAGCCTAAGATCATCGCCATCGGACTTTCGACGCGCGGTCTAGGTCCGATCCAGATCTTCCAAAAATTCCCCAGAACAACTGGATTTAGCGATGGATCCCAGATTTCAGAGTAACGTAGCGCTCACTAATCTACACGTTTAGAGCCATGCAGATACAATTTAAAGTGATTGATGCGAATTTCACAAACAATCGAGTAAAGCGCTAATTACCTCAAAACAACTACTTAAGGAAAGATTAGCACAGAAAAATTCCAAGGTCGTTACAATCTACCCCCCTTAAAGAAAATTTCGTCCTCGAAATTCATACCTTCATATAATCCTCGAGGATCAGAGGGTAGGTCTTCCTGACCTCAGCTTCAGATTCCCAAGTAGCCTCTTCTACACCATGATGCGTCCATAGCACCTTCACGAGAGGGATAACCTTGCTACGCAGCACCTGCTCCTTTCTATTGAGAATACGCGTCGGTCGCAGTACATAAGTGGCATCCTCACTTAACTGCACTTGCTCCCAACTGATAATATGCGAAGGATCAGGAACGTACTTCTTCAGCATAGAAACATGAAATACGTTATGCACGCCCGCAAGAGGTGTGGGCAAAGCAAGGCGGTATGCTACCGCTCCCACTCGATCCAGGACTTGAAATGGACCAATAAATCTCGGCGTCAGCTTCCCCTTCTTACCGAACCGCATAACTCCCTTCATAGGAGAGACCTTCAGAAACACATGGTCTCCCACTACAAACTCAAGCGGTCGACGCCTCGTATCAGCATAACTCTTCGGCTCTGCGCTGCTAGAAGTCGACGTCGAATGATGTCAACCTTCTCTGAAGTCACCCGCACCAACTCGGGCCAAGCAAACTACGCTCACCAATTTACGCCCAATAATGTGGTGCTCTGCACGGCGACCATACAACGCCTCGTAGGGAGCCATGCCGATACTCACTGGAAACTATTATTATACGCGAACTCGCATACGAAGACAATCATCCCAACTGTCTTTGAAATCCAAAACACAAGCTCGCAACATATCCTCCAGGACTTGATTCACGCGCTCCGTCTGCCCATCTGTTTGCGGATGAAACGCGGTGCTGAACTTCAGTTTCACACCCATTGCTTCTTGGATACGAGTCCAGAAGATAGATGTAAAACGCGTGTCTCTATCAGACACAATCTCCAGGGGAACTCCATGCAGACGCACTATCTCCTTGATATACAACCTAGCCAACTCGTCTGCAGAGTAAGTGACTCGGATTGGTAAGAAATGCGCCGACTTCGTTAATCGATCGACGATCACCCAAATAGAATCAAATCCCTTTCTCGTCCTCGGCAACCCAGAAATAAAATCCATAGAGATGAAATCCCACTTCCATTCAGCTATGGGCATGGGCTGCAACAACCCAGGAGGTCGGCGATGCTCTGCCTTGACCTGCTGGCACGTGAGACAACGAGAAACAAATTCAGCAATTTGGACCTACATATTGTCCCACCAATAAGACCTCTTCATATCCTGATACATCTTCGTGCTACCTGGATGCATCGCAAGCTTAGAACTATGGGCTAACTCGAGAACCTCACGTCTCAAGTCAGGGATGTCAGGAACACATAACCGGCCACGAAAACGTAGGCCCCCATCAGAACTAACACTCCAGTCGGAGCTCTCATCTGTACCAACCCGCTGCCTCATCTTCATCAAAAGCTCATCATCTGCCTGAGCTGCAACGATCCTCTCGTCGATAACGGGCTGTACACGAATGTGTGCGATAACCTCATACGGCTCAACCACCGTAAGCTTCTGCTCAAAATCGTGCACGAACTCCAACATATCCCACTCTGCTATCATCAGCGGAGCCGCAAACTCCAAAGCCTTCTTGCGACTCAACGCATCTGCCACAAGGTTCGCCTTGCCCAGATGGTACGAAACATCGAACTTAAATTCCTTCAATGTTTCCATCCATCTGCGCTGCCTCATATTCAAATCACGCTGCGTGAAAATATACTTAAGGCTCTTGTGGTCGCAAAAGAGCTCGAACTCCTCACCATAGAGGTAATGTCTCCAAAGCTTTAATGCGAAGATGACAGCTGCCAATTCCAGGTCGTGCGTAGGGTAATTCTCTTCGTGTTTCCTTAACTGACGCGAAGCATAAGCAATCACCCTATCCTTTTGCATAAGGACACAACCCAGACCAACGCGAGAGGCGTCAGTATATATAATATACTTAACCCCTTGCTCGCAATACTAGCACAGGGGCGGACGTCAACTTGTCCTTCACTCTGAAAAGCTAACTCCCCCTGCTCACTCCAAGCAAACTTCAAATCCTTCCGTGTCACCTGCGACAACGGTCCGGCAATCTTCGAGAAGTCTGAATAAAGCGTCGATAGTAGCTCCGCAAGGCCAAGAAAACTCCTCACCTCGAAAATCGAACCAGGCTCCTGCACTGCACCTACCTTGGCAAGATCGACGGCTATCCGTCCTTGGACACCACATGTCCCAGAACTTGACTTCCTCTTTCCGGAAATCACACTTCTTGAACTGTGCGAAAAGCCGATGCTCCCTAAGAGTACCCAAAACCGCTCTTAAGTGCTCCTCGTGCTCGCCCGGCTCGTCGAATAAATCAAAATGTCATCAATGAAGATAATGACGAATCGAAACAGAAAGGCGAAACACCCTGTTCATCAAATCCATGAACACGGCCGGTGTTCCAACGAACGACATCACAAGGAACTCATAATGACCGCCGGTCCTGAAGCGGTCTTCGCACGTCCCCCATCCTCGACGCGCAATCGATGATACCCGATCGCAGATCAACCTTCGAGAAGTACCGTGCCCCCTTCAACCGATCAAACAGATCATCAATCCGGGCAAGGGGTACTTATTCTTCACGATTACCAGAAGTTCAACTGCGATAATCAATACACAATCGCAAGGAACCATCCTTCTTCTTCACAAACAAAACAGGTGCTCCCCAAGGAGACACACTGGGCCGAATAAAACCCAATTCTAGCAAACCATCTATCTGCTTCCTCAACTCCTCCATTTCACTCGGAGGCATCCGATAGGTGGGTAAAGAAATGGGCGCCGCACCAGGCATAAGATCGATATCAAAATCAATCTCATGCTGAGGAGGTAATCCAGGAATCGACTCAAACACATCTTCAAACTCCTCCGGTGTACTAACCAACGCCGACTCGGCCGAACTCTCCAACAGAGAAGAATAAAAATCAATACGAATAGGGTAACTGACCTGAACTGGGAAAGTAACAGTCTCGCCCTCAGGTCCATGGATCGTCACTGATCTCGCTTCACAATCAATCTCAGCTCGCATCCTCGTGAGCCAATCCATACCCATAATAACATCGTAGTGATAAAGCGGTGCGACTAGCAAATCAACACGGATCGATCCACTTCTCAGATCGACCAAACAATCCATACAACGCTTGCCCAAGGCAGAGGACATCCCCGTAGCGGTAGTAAGCGTCACTTCAGGTATAGGAACAGATCTCAAACCCAAACGCCTAACTGCCACATAAGAAATAAGAGAAGTAGTGGACCCTGTATCCACTAGCATAGAAACGGGAATACCTTCAATATGTGCTGTCACCTCAAAGGACCTCGGCACCAAGTCAGCCATAGGCGCTTCAGCTGAAAGCGCATGAACACGAGCCTGCTGCTGACGATTCGGCGGAGGAACCATGGGCCGCTGAGGTGGCCTGAAACCAGGAACTGCAGGTCTTATGGTTGGTTGAGCTGGCGCTGATCGTAGATGAGGAGGATAAATATCCGGAGGCATCGGACGGCTAACCCTCTGCGGTGGAGTAAAACCACTGCTCGCATACGGGAGAAGCGAAACGGTCCAAGTGCCCCACCTTCCCACAATAAGAACATCTCAAGATCGGCTCTCATCTGCTGAGCGGCGGCGCCGAACGCCTAGGAGGAGAATCAACTCGCGGCCTCTTGCCAAGGAAAGGTGCACCATGAAATCCGGTCGCGGCCTAGGAGGCATCGGTGCTCGCATGCGGGACGCCCTATCCCTCCTGCTTCGCTCGCAAGGACATGCTCACTAGCTCCGCATATGAAGAAATGCCAGCACAGCAAATCTTCGATCGGATCTCAGGTCGCAGCCCCTCAGAAAAACGCCGCATCCTCATCGGCTGATCACCCAGGATCAAAGGAACATACCGCCCCAACTCAGTAAACCGGTTCTCATACTCCGTAACCGACAACCCTCCCTGGCGGAGGCGAAGGAACTCACTCTCCTTCTCATGTCGGTACGTCACCGAAAAATACTTCTCGTGGAAGCGCGCCTCAAACGCCTGCCACGACCACACGAAGTCCTCCTCGACAGTGCGAAGCACACTGTCCCACCACAAACTGGCCTCCTTCTCAAACATGAAGGTGGCAAGCTCAACCTGCTCGACCTCAGAGCAGTGCAGCGGTCTCAGCATCTTAGAGATGCGGTCTATCCAATACTCGGCCTCCTCGGGTCTATGAGAACCCGCAAAAGTAGGAGGTCGCAAGCGCTGGAATCGCTCGAATGTGCCGCTGGCACTGGCGCTCCCAGATGGAGGCATAGGTGAAACAGGTGGAGTCTCCCCTACAGATTGAGCAAAGATACCAGCCATGGAAGAGAGGAACTCCTGCTGCTGCTGCTGCTGGTGGTGCTGCTGCTGAATCTGCTACTACTGCATCAACAGCATCATCTGCTCAAACCTATCAGTAGGCGAAGCAGACGAAGGTGTACGGCTCGGCTCAGGAACTGAGGGTGTGACCGGAGGAGCCATCGGTATCGACCCAACACCAGCACGAGATGGACCCGCCTGCGGATCTGACTGGCTATCGCTCAGGGGAGGAACCCCAGCAAGCGACTCAATCAGAGAAAGACGGGCCGAAGTCTTCGAACCCTTAGGAGGCATCCCTACATTAAATCAAAGGATGCAACCTGTCAGATTCTAAGTCACATAATCCATCCACGCAACAACAACACAGCACAACTCTAAAAACAAACAACATGCATTCCATTAACCAAAATCGTCGCAATACAAGTAGTGCAACAATACATGAATCACGACTAGGAAAGCATGAAAACAACAACATCTAACACTTCAACAACCACCACAACTACAACCACTAACAGCTACCACATTACAACAACTCCACTACAAGCCAACAACGGCTACACACAAAAAGAAAAACACAACAAAGCAAAGACGGCCACGACGATGCTACTCGTCGGAATCAGGAGATGAAGGCGGAGCACCCTTATCCTGCAAGCAACACAGGATAGACTTCAAAGTCTGAGACATCTTCTTGAACTTGTGCTTAACCAAGCCTCGAAGATCAACCATCTCCTGGCGTAAAGCAGCTTGCCCTTCTTCAAGCCGTGTAAGACGGGCATCTCTGGCAACCTGCTCTGCGCCCTGCTCTGGCACCACAGGAGGAGAGCTATCACTCGAATCCTGTGCCTTAATCTCTTCCTCGTCTTGCTCTGCTTCTTCCTTAGACTCCGCACCACCTTCAGCATAACTCTCATCATCACCACTCTCAGACCCGGCCTCACCCTCAGAGGCAAGCCGACCAGAACCAACCTCCATCAGCTTAAGGGTCCTCAAGTTGATATAGCGAACAGGGACCGGCTTCTCAGCTCCAAGCCTATAGCCGAACTCATGTGCGATCTTGCAAATAAGGCGGCCAAAGGGAAGAGACTCGGTCCGTCTACTCGAACGAGCGATGAGAATAATCTGACGCAGGACGTACGTCGGCACACACAACTTCGCATCCTGCCCCACCTGATATAGAAAATCTACCATCAGGCGCGTACACTCGCTGCGGTTGCTCCACCTCGGATATACATTGAACGTAAAGATGTGGTGAAGCAAACGGAAGTCGTCCGTCATGAAAGAAGCCAGAAGACTCCTATTCGGCTGCCATTCAACCAGACGACCACACAAGGATCGGGTGCGACGATCCCTCTCGCGCACACTGTCCACATTCTTCTCGCTGGCATGCACTTCCCCAAGTGGCACCTTCAAGAGTCGGGATATCAAAGCAACATTGACAATTCCAACTCGACCGCTACCACAGGGAATCTTGAACTGCAGAGGATCCAGCGAAGGCTCCAGAATGTTGGCATAGAAGGCCCGAACAGTGCTAGCATTCGCGCGATACTGCCTTCGAACAAGGGACCCCAACCAGCCCCTTCTAGGCGCTCCAACAAGAAGAACTCACCAAAGAGCCGCGGGTCAACATGAGCCTCAAAAAGGACTCTACGCCCCTCATAGACTCCATGCGACAATTCCGCCAACAAGGTCCTACTGACAGGAGCTCGAGGATCGAGGTCCCGCTTCGTCTGGAACTCGCGCGTGGTGGACGTGCTAGAGGCGGCACCTCTCGGCCTCCGTACACGGGTTGGGCGGCTCGGCCTGGCTTCATCCACGGGCGCTCTCTTCTTCCCCATCAAGGAAAGAAGGGAAGAAATGGAAAAGATGGCCGTCACAATCTCAAAGAGGGCCATGAGAAATGAGAGAAAGAGAGAAATAGGAAGATGGTGAAGCTTCCACACAACTATTAGCCAAATAGGGAATGAAAGGGCTCAAATGAGAAGGAAAAAAGAAGAAATCAGCAATGGAATGGAAGATTCGAGAATGGGGTGATGGGTTTGCACGAAAATGGAAGGAAGATGAAGATTTGGGAGAGATTTGAAGGAGTTTGGAGAGGTTTTGGAAGAAAAGGAAAGCTTGGGGGTAGGTTTTGTGAAGGAAATAGATGAAAGGAAGGGTTTTAAAATGAAAACCGTGGAGGGGTGGGCCACACAAGACCTAGGGACGATCGGCCCGCGTCGGCCCGGCCCTCCGGCGATCCCTCACCGAACCGGCGATGGCATCCCGGTCTCTGGACATATCGGCGATGCCTCGCCGATTTGGCGAGGCCCTCCTGGTCCCCTTTGGCCCAAAAAGTGTGGTTCCCCCCCTGGGCCCCACTGGAAATGCCCCAAATGGCCCCTTGCATAGTTTGAGGCCTATCGGGTCATTCTGACAGAAATCTGATTCAAATAGCGATTTCTGGAAGGTTTAAGATGGAAAAAAAGGGAAGATTGACCGTCTACACTCATTAATAGAGGGTCTAGGAAAGGTTTTGGGTCGCTGTGTGTGATCAGGTAAGGGTACAGACTCGATCTCGGCAAAGGTTTTCAAGAAACTTTCGCCGATAGAAACTACGGACCACAAACACAAAGCGATGATAGACCCGCACCCAAATACACTATAATGGCGACAATGTGCGGTGTGTGACCATAACCCAGGTCCGGTTTAATCCAGATCATGCTCTGATACCAACTTGTAACGCCCTGAAATTCGGGGGTCGAGCATAACTCAGCTCCCGAGTTCCAAAACATCACTTATGCAACATATTTAATGATGAATGTATGTTGACTGTATTAGTGCATAAAACATGGAATAGATTAAGCCAAAACACAGATATGCTTCAGGGACAAGTGAATAAAGCAAGCGGAAGACTTATAGTAAAATGTGTACAAGTGTAAATCCCTGAATTACATATACAACCAGATCGTGTAAAAGTGTTATTTAACAAAATTTAAGTATCAAATACATCATTTCAGTTCCCAAAATATAATCCCGAGAATCCCGCAATGCATCAAGCTCGCTAGAACCCGTCTCAAAACTGCATATAGAGAAGGCAGGCTCGTCGTCATCCAGCTCCCGCTCTGCCTCGACGTCGCATCCACATCCGCAACATCAGAGGCCTAAGATAGAGTCCGGTGGGTGTGAAACACCGCCCAAACGTGGGAGTGAGTGATCAACTCGGTGGAACAATAAGGGTATAGGTTAACATGTTATCGTTCAATCAAACAGTAATGATAAAGCATAACACTTAAATAAATCCTAAGTACTCTTGTTAATGCAAGGATGAATGCAATATGATGCGTGCCCTCACGCGTACACCCTCGGCTCTTCATCTTACGTTACGCATGACATCGCCTCAAAGTGCGCCACATCTACAAAGCACATGCAATGCGGTGCATGGATATGATTACCAAGTTGTTATTAGTCCGTTTCACACAACAGGATTGGGAAGCTAAGATACCTTCCTCATATCACCATCCAAACAGTGATCCATTCTAGGGTCGTCAATCCTAGACATCTCATACGATCATATAGTTAAGGTCGTAGCAAAGGGCTCGTCACCAATCAATGTACGCCTTTCATGCCCTTACTACCACAGATCGGCTCGTCACCTCCTTGCGGTATCCAGGTATGCTCGAGGTCACTACAAAGGGCTCGTCACCAATCAATGTAGGCCGACAACACGAATATAGTGTCCCATACCACCATAATCGGCTCACGAGTTTAGTTGCTCACTGGTCACTATGGGGAGGCTCGTCACCCCAGCGTAGGCCGACAGCTCGACCACGGTGTCCCATACCACCATGTCCGGCTCATGAGTCTTAGTGGATCGTACCATGGTTATTAGGATTTCACTGGTAAGTTCGGTACCCTAGATTCAAGCAGTAGCGTCCATACATGGTTAACATACATCGGACAATCGGGTTACTTGACGAACTCGACTAGCACGAGCGCACGTTGAATTGAACGACATAGAGTGCGCAAACACTCCGCGTGGCCAAACCACTGCCGCCAACTCTAATACGGCTCGGGTTCGTCTAATACGTCCTACGTGGCGAAAGCAATCTCAACCACGAATATAGGGTCAATTACCGATCTCCTGGACTAAGGCATAGTCCCAAATATCCTACACTACTACAGATATTCATATGGAATGTAAAACAGTAATGGAACAATAACTCAAATCATGTTACATACACATCTGAAGAATATCAACTTAACATAAATGTAAGCATAGGAGATGCTTGAATTTAAATAACTTGAAAGGTAACTGCATAAAGGAAAACATGCGCATCAATGGGAGTATTGAGAATCACTTCTCAACGCCCACACTTAGTGTAATCAGTTACACTTAGGTCATTCATGCATTTCTACAAACACTTAGCATACAAGGAACAACATACATGACGTATGTTGGAATACATGCACTTAGACAATTCCCTTTACCAAGGAGTTGTCATACATGCATCTAGCATACATACATGACCAATAATCATGGCAAGCACAAGTGCGTATTTTATACGTATACGGTACTTTATAAATACACTTAGAATACACAAATCTCAATATAACACATGCATATCGGAAAGCAATGTAAACATAACATTTGACATGTGAAATCTCATCCATAACAAGAATAAATCACTAATCGGGATTGAAAGCCTTGAAAACCATAACCTATACACTTAAAGTCCGCACCTTAAGCGAAGAAAGAACCGCCGAACTGATTTAGATGAGTTGTCTTTGTCAACGGCGCTAGAATACCCTAAAATAAGGATAGAAATGAGATACAACAACACCAAGTCTAATCTAAGCTCTAACATAGGTTAGGGTTAGGTTAACTTACCCCAAAAGAACTCAGAATCGTCAGAGGAACGATTCAAAGTAAAGGTTCAAAGGTGAAGAAGAACAAGGAAGAATCAAGATGATTCACCAACCAATCTCTCTCACTAACTCTCTCTTTTCCACTCTCTTTCCAAGCTAGGGTTAGAGAAAATTCGTATGGAAATGAGAGCTAGGGTTTAAGGACTATATATAGGCCTTAAAATGATGGAAATAACCCCAGGGTCAAGGTATACTTAGGTTATAACCAAAGCACGCCTTTCTCGATCCAACGAAGCACTTCTGGTGGGCCTATAACCACGAAAGGTCGGACTTAAGCTCATTGACCATGGATCTAGGTCAAGCAGAGTTTTCGTACCGACCGGCTCTTCAGATCAGCCGTGGCGGACCACACTCAATTCAACGGTCACGGAAACTCGATCAGGTCCACAAGCACTAGGATATGCCTGGGCCAACCATCCTGATCAGAGGGTGAAATTGGGTCAGAATCCAACGGTCAGAATGCTTAAAATCGTCGCGCAAGCGACACGACTCAGATTTCAATAAAAGCTTATTAAATTCCAACCGTTCTCACACTCTTCACTCCGAGCTCAACCAAATCGACCCAGAACATCAGATCGACTTGATTTTCGAGGTGAAGATCAAGCCCAACTCGGTGACCGCAACAGCCTAAGATCATCGCCATCGGACTTTCGACGCGCGGTCTAGGTCCGATCCAGATCTTCCAAAAATTCCCCAGAACAACTGGATTTAGCGATGGATCCCAGATTTCAGAGTAACGTAGCGCTCACTAATCTACACGTTTAGAGCCATGCAGATACAATTTAAAGTGATTGATGCGAATTTCACAAACAATCGAGTAAAGCGCTAATTACCCCAAAACAACTACTTAAGGAAAGATTAGCACAGAAAAATTCCAAGGTCGTTACAATGTGCGATGGCAGAGGGTTGAAAATATTCGCTAGCCCCTCCCCCCCCCCCCCCCCATTTTATGTTCTCTCTACAGAGCATTTGGGAACATCGTGATACATTACTCAAGCTTGACAATAAGGGTCCCTTCTTCAAATGCACATTGGTACTACCTTTTTGCTTGGCTAGGAGTATACTTCCCTTGTGTCTTTGCTAACTTAAAGAGAGCTTATTCAGATCCTCATTCACTGCCACTTCAGTATTATCAGGGATGAAAAATGGTCTAAAGATCACATGCTTGGGTTACGAAGAGAATAGAAAAGATTAATTCTATCAATTTCTTCCAATTTCCCCTCATTAGTTTTTCTAAAGACTTAAAAGATTATTGATGATGACTCTACTTCTCTTAGTGAACGTACGTTCCTTATTTACATTAGATCCAGTACCCTTCCATTGAGAGAGGGTAGTAAGTTTTGGCATGAGAGCAAGTTTGCTCATCAATTTAGCTTTGATCAGACGATATCGGAAACCTATGATATCAATGGTGGGCCCATAGTGGCGGGGTCCCTCCTCTCTATCACCGTATCTCTCTCTCTCTCTCTCTCTCTCTCTCTCTCTCTCTCTCCTTTCCTTAGAATGAAGTGGGCCCTACAAAATCATGTTAAATCCACTTCATTCATCAATGGTGTGGCCCACCACATTTTAGGTAAAATCCACCGTCTGGTGGAAAGTCCCACCTGCATATATATATACACACACACACACACACACACACAATATATTATATTTATATTAGAATATACATATATATAGTTGGTGGGCCACGTCCATGTGGGACCCACCACAATGCATGTGTTTATCCATGCCGTCCAGCGTCCCTGGACGCTGGATGGGCGTGGCTTCATGAAGTGCGTGTGCTGGCAGGGTGTGTACTTTAAAAGGGGGAAAAAGTACTTTTGGAGTGGGCCACTCATGTGGGCCCCACCTTAATGTATGTATATAATCCACGCCGTCCATTTCATCGCTCAGCCTATTTTAGGCGTTAAGCCAAAATTTGAGGGCAATCCAATTCTCGGGTGGGCCATACCTTAGGAAACAGTGTTATTACCATCCAAAACCTGCATTATTATTTTACTCACCCAATCCTAATGGATATTGGACTCTGTTTAGCTGTATCGAGTCAGGGAATACAATGGGCGGAGCAGATTTCCTTGATGTGGGACCCACCTGTGAAAGACCACAGGAAAACTGGTTTTTTTTTAAAAAATAAGCAGCAGCAGTGCTCCTGCTGTCAAGACGCAGCAGGAGCTACCTGCGGCTAGTGGACGGACAGCGGGATGGGCCTCATTGTCCCAGCTGTGGGCCCCACCGTGATGCATTTCGAACATCAATGTCGTGCATTGGGTGGGTCCTTAGGGCAGTGGCCCCCTTGCCAAAAATTAGTCGTATACGGAACTCAGGTGGGCCATACCATCTAAAATCATGTGAGGACATGCCTAAAACATATAAAATCACTCGGTGGGGCCTACCTGAAATTTGGATGCGGCTGAAACTTGGTCTGAACCCTCAGTCAAGTGGGACATACATAATGGGTGGACTGGATTTGTGAACCACATTACGGTGGGCCCCAAGCCCACCCCCAGGTCCACGTGACCTTATAAATAGGTTGAATGACAGATAAATATCACAGTGGGCCATACCCAAGGTCCGTGTGACCTTATAAACAGTTTGGGTGGCAAATAAATATTACAGTGGGCCCTAACCTGGTCCACGTGAACTTCTGAACAGTTGAATGGCAAATAAACGGTATAGTGGGCCCCCAGGTCCACGTGACCTTATGAACAAATTGGATGTAAATAAACAGTACAATGGGCCCAAGGTCCAAGTGACCTTATGAACAGTTTGGATGGCGCATAAACATTATGGTGGGACCCAGGTTGGATAAAAAATAAACATTTTAGTGGGCCCTAGGTCCTTGTGACCTCATCAGCAGGTTGGGTGAAAAATAAACATTATGGTGGGCCCCACTTATGTATGTATTGTGTCCACACCTATCATCAGTGTGGACCTCCACCATGAAGTATATGATTTATCTATGCCTTCCATACCTATGGGACCTACCGTGATGCATGAGTTTTATCCAAACTGTCCAACCATTTTAGAAATTATTTTAAGGCCATGTGTTAAGGTCCATCTTGGTGTATTTGTGGGCCGTCCATTGAGGCCCACTTTGATTTGTATAAGGCCATTTGTTGAGGCCCATTGTAATGTATTTGTGGCCGCCCACTAAGGCCTACTTTGATATATATGAGACCATGGTTTGAGACCCATTTGATGTATTGGAGGCCTATGGTTCGACGCCCAATGGGATGTATATAAGGCCCATCATATTGTGTTTCCACCATAGTTTAGGTGACGATCTCTATAGCGGGCCATGCCTTGGGAGGAATGATGGTTTGACGTCCACATTGCAAGTACAATGTTGGTTAAATGTCTGCATTGTCACTCTCCCTAAGGCCATTAATAGGCCCATACCTGTAGCATATAGGTCGTCTAGGCCCATCTTCATTTTGATCAGAGCCCATCACCACATGACATGTTTAGTATAAATTCATGATTCATGATCATACGCATCATATGTATGTCTGATATGACGAGTGACCAATCATAGCATATACCTTCGGGTGGATTAGTTATGGGCTCCCTGATAGGTAGAGTTGCCCTAAATGAGCGCGTAGTGCGCACAGGATTGTTGTATGTTTGGTAGGGTGATTCATGTACTTGCATTTGTGTGATCATGATTATTGTATGCCCTAGCGACATCAGAGCCAAAGCCTCCACAGACACATCGTGGGTGGATAGATTGGATAACAAAAATGTTTGGTTCTAGCATACGGGCGGTATAGATGTCCCTGAGTGAAAATCCTTAAACCCGATGGTAGCAAAGGATGACTCCAACATCGACACTGAGTGGATATATAAGCGCACGAGCGCCGAATACCAGGAGGCCGCATCTCCCACTGTGTCATGATCAGTTGGAAAGGGGTGTGGCCTTACTCACCCGAGGGTAGGGGGCAATACTAGGCTGAGTTTGACCAGCTCATGAATGGGTCCGCTATCGACGTGTCGGATAGGTATTGGCAGACTATTAGCCAGGCGGATAGTGAGATTTCTTATGCTCACTTAGACTATGCGGCTAGGTGAGCAACAGTGCCATTTGGAGTGTACTGAACCCCGGTGATTATCCAGACTGAGAACCGTACTGATTTGATGCTTTAGAGAGGAGCTGTATTGATATATGGATGTGGATTGGCATGCTTGACTTGCATTATGCATCGCATGGCCTTGATATTACCGATAACATTTATATTATGCACCGCACTGCCTTGGTACGGCTGGTCGCATTCATGTACTCATCAGCATGACTCCGCATTACTCTATCCTTGCATTTTGAGTATGCTCATATTACGCATACATTTACACCACCCTCTAAGCTTTCTTTAAGCTTATGCACGATTGATGGGCGCAGGTGACGCTGGGACGCAGCCGTAGCCTTGTCAGAGTTGGAGCATGCAGTCGAGCTTTTGGAGTTTCTATTATTATCATCATCTTATATTTTCCTTTCACATGCATTGTACTCAAAAGTTTTTTATCATAGTGGATTTTGTGATGATATTCTTATGTTTATTGTTCGTGGGTTATGCTTATGGTTATGCTCATTATGAATTAAATTGATATTAGAAATCCTCCTTGTAGGATCCTAGGATCGAAACCTGGTAAATGGGTGCCGGGAGCCGAGAATGGGGTTATACAGAGGCTGTCAGCGCCGGATTTGACGATCGAGAATTTTGTGAGCCCGGTTTTCGAGTTCAGGGTGTGATAGAAGTTGGTATCAGAGCATAACTTGAGAATAATCGAGGACAACATCATGTGTTTGCTATGAGTTTAGGACGATTAGGTTCCGAGTGCGTAACATTTCGATTGAATTCCCTAACATACGATTCTCAAGGTTGATCGGCATCCTTATTCTTCTTATAGGACATGCCGTGTAGGCGAGTGACTCGATCGACTCCTGCTCTACCACCTGATGATCCCGCTTTACCACCTTCTCCTCCCGTCCTACCACCAAACATCCCTGCTCCATAGCCTATGGATGTCGTTCCTCCACCCGAGGTCGGTGCGGATCCGACCGTGCCTGTGAGTGCCTCGCAGCTACAGAAGATATTACAGGCTTTGACGGCTGCACTTCAGGGGCAGGGCAGGCGCCCAATTGTTTCTCCAGCCCAGGCTGAGTAGGAGCACATGAGTGCCCTTCTTCGAGAGTTTAGACAGCTTAATCTTCCGCGTTTCCAGGGCGAACCAGATCCAACTGCAGCCGAGAGATGGCGCTCTGATGTGGAGAAGATCTTCGATACCATGTCATGTATGACCGAGCAGCGAGTCCGGTTGGCTATATTTCTTCTACAGGGAGAGGCCAAGTACTGGTGGACCTTTGTTACCAGCATCACAGGACCTGATTATGTCTGGACGTGGGATGACTTTATCGATCGATTCGAGGAGCAGTACTTCCTCGACCACATACGACTTCAGAGAGCATTGGAGTTCGAAACTCTGGTGAAGGGGGACATGACCGTGGTACAGTACGTGGCCCGTTTTATGGTGCTATCAAGGTTCGCGCCATATATGGTTGATGATGAGGGGTGGAAGACCCGCCGTTTTGAGAACGTCTTATATTACGGTCTTCGAGGCCGTATTATTGGGCATGAGCTCCTGACCTTTTAGGAGGTAGTGCAGTGGGCTCAGATTTATGAGATTGAGTGGGCTGGCTCGCAAAGCGATCGAGATCAGAGGAGAGGACATAATTGGAAGAGGCAGGCCCCTTCTAGTAGCTCCTAACAGTTTCGACGACCACAGAGGTATAGGAGCCACCCACTTGCCAGAGCACCAGTAGCCCCAGCAGCACCTCTAGCGCCACCCCACCAGCTATTTACAGGAGCTTGTTTTGGATGTGGTGGGACAGTGCACCGCCTGTCTGAGTGCCCTCGCACTCATCTACAACCACTGAGAGTACCTCAGTAGCCTTTACAGAAGCAGCTGAGAGCACCGTAGCAGCCCCCACAGCAGCAGCGACCCCATCAGTAACAGCCGCAGCTACCTCAGCCGCCGAGGCCCCGGCAGCAGCAGAGACAGTAATACAGGCCGCCGTAGAGGCAGCAGCAGCACCAGGGACCTCAGAGGGGAAAAGACACCTCTCCAGCCAGCTCAAGCTAAATTCTACATGGCTCAGTAGGATCCACAGTTATCTGGAGGAGTCATTGAGGGTATTATTTCTGTCTCTGCATGTATCGCACGTGTACTATTTGATTCCGGTGCATCGCATTCATTCATGTTTAAAGATTTTTGTCATTCGACTGGACTGTCGACAGAGTCTGCTCGCGAGTGGTTGACCGTATCGACGCCCTCGGGGAAGACTATAGTGTTAGGCCGTTTCTATTCATCTTGCCCGGTTCTGGTCGGTGATATCTTTTTACCTACCGATCTATTTGTGCTGCCGATGTCAGACTTCGACGTTATCTTGGGCATGGATTAGCTTGCCGAGTACCACGTCATGTTAGACTGTTCCGCGAGGACCGTCACATTCTCTATACTCGGCCTGCCACAGTTTCAGTTCATTACCGAGCCTAGAGGAGAGTCGCTATCTTGCCTCATGTCCTGGATAGTTAAGGAGCCCGTTGCCTTGTGTATTGATCAGTTGTCAGTAGTTTGCGATTTCCCCGACGTATTCCAGGAGATTTCGGGATTGCCGCCACACCTATCTCGAAGGCCCCATACTGTATGGCACCTATGGAGTTGCGTGAGCTGCAGTGGCAGTTGGACGAGTTGCGTGAGTTGAGATTCATTCATCCGAGCAATTCTCTTTGGAGAGTGCCGGTACTCTTCGTCAGGAAGAAGGATGACTCGTTGAGGCTCTGTGCGGATTACCGCAAGCTTAATAAGGTCACGATTAAGAACAAGTACCCGCTCCCGTGGATAGATGATTTATTTGATCAGCTGTAGGGTGCACAGTTCTTTTCAAAGATTGACCTGTGTTCCGGTTATCATCAGATTCGTGTCCGAGAGGAGGACATCCCGAAGACGGCTTTCAGGACGCGTTACAGTATTTTAAGTTTCAGGTCATGTCCTTTGGACTGACCAATGCACCCGTGGTCTTCATATAGTTGATGAACGAGGTCTTCCGTCCATATCTCGATCAGTTTGTGGTGGTCTTCATCGACGATATTCTGATATATTCGAGGACCCGTGAGGACCATATGTAGCATTTGAAGATCGCTTTAAAGACCCTCCATGCCCACCAGCTATATGCGAAGCTAGAGAAGTGTGAGTTCTTGTAGGAGGAGGTGAGATTCCTCGGTCACGTGGTGACGAGGGAGGGTGTCATAGTGGACCCCTCGAAGGTTAAGGCAGTGCGTCAGTGAGACTAGCCCAATACTGCTTCCATGATCCGCAGTTTCCTTAGTTTAGTGGGATATTATCGGCGTTTCATTGAGGGCTTCTCCCGTATTGCAGCCCCATTAACCAGGTTGACTTGGAAGGGCACAAATTTTGTTTGGACTGACGCATGTTAGCAGGCATTCGTGGAGCTAAAGGAGCGTCTAACATCTGCTCCTATCCTCACTCTTCCCTCTGGGAGTGATGGATTTGTTGTATTTACCGATGCCTCGCGTATTGGGCTAGGTGTTGTCCTGATGCAGCACGGTAGGTCTATAGCCTTCGCATCTCGTCAGCTTAAGGTCCATGAGCTGAACTACCCCACACATGATTTGGAGTTGATAGTAGTTGTCTTCATACTGAAGGTGTGGAGACACTATCTATATGGGATTAGGTTCGAGCTCTTCTTTGACCACAAGAGCTTGAAGTATCTATTCTCTCAGTCTGAGCTGAACATGAGGTAAAGATGCTAGATAGAGCTCCTGAGGGACTATGATTTTGACTTTCAGTACCACCCTGGTAAGGTGAATGTGGTGGCGGATGCCCTCAGCCATTAGCCACGAGTCCTGGTGGCACATATGATGATTCAGGAGTGGAGGATGCTCGAGGATGTAACAGAGTATGACTTTGAGTTTGGTCTGCAGTCTTCTATTATTCAGCTATCGAGCCTGTCGATTCAACCCTCTCTTGTCGCAAGGGTAATCGAGGCTCAGCAGACAGATGAGTCGTTACAGGATTATCGAGCAGAGGCAGCATCTGAGAGTCAGACAGATTGGTAGATTGGTGCTGATGGCGGACTTTACTTCAGAGGTCGATTATGTGTCCTGGAGATCTTATGATCGAGGCACATCGTTCGCAGTTTTCTATCCACCCTAGATCAACGAAGATGTATCGTGATATGAGGAGACAATATTTTTGGGTGGGGATGAAGCACTAGATTGCCAGTTTTGTGGCCGAGTGTGACACATGCTAGCGTGTCAAGGCCGATCATCAGAGACCTCCTGGTCTATTACAGTTGTTGAGCATCCCGATGCGGAAGTGGGAGCACGTGTCAATAGATTTTATTATGGGTTTGTCGAGGACTCAGCGCGGTCATGATGTCATTGAGTCATCGTTGATCGTCTGACGAAGTCGGCACATTTTCTTACAATTTGTGCGACTTGGCCTTTGGACCGGCTTGCGAGGTTATTCATTAAGGAGATTGTAAGACTGCACAGTGTTTCAGTCTCGATCGTTTCTGACCGAGATCCGAGGTTCACGTCTCAGTTTTAGAGGAGCTTTCCGAGAGCTATGGGAATTGATTTGCAGCTCAGCATCACGTACCATCCGCAGACCGATGGCTAGACCGAGAGGGTCAACCAGATCCTTGATGATATGCTTCTGGCCTGCGTGATTGACTTCAAGGGTAGCTGGGATGAGCATCTGCGATTGGCTGAGTTCGCATATAACAACAGCTATCAAGCAACCATTGACATGGCTCCTTTTGAAGCACTGCATGACAGACCGTGCAGATCTCCGAGTTGTTAGACCGAGGTTGGAGAGCGGCGTCTCTTAGGTCTCGATCTTGTGCAGCAGACATCAGAGGTTATCGATATCATCAGGCAGAGGATGCGCACAGCTCAGAGCCGGCAGAAGATTTTTGCTGATCACCGGCGTCATCCCTTGGAGTTTGATATAGGGGACCACGTGTATCTTAAGGTCTCGCCCATGAAGGGCGTAGTTCGATTTGGAGCAAAGGGCAACCTTGCCCCGAGATTCATTGGACCTTTCGAGGTCACTGAGCACATTAGCGCCGTGGCTTATCGGCTTGCCCTACCATCTCAGTTGTCTGGCATTCACAATGTTTTCCACATCTCTATATTGAGGAAGTGTGGGTCAGACATAGTTCTTGTTATCGATTGGCAACCGTTGGAGGTTTGTGAGAACACTTCTTATATTGAGCAGCCAGTTCGTATCCTTGATCGGAAGGAGCAGGTCCTCCGGACCAAGGTTATTCCCTTGGTGAACGTTCAGTGGGGTCACCATTCTGTCGATGAGGCATCATGGGAGCGTGAGGCCGAGATTCAAGAGCACTATCCCCATCTCATTGATGATTGATTGTGTATTGTATCTTGTATGCTGTCTTTAATTTGATATGACGATGCCTTGCTCCCTCTTCTATTATGAGTTATGTTTTCTTGCGATGATTGTGTAAATTTCGAGGATAAAATTTTTATTTGGAGGGGAGAGTTGTAAGACCCGTATCCTAGTCCATACCGTTCCGTAGCCTTCCGCGGTCCTTCCAGTCAAATTCTGGCAAACTTCGCACCGTATCCAACGTTTGCACGCGATCCTTCTGGTCAAATTCTGGCAACCTTCGCAATGGCCAGGATTGTTTATGGGCTCCCTTATAGGCGGAGTTGCCCTACATGAGCGCGCAGCCCCTGCAGGATTGTTGCATCTTTGGTAGGGTGATTCATGCACTTGCATTTGTGTGATCATGATTATTGTATGCCCTAGCGACATCAGGGCCAAAGCCTCCACAGACACATCGTGGGTGGCTGGATTGGATACTGAAAATGTTTGGTTCTAGCATACGAGGGCCATAAATGTCCCTGGGTGAAAATCCTTAAACCCGATGGTACCAGAGGATGACTCCAACGTCGAGACCGAGTGGATATATGAGCGCAAGAGGGCCAAATACCTGGAGGCCGCGTCTCCCACTGTGTCATGGTTAGTTGGAAAGGGGTGTGGCCTTACTCGCCCAAGGGTAGGGGCAATACTAGTCTGAGTTTGACCAGCTCACGAATGGGTCCACTATCGACGTGCCGGATAGGTATTGGCATACTATTGGCCAGGCGGATAGTGAGGTTTCTTACGCTCACTTGAACTGTGCGGCTAGGAGAGCGACAGTGCCATTTGGAGTGTACTGAACCCCGGTGATTATCCAGACTGAGAACCGTACTAATTTGATGCCCTAGAGAGGAGCTACATTGATATGTGAATGTGGATTGGCATGCTTGACTTGCATTATGCATCGCATAGCCTTTATATGGCCGATAGCATTTATATTATGCACCGCATAGCCTGGGTATGGCTGATCGCATTCATATACTCATCAGCATAACTCCGCATTACTCTGTCCTTGTATTCTGAGTACGCTTATATTGCGCACACACTTACACCACCCTCTAAGTTTTCTATAAGCTTATGCATGATTGATGCATGCAGGTGACGCTAGGACGTAGCCGTAGGCTTGTCAGAGTTAGAGCATGCAGTCGAGCTTTTGGAGTTCCTGTTATTATCGTCATCTTGTATTTTCTTTTACACGCATTGTACTCAAAAGTTTTTGATCATAGTGAATTTTGTGATGGTGTTCTTGTGGTTATTGTTCATGGGTTATGCTTATAGTTATGCTCATTATGAATTAAATTGATATTAGAAATCCTCCTTGTAGGATCCCAAGATCAGAACCTGGTAAATGGGTGCCAGGAGCCGAGAATGGGGTTATACGGAGGCTGTCAGCACCGGATTCGGCGATCGAAAATTTTCTGAGCCTGGTTTTCTAGTTCGAGGTGTGATAGAGGTCTTACACATGGTTGGCCTATCTATGGACAAGCCAAAGAGCGCATGCTACAACCTACTTTTTCTTCTCCTGAAAAGTCTAACCCATTCATGAGAAGGAATTTTCTCTTACCATCCCCCTTGGCGTTGTTAGAAGTTATACAGATGACATTGTTCTTATGCATGACTAACCATATAGGTGCACTCTGCCACCTGTATGGGTCTAAGCATGTGATTGCCTTCATGGGCTTTTTATTGCTGCCCATATAATGTTTGGTGAATCACCAATATGATAGGTCTTATGAGTGGTTGGTCATATAGGCACACTCCACTGCCGTAAATGATAAATTGTTATTGCTATTATCATGGGGCTTTGGTCATAGAGGCGCACTTTGCTATTATAAATGATAAATTGCCATCGCTGATAATATTCCAATAGTATTTGTGTTTAAAGTAATGTATTAGCTTGGCGATAATATCCATTTGGTAATAACGATTTTTGCCATAATAGTCAATGATTAACAATAGTATGATAATCAGCAATGTTTTCAATTTGGCGATAATCGGCGATTGTAATAATTGTTGGTGATAATAATCGGTGCTTGACGATGGTAAACATATTTGGCGGCAATCAGTGATAATATAAATTTGGCGATAATGGTCGAATAATCGTCATTTAGCGATAATTTGTGATTTTCATGGCGATAATATCACAATGAGTGTTGAGTGTCAAATATTATATATTTCTCCCAATTTAGATCTTGGTTTATGAACATGATAATGCTTAATGGGTGTATTTTATACACCTTTATATTTCAAGGTGAATCTGAGAGTTTGGATTGAAAAGAATATTAAAAGCATAGATTTGATGCTCAAGAATCACCAAGGCAAAGGATGGATCTTAGGAGATCAAGATTAAATATTTCAAGACTCCAAGATTCAAAGAAACCAAGTGGAGAAGGAAAGAAGTTGAAAGTGCAAAGTGTAGAAATTCATAAACTCTAAACTTCATTGTTTATGTCATTGAACACGAGTCGACGACATCGAAGAATTACATGAAAATCAAGTTTGGCTACTAGAGAAATTGAATGCAGTTCTCGATGACCTCAAAGCTCTATTCGATTGTTCAAAGACATATTGGATGACATCGAAGGTAGTTCGATGACATCGAGATTTTTGTGGATTTTTAGAACAACTTGCTAGAACACTCTAGACTCATTCTCAATTACTCGAACACTCTTCGATGACATCAAAGGACTGTTCAATGACATTGAAGGTATGTTTGATAGCATGAAGAGTTACATAATGCAAAAGCATTACATAGTGTGAAAAGGTGCGACTTCTGGATTCAAGTTATGTTCGATGACATCGAAGGTTGTTCGATGACATCGAAGGCGTTACGTAGAGTGCATAAATTTGAGGTGATTTTCAAAGACGGTTAGACAAAGGCTATAAATATGGGTTCTCTAAGGAGTTCTAGGATGAATTGGGTTTTTAGAAGTAGAGCCAAAGGGTGGAGCAGCCTCCCAAGAGTTTTTCTTCATTCTTTATTTATTTTTACTGTTTTCTTTAGGAGATTTAGATCCAATCGTGTCTATAGTTGGCTAAACCTCTTAGCTAAGGCTAAGAGGTGAAGCTTATAGTGTTTTGGGATGATTTTCTTGCTTTGATTCTTGTTCGTATTGAACCTCATTGATTTCTAGTTTGAATTTAAGGAATATTTTTAGTTTTTTATGAATTGTTGTGACCTAAATTATAATAGATGTTGTGATAGCTTTGAATATCTTCTTTTCTTATTTTGAGATTGTGAGATTAGTAAAACTCGTGATTCACCATTGTCTCATAGGCATGGTGGATGCATGAATTCCCTTCCAATCATCAGAAAACTCCTTCATTGAGAACTAGATCAATGAAAAATTTAGAAATTTGATTTAATTTCTTTATCTTCCAATTGGATATGATAGGACTCCAATTCCAATTGTTTTTCTTAGCACCCTAGTTCCCACCTTTCAATTGATAGTTTTAATCAAAATCATTCACAATTACTCCCCTTTATTCCAGATTTAGGTTTAGATCTTCTTTTCGTTCTAGTTCTAGTTATTTTATGAATACGTACAAGTTTAGTCGCTATGGATTCGACCTCGGTCTCACCGAGTTATTACTACATTGCGACCCTACACTTGGGGTTGTGAACAATGAGGCTCTCGTAGCTTTGCCTGAAATTAGTATCAAGGTGGTTTTCTCCCATGGCTTTACCTAAAATTAGTATCAAGGTGGCTTTGCTCTCATAGATTTGCCTAGAATTAGTATTAAGGTGGCTTTGCTCTCACGATTTTGCCTGGAATTTAACTGAAGATGTTTTAACATTTCGCAACGTATAATCCGTCAGCTTGTTTTTTTATTGCCATCATTTGCCATCATTATTAGAGATCCTTTCGATTGTTGCTTTTTCATTATTATTAACTGGAAAGATTTTACCGAAGCTTTTTGGAGCCATAATGTGTTCATAGATTTGTTCTTTATTCGGGACAGTGTACAGAAGATATAGGTGCTTTTCAAAAATCTTTTCACAATTATACTTGTCTTGCCCCCTGTAATTGGGAAGATTTCTCTGACAATCTTCATGTTAAAACATTTTTGTCCTTCGATGGTAGTGTTTCTTAGTGAATCGTGTATAGAAACATGAGGAATCGTATCAACACCAAGATTTTATTTTTTCTTCCGACAGTCGTGAGACATTTTCAATCAGGATTGCACGCAATCACTTTCTCTTTTATGTTATACATTTTCCTTATAACGATTTCGCCACTATCCATCATTTTCTACAGGAGATTTTTTAGAATGAGGCAATTCTTGGTTTGGTGCCCAAGAAAATGATAATAATGACAATAGTCATTTTCTTTTATTCTCTTCATTTCTCTTTGATATTTTGGCCATGGCAATTTGATATATATTTTTTTATACTGCTAACAGTTGATTCATCATGGGCAGTATATCGTCTTCTTTAAATGTGTATTTTTTACAATCTTTGAATTGTTCAAGCCCTTTCCTTACTTTCTTAGCCATGGAATCATTTTTGTTCTCTCCACTATGATTTTTTTGTCTATCCAGATCATTCTTCATTCTCTTTTCCTCCTTGATATCATCGGCTAGCATTCTTTTTTACAATAACGGCCTTATATGGGAATCAAATACTTTCACACTGATCCTTTCTAGGTTGCATGCCTTTGTGACCAAATCTTGAAAAGTCTGTATATTTGGACCAATAAGGCCAAACGTGACCTTTGGTTTCATGCATTTCACACAGCTTAACCTGTTCTTCTTCTTCTACAAGCTGTGGCCATAATGCCCCCAAGATTCTCATTGATTGATGAATTCTCTGACTGTTTCATTTTCTTGTTGATAGACTGGGCCTAAGTCATTTAGATTGATTTCTTTGGAGGTTGTCTTAGGTAATTTTGAGTGACAATAAGGAGTCATGATGCACTCTGTTGTAAGAAACATTACAGGTGGCAGTTCTCTTGTTATGACATCTTTTCCTTTATCTTACCGAATCCTTGATGAATCCATGATAGGTGTTTTCATTGAAATAACCGATCTTTATTTTTTTTCCTTTCAAGATTCTTCATTGCATGGAGAATTTTCTCCTTGTAACATTCTTGATATTCTCACTTGTGTTATTGCGAGGTCTTGTTTTTGTAAAGGAACAGTTACCTTTCTCCTCTTATGTTCACCCTTTGACAGGGATTCTACTAACCTCGACGATGGCATAACAGTGATCATGCATTAGTTATAATAAATTGGATATGAACAGTCTACATCCCTTGCAGATACCATGTTCATGGTCATTTTCCCACCTCTTTCTTCACCCATTTTTATCACTATCTCACCCTGTTTTATAATTTTCTATATTATATTCTTTAGTGTAAAGTAGTCTTCCGTTTGATGACTTTAAAAGCGATGATAATGGCAATGATTCTTTTCTTTTGTTTTCTTAGATTCTTCAAGACGCTTGGACGGAGGCAGTTTTATTGTTCCGGCGTCCAATAGTTGATTCATCATAGGAATGATGTTTTCCCTTTTAAATGAATACCCTTCATGAGAATCAAGCGGTCCGGATCTTTTATCACTAGCTCTTCCTCTGTAGCGGTTCGTTTCCTCTCTTCTTTTTGTTCTCTGTCTATCACGAAGAATGTCATTCTTCTTCTCTCAATCAACGACATTCACTATTAATCTATTTTGTCATCTTCTTCTCATCTCATTCTGAAATGCTGGCATTTTCTTTGTCATCAATTCGAGTGCATGTACTTTTGTGGCAAGATCGTGAAAGGTCCTTATATCTGCACGCATGAGACCAAACACAATCCTTGTTTTCACTGAATTAAAGCGCATCTTAACTTGCTCTTTTTCTTCTAGTAGCTGTTTAAACGATGCCTCTAAAGTTTTACATTGGTCGATGAATTTTTCTACAGGCTCATTCGCTCTCTGTCATACAGAAGCCAACTCAGTGATACTAACATCTCAATCAAATGAGAAGAAATTGGCCATAAATGCATCCTACATCTGTTCCCAGGTTCGTATAGATTCCAAAGCTAGACTTGAATACCATCGGAACACTTTACCTGTCAGAGAGGAACTAAACGACTGTAAACAATACTATGGTACTATGGAGAAATTACCCATAATAATGATAAAATGAATAAGATGTTCTTCTGGTGATTCATCTCCATTGAGCTGTTGGAAGTCCGGGTGTTTAAAGTTGGTGGGAAATGGTATATCTTTTACTTCTGTGGTGTATGGAGTTCTGTATCGAAACCTTCCCGGATGTTCTCGCTCTCTCTCTGTTGTAATGACTTCCATTATCACCTGTCACATTTCATCCTGCATGATTACTCTCGTTGCGGGAGCTGAATCATGGGACCTTGCCCTTGGTGGTTGCGAGCCTTCGGGCTGTTGTTCATGTTTATTCATAATGGCCATCACAAGAGGGGCCACGATTTGAGCTAGCTTCGGCATTCTTCCATCAAAGTCCATTGTGCTTGCATCATTTCATTCATACGCTCGTCTGTTGTTGGTAACGGGTTCTAACTCGTTCCTACCACACATACTGCGATCTCACACAACCGACATGAGTTGCACGGACCCGCACAACTCAACTGTCTTCTACACTCACTTTCATCTTCTCATTTCTTCTGATTCTTCTTACTTTTTCTTCTCATCTTTTCCATTATTTGTACTCAATTTTATGCTTCAGCAACATCTACCAATAATAGACAGCTCAGCCTTAATCAGGGAGGACGAGGGTGCATAACAACACGTTTATTACGTAAGTAGAGCAATGTTAATGCTGAGATGCATTACCCCCAAATCGAGAAGCTGGTCCTAACCCTAGTCACATCGTCTCGACAACTCAAGCCCTACTTCTAGGCCCACACCATTGTCATCTTGACCAATCAGCACCTCTACCAAGTGCTATAGAAACCAGAAGCTTCAAGTTATCTCACCAAATGGGCAATCGAGCTTAGCGAGTTTGACATTAGGTGTCACGCCCCAAACTCGAAAATCGGGCCCACAAAATTCCTGATCACTGAATCCAGCGCTAACAGCCTCCTTAGTATCCCATTCTTAGCTTTCAACGCCATCCGCCAGATTCCGATCCTGGGATTTTACAAGGAGGATTTTCAACGTATATTTGTCTCATAAGAAGCATAACCACAAATATACCCAAATCACAAAGGCAACATCATCATCACATATCCACTAATATAAACATTTGAATACAATGCTGAAAGGGAATACATATATCAAAAATCAAAGCTCCAAAAGTCCGCTGTAAGCTCCAAGCTCGACGTTGTTGCGACCTAATGCCACCTGCATGCATCTATCGTGCATAAGCTTATAGAAAGCTTAAAGGGTGGTGAAAGTGCATGTGCAAGGTAGGTGTCAATTAAGCAATATCAGAGTAATTAGAGTAAGCGGAAATACTGACAAGCCCATAAATCATACAATATCAGAAATACTGGCAAGATCATGAATCATACGATATCAGAGTAAGCGAAAATACTGACGAGTCCATAAATGCTATCAGTAATACGGGCATGATAATAAATCATACAATATCAGAGTAATGCGAAAACATGCTGATAAGCCCATAAATACCATCAGTCTTATCCAGGCTATGTGATGCAAAAATATAATAAACCAATATCATATACTGAGGAAGCAATATATATCAGAGATGTAATGGGGAGACATAGTAAGCCAAATATCAGATACCGTGTCCACGAATACCGTTAACCTTAATTATGTTTTGTAATATAGAAGCATAATAAACTAAGTGCTATGTGCTAAGGATGCAATGCGATGCAAATGAAATGAGCAAGCTGGAGTGTGAAGTCTGGATGATAGTATGTAGTATTGCAGGCTACGAGGTCCACCACAAGGGACTTCTAACCAAACCAGTCCCATACCTAAATTTGGATAGTCAGACTCAATGTGGTAAGCTCTTGATCTTAGGTTAGTCGTGCACCCCAACTGAAATCCTGGCCATTGCGAAGATACATGTAACAAATAGTTACGCACCACCAGCCTGAGTGGATAGTGAATAAATGAATGAATGAGTATGCAACTCCTGCTCAATAAGTCCACATATCAGTATGATTCTTCTCTGGAAAATCACCGAAGTCTATTGTACTTCAAATCAAATTACCGCCTCATCGCGTGCAACAAGGTGAGTGGAAGAGACCTCACTATCCGCTTACCAATATCGGGCCCGCCTTGTCGATAGCGGACCCATTCCTCGAGTTGTTTAGACTTAGCCTAGCATTACCCCCTCCTCTTGGGCAGGTAAGGCCGTACCCCCTTCCAACCGACCATGACACGGTGGGAGACGTGGCCTAATGGTATACGGCCCTCATGCGCTCATGCATCCACTCGGTCTAAACGTTGGAGCAACCTCTGGAACTAAGAGGGTTATAAGACTTTCACCTAGAGATATCTATAGCACCCCATGTAGAACAGATTTTCAGTGTCCCATCTGGCCCTCCACGATATGCCTGTGAAGGCTACGACCTTGATGTCGCTAGGTTGTACAGTAATCACAACACATAATACAAGATGCATGAGTCATACAATCCAGTCATGCATCAATCCTGCACATCGTGCGCTCATGTGAGACAATCTCCACCTATCAGGGAGTCTCATAACAACCGGCACTATGACATATGCAATGGTCAATCATATCTCATAAAAACATGCAGATGATGCATATGGGCATGTATCATGATGCTATATTGTCACATGCTCATAATCAGTATCAATAACCGTCATCGACAATCGACCTCGACAATGTAGAGATTTAACCAACATTGCCCCCAAGGAATGGCCCACATAGAGCCTAACATATAGTGGACCCATGGCCTCACATAAGGGTCAAATATACAATACCATGGGCCTCACTCAAGAGCTTAATATACATTACGATGGGCCTTTCACATGGGCATAATATACATCACGATGGGCTCCATCGCCTGGCCCTCCAATGCATCACAATGGGCCTCATCACATAGGCCTCATATCATCACATTGGGCCTTAAACACGGGCCGAATGCACATCATAATGGGCCTCAAATACAGGCCGCATATGCATCTCATTGGGCCTCGACAATCGGAATCGGTCTCGACAATCAGAATCGGTATCGACAATCAGAATCGGCCTCAATAATCAACCTCAACAATCAGAATCGAAATCGACAATTAGAATCAGTCTCGATAATCAGCCTTAATAATCGGCCTCGACAATCAGAATCGGAATCGACAATCGGAATTGACCTCGATAATCGACCTCGACAATAGGAATCAGCCTCAACAATCAGCCTCGACAATCAAAATTAGAATCGGCCTCAACAATCGGCCTCGACAATCGGAATCGGTATTGACATTTGAAATCGGACTTGACAATCGGAATCGACAATCGAAATCGGCCTCAACAATCAGCCTCGACAATCGGAATTGGCCTCGATAATAGACCTCGATAATTAGAATTGGCCTCAATAATTGGCCTCGACAATTGGAATCGAAATCAGCCTTAACACTCGGCCTCAACAATCGGCCTCGACAATCGGAATTGACCTCGAGAATCAGCCTTGACAATCGAAATTGGAATCGGCCTAAACAATTATCCTTGATAATCGGAACCGGCCTTGTTAATTGGAATCGATATCGACAATCGGCCTCTACAATCGAAATTGGAATCAACCTCAATAATCGGCCTCAACAATCGGAATCAGAATTGGCCTCAACAATCGGCCTTAACAATTGGAATCTGAATCGACCTCAACAATCGGCCTCGACAATCAGAATTGGAATCGGCCTAAACAATCGGCCTAATAAAGAACCTAAGGGAAGGTCACAATGTGGACATTTAACCATCATTGCTTCCAAGGAGTGGCCCTCATAAAGCCAAACGTATCGTGGGCCCATGGCCTCACACAAGGGCCTAATACGCATCACTATAGACTGCATCAATGGGCCTAATACACATCACTATGGGCCACATCACATGGGCCTCTAATACATCATATGGGCCTTAACATATGGGCCTCAAACATGGGCCATAAATACATCTCATCAAGCCTTGCCCATGAGCCTCGAATACATCACAATGGGACTCACCCATGGGCCTCGAGTAAGTCACAATGGGCCACAACCCATGGGCTTCAAATACACAATAGGTAAGCCCTACATATGGGCCTTATACACATCAAGTGGGCTACATCAATGAGCTACACTAATGGGCCTTATACACATCAAGTGAGCTATATCAATGGGTTGCACTAATAGGCCTCATACACATCAAGTGGGCTACATCAATGGGCCGCACTAATGGGCCTCATACACATCAAATGGGCCGCATTAACGGGCCTCATACACATCAAGTGGGCTACATCAATGGGCCGCACTAATGGGCCTCATACACATCAAATGGGCTACATCAATGGGCCGCATTAACGGGCCTCATACACATCAAGTGGGCTACATCAATGGGCTACACTAATGGGCCTCATACACATTAAATGGGCTACATCAATGGGCCACATTAACGGGCCTCATACACATCAAGTGGGCTACATCAATGGGCCGCACTAATGGGCCTCATACACATCAAATGGGCTACATCAATGGGCCGCATTAATGGGCCTCATACACATCAAGTGGGCTACATCAATGGGCCGCACTAATGGGCCTCATACACATCAAGTGGGCTACATCAATGGGTCGCACTAATGGGCCTCATACAGATCAAGTGGGCTACATAATGGGCCGCACTAATGGGCCTCATACAGATCAAGTGGGCTACATAATGGGCCGCACTAATGGGCCTCATATACATCAAGTGGGCTACATCAATGGGCTGCACTAATGGGCCAAAAATACATCACAATGGGCCTCATCATATGGGCTGGAAATATATCACAACGGGCCACGAGATATGGGCCAGAAATACATCACAATGGGCCGCATCATATGGGCCTTATATAAATCAGATTGGGCTGTTTGGATCAAACATATACACACATGGGGCCCACGTCCTATGTACGGTATGGAATGAAACACATCCATCAAGGTGGTTCCCACCCATCAAACAGATGGGCAACATGGAATGAAACACGTACATCATGGCAAGCCCACTATCATATGCTAGATGGTACGGCAGATACATCACCAAGGTGGGCCCCACGTTCAGGGATGGACGATGTGGATATAATAAATACATCAAGGCGTGGCCCACGACACCACTGGACGGTGTGGGAGAAACATGTACATCACAGTGGTGTCCCACCGTCCCACGTCTAGATGGATGAAGTGGATATAGAATAAATACGTCAAGGTGGGTCCCATGTGGACGGTGTGGATCTATACACATCTCAAGGTCGGCCCCAACCTCACACGTGCAGCACGTGTGGGGTGGGTTCATGCCCAAAAACGGATGACAGCATGGTTGAAACACATAGATCATGATGGTGTCCATTGATCTGAATAGATGGATGGTTGGGATGAAACACTTAGATCATACGTGGGCTCCACACGTGTAGATACACCACATACATCATGGTGGCCCACAGAAATTGTTGACGTTAAGCAGCTACAGCTACTGGTGGGAGATGCTCCAGCCAATCCACTTCACACAGTAGGTGGGTTCCCACGTGAGGCCCACCATACATACATCTAGGTGGCCCACCAGTAAAAATAGATGGATAGTTTAGATATAACACATCCCTCGTGATCAACCCACTGTCCAGAGGTCTGGACGGTGTGGATTTGAGGCACATACATCACGTTGGAGCCCACTGCACCATCCAAATATTCTGGACGGTGGTGATGGAGAATACATGCATCGAAGTGGGTCTCACCGTAAGGACAGATGCACAGTGTGGACAAGACCCATACATCTACGGTGGGTCCATACAGATGGACGATGTGGATTAAACCCACACCACATGGTGACATCAACACCACAACTATAACCGTGTAATGCCAGCCCGTCCTTATTCCTTATAGGTGGGTCTCACGTAGGGCCCACCATATAATAATATATATTATTTATATGTATATGTATATGTATATGTATATGTATATACACTTACACTCCAGCATCCAGGCCCTGCTGGACGGTCCGGATAGCAGACGTCCAACGGCTCTGCCCACTAGTTTGGATGGCTTGGATGTACTACCAGGTACATCAGATCAGGGTGGGGTCCACATCAGTGTGGCCTATGAGATTATTTAAATTAGGGTGATACTTGTATTTTCCCATCTTCCAGGCCAGGGCCGCTAGTCCAGCAGGGTGGACAACAGGGCCATCCCACCTGCTGGATGGTCTGGATCGCCCTTAGGTGGGCCAGCAAGTAAGGAAAAAAAGGAGAGAGAGAGAGAGAAAGATCAGATGGTGATGGAGGGGCCCGCCACTATGGGCCCCTCTTTGATACAAAGCACACATCAAGGTGGGTCCCACCATATGTGGGTGCTTAAATCATAAAAAAATAAAAATACAAATCCAAGATCACCCACCATCTTCTTGCTCCCTTGGCTTCGTTGGCTTATTGGCTTCTTCTTTAATGGAATATGATGAAATTTTGATGGTTGAGATGGGAGGTGAGAGGGTAGGAAGTGGGCCACATTAGAGCTTCTCCATTAGAGCTTGGGAGGTTCATACGTTGGAGCTTAGGTTGCTTGGAAGAGAAGGGAGGAATAAGAGAGAGAGGAGATGGGATGGAATGATGGATGGGAGAGAGGGATGGGTTGTGTAAGAGTTTTGTTGACTTTTGGGGTAGCTTGTATAAGAGAGGTATGGGTTGTGATGGGTTGAGTGATATGTTGAGTGATGGATTGGGTGATGTGAGTACTTGACTTGTACTTGACCCTTGATAGGATTGATTGATTGATTGAGGTGACATTTGGGTAGAGATTCTCTTGAATTTTGTACTTAACATTTTCTAAGAGATGTGAGTACTTGACGTTTTCCTCGAACTGAATGCGAGCCCACATCTCCTAGCCTGGGTATCGCCTCAGTGCCCGGACACGGCATCGAAACCACGGCGACGACGCGGTACCTAGGATACAAGTCTTGGGTTGAGCCAACTCTGGAATACGGGACACGACTCAAGATTGCGCACAATTACCATAATAGATCGCGGGTCACCGAAATTGGATTTGGAGGACCGCGGAAGTCTATGAAATGGTACGGGCTAGGATACGGGTCTTACATTAGGTATCCACCTCGAATGGCCATAAAAGGACAGGTTGTCACTGACTTCATCACGAACTTTACCTACTCTTTAGGCATTCCACCAACATATGAGGGGGAATAGCAAAGTGTTCACAACCCCAAGTATAGGGTCGCGATGTAGTAATAATCTCGGTGAGACCGATGTCGAATCCATAAGGACTAATCTTTTACGTTTCTGTATTTAACTAGAATCATAACTAAAAGAAGATCTAAATCTAAATCTAAAATATAAAAATCTTCAATTTTTACGGCCAGAGTTTGTGCTCATGCCCAAGGAAACTGGGTGTCAATAATGTGAAACTTGGATGCTTTAAAAATTGTACCATATTTTTTTCATTTAGATCACATCCAGTTACATGAAGGTAACCATTCATGAGAATAAAATCAACTGTCACTATTATTTAAAGAATTTAATAGAACATCAAGTGTCCTCTTAATGGAAGTTTATTACATTTATCAGAGTTCACAGCGAAAGTATAAAACTAAATAGTAAAATTGTCTTCTTAGTCTTTCATTATAATCTTCCTTAAGGAGATCGTTCACTGGGTCTTCAATATGTACATCACCTGCATAATCTGTATGATTGGGAGAGGGTCAATGCCTTACCCATAGTGATGGTTATCCTTCAAGATTGACAATAATTCAAGAGATTCATATAAGGTAAAGTAATGGTTCTAATACATCTTGTACTCTACTAATACGTGAGATATCAGCATGTGCAAACAACCTACATGAGATACATGCCTAGCATAGTGTGTGCCGCTCATTATATGTAGTGATCATCACAATGTAAAATATAATTCATAGAAAATCTGACTCGACTCGCATCCCATAACTACGGATATTTGCCGGCATGGCCAACGCTAACATGGATTTACGCGAAGATCTCAAGGTAACACAACATGCGGTTGGGGGATTTATGTAACACGATGTGTTCATGGAGCAGTATTTGTGACATTCAATCCTGAAAAAGTTGATGTAACACGTATGCCAATTTACGTACATCGATTGTGCACCAGGCCAACCAACCCATGGAATTACGTGTCGACCAAGAGGGCCACTACCCGTAATGCATTATGTCCATGATAAGATATTCGATTCACTAGTTGTGATACCTCTTAACACATCACTTGCACTTATAGAGAATATAAACTGAATCACGAAGGTTCTGGAATAGCAAGACACATGTCCAAGCCTTAAAGATAGATAGCACAAGGCCAACATAATAAAAAGAAGAGTGACAAAAGTCAACTCAACAAAGGTGGCAATGGCCAACATAATAAGAGAAGAGCAACAATAGTCAACTCAATAATAAGGAGAGTGGCAATGGCCAACTCAATAAAGAGACGAGTGGCAAAGCCAACTTAAATAAAGAGACGAGTGGCAGAGCCAACTCAAATAAAGAGACGAGTGGCAAAGCCAACTCAATAAATTTGGTAACGTAAGGCCAAGGCTTATATCCATGGTCCCACATAAATTCAAATAAGTCACTTATAATTAACATCATGTCATAATCCCAAAAGAGCCAATAGTTCTTAATGATAAAGTAAATGAAAAAAAGATAGAAAAATCATGGTAATATGAGGACAGGTGTAAGGTGCATAAAATGTGAAATAAAATGCATCAACTCAATTAGTGTAAGCTTAAAGGATAAAACCCTCACCTTTGGTTGTCTGATTGCATAGTACAAGGTTAAATATTTGGTTATGTACCTTAAGACGCGATTGTGTCCTGGTTCACATGATTAGGAATAAGTTCGATTCCATTGTTATACTGGGTAGGATTTATTCCAGGATGAGGTCTCGGCTAAAGCCTGAATTAGACGCGTTATATAACATGGAAACTAGCTGATCCTTACTACCCATATCTAGGGACTTCCATGTGATCCTTTTTACCGAGTTGACCCGATTCGACCAGGTGAGTTGCTGCATGTCTAACTGTGGAAAGAGAAGAAAGAAAGAAAGAGATCTAGAGAGTTAATCTTACCAAGATGTGGATCGGCAATTCCCAATTGAATTTGTCTCTTACTGACGAAACTGAGTTGCCTCTTCTCCTCCTCTTTCTTTTTCTTCTTCTTTCTCTGCCTTGCTACTGGGTAGCCGGCTTCTCTCTCTCTCTCTCTCACTTCTTTTTCCCTTGTGGTCCCTCTCTTTCTTCCCTTATTTCATTATTTCCTTCAGCCACTGGTTTGCACGCCCATTTATAGGGTGGGGTGCTTATTCCAGATCCTTTCAGCAAGCCCTTTTGCAGGCCGGATTTTCCATGCCATCTATTTTTGCGCAGCGAAACTTCTTATGCTCGATCTGCATTTGGCATGGATAGCCGACCAGTCCAACCAATCCAACTTCTTGGGGATGGTCGAAACTCCCTTTTTCAGAGTTTGAACGGTCTTGATTGTCATCTTGGTCCCAGGTTTGTTCTTCCATCTTGCCGAATCATCCGGGTTGTTCGGACGCTCGATCTTTACATTTTCTGGTTGTGCTAAACTCTGTGGGACCCATATCCTCTGATATTTTGAGAAATCCACTCCTTCAATTAGAATTCCCTTAAAATCTTGGCCTAAGAGAATGCGGTATGGATCAAATTAGTGGTGGCCCACAGGATCTGTCTCGCTGCCGTCTATCTTACGTTTGAATGTGCGGAAGCCATTCTTACTTCTTCTTTTTAAATTTCTTCTTATAAGCCATGATCAGATAGCCTATTGGAGTTCAATGGACAGTCCAGATTAGATGGTTGATCCGAGATGGAGGCCCGTCCGAACCGTCCGCAGCTTCCTTGTTTAAATTCCCGCAGTGGGAAGTCTGCTAGAGAGAGGACTCTCTCTCCCTCTTCGTGGAAGCACGGGTCTACCTTGTTTTAACCATGCTCGCAGTCACTGTACATTGTGGGTGCATGTGTGTTGTGCACACGCACCTTGTATGTGGGGTCTAGGTGGTGTTTCGAAGAAATCCACATCTCCAATTGTTTTTCCATATAATTTTAAGGGCTAAGCCCAAATTTGAGGTGTATCCAAAGATCAGGTGGCCTCTGTATGATTGAATATCCATTTGAACACTGATCTCGCTGATCCAACGACTGATCTTTGTTATGTACGGTTCTTTCATGATACTTAGGCATGCTATAAGGTCTCATGCCAAAAGGATCGTGGGAACAATGTGATCTTGAATTCATAGGTTTTGTGATTATTGCGGATATAAAGGCTTGTGAAATCTAACAGTTCAACACGGTTGTGGTCCCGTTTCTAAGCATTTCTTACAAATGGACGTATATCTAAATCATTATGGATAGGGAGTTATTCTTCAATTCATTTAAGGGAAGACACATACGTTAAATCACATGATGGAGAGTCTTACCTTGAAATTAATAGTCAGATGGCTTGATCTATGAATGGAGATCATTCTTAATGGTTAGGTTTCTTTTAGGGCAAGGATGTAAGGCTAGGATAGTTGGATTGGTATTATATTACGTTAAATTTCTTGGTAATGCTTGAGAACTTTCGATGCTCAAGTATAAAAATTTCGGGGCATTACACAGATCACTAAACTTCTCATTGATCAAGTCCTCAAAGGAGGAGAATTGGGAAGATTAGAAGGTATTCTGTCATCTAACCATGCCCATGGGATGATGAGAAACAACAGGATTTACCAATCCAGCAAGCTCAAATAGAAAAGAAGATATTCAAAACTATCGTAGATCCATTGTAATTTAACTCACAACAAACCATTAAAAACTGAAAATATTTCTTAAAATCAAACTAGAATTCAATAGAGTTTAACAAGACATGAATCAAAGCAAAGAAAACATCTCAATCACACTACAGGCTTCACCTCTTAGCCCTAGCTAAGAGGTTTAGCCAACCATAGACATGATTGAACTAAGAACTCTTAAACAAAATATAAAGACCAACTAAGGAAGAAGAAAAACTCCTAAGCGGTGGCTCTACCCTTTTGATCTACTCCTTGAACCCTAGAAGATGCCTATGAATGTCTTAGGGACTCCTATTTATAGTTGTGAAGCTCCACCTTTCGCAACGAATTGGAATTTCCACAAACCACCTCAAATTACGTAATCCACGTCAGTCCCGCGTTACGATTCTGCGCGATTTCAGTGGCACCAAAATCATATCTGAAATTGTATGTGTAGAATACTTAGGTGGCACCAAAATTAGCTTAGGTGGCACTGAAGGTGGGTTCGATGGCACCAAATTAAGCTTAGGTGGCACCTAATTAAGCTATTTTCTTGCTAGACTATTTTGTGCACTTTCGGTGGCACTGAAGTTGGCTTCGGTGGGACCAAACTGTCCTATTTTTTTACTGTTTAACTTGTGTTTTTGCCAATATTTTCTCCATCTTTTGTACTTGGTTTCCTCGGATCTTTGGCATGAGAATTCTCCGTTCTTGGTCTCCTAAGATCCCTCTTTTACCTTGGTGATTCTTAAGCACTAAATCCATGCTTTTAGCATTCTTTTCAATCCAAGCTCTCAGATTCACCTTGCAACACAAATATGCATAAAATATAATATTAAGTAGTATCATATTTATAAAACCAAGATATAAATGGGGGAAAATATGCAATATTTGACACTCAAAACACTCCCTAACCAACATTTTGCTAGTCCCAAGCAAAACATGCATGAAATAATCTTCAATCCTCAATGTTTTAAACCTCTTTCAGAAAACAATCTTTCGTGTAATCAAGTATGAATGAGTAGAATGAAGGCGAGAAAAGTAAGATTTTGAAAACCTAGAGCCGAATCACATAAGCAATCAATTAAGTTTTCCAATGTGCTCAACGCTCAGAGCATAAGTTCATATACCAAGTTTTCCAATGTGCTCATTACAAATCAACTTACTTCCTATAAAAGTACTATCTTTTCATATTGTTAGCCATGCTCATCACTTCAATATTGGTTGAAAATTCAAGTACTAATTCCGAACTTATCCCATTTTCCTTCTTTTTTTAGTTTTTTATTTTATATCGACGATCATTTGTATTTATTCAGTTTTTTCATCTTTTCAGATTTTTCATTCTTTTTCAAGCTTTTTCAGTCTTTTTACCATAAATGACCTTTGTCGATCTCACTGTTTTTTAATTAGTTCTTTTCATCTTTTAGGGTAGATAAAATTTTTTCAGACTCAATTCTCAATATCTTTCAATGATCACGATACTAACAATTAGAAATTCTAATACTATTTAAGGAAAGCAAATTGAACGTGTCTTGTGATTTAGATTATCATGATATTCAAACTTCCTCTTAATTAATTGAGTATAAGAACTTAGGTGATAGGTTACTTAGTTTATCAAACTCCAACAATTCAAAATTCAATCCCTAGCTCATCATTATACTCAAAGCATTCTTAAATACAGAAATTATCATTTTCCAATAGGTTTTTATCTTGAAAATTTGAAAATTTTCACAATTTTTGCAGAAAACTAAGAAAACGCTTGATTAGTTTACCTAATTCATACCCCCAAGCTAAAATCTACATTGTCCTCAATGTAAAAGATATAAGCATGCAATGCACATGAGACAACGAAAGTAAAGGGGAAGTGATGGAAAGGTAGTACCTGAAGAAGAAATTTAGAGGCTTTTCCAAGGGTTTTAAGGTGAAGATGGGTTAGAATGAGGACTCAACAAACTTAAATTAAACTATCATAATCCTATGAAAGAAATAAATTTTCTAATCCTAAACTAAGAAAATAAGGGAAAGCTACTCAATCATGCGGCAAGATTCCTCCTCCGACAAATATCTTAATAAATTTCTCAGAAGGTTTCTCAATAAGATCATCCAAAAGCCCTTTTTGCAGTAGGCTTGGATGTCCTGGAGCATGAATGTCTAGAAAAATTTATGGACTTCAACAAAAAAAATTTGTTAAATCTCTTGAGGTATCCGAAGTATATATGATTCACCTATGATAGACAAATTTTCAAAGTTAGTATAATATGGTGAATCAGAGACTACAAGTGAATGAAATTCAGAAAAATTCTTAGTAGGTGATGTAGTCTCAACACATTCCAAAGTTTTAGATTTTGGTTAAGTTTTTGGATCCTCCTCTTTTAATGGTAAATATTCAGGATCTGTGGGAGGAGGGTCTTCAGAATAAGGGTTCTCTCGGTCAGTAACAATTACTGATGTATTGTCTTGCAAGGTATCTATTATTTCTTTTATTATGAGATTATTTTAATATGTAAAGTGTGTTAAGCAATCTTCTAAAGAGTTAAGAGATTCAGTTGAAAGGGACTCATTCTCCACATTGAGGTCTGTGATGATCTACCCAAGCATTCCATCATCTCTGAAAGTGGATGGAAGCATGATCTCTTGCTCTTCATCTTGGTGAGAATAAATTATCACCAGATGTGCCTTGCCTTGCCTTACATAGGTAAATTGATGATTTGTAGGCGAAGAATTGATGTGAAAACTCTATTCATTGGTACTACTCAATAAAGGTATTGTATCATCAAGGGTTGACAACTCAGATGGTGGCCTCAACTGGATGGTTTCAAATTTAAGAGTCATATCGAGCAACTCGTCCATCTCCCGAATCATATCATCATTTAATTCATAGGAGTGGTCTAAACACGCCTCAGAAGAGTTGGAAAGGTTGGTTGAAGGGGGCTTTTCCTCCATATTTAAATCAGACATGTTAGATGGGTGGAGTAGATCATTATGGTCGACAACTTTCTGAACCTCTTGATCATTGACCTAGACCAAACTTGAGATCGATTTCAGGGGAATTTGGGCTATAATCTCATGACTGTCATCCCATTCCTCATCATCTTCCAATTTAGTGCAGTGAACAAGTGGGATGACATCACTTTCCTCACATTCTATTTCTAGGTTGGGTTGAGGTTCGATTAAACTAGCCTCTTCCTCCTCATTAAAACCAAGTGTGTCATGTGAGTGAAGTATGTCAGTATAATTATATTTGAAAGACACCCATGTCTCTTGATCACTTCTTTGGATGGTCATCAAGATCGACTCTTCGGGAGATTGAACCATATGTTCATTAACAGAATTCAACTCCTCATTCTCAGTTTCAATATTCCCCACAAGTGAGTTAGGGTCACTTTCCTCGCATGGTGTTTCTAGATTGGGTTGAGGCTGGGATAACCTAACCTCTTCCTACTCATTGAAGTGCAAATGACGTTCTTGAATGGAGGATTCAATCACTTCTAATGATTTTCTAATGTTTGCGAATGACCGTGTGGTGAATTGGTTGAATAGTTCTTGAGCTTCCATGTATTTCTAAATTGACTCCTCTTGGATTGTTTCTGGTTCAATCTCATAACTAAGGGATCCAAGGGAGTAGTCATTAATATCAATTGTTGGTTCATCTCTCCAATTTTAATGTTTCCATTGATCATAGTCATATGGGTCATATGTGGGAGAGTTTGATGGTTGTTGGTACGTATTATCACCCATAATATAATCATGAATAGTTTTCTTCTTGCTGGATGGGTGATAATTGTCCTCACTCCAACAATCACGATGACCCAAATAATCACATACTGTTCTCTTAATTTGTGGAGTGATATTATTCTCTCGCATATGATTACGCATAAACTTCTTGATTGGTGGAGCATTGTATTCAGGTTGGGTTTAGATGATAGTTTCAAAAATAAATAAATTGAGACATAGGCTATTTCTTAACATAATCATCTAACAGCCCTTCACAATATCTCTTAAGTAGCTTAGCATACTGACGTTCCCACTCTTGCATATACATGGTAAAACCCTAATTCCGAATCTAATCCTAAAATAGAATAAAAGAAAATCCTATAGCAATATGGAAAATAAGTAGAGGGGAGAAGTTAAAAGGAAGTTACCGGATCAGAGTTCTATGTGAGGATCCTACAAAATAGAAAACAATGTAAGTTTCTACAATTAAAATTTTAAAAAAAAAATCCAAAAAAATCCTACCCTAAAAACAAAACAAAAAGTTAGTCTTAATCTTAACCTAATTCTAATACTAATTAAATTCAGAAAAATACAATCGTTAGTCCCCGGCAACGGGGCCAAATACTTGTTCACAACCCCAAGTGTAGGGTCACGATGTAGTAATAATCTCGGTGACACCGAGGTGGAATCCACAAGGACTAATCTTATGTGTTTCTGAATTTAACTAGAATTAGAACTAGAAGAAGATCTAAATCTAAATATGAAATATGAATTGAAGGAGGTAATTGTGAATATGGCTAAATAATCAATTTAAGGGTGGTAACTAGGATGCCAAGGATCCACTTGTGGTAATTGGGAGGCTACCTTGTATGATTCAAGACATCTAACTGGAATCAGAATCCTATCTTATCCAGTTAGAGAAAGAAGAGACAGTCATATCTCTGAACTTCTCATTTATCCAGTCCTCAAAGGAGGAGAATTGGGAAGATTGGAAGGGATTTCGTCACCCAACCATGTCCATGGGATGATGAAAAACAACAGGATTTACCAATCCAACAATCTTAAATAGAAACAAAAAAGATATTCAAAGCTATCGCAGATTCATTGTAATTTAACTCATAACAAACCATTGAAAACTGAAAATATTCCTTAAAATTAAACTAGAATTCAATAGAGTTCAACAAGACATAAATCAAAGAAAAGCAAACATCCTAATCACGCTACAAGCTTCACCTCTTAGCCCAAGCCAAGATGTTTAGCCAACCATACACATGATTGAACTAAGAACTCTTAAAAAAATATAAAGACCAACTAAGGAAGAAGAAAAACTCCTGAGTGGCAGCTCCACCCTTTTGTTCCACTCCTTGAACCTTAGAAGATGCCTAGGAATCTCTTAGGGACTCCTATTTATAGTTGTGAAGCTCCACCTTTTGTACTAACTTGCAATTTTCTCAAATCGCCTTAAATTATGCAATCCGCATTGGCCTCGCATTACAATTCTGTGCAATTTTGGTGGCACCGAAGTTGGTTCGGTGACACCGAAATTGAATTTAAAATTGTATACGCAGAGTACCTATGTGGCATCAAAATTGGCTTAGGTGGCATTAAAGCTGGCTTCACTGGCACCGAATTAAGTTGTTTTCTTACTGGACTATTTTGTGCATTTTCAGTGGCACCGGAGTTGGCTTAGGTGGGACCGAACTGTCATATTTTTTTGTTGTTTAACTTGTGTTTTTGCCAATCTTTTCTCCATCTATTGTACTTGGTTTCCTTGGATCTTTAGCATGAGAATTATCCATTCTTTGTCTCCTAAGATCCCTCATTTGCCTTGGTGATTCTTGAGCATTAAATCCATGCTTTTAGCATTCTTTTCAATCCAAGCTCTTAGATTCACCTTACAACATAAACCTACATAAAATATAACATTAAGCATTATCATGTTCATAAAACCAAGATATAAATGGGGGAAAATATGCAATATTTGACACTCAACAAAAAGCCTGACAACATTGACGTGGATCCTCTATGTAGATGGGTCCTTAAATGCACAAGGAAATGGGGTGGGGTTGATTCTAACCTCTCCAACCAAGTCAAGATTAAGTATGCACTACGATTTGGCTTCCGAGCTTTTAATAACGAGGCTGAGTATGAGGCACGCTTAGCAGGCCTACGATTAGTCAAGGCAATGAAAGCATGAAAGCTGAGATTCTACAGCAACTCCTAACTGGTGGTCAACTAAGTTACCACAGAGTACTAAAACAAATGCAAGAAGATGATCACCTACCTGAGCAGGGTCTGCGACTTGCTAGAGAAATTTAAAGGGTATGAGATCATACAAGTCCCGATATCCAAGAACACTAACTTAGATTCCCTAGCCAAGTTGGCCTCAGCCATCGATATTAACCTCACCAAGAACATCCCAATTGAGTTCTTTTCAGAACCAAGCATCAGTCAGACTGAGATGAGAAAGGTTATCCCAGTTAGCGACACACCGGGATGGTTGGACCTAATTGTTATGTCAAACTTAACCAAGATGTTTATTAAGGTAGTGAAACTTAGGTGAATGATATGCTTGTTTTGGTTCTCTCAGGATTGCATTGGTTTGAAATTATTTGAGATTACAGGTTTGGGTTTTTTTGGAATTTGTTTTTTGAATTCAAAATTTTTTGCATGTTTTACTCGAGACTAACAAAATGCTGGTTAGGGGGGGGGTGATAATGTATAAAAATATATATATATTTATCCTCTCAATTGCATTAGTTTCCATATATTTAAAGTGTTAAATTGATTAATTAACATATATTTTGTACATGCAAGGTAATCCGGTAGATAAAGACAAAATCATGCTTAAGGAGGATTAAAGCTCAAAGACTAATCAAGTGGAGAATTAAATGTTTGTAAGGCATTATTGAAGAATTCACATGACAAAAATCCAAGAAAACTAAGTACCAAAGATAAAGAAAATATTAAAAAACACGAAGCCCAATAACAGAAATAACAAATTGTTCGGTCCCACCTGAGGTTGGTTCGGTTCGACTAAATATGCGTAGAATAGTCTAAGAAATTGTAATTTTCTAAGTCAATTCGGCTTGATACTTAGATCCGACCGAGGTGTCACTGAATGAGGGTTCAATCCGACTTGAGAGACATAGACTTTAGAAGAAATTAGAGGAAATACAACTACAACCAATAAATCCATTCAGTGCGACTAAAATGATGTTTGATGCAACTGAAGACCACAGTTGACGCGACCGAAGCATAACAAAGTGTGATTTTTTTTATAAAGTTGGTTTGAAGTCGGTGCAAATTAAGTTTGTTTAAAGAGGTGTTTTAGGATTTCCTAAAGACCAATTAGGGCTTGAGAGAGTGACCTAGGAGTGGCGGAGCTTCTTTGGAATCATTAATCATTTGGTTCTAGTTTTTTTTTGTGTTTAAGATGTTAGTCATGTTTAGCTAATCTCTTAGCTAAGGCTAAGGGATGAACCTTTTGATAGATATTTAATAGTTATTCATTTTTCATTGAAAGTTAGAGTTTTTATGTTGAATTGTGATTGGATGTGATTCAATTCCTAGATTGGAGAAGGAACTAATCTATAAAGTTGATTGATCTATTGTCGCCTCTGGGTCCATTAGATACTTCTAATTCCTTGCGATGTGATTAGCTAGATCTTCATAAGAGATCAATCGTATCATGACTCTAATTTATGTTGGATGTTTATAATTAATATTACTACGTTATCTTTCAATTTGAACAAATTGGAATCTAGTTCTAGTTGAGTTATCAACTCGAGAATACTAATTAAGTTCAAAGGCTATTTATTACATTAAGTTCTAATGTATTCTCACCAAAGTCCTTGTGATCGATCTCGGTCTTATCGACTTATTACTGCATCTTAGACCTATACTTGGGGTTGTTAACCCTTGGGTTCGATCAGTGACCGCACCAGAATCCTCCTTAAAAGACATTGAGGAGGATGAGACAAAAGAAAAGAAAGTAGAAGGGAAAAGAAAGAATTAATGGAGAGCATACCAAAGGTTTTCCCGCAGGAGGACTCTAAGGGAAAGAAGACGACATAGATTGGGAAGACGATGGAAAGAAGAGCGGCAGTAGGTCCGCAGAGCTCAGACACCTCACAAAGTGAATGAGTAAGAATAGAGGTAGACTTGGGGTATTTATAAACTCCTAGCGTATTGCAACTATCCCCATAAAGCGTCGCGTGCCAATGTGGGATTCCAAGGTGATGGCTCGAGTGACGCACCTCTCCACTTGGCATGATGGGGTTCACCCACATAAAGGCATGACTACTCAGTTGAAAGTTATCACCCCCTGATTCTCCCCGAATCCGAGGTGATGTTTGTAATAAGGGCACACCTCTCTATTTTTTACACCATTAATGACGCCTTTTCGACTTCCTCACCTACCACCTATCTTTTGGTTCCCGCCTCTGACAGTTGGCAAAAAATCCAGGATGAGTTTAAAATTCAGAAAATTCAGGCTATTCAAAATTTGAATTTTAAATTCTCATGCTTCCAAACAAGTTTAAGATCTCACTTCCAGGCTGATCTCAGTTCCAGGCTCGTATAGGCCAAGCTCAGAAGTGGGGGCAACTATTGTGGGGAAAATTGAGTTGGTCCCTCATATTGGAAGAGCCATAGTTATCTACAAGCGATATTCCTTCGAGTTGAAGTAGACCTCGAGCTAGGGTGACCAAAGTCCAAGCAGAAGAGCCATCAACACAAGATGAGTAGTTCCTTTGACTTAGAGATGAGTCGTTGAACTAAGTTGTCTGAGGATAGAGGTGAGCAAAGAGGACTCACCTCACTAGGAATGTATACAACATGTTTAAGCGACCCGTGGGGAAGGAGCTTGAGACCCAAGATCCCCAATAACCCGAGCTGACTAGGTCGATCAACTCTAAGGGTGATATGAGGAACCTTAAGGGGATCTCGCCTTGGACTCGAAAGAGGACCCGAGCTGATCGTGGCCAAAGATTACTCTGATAGATGTGGGCTCGACCACATCTTCGGAGACAGATTCTCGTCAGAACAGGGACTCGCCAGCAGTCACATTAATACACGATAGTTTCAGAACCGCCTCCAGAACCCCATATATACAACGATCCTAAACTAGAAGGGGGAGGAAAAGGTGAGATTTAAGCCCTCATCTACATCTTAGAAATTATCCATACACCTGACTTAGGCATCAGAGGGTCCAAAGATGGCCACCGCCCCCCCCTTCTCTGTTATCCATAATTTTCTTATTCTTCATAGGTCCATCGGAGGGCACAATTCTACATTCCTCTATATTTGTTAGCCAAATTTTGGTGACAACAACAAGCATTGTATATAAGGTAAACAATCATAGTTAACTTTTAAGACTAGAAAGCATGTATATAACGGTATACTAGAATATGTGAATTCAGAAGTATGTGGCCCGTCGCCCATTCATAGATGACTACTCAAGGAAGGTATGCATTTATTTTCTGAAAATAAATCCGATATGTTTATCACATTCAAATTATGGAAGGCGATGGTTGAGAAGTAGACAAGATAAAAACTGAAAGTCTTAAGGACATACAATGGTGGTGAATTCACTTCAAAGGAATTTAACCAGTTTTGCAAAGATGAAGGGATTATGATACACAATACAATAAGGCACACACCAAAGCAGAATGATGTGGCAAAATAGATGAATTGGACTCTCTTGGAGAGAGCTTGAAGCATGTTAAACAATGATGCATTGGGAAAGGAATTATGGATTGAGGACATATGTTTGTTATTTGGTAAATAAGTCCCATTATGCGGTGATAGACTACAAGATTCCAAAAGAAGTATAAAGTGGTCATGATATACACTACTGATAGTTGCATGTATTTGGTTGTAATACTTACTCTCATGTACTATCAGTTGAGAAAGATAAGTTAGATCAAAGGATGAAAAAGTCTAGTTTTATAAGATATGGTAATAGAGTGAAGGAATATAGGTTGCATAACCAAGTCACTCGAAAAATCATAAATAATTAGCCGAGACGTCAAGTTTGATGAAGATTATTTGTTACATAAAGATGAACACAATGAACCAAAGAAATCAATGGTCATTGATATCGAGCTTGAAAAGTTGATACATAGGCAGATCCTAAGACACAAATAGATGTACAGGAGTAGTTGGACTAGCCACATTTTAGAAGAAATTCGCCAAAAGATGGTAGATTACTAGCTAGATATAGAGATTACTCAAATGTTGCATTCAAGATCATTATAGATGAGGGTGTCTGTCTACCTTCCATAAAGCACTGAATGACTCAGATGTCGAGAAGTGGATGACAGTGATGCAAGACAAGATGAATTATTTGTACAAGAATGAGACGACAGAGATGGTGGGAGCTTTCCATTAGGCATAAAGTAATTTGGTTTAAGTGAATTTATAAGAAGAAACATGATAGGTACAAGGCAAGATTGATTGCGAAGGGGTTTGCTAAAAAAATGTGTCGACTTCAGTGAGGTCTTTGAGCTTATTGTCAAGCAGGTATCTATCAGAGTTGTGTTGGCGTTGGTTGACCAATACAACCTGGAACTAAAATAAATTGAATTGAAGACTGCTTTCTTACATGGGAATTTGGAAGAGCATATCTACATGAAGAAACCAGAAGGGTTCGAAGAAAAGGGTTCAAAGAATAAGGTTTATAGGTCGATGAGGTTGTTGTATGGCCTAAAATAGTAACCTTTGCAATGGTATAAAAAGTTTAATACTTTCATGTTGATTCAATGATTTACTAAGAGTGAATATAATCATTGTATCTACTTTAAGACATTGAGTAATAGAAAGTTCATCTTATTAGTATTATATGTTGATGACATACTTATCGCATGTCATATCATATCTGAGATTAATATATTGAAGACTCAATTAACAGAGACATTCGAAATGAAAATTTTGAGGCTAGAAAGAGGATTCTTAGCATATACATATAAAGAGATAGGGAGAAGAGTAGGTTACAGTTATCTTGAGCTGAATGCCTTAAGAAGGTATTAGTGAAGTTTGGGATGTACAAGGCTAAACTAGTTAGCACATCCCATGCTATTCACTTTAGGCTTTCTTAAAGAGCAATGTCTTATTAAAAATGAAGAAAAATAGGTTATGTCTCGTGTGTCCTATTCGAGCGCAGTTGGCACTTTGATGTATGACATGATCTCCATGAGACTAGATATTTCACATGTAATCAATGTCGTTAGTATATACATCTCAAACCCCAATAAACAACATTAAGAGGCAGTGAAATGGATCCTTTGGTATCTATAATGTATAAGAGACTACGTCTTGACATTTCAGAAATCAATGGGAAAGTTAGTAGGTTATGTGGATTCGAACTACGCATGGAATATGGATAATAGGAAGTTAACTTCTGTGACTCATTTATAGTAGCGAGTGAAGTGATCAATTGAATGTTGAAGCTTCATCTATGGTTGCTCTTTTCACAATAGAAGTCAGGTATATTGTGGTGATGGAGGCTTTTAAGAAAGGTATTTAGTCGAGAGGAATGATAAATCAACTTGGACTTCAACAAGAGGTCGTGCCCGTTAATTATGACAGCGAAAACGTAATTAAGTTGGCAAAGAATTTAGTTTACCATTCTTGTACTAAACATATTAATGATCGTCATCATTTTATCTTATAAAATACTTGAGGAAGGCAATGTTACTCTAAAGAAGATTCACACGGGCGTGAACCTGACCGACATACTTATAAAGGTGGTTTTCATAGAGAAGTTCTGATTATGTTCGACTTCTCTAGGTCTGACGAAACGTCGATGAAGATGGATTGTGTATGAAAAGCAATAATGATGGTGAAGCTATGATTGAGGCGATTAGAGATGTTGATGGCAGCGTGAAGTTGTGACTCAAGATGAGTGAAGTGATGGTGGAGATTCTTGTGAGATGCAACATGGGTTTAATTGACCGACCACCCTAGTCGATCAATCGAATGAATCTAATTTATACAAATTGATTTTTGGACAATTTTGGACATGTTCGATCGATCGAACTGTCAGGTCGATCAATCAACAAAATTCTTAAAAAAAACACAATTAATTATCTAGACAATTTTACACTTGTTCAATCGATCTAACCAGCCAATCAATAACCCACATGATTTTTCGTAATTATATATTTTGTTTCCTATTTTGGTCGTAACACTATATATATCACATGTAATCGGGATCATGGTATAGAAGGGTATCATTAAGGGTTCTAGAGAGAAAATGTTAGGATTTTGGAGAGATTAGAAGGGATTTTGGAGAGTACCCAAACAACGTCCTGCCAAAGCCTTTTGCAGGAAGTTCCTGCGCAAGGATGCTGGGTGGGGCCACCTTAATGTTTGTGAGAAATCAACCCCGTCCATCCATTTTCAGAGCTCAATTTAGGACATGCGACCGAAAATTAGGTGTATCTAACACTCAAGTGGGCCACACTATAGAAAATGTGGGCATTTAGTAAGAACCGTTGAAGCATTCGTATGGCCATAAAATTTTTGTATCAGGCTATATTTTGGGTGTCATCCTATTAGGAATTACCTTATAAACGGTTTGGATAGCATATAAACATCAAGGTGGAGCCTAAGAAGGTTTCATTGGTAGGAATTTCTTTCCCCAATTTTCCCCATCATGTGACCCACTTGAGTTTTGTATCCACCTCATTTTCGGTCCCACGTCCTAAATTGAGCTCTTAAAACGGATGGACAGAATGGATTTCTCACATACATTGCAGTGGGCCCCACCTAGCATCAAATCCACGTTCATCTTCTTACAGGTGGAGCTGGAAGAACTGGAACATGGTAGATCCCTCTTTTCATGGTACATGTGGAATGGTAAAGTTTCAATCCGATCCGTCTGTCTAATGTGACTAATCTCTGATATCCTATGTTTTAAAATTCATATTTATTAAGCAATTCTTTCTATTAATTTCCTCCCCCAATACTATGCCGTACATTTTTCGTGTTATAGTATCAATTTAATGGCCACTTATCAGATGGATGAGATCATCTAATTCATTGGTTGTTTTAAACCATCATCCACTAACAGTAGGGGCTTGTCTGGTTGAATGTATTTAAGGGGCATTGTAGTGTATTTTGCAGTTTTTTAAGCATACTATAGGAATTTGTGACGGAAGGGGTGTTACATAACACTGACGACTGCAATTTTTAGGTACGAAAATGAGATGAACTCTATGGGTCCCACCATGATGTACATGTTTTAGCCATGCTGTACATTCATTTGGCCAGTTCATTTTAAAGTATGCATCCAAAAATGCGACGGATCCAAAGCTCAAGTGGACCACACTATAGGAAGAACATTTAAATGGTTAGTGTTCAATGAGAAATTTAGGACTGTGGACCCCACCTTTTATCTAGCTATTTTTATGAAAGAAGACAGACTTTGTTTTGCAACTTAGACCTGCACGTGCAGAGATCGAATTTCAGGATGAAAATACCCCTCCTTTTCACATACTCTTTTCATTGCATTGCTTTCAGCATTACTTTCACTCCCCTTAATGAAAAAACAAGTGCTTCCAACCTTACACTCTCTTGGAACTAAGAACTGAAGTACGAAGGGTTTTCTTCTCATTTTCTTGACTGAAATCTCGGTGAATCATCTAGATATCCATCTAGATATCATCATTCTACATTTGCCATTTTTTATCTTGGCTAGGGTTACGTGAAATCTCACAAACTGGTTGCATCTCCTTGAAAAGGTTCAAAATATTCCCTCACTATAAGGAACCTCTCTTCAACCTACATTTGACTGGTACTGCGGCAGTCGTAGGTACAGATCTTGAAAAAAAATGCTACACATGTACAATGGCATTGCATGCAAAGTTCGGTCAATTCCATGTGTTAGGCTGAGTCAATTTCATACGTTAGGCTTAGTCAATTTCATGCGTTGATCGATCAAATCCATGTCAAACTCGCTCAATTCAATTTGAAGCTCACTCAATTCCATGCTAGGGCTCACTTGATCTCATGCTAGGCTTGCTGAATTCCATGTTTACCCTGCTCAATTTCATGCTAGGATCGCTCAATTTAATGTTTACCTAGCTTAATTTCATGGTAGATAAGGTCAATTTAATGTTTTTCTTGATAAATATCATGCTATGATCGCTTAATTTAATGTTTGCCCAGCTTAATTTCCAGGTAGATAAGTTCAATTTAATGTTTGCCTTAATAAATTTCATGCTAGGATTGCTCAATTTAATGTTTGACCAGCTTAATTTCATGGTAGATAAGGTCAATTTAATGTTTACATCGATAAATTTCATGCAAGGATCGCTCAATTTAATGTTTTCTTAGCTCAATATTATCCTGTGTTAGCTCAATTTACAGTTTTCCCATTCTATATCTATGCAATGCTCGCTCAATTTAATATTTGCCCTGCTCAATATCATGCTATGCTCACTCAAAGAAATGTTTGCCCAACTCAATATCACGCTATGCTCGCTCGAAATATCGTTTGCCCACATCAATATCATGATATGCTCGCTTGATTTATTGTTTGCCGAGCTCAATATCATGTATACTCTCTCGATTTAATGTCTGCTTGCATAGCTGAATTTATAGTTTGCACGATTCAATTTCATGCTTGTCGCACTAATGTTTCGAATTTTTTCACTGAATTTTCCAGTTTGCCCCTCTTAATTTCATGTTTGCCCCGCTCAATTTTCATGTTTGCCCTGCTTAATTTCATGTTTGCCCCACTCAATTTCATGTTTCCCCGCTCAATTTCAGGTTTCCCCCGCTCAATTTCTAGTTTGCCCCGCTGAATATCATTTTTTTCCCGCTTAATTTCATGTTTGCCTGGCTGAATTTCTAGTTTGCCTCGCTGAATTTAATGTTTGCCTCGCTGATTTTCTAGTTTGTCACACTGAGTTTGATGTTTCCCAGCTAAAATTCATGTTTGCCCTGGTCAATTTCCAGTTTGCCCCACTCAATTTCATGCTTGCCCCGCTCAATTTCAAGTTTGGCCTGCTCAATTTTTAGTTTGCCCTACTGAATTTCATGTTTGCCCTGCTCAATTTCCAGTTTGCCCTGCTCAGTTTCATGCTTGCCCCGCTCAATTTCATGTTTGCCCACTCATTTTCATGTTTGCCCCGCTCAATTTCTAATTTGCCCCATTCAATTTCATGTTTGCCTCGCTCAATTTCAAGTTTGCTCCACTCAATTTCTAAGTTGCCCCGCTGAATTTCATATTTGACCCGCTGAATTTTCAGTTTACCCCACTTAATTTCATACTTGCCCCGCTGAATTTCATGTTTGACCCGCTCATTTTCAAATTTTCCCTGCTCAATTTCTAGTTTGCCCCACTCAAATTCATGTTTGTCTCTCTGAATTTCAAGTTTGCGTAGATAAGGTCAATTTAATGTTTGTCTCGATAAATTTCATGTAAGGATCGCTCAATTTAATGTTTGCCCAGCTTAATTTCATGGTAGATAATGTCAATTTAATGTTTGTCTTGATAAATTTCATGCTAGGATTGCTCAATTTAATGTTTGCCTAGCTCAATATTATCTTATGCTTGCTTAATTTACTATTTTCCCACTCAATATCCATGCAATGCTCACTCAATATAATGTTTCCCCTGCTCAATATCATGATATGCTCGCTCGAAGAAATGTTTTCCCAACTCAATATCACGCTATGCTCGCTCGAAATATCGTTTGCCCACATCAATATCATGATATGCTCGCTCAATTTATCATTTGCCTAGCACAATACCAATTGAAACCATTCGTTAACGACGAAGGCCTAATTTGTATAAGATTTGGTTGTTTTGTGGAAATATAAACGTGCAGCTTACTGTTCATTTCCTTAAGCTCTTTATCATCCTCATCTATAATAGAAACTGAGTTGTCGGTCCTTCATTATTTAATTGAGTTTTGTCATATGGGAAGGTTCCATTGATTTACGATTCACTGATAATGTGTCAATGTATTGGTTTTCAAATAATGGCCACAAGAATCATGTGTTGTTTTGGCGGGGAGTTAGAATTTGAAAACAAGCGATACTCGTACACGGGTGGAACATCAAAATAAATGACGCTACGTTTCGAGACTATGTATGAGGAGCTTCGATATAGAATTTATAAGGTTATTAAGAGCAGACCAGAAGATTGTGATATTAGGATGAAAGTATTGAATCCTTGCACTAACGAATCAATGCCTCCAATTAAAATTGAAGACAACGATGACGTCAGAGAGTTCTTGTCTTACCAGTTTGAGCATTCGGAAAAATTCATCCCATTAGTCATCGAAACAATGCAACATATCAATACCACAACATATGTGGACAGTGTGGCTGAAAAGTATGGTGTGGAATTCAAATACAATCCTTCTCCTTTATAAGTGGTAGTAAGCAATGATCAATTGCCCGAGCCACCACAAACATCAAACGTCGTGACTAGCCAAGTCAGTGGTGCACTTGACATTAACAGTAATTATGAATATAAGACACTACCGTTAGCATCAACAGCAAATCTTCCATCATCGTCCACCATCTCATCTGTGCGAGTAAGCGACATTCTGCTTCCAGACCTTCCTAAAACATCAAACCTCATGACTCGTCAAGTTCTTGCGCCATTTAATGATGATGCACTCACCAATGCAAAAATGCTGGAATATACTGATTTGTTATGTGAACCGATCGATATAGTTGTTAGGCAAACATTTAAGGATAAGAGTTGGTGCCAGTATGTGTTGAGCCAATTTGCAATTCGGAATAATTATCAGTATAGAGTAATATACTCAAATTCTAGGAGATTTACTATGGTGTGCTTCAAAGATGCATGCGAATGGAGGGTTCATGCATCTCGAGTGAATGATATGGGTATATTCAAAATATAGACTTATACATCAAAACACACGTGCGGCATGGCATGGATGAAGAGCGATCACTGGCAAGCCAGCAGTAAGCTAGCATGTGATCATGTTATTAGCCACATTGAATAACACCTAGGGTTGAGGCCACGTGATATTATCTTCGCCATGCAAGGGAAATATAATATTCGTATCAATTATTGGAAGGCATGAAAAGCTAGGGAGCTTACAATCAACTTGGTCACGACAAACATATCTAAATGCGTTAATGCCCTTTTCAAAGAAGCATGCGAATACCCCATTACGAAATTGATAGAGGCTGTAATATTAAATATACATGAATTGTTTTACCAGAGACGAGAATCTGCGGCATCATTTGTGGGTCCATTGACACCATAGGTGGAGAAACAGCTAAAGGATATCGTGCAGAAGGTGCGAGATGTTCGCTGTCATGCTATTTCTCGATATGTGTACTATGTTGTTTGAGATTATAACAATATGGTGAAGCTTAGTGAGTTTTCATGTACATGTTGTGAGTTTGGCCTGAAGGGGTACCCTTGTATGCATGTCCTGTCAACCTGCATAAAATACAATCTTCCTCACTACTCATACTGCTCACCATTTTACACGGCACATAATTACCTAGCCACATATAGCGAATCGGTGTATCTAGTACGCGACAATAGTGAGTGGGAAATTTCAGCCGGGATGAAAGACTATTGTGCGCAGATTAAACCCCTAAGACAAAGGCGGTCAGCTGGAAGACCCAAAAAGCTTAGAATTCTATCGCGTGGAGAGGAATCGAAAATAGTAAAGTTGGGCGATGCAAACAAACTGGGCATAATCGTCGGTCGTTCAAGTTTCCGATACCCGGTATATAGCATATCGTATAATTTATGTAATTTATGTACTTTGGATGATACATAGTTTGTAATTATGCCACATATTCAATTTATGAGTAATTTCTAACAACCTGTGTACCAAAGTACTTGTAGCTATGGCAGCCGACTGGATAAAGCAATAGAAGCTGTCCAAGTTGTAGCAAATAAAGCAGGTATCCACCCAAAGAGAGGAATGAGGTGAAAAAGCTTATAAAAGAATGAACTATTATAAATACCTCTCTTTTGACCGATTCAATAAAAGCACTATCTTTGATGTATTATAAAAATAACATGAGCTTAGCACAATAGCCCAAAATGATGTGTTCTTGTCGTGGGTCCCATCATGTTCTGATTTTTAAAATAACCACCAGTTCAATGATTTTTCAATAACAAAATTGTCTAATCAAATCATAATACAAAAACTTAGAAAAACTCAATCAATCAGGTATCATCAACATGTCATATCGCTCAATCTGGGAGCAAGATTGTCGTGGCGTAATGCACACGATTGAAATCCATCAACATTTGAAAGGAAAATGAAATTGAGAACTTGCAACATAACATGAAGTGCATAAATAACATGAAGTGCATAAATAAATTTCAGTATAACACCGCATACTGTAATCAAAATAAGTACCCCAAGTTTGGGCACTAAAATCAATGTCCCCTGCATCAGTCAAAGTAAAATTCACACCATTATCTAAAGAAATAGTTAGAAAATAATATCCGATAGGCTTAGCATCCCAAAAAGATACTTCATGCACAAGCTAACAAATATGAATAAATCCAGTCTAGCTGGACGGACCGCCATCCGGTAGAGTGACATCATCACGCCGGCAAGTGATTGTGGCAATAAGGGTGTCAATCTTATGCTCGACCCGTTCGATACCCTTCTGGATGGCCTCAGAAACCCGCTCCAATCACATAAGTCGTCTATCCTGCTCATCCATGTGCCTAACAATGAATGCCCTATGGTTACGGTATGGCATCCTTCGACTGGTATGATCATATGACAGTCGTGGCACCTCACGCTATTCTTCCTCTGTAGGATAGTTGGTGTCGGCTGCCTTTCTCTCAGCCACGTCCACCTCTGCAGCCTCTGTCTCCCCTACCTCTACTTCTGTCTCTCCCATAAAATCTTCACCGTGCCTTACTGATGTCGATGCCCCTTTCTTCCCCAGTTTCATGTGCTTGATGTTGTTTTATGTAAACATTTTCACGGGTCTGGGTTGGTCAATGGTGGGCATCAGGCCAACATGACGGGAGCGTACACATAATAGGTGTGGGAATGGAATGGCCGTGCTTCTTGTGGTCGCTATGCAGTCGGCAATTAATTGAGTAATAATGGTGGGTAGACATAGAGGAATACCATGACAGATGCTGTATAGAATATCTAATATATACGAAGTAATGTTAGACCTGTTCGTTTCCCTTGGGTAAACATTTAAGCAGAACATATTGTGTAACACCTTGTACTTGTCTTCCAGGTGCATTGCTCTCAGTGCATTACCCTTATGCCACGAAACATTCTGTCCATTACAAAAATAGTTCGTCATTTCTATCCATACATCTGGGTTATCAATGTTGTGATCAGTTAAGCCTCGAGTTCTGGCTAGAATCCCTAAAAGCTGTGGAACTACCCCAGGATTAATAGTGGTGGAGGTCTCTCCAATGGTCCCCTGAAATGAAGGAGGATGCATTACCGGCGAGTGACAGTATGATAGAAATATGATCACTTACTCGTTTCTAACCGTCCCTCCAAAATCTAAGTGGTTACTCCACCCAACATTCTCCAAAATCCGTGGACTCCAAAATTGATGGATGCACGCTCGATTAACCTTTTTCTCATATATTATTTTTTGGTCGCGATATTTGTCATACATGTTCATAAGAGGAGGAGGAACCTGTGGGATTAATTGTTCTGGTTGGATTGGTGGAGGGGGTTCCTGAATTGGAGCACTCCTTTGAGTACGAGCTCGCTTAGCCGGCGATACGGTCGGGGAAGTCCGTTCCTCTACCAGTTCTGATCCATGTCTTGATTGAAGTTTCGTATGATCCCCCATGGATGACTCTCCAACCATAGCCTTTTTTCCTTTAACCTTAGGCATTATGAATGTTACGATGATAGTGCCTGTTTCAAATAAAGGAAATGATAAATTAAACTCGAAAAATCTATATATATATGGCCAATTCATGATTTATCATTGAACAGTGAACTGATGTATGTATATAAATCATCTAATGATTGAGTGAAGAACTCCCGACATCAATCGACAAACTCAAAACACTCAATAAAAGAAAGGAAGAACAGAAGAACTAATCATCTTGGAACCCCAACAGGAAATCAACCCACAATCAACTAACATATTCCAGACATACTGATTGAGTTGAGGCTGCATTTAGATGCATAGGAGAATTGAATTGTGAGCCTTTTATTTAATCAAGATGAATGGGAAAGTTAATTGTTGCTGATGGTATTAATATTGGCAAATGACCCTCAAATTGTAGTTGTCCCTATCTTGTCTAAGTTGGAAGTAATATAAGGATTCAAAAACCCATCCTAAATAAGAATCCCAACGAAGGAAACTACAATTTGGTTATTTCCACTTTATTTGACAGATGGTTACAATCTAATTGGATAATGCAACCAAAGACAACCCAAGAGAGAGAGAGAGAGAGAGAGAGAGAGAGAGAGAGAGAGAGAGAGACTAGAAAGATAGAAGACCTTAAATTCAGAATGTAGAAATGGAAAACATGACTCGATTTGCTTGTCCTGAGCAACGAAAAGAATTATCCCATATCAAAAACCAAACAAACCCAACGTGAAACAACATTTACAAATATGAATGGGTGCTTTGTTTGATATAGTGGAAAGATTGTAGAACACATGAGCACATTTACAAATATGCTAATGAGCGGTCCAAACATCTTGATCTATTTTTGCCATCCCTAGACATCTTTTTCGTTGGTTCCCAAATCACAACCGTAACCAAAAGATCAAGAATTTATCCACCATCAGTGCTTCAAGTACCTGTAGAAACCAATGACACAGAAACTAACATGTGTGCATTGATCACATTACAGTGTGTAGGAGCATTGTTATGCTGATTTCTAACAGGGTGTATGATCATTTACGTCAATAACTCTATTTCCATTTTCAACTTGAAAAAGGAAGCTAAAATCCGGTAGACAGTTTGAAAAATAAAAGAAAGAAAGGTGAAAAGGGGTTTCCATCATCGACAAACTCAACATTTCATATTGATTGCAATGAACACAAACTTACCAAGATCGTCTTATAAGAAATCCCTCAAAGATCAAGGTTGCTAATGTGGAGAAATTCGTTGGAGATGGAGTGGAGGGAATGTTTTAGAAGGAGTGCAAAGAAATGGGCATGGAGGGTAATAAAGGATGGTTGGTGAAAAGCAGTTAATGCAGGTTATTTTTCAAAACTGATATCCGTTAATAATATCGATAGTTTATCGATATACCAACAAGTGACATTTCGATAATATCGATAAATGGGTGATATATCGATTTCAATTGGAAAATTCAACCACCATTGCTAGTTAGTATGAAGGTGTCATCGATTTTATCTACATATTGTCGATATATCGATGTGTGACCAACGAAATTATCGACAAGTTGTATATATATCAAGAATATAGGAATTTGAACGGTCAGCTTGCTGGACAAAAATCTGATAATTGATATTATCGACTATTAGTCAATATATCAAGAATATACGGTCGATAGTATCTAGAACATGTCGATATATCGAGTAAATATGGAATTTTTGGTGGTTTGTTGCTGGACACTTACAGCCATAATTCGATATTATCTACAATATGTCGATATATCAATATATAGAGAACAAATATCTACTATCGATATATCGATATGGTCTAGTTATATTGACATAATGTGGAACTGCATGAAAGATTGCTGGACAATTGAGCATCAGATTCGATATTATCGACATATTGTTGATATTATCTATGACTTACTTCGATAATATCGATGATATGTAGATGATATCGATGACTTACATGCATCATATCGACGATATGTAGATACTATCGACTTTACATTTATGATGGTTTCATGCGTAGATATAATCAACATGTCGTTGATTTATCCATCGTCATCGTCGATCTTATCAATAACTTGTCGATATATCAACTAAATATGGAATTTTTGGGTTTGGTTGCTGGACAGTTACAGCCATAATTCGATATTATATACAAGCTGTCGATATATTCTCTCGATATATCGACATAACATGGAAATGTGTCAAAGCTTGCTGGACAATTGTCATCTAGATTCGATATTATCGACATAGTGTCGATATTATCTATGACTAATGTCGATAATATCGGTGAGATGTAGATAAGATCGATAACTTATGTAGATAATATCGACGATATGTAGATAATATCGACGTTAGCATCATTTGAAAAAGAAAATTATGTTTTTTTTTTTATTTTGTTTTCATTTGGGTTAGCTTGTTGTACACACCCATGTCAGTACACACCCTCCATGTTAACCATCCCCACTAGGGATCGATACGAAGATGAATAAATTCCATCCTTGTTGGGAGTAGTTGAAATTTTTTTAGGGTGAGAAGTTGGGGTTATGTGTTCTTGAATTTGCTGTGTGAATAATAGTATAGTACCTTGTTTGCTTTTAGTGATTGTATTTTTTAGCAACCAGCCAAGGAAAATGTACCTAAATAAGACTTTAATTTCACTACTAAACTATGAAGGTGTCCTAAAACAATAATTTATGAATCTTCTGAGGAATGCTCTGAATGATGCTTATAATGTTCGTTCCAATAAGCACATTGCATTGAGAGATATGTTTTGTAGTGCACTGCTATCATCATAGATTTCTTAAAATTTTACATGTTCTGTAGAAATCTGATGTAGTTTTTCCATATTGCTTCAACATGTTGTCATTCACTTCTTAAAATTTTCGATCTAGTTCTTATTGCAGTGCACTAGTTCTTGTTGTAAGTGGCTGCAAGGGAAGTGCTTCTCATGCACTCCATTGAATCTGCAGTAGGCCTGAATCAAGACAGCACATTTGATAAGTAAGGATGACCCAAAAATGTAGACTGATCATGTGATCGATGTTGACTGTGTAAGGTCAGTGGATTAGTGAGTTGCCTATTGGGTATATGGGATCTCTAACCTAGAACCTAATAGATAAGACCCATGACATATGCAGGATAGTTTAATAGCATCAAGACCCGGATATAGCTCCGAATATGAAGGCAGAGGAAGTGGTTTGAATCTAGTCAGTTGTTGATATTGCTGCCTACTTAAATACACGGACTGAAAAAGAAGACCCAAATTTTACAAACAATGCATCATGGAAACAAAATGCAATACATCTAATTGGCATGTTTAGTGGCTGATCATGTGTGGTGTTTAAAACCACATATTTAGGAGGTGTTTGCCATATGGAATTAGATGGTATTAAGTGAGATGGAAATTTAAATCCCTTGGTTTGAAAAATCATCCATGTTTGGTTTATTATAGGTTTCCAACATTAAATCCTTTACATGGAGTATGGAGGGATAGAGAGGGCTTTCCCCAATTCAACAACGATTTGCAAAATCCATGAGATTTCCTCCTAACACATGAGCTAGGAACTTCTTACGTTGGTAAGGGAGGTAGGGCCCACCTTGATATTTGTGAGGAATCTACCTCATTCATATGTTTTATAAGATCATTTTAAGATAAACGACCAAAAATGAAGTAGATTTAAAACTGGAAATTGAGCGGGCCAAACTAGAAATTCAGTGGGACAAAGTGCAAATTAAGCGGGACAAACTTGAAATTGAGCGGGCCAAACTGAAAATTGAGCGGGGATTTGGAGAATGTTGTTGGAAATTCTTAATATGTTATTTTCTTTCCAACTAAAGGGGCGTGATCATTGGCAAAAGAGATGGCGAACAGTGATTTTGATGGGGATATGTACTGGGTGTCAAGATATCCAGGGGTTCATGACCATTCCCTATTAGTTTATTAAGGATGAATTTGAGCGGGGCAAGCATGAAATTGAGCGGGGCAACCTGGAAATGAGCGGGCAAATCATGAAATTGAGCGGGGCAAACATCAAATTGAGCAGGGCAACATGGAAATGAGCGGGTCAAACTAGGAAATGAGCGGGGTAAGCGTGAATTTGAGCAGGGCAAACATGAAATTGAGCAGGGCAACCTGGAAATGAGTGGGGTAAGCATGAAATTGAGCGGGACAAGCATGAAATTGAGTGAGGAAAACTAGGAAATGAGCCGGGCAAACATGAAATTGAGCATGACAAGCATGAAATTGAGTGGGGCAAACATGAAATTGAGTAGGGCAAACTAGGAAATGAGCGGGGCAAACATGAAATTCAGCGGGACAACCTGAAAATTAAGCGGGACAAACTTGAAATTGAGCGGGGCAACCTAGGAATTGAGTGGGGCAAGCATGAATTTGAGCAGGGCAAGCATGAAATTGAGCGGGGCAAACATGAAATTGAGCGGGGCAAAGTAGGAAATGAGCGGGGCAAACATGAAATTGAGCGGGGCAACCTGAAAATGAGCGGGGCAAGCATGAATTTGAGCGGGGCAACCTAGAAATGAGCGGGGCAAGCATGAATTTGAGTGGGGCAACCTGGAAATGAGCTGGGCAAACTAGGAATTGAGCGGGGCGAGCATGAATTTGAGTGGGGGAAACTACAAATTTAGCGCGGCAAGCATGAATTTCAGCAGGGCAAACTAGGAATTCAACGGGGTGAACATGAAGTTGAGCACAAAATTACATATGGAGACAAACTGAAAATACTGTGGGACAATATAAATTTCATTTCATCATCCACTAAAATTATAAAATATGCTATACATCGAAACTTGCACTTCCAGCAATTATGCAGAAAATTTACAAGTATGTGCATTTCAGTCCGAGTTCTTTATATAATCACGATAACCTTGAGAGGGTTGATCTGAACGGTGGGTTGATTGCAAAAGGGCTGATTAAAACTATATTAGGTTATCTTGTTGGCTGACATAATGATTTTAGGACCAGCAAGATAACTTAGGATAGTTTTAATCAGCCCTTTTGTAGTCAACCCATCCCTTAAATCAACCCACCCGAGGCTATCGTGATTAGAGAAGGAACTCGGACTGAAATGCACATACTTGAAAATTTTCTACATTACACGATTATTGTAAATCTCGTACGATGTATATTTAATGATGAATGTAATACTCCGTATAATACATCTTTTCAAAATTCCTCCCATGCACTGCACTAGACAAATATCACCTACTGACTATGGATAAGCAATCATATGCTATTGATTCCTCCAATCGGCGGTGAATTTTTACATGTTTATTCCCCCCAAGGTGAGACCGCTACACAAAATGTCAAAGAATTTCATTACGAATATGCCGCAGTCATAACCATTGTCCTACTTCGGCATGGATTCATCAAATATGACGGTCCACTTCTTCCCTTCAAGTGCAGTGTTGTCTCCAGTGGCATGGAAGAGAATGGGGAGTGCGTCAGTCATAATCTTCATCTTCTGCTTGTACTTCAGCATTAGATATGTGCATAAGCTATCCACAACAACGACTTCTCTTACTCTAGGATAGATGACCAGCAAAAACCAATGTGAATTTTCATAATTTATGGGTGCATAGACCTGTCCATGATTCACAAAATAATATATTTGTCAAAACATGATAGAACACATCACAGTAAGAGATGATGTTCTGTGACGAGTGCATTACCCGTTCATAACACCAAATCACTTTGGCATATGGTTTATCTCACTGCTTAGTAATTGCGTAGGCTGTGGTCATCTGACCTATTAGTGACGCCCATTCTGATGCCGAATTGGATACCCGGTATGCGATCAAAATCGGCAAACACCTCTCAAGGCTTTGTTGTTACAAACATAATCAAATTTCAATGCATATAAGAAAATAAAATTTTCAAACAGATTAAGGATTGCCACAATAAACAGTTACCGTAAAATACGTAGGATAAAACTTGCAATCCTAAGGATATGCTATTGAAAGGGCATTATGCCTTTTATCAAGGAACTCGATGTATGTGTCGATAGCCTAATCAATAGGATAGTACGATTTACTCATAGATTAATATAAAAATTAATTATATGTTAATCAATGCATATAGAGAATAAATTAGTAATGCTTACCTCGCTATCAACCACGCATCCTTCATCCATATCGTATTGAACCATTTCCCCGCTGCCATGTTCTTGTTTACTTCATACTAGTCATCTGCTTCTTTAACCTCCTATGCAGATAGTATCCTGAAAGGATCCATCTGTAGAGGAAATGGTATTGGAGAAGTAGCAAAAGTTGTTACTTGCTCAGGTTTGAGAACCGCTCCAGGGGTTGTATCGAATGCAAACAGGGACAAGTACGGAGAAATCTTGTAATATGACAACTTCAATATCCTTTTGGTTCTCCCTTCATAAACGGGATGAGAAGTGAATGCATTATCGACATTACCTTTCGCATTACTTAGCGATTGTACATCCAGATCCCCATGTCCAATTTCTTTATCTTCAATATCATTTACTTTCCCTCTCTTCCTCAACTCCTCACCCTCCTCCTCCATCACAAAACATCCCCTTTGTGTACGAATTCCTTCCTTCTCCTTATTAAACTCCTCCTTGTCATTCGCTAACTTTTCCTTATCCTTGAAGAACCATTCCTCGTCCGCAAAGAACAAATCCTTCTCCCTCCTCAATTGTTCTTTCTCTTTCAGTAACATCTCCCTATCATCAAACATTGCTTCTTTCCTTCTCATCTCTTCCCTCTCTCTTCTCAATTCGTCCCTTTCCTCTTTCAATTGCTCTCTCTCCTTCTTCAGCTCTTCCCTCTCATTCTGAAATTCCTCCATAAAAACAACATTCCTCGTAATACCCCCCCTCGGTCCCTCTCCCTCCACGCCTTTCTCATCATTATCATCTAACTCATCATCCTCCTCATGACTAATCTCGTTACCCTCCTCATCGTTTTCCGGGGTCTCAGTAAGCTACAAAATATATAGATGGATATGTAAGAGTAAGGATAACTTTACAATGACAACCATAAAATTATAGTTCATTTTTCGTAACATCTTACCTGAAAACTGTCACGCACCGAGCGAACGACATCCGTTTCCCATTCTCGTAGCATTGGTTCTAATTTCATTACTACTAATACCTACAAAAGAACAAAGAGTAATGTTAAATAAGAAAAGCATATATGTCAAGTTAAGTAAATGCCGGAGATATATATATATATATATATATATATATATAAACTTACAGCTTTACTCTCGAAAATAGCATGTATTCTGTTGTACCTTCCAGCTTCGATATTGAATGAAGCGTGGAATTTTATGGGGAACATACAAAACAACACAGTCTTGTAGAGCCAGTATCTCTACTGCCCATACCTGTTAGAATGAAATTACACCAGGTTAAAAATCCAAAATTGACTATAGAGGATAAACCAATAAAAAATAAAAAGTGTTCTTACTTGTAAAGGAAGGACGCAACCACATACAGTGTATTGAGGGGAACTTGATGCGGCAACGGCATATTCGATTCCTTGTGACATTATATTGTATCCCAAACTACCCCAGGGATACGTATGGAAATCATCTAACGAGTCCACCAGGTGAATATAATCCATGTTGCACATGGTTTTCGGTTCGGTTCCTCTAAGAAAGTACTCCACAACTAGAAGTAGGGCAACCTTTACGACGTCCTCATGCTTATTGGTGTTATCTAATCTCTCAAACACATCCATGAGGTGCTTCTTTAATATTGGATATTCTTTGAAGTATTTCTCTTAATGTACTCGTAGTGTAAGAAATCTTTGGTACAATAAGATCTCTAGTCTTAAGACCAGTAATGAGGGCGAAGTCCATCTCGATAAACTGCAATCGCCTCCCCTTGATCTCAAATAGTAGATCACCTTTGTATCTTACAAGAAGGTGAAATAGAGCTCCTATAAATCTAAAAGATGTAACATGCAATAGAAATGAGAAAGGGGATTGCCTAAATAAATTTAGCCGACTATTATGCTTCTTCACTCCACCCTTCACCTTGTCAAACCACCATGTCAGTGTACACCTAGATGTTGGGTTAGAGATTACAGCAGAATATTCGTCGCCTGCAAAGATAAATTGAAAAACATATCAAACATAAAATTCACAAGATAAACATAGTGGACAAAATCAGACATAATTGAAACCAATGTAGCATTTCATTAAATTGAACAAGCTTCATATAACATAGAGATTGAAATTGAGCGGGGAAATACAGAAAATTATGCGAGACAAACTATCAACATAAGCGCGACAAATTATAATTTGATCGGGGCAAACTACAAATTCAGTGGGGTAAACATGAAATTGTCGATTGCAATATATAAAAAACGATCGCTTTGAGAAAACATTGAGCTTGATCAAGGGAAGCACGAATTGACCAGGGCAAACATGAAATTAAGTGGGGCAAACTAGAAAATCAGCGAGGTAAACATGAAATTGAGTGGGGGAAACATGAAATTCAACGAGGCAAAGTAGAAAATCAGTGGGGCAATCATGAAAAAACTGAAAAATGAGCGGGGAAAACATGAAATTCAACAAGGGAAACATGAAATTCAGCGGGGAAAACTAAGAATTTAGCAGGGGAAACATGAAATTTAGCAGGGAAAACTAGGAATTCAGCGGGGTAAACTAGAAAATCAGCGGGGCAAACATGAAAAGACTGAAAAATGAGCAGGCCAAACATGAAATTCAGCGTGGAAAACATGAAATTCAGCGAGGAAACAAGGAATTAAGTGGGGCGAACATGAAATTCAACGGGGGAAACATGAAATTCAGCGGGACAAACTAGCCTAAACATCTTGTATATTGTGGAATTACTTAACTACCACATGAAATTTCTAAGTTAGATTCATCTACAAGTAGGGAAAAAGATTTTGCATCATTTGAAAGGTATACTTGATCATGATATTTATATGTGTGCTAAAGAATATAGACTCCTTTGTTGTTCACAAATAGTGATGAGGTGAGCCTATTTATATAGACAATAATAAAATATGTTAGGCTACTTATTCTATGATTGAAGCGGTTCATTCACATAATTCTTAAAAAAATAAGATGTGATAACAAACTAACATTACTTTTAGGCCCATTATGGTTTCAATGGTGGAAATCATTATGCCCACTGTTTCCAATGTTATGATCCACTTGATCTTTTGATATGCTTCAATTTGGGGCTAAACCGCTAAAATTAGATGGAAGAACGGATGGACGGTGTGGATATACTACATACATTCAATGTGGGCCCATCTGAGTTTACTTAGTATAATGGGAGCGTACTGACTAACTCAGTACGCAATCTGATTACGCTTGCTATGCCTAACAATGATATTTTATTTGTAATACATCATGTTCATCGAATTATATATACATCAAAACCCCATGTGTGGGAGGGAACCTAAACATTGAGGGAGGGAACCAGGATATTAAATGGGTCAAACATGAAATTCAGCGAGGGAAACAGAAAATTCAGCGGGAAAAACTGAAAAATGAGCGGGGCAAGTATGAAATTCAATGGGGGAAACAGAAAATTCAGCGGGAAAAACTGAAAAATGAGTGGGGCAAACATGAAATTCAACGGGGGAAACATGAAATTCAGTGGGGCAAACTAAAAAATCAGTGGGGCAACCTAGAAAATCAGTGGGGGAAACATGAAATTGAGCGGGGCAAACTGAAATTCAGCGAGGGAAACATTAAATTGAGTGGGGGAAACTATGAATTCAGTGGTGCAACCTATAAAATCAGCGGGGGAAACATGAATTTGAGCGGGGCAAACTAGAAATTCAGTGGGCCAAACTTGAATTTGAGCAGGGTAAACAAGAAATTTAGCGAAGGAAACTTGAATTTGAGCGGGGCAAACTAGAAAAACAGCAAGGCAAACATGAAATTGAGCGGGGGAAACATGAAATTAAACGGTGCAAACTAGAAAATCAGTGGTACAAACTTAACAGACAATTTCATGAATTGAGCCCAAAAAACTAAACGTATCCAATGTTTAAATGGACCACACCACATGAAAATTTTAAATTGAACTTCTCATGTTAATCATTTCTTAGGGGCCACAGAAGTTTTGAATCAAGCTCATAATTGTGTTTTCTATTAATCCATGTCTATATGATCTTATGAATAGGTTTAATAACAAACAAACATCACTGTTAAGCCCACTATGGTTTCAACAATGGAAATCATTATGCCCACTGTTTCCTATGGTATGATCCACTTGATCTTTTGATATGCTTCAATTTGAGGTTAAACCGCTAAAATTAGATGGAAGAATGGATGGACTGCGTGGATATACTACATACATTCAATGTGGGCCCATCTGAGTTTACTCAGTACAATGGGAGCGTACTGACTAACTCAGTACGCAATCCGATTACACTTGTTATGCGCCACAATGATGTTTTATTTGAATACATCATGTTCATCGGATTATGTATACACCAAAACACCATATGTGGGAGGGAACCTAGACATTGAACGAGGCAAACATGAAATTGAACGGGGCAAACATGAAATTCAGTGGAGGAAACAGAAAATTCAGCAGGGGAAACTATGAATTCAGCGGGGCAAACTAAAAAATCAGCGGGGCAACCTATAAAATCAGCGGGGGAAACATGAAATTAAGCGGGGGAAACTAGAAATTCAGTAGGGGAATCATTAAATTGAATGGGGCAAACTAGAAATTCAGCGGGTCAAACTTGAATTTGAGTGGGGCAAATAAGAAATTCAGCAGGGGAAACTTGAATTTGAGCGAGGCAAACTACAAAATCAGCGAGGCAAACTAAGAAATCAGCAAGGCAAACATGAAATTGAGTGGGGGAAACATGAAATTCAACGATGCAAACTAGAAAATCAGCGGTGCAAACTTAACAGATAATTTCATGGATTGAGCCCAAAAAACGAAACGTATCCAATGTTCCAATAGACCACACCACATGAAAATTTTGAGTTGAACTTCTCATGTTGATCATTTCTTAGGGGCCATTTAAGTTTTGAATCAAGCTTATAATTGTGTTTTCTATTAATCCATGTCTATATGATCTTATGAAGAGGTTTGATAACAAACAAACATCACTGTTGGGCCCACTATGGTTTCAACAGTGAAAATCATATTGCCCACTATTTTCCGTGGTATGATCCACTTGATCTTTTGATATGCTTCAGTTTGGGGTTAAATTGCTAAAATTAGATGGAAGAATGGATGGGCGGCATGGATATACTACATACACTCAATGTGGGCCCATCTGAGTTTACTTAATACAATGGGAGCGTAGTGATTAACTCAGTACGCAATCCAATTACGCTTCCTACGCCCCACAATGATGTTTTATTTGTAATACATCATGTTCATCGGATTATGTATACACCAAAATCCCATATGTGGGAGGGAACCTAGACATTGAACGGGGCAAACATGAAATCAAACAGGGTAAACATGAAATTCAGTGGGGGAAACAGAAAATTCAGCGGGGGAAACAGAAAATTCAGCAGGGGAAACTATGAATTCAACGGGGCAAACTAAAAAATCAGCGGGGTAGACATGAAATTGAGTGGGCAAACTAGAAAATCAGCGGGGCAAACATGAAATTTAGCAGGTGAAACATGAAATCAGTGGAGCAAACTAGAAAATCATTATGCCCATTGTTTCCAACGGTATGATCCACTTGATATTTTGATATGCTTCAATTTGGGGCTCAACCCCTTAAATTAGATGGAAAAATCGATGGACGGTATAGATATACTATAGGAAACAGATTGGCTACTCCCCCTGCCACCAGCCAATGGCTGGTGTTCGGTGCTCTGTGGACCCCATCATGATGTATGTGTTTCATCCATGTTGTCCATCTATTTTTATAGATCATTTCATGATATTATACAAAAAATGAGGTATATCCCGATCTCAATTGGACCACATTACAGGAAACAATGTTTAATGAACATTGACCATTAAAAACTTTTTGGGGGCCATAAAGGTATTGGATCGAGATGATCTTTGTTTTCAGCCTCCATTTGGGTCTTTACAACCTAATAAGCATATTAGATTTCAGATAAACAGTACAATGGGCCTCAGGAGGATTTAAATGAAATCACTATTGTTTTCCTGTAGTGTGGTGCATCTAAGATTTATATCCCTCTTATTTTTAGGATAAAGCCCTACAATGATTTGTAAAAATGGATGAATGGAAATGATGAAACACATACATCATGGTGGGGCCCATAGAGTACCGACCACCAGCCACAGGGCTGGTGTGGGCTCAACCGAGTTTAAAATATACCTGTGGTTCGTGATTTCTTCACTGGACGGACCATTTTTAGAAGAAGACAAAATGCTGATAGGGGGGCCCACAAAATGAGTTTTGTTGGTCTTTCTCGTGGAAACGGAGTGAGGAAAGGGGGTGAAAACAACTACAGTGAAAGCAGAAGTGGACAGGGAGATGAAAAGCAAACAGTGGAAAGTGAGAGGAAAAGCCAAAGCACTGAAAAGGAGGGGTATTTTCATCCTAAAATTCGGTCTCTGCGCATGCAGGTCTAAGTTGCAAAACAAAGTTTGCAGTGTTTCATAAAAACAACTGGATAAAAGGTGGGGTCCACAGTCCTAAATTTCTCGTGTCCATTATTTTATGTATTGTGGTCCACTTGATCTTTGAATCTACTTCATTTTTTAGCATTATTTTATGTAGTGTGGTCCACTTGATCTTTGAGCCCATGTCATAAATTGATCTGTACTAATGAATGGATGGAGTGGATATAACACATATATTATGCTGGGGCCCACCAAGCTTTGGCTTCAAATTATCATGAGATCTATCAAGGGCAATTCATCTTCAGTTTCAAACTCATGTGCTGCCGTTTGATGTATGCATTTAACGCTGATTTGAGAAAAATTACGTGAATTTCATGTAATTGCACCAAACCAAACAGGCCCAACGAGTAACTAGATTGACGGTGGTAAATTACTCTTTCACGTGTACCATGAAGAATTTTCTCCTCATACCAGCGATTCCGTATCATCCCCCGTGTCTCATAAATTGTATGATACTGCTATAGGGTATGTGTAAAAGATACTTTGGAGCCTGAGATTCTACATGTGAGATCCTAGTTCTGTCAATCTAGAACGTTGATCAGGTGAGCATGACTGTGGATGGACCACTCCTTGAAAAAAATACCCTATGGACAGTACTAGAACTTATATCGTTAGGTCCCATATTCTCTGTAAGGTCAAAGATTGGAGGACTAAGATCTTCTAGTCTAGCAGACTTGTGGGAGACTGTCCATGAACGGTCTGGTCCACCATTTCAACCGTCTGGATCATTAAGTCATAGACTTCACTTGCATAAAATCAGGGCCGGTGTTTTAAACATGTTGTCAGACGGGGGGCCACGTACTTCCAAAACGTGAAAGTTGAAACAGTACGATCTTCGTCTGTTTTTACATTCCGGTCGCTGTAAACGGTCCACATGTACACGGTTGTTTTGTCATCTTTATGTCAGATCGTCCGTCCACTTTCGGGTACACGCCAATGCGCGTACAAGATCTGAACCGTTCATTTGATGGGGTCTGCTTTGGATGGCCTTGGTATCGGACCCGAATTCGATTGTGGTCCTCCAGTATCGAGGTTGGTGTTCTGTGGGACCCACCATGATGTATGTGTTTCATCCACGCCGTCCATCCATTTTGTCAAATCATTTTACGTTAGGGGCCGAAAATGAAGCAGATCCAAATCTCAGTACGACCACACCATAGAAACAGTACTTGTATGCCCACCGCTAAAAATTTCCTGGGGCCACAAAGTTTTGGATGAAGCTGATATTTGTGGTTGCCCTTCAACCAGGTCTGTGTGACCTAATCAACAGGTTGGACAGCTAATAAATATCACAACGCGCTTGGAAGTTTTTAATGGTGGGCATCTAATTTCTTATGATGTGGCTGACCTGAGATTTGAATCTGCTGAAAAAATAGATGAACGGCGGGGATAAAACACATAAATCATGGTCGGTCCGACAGCTCCGACCAGTACCGACCTACTGGTGTGGTCACCACCGAATTCGAGTCCTTGGCACCAAAGTCTTCACGGTGGAACTCATCTTGATGGGCAATGAAAACCTTCTCATGCGTATAGTTGTATTTGGATTTGTTGGCATTAGCATATTTATTCCAGCTGTCCGCTAAGGACTGAATAGGTGGGCACACAAGATTCAATGACATTTATATAATTTAATAGGGCCCCACAAGATACAATGGTATTTATACCGGGAAAATTGTATTGACCAACCATACCAGACACATGACAAATAATTGGCCGAGCAATCTTTATGAGCCACCATTGTGTCTACCATCGGAGAAGCCGAGCTAGGCTCCGATAAAGGACCTATTTATCGAGCTAAGCCCCGTCAAACTCAAAACTTGGTAATAAGATTCATCAACTAATCTGATCATCTAGACCAAGCTGTCTAACTGTCCTCAACTTCAAATACCGACCTTGACCTCGGAACAGATATATCCAGAGAGAATCTCACATTGTATAATAGCAGGATTGATTCGATGAGATCCTAGCCAAAAATCACACCAATTGAGAAAAAATCAAAGATATTCTTGAGAGCGGATTCCTATTATAATACAGGCTCCTCTAGTGGATCTAACAAATCTATTAAGATGCACAGACTACCTAGAAAACATATAAATGTACCATCCCACCATGGGTAAAAGGCACACACAAAAATCTTAGCTCTAACCACATCTTCTCTAGGTTGGTTAACTTAACTTAGGCATCGAAGGATCCCTGGCCATAACCAGCCCCCCCATTGTCCATCGTTTTTCTATTACTACAGGAATTCAACGGCCTAAAGGTGGAGCTGCGGGTTTAACCAAATTCCAGCGAAAATAATTTCGCACAGTCTGTGGAAATGACAAAAAAAAAAAAAAAAAAGCCTTTAAAAGTTCTCCCTAACAGTGGCGAGCCAGAGAAATGCAAGTGCGTGAAGAACCTCGCGCGCACACACACACACACACACACACACACACACACGAGAGTTTGACCGCCCTTATACCTCTCCCACCTTAATGGGTAAGGGAAGAAGAAAAATATTGGCCATTATCACCGAGCGACTATCGAAAGAACTGCCTGAAAATGAAAACCCTCAGGCTTCACAGTGAGGCCCCAGGCCTAACCTTCCTTCGTCGGTGATTGCATAGAGATCCCAGAAAAGGAGAAGTCAGCTCGTCTCTTTGGAAAATCAAGTCGAAGTTCTGACTAGCAATATCAACCGTATTATGAGAATACTAGAGAAACATCATCCTCTCCTCGATAACCAAAACATAGAGTTGTGAACAGCAACCGGGCAATCTCACCTCCTGCTTGTGCCTCCCAAATCATACATAACAAAAGATCAGCCAACAAGAAGCAAGTGCATCCTTACACGAACTTTGAAAACCACCAAGCTCGCTGAGTTAGATTCGCAACATACATTGGAGAAGAGAAGACAAGCTTGACGAAAAACCCTAGAAGTTACGGCAAAGAACGAGGTCCCATGGGGGGGCATAGCTAAAAGAAATCCGAGATTAGTTTGGGGATATCAAACATGCCAGTCGAGGGCAAAGCTAAAAGAAATCCGAGATTAGCTTGGGGATATCAAATAGGCCTGTCGGTCCAAGGCCCCTACATTCATAGATGCCCTACTCGAGGAAACTGAGCCTCCATTCATGAATGACATTATGAAGTCCCATTTACCATTCAGATTTTGAATGCCCCAGATAACTCTATACTTAGGGTCAGGGGATCCGCTCAAGCATCTAGAGTCCTTTCGAGCATGGATGAAACTCCACGATGCTTTAAAACCTGTAATGTGTAGGGCATTTTCCTTGACATTCATAGGGGTCATATGGAAATGGTATAGACACCTGAAGCCCAAATCCATAAGCTCATTTGCCTAGATTAGTAAGGCCTTCATTACTCAGTTCATCGGTGGAAAAGACATGAGGAAGCTTACGACTCACCTCCTCACGATAACACAAAAAGAGGACGAGCTTTTAAGAGACTACATTGTGCATTTCAATGTTGAAATTGTTCAAATGGATGGCTACTTCGATCAGATAGCTCTTACCACCACCATGGCCAGCCTTAAATAGGGAAAATTCCTTTTCTCAATTGGGAAGAATATTCCAACTACTCTCATCGACCTACTCAACTGAGCTTATAAGTATTCAAATGTAGAGTAGTTGTTTAACGCATGAAGGGCTGCTTGAGGAGAAAATAACTCGGCAAAAGAGCAGAAGCGAAAGGAAAAGAGAGAGCTGCCCATTGTAAACTCCAAGAGAAAAAATGGAAATAACTAGAGCAACGGCCAGCGACCCAACTGACGTCCAAAAAGCCGCTTCCACAGGTACGCTCCCTTAAATACCATGTCGGAATATGTGCTTATGGAAGTATGAGACAAAAAGATCTTGAGATGGCCAAGCAAGATGAAGGTTGACTCCAACAAGAGAGATAAGAGGAAGTATTGTTACTTTCATCGAGATCATGGTCATAACATGGCTGAGTATTTTGACCTTAAGGAAGAAATCGAGTCTCTTATTCAGAAGGGACATTTACGTGAATTCGTCGACAAGAAAAGGGAAGATCGACTGAGTAGACAGCCAAAGCGACGTGATGAGCAAAATGAAAACGAAGTGATAGGCGAAATATGCACCATTTTTGACAAACCTGCTAGAGGTGGAGACTCAAATCGGGCACGCCAAGCCCATGTATGAAACACGACCAAAAGTGAAAGAGAGCATCATGTTTACCTTAATGGTAGATCTATTAAGGAACCATGACTAAACTCATGCAACCTCACCTTCACTAAAGAATATGCCCGAGGAATTCATCATTTGTGTGATGATGCCCTAATAGTCACTATGACCGTGAGCAACCACAAGGTACATTGGATACTGGTTGACACTGGTAGCTCAGCTGATATCTTGTTCGCTACCGCGTTCGATAAGATGGGGGTCGAAAGGTCTAGATTATGACCTATCCAAACACCCTTCTCAGCTTCGCTAGGGAAGAGGTGACATTTGAAGGAAGCATTCTAGTACCTGTAACTGCTAGTGAGGGTCTTAACCAGATCACCACCATAGTCGATTTTCTTGTGGTAGATTGCCTTTCAGTTTACAATATGATTATGGGCAGGCCATCTTTGAATACCATGAGAGTAATAATGTCCACTTACCACCTCGCCATAAAATTCCCAATCGAGTATGGGGCTGACCAAATTGGGGGCGATCAACATGAGGCCCAAAAATGCTACTCAGCAGCACAACGACCAAAATCACAATGATATCAGGCAATGTAAATCACCTCCCTAGACCCACGAGGAGAGATTGTACAAAGAGGGTCACTGGTGGAAGACCTCGTTGCAATACAACTCTCTGAGTTTGACCTATCCCACACCATTCAGGTAAGATCACTGCTCGAGATAAGGCGTCAAGAGGAGATAACCAACCTACTGAGACAACATATTGATGTCTTTTCCTGGTCCCAACAGGATATGCCCGGTATAGATCTAATGGTCATAGTCCATCAACTGAATGTGGACCCCGACCATAAACCAGTGAGACAAAATAGACAAGTGTTCAATCCCGAGAGGTACGCAACCATCGATAAGGAAATCGACAAACTCCTTAAGGTCGGATTCATTGAAGAAATTTACTATTGTGACTGGCTGGCCAATGTTGTACTGGTAAAAAATGCCAGCGGAAAATGGTAGGTCTGTGTAGATTACACCGACCTAAAGAAAGCATGTCTAAAAGACAATTTTTCCCTCCCGAGGATTAACCAGTTGGTGGATAGTACTGCCGAGCATGCACTCCTCAACTTCATGGATGCATACTCGAGATATAGTCAAATCACAATGTACAAACACAATAAGCAAAAAAAAAAAACTTTTGTCACTGATAAAGGATTGTACTATTACAAAGTAATGTCCTTTGAGCTAAAAAATACTGGAGCAACTTGTAAATGCTATGGTCTCATGCTCCTTTGGTTGTTAAATTTTGTTGTGCCAAAACTCTATCTGTATCTTGTGTTTGTATGTTGATATACATATGCTTAAGACATTGTTCAAGACATCGCATCGACTCCATAAAGACATTGCTTCTGTCAAGAACGACAAACTACTTCAAGCCAAGTCAAACCATGTACTTTGTTAACTTCTGTAAACATCAATGTTCAGAGCTACATCGATAAACACTTCAAGACTCAAGTGCAACTCAAGATGAAGTTTAATTTCAAGCTTTAGAAGATCTCAAGATTAAGCTACATCAAGTAGAGATCTCAAGTTTCATAAGGTTTAAAGGTCAACCATTATCTGAAAAGAATGAAGTTCAATGTTCATACTTAATGATCCAGGTATGATAGACCTTAGATTGACCTTAGGGTAGGTCATTTTGGTTACATAATTCAAGATGAATCTTTATAGATGATTTTGGTCAGTTCTAAGTCTAGTCCTGGACCTTGTTCGACTAGTCCAAGAAATTCCTCGTCCAGTCCTAAGTTGTTGAAGATTTTCAGAATTTTTTGGTTAAGCTACGACCAGTCCTGAGAACTGGTCGACCGGTCGTAGGAGGGCTACGACTCGACCTTCGACCGGTCATGTATCTACGACTGGAATTAAAGCGTGCAAATCATATTTCCTACAACCAGTCTTGGGTCAGTTATGACCGGTCGTAGGTGGTCCACGACCAGTCGTAGAATCCCTACGACTAGTCGTAGAATAATTTTTTAAGATCGCGCTTAAAATTTCAAAATGTCGTTGTTGCTATGACCAGCCAAATATTTCTCAAGACCAGTCATAGACATGATTTCTGCAACTATAAATTGAACACGAATCTCAGAGTTTTATAACTCACTTCAAGAAAATCAAAGCTTTATTCAGAGATAAGTTAGTATTCATTTTAAGCTACGTTGTGCATAATTATTATTCTCTTTTTGTTAGCTTGTTTATTTGATGTTATTCCTATATTCCAATCTTATTTGAAAAGAGGAATTGATGTATTCCTTCTTCTTGGAATCAAAATCAAATATAGCTATGCTCATTTGATTTAATTTAAAATCAATTAGAACTTAGAACCATTTTAAGTGAGTATTGGACATTGAACGTTGATTCGAACTTCTACTTCGATTGCTTCTTCCATGTTGCTACGAAAGGAGAAATCTAGGTATTTTACATTTATGTAAAATTTCTATTCTTTTAGTTTTTGTTTGAGATTCGCCAGTAAAATCTCATTGTGTGGTTATTTGAGGAGAGCCAGAAAACTCAAAAAGTGTGAGTTTTTGGATTATGTAAGCCCAAGTTAAAAAGACACAATTGTGAAGGTTTTAGGTGAACCTGTGAAACCTATTTTATTAGTGAACGCTAATATCCCCTGTGTGAGGATATTAGGAGTGGAGTAGCATTCTGTGTGGCTGTTGTTGAACAGTTGGTGTACACACAGGCGAACCACTATAATTATGTGTTGTGCTTTAAATGCTTGCTTAAGTTTTATATCTTTTATCATTCAGATTTGTGGAATGTATGTGTGGATGTGAATGTTGTAAAATTTACATTTAAAAGCATAGTGGGAATGTTGTAATAATTTAGATTTAAATTCCTGCAATTTATTTCAATTCCTTGCTATTTATTTATTTCTCTACGGTTTGAGTTTTTAATATAAAGGACGTTCTAGAAATAAGGTTGTCCTGCCATAAACCCTTGGTTTTTATGGTGTAAGGTTGTCCTTAGAATTGAATTCGTATCAACCTCTCAATTCTTGTTTATTAAGGTTACTTTTATTTCAGCATTGTGAATTGATTTATTTTATTTGGTTATCATATTATTTTATTATGCTATTAAAGGTTTATTTTGGCATCGTCCTATTCACCCCCCCTCTAAGACGTATAGCTAGGCCATTTCAAGTGGTATCAAAGCCTAATAGCTCGCTCTTATTACTTTTTATTTGGATTCATTTCCTAAGCTAACGATCTAAGCTATTTAAAAGATGTCAAATTTTGATAGCCTATCAGTCAGTAGGCCTCCACCCTTTGATGGCTCTAACTATGCCTATTGGAAAGCCAGGATGAGGATCTTCCTCAAATAAATGTATGAGAGTGTGTGGCAAGCCATAGTGACTGAATGGAACCCACCTACCACTGAAGTGACTGGTATCGATGGTTCAAAATCAATGAGAGTAACACCGTATTTCTCATGGACCACTCTTCAGAAAAAAGAGAGTAGTGCTAATGCAAAAGCACTAAATGTAACCACTTGCGCATTATCATCGGATGAGTTCAAAAGAATTATATCCTGTGATACTGTAAAGTAAGCTTGGGATATTTTAGAAATGACACACGAGGGTACATCAATTGTCAAGAAATCTAAGGTCCAACTTCTTACAACCAAATTTGAGGGAATTCATATGGAGGAAAATGAAATATTTGTGGACTTTTACACAAGATTAAATGACATTGTAAACTCAATGTGGGGTCTTAGCAATAAAATCCCAGAAAGTAAAGTGTGTGCAAAGATACTACGCTCACTTCCTGAACGTTCAACTCTAAGGTAACCGCGATCCAGGAACTTCGTGATACGGACCATATGAGGGTAGAAGAACTAGTTGGTTCTTTACAAACCTATGAGTTAAACTTTAAAGCTCCTAAAAGTAAATCTATCGCTCTTAAATCTTCTAAATGTATTTCTCAAGAAAACTCTGATTCTGAAGATGATATGGCTCTTTTAGCAAAAAAGTTTTACAAGATTTTCAAGGGTAAAAAGAGGGTTGATTTTCAAAAATCAAATGATAAGAAAAGATCAAAACCTAAATCTAAAACTTGAAAGTCTTTGAAAGATTGTCAATGTTACAACTGCCAAGAATATGGGCATTTAACAAACAAATGTCCTAAAAAGGACAAACCCAAAAAGAAGGGTATGTTGACTACTTGGGATGAATCGTCTAATTCTGAAGCTTCTTTTGAATCAGAAGATTCTGAAACCGAGTTGGGTAGTGAAGTTAAAGCCCTTATGACTCTAGCCAAATTCACTTTTTCAGATCATGATGATTCAACTAGAGAAGAGAATCTGAATAGTGATTATGAAAATGAAGATAATCTTTAAGATGCTTACAATGCCCTATACAAAGAAAGTTATAAAATTGCTGTCAAACTTAAACTTTAAAAAGAAAAGTTTTTTAAACTCAAAGAATGTTTTAAATCTCTTATTTTAGAAAAATCCCAAATTTCAGATTGTTTTGAAAAATCAAAATGCAATTTAGAATTCAAAACCTCCCTGATTGAAAATCTGAAATCTGAAAATGAGAAACTTAAAGATGAAGTATCTTCTCTATAGTTTAAAGGAGAAACTTACAATGCCCTATAGTTTAAAGGATACATGGAGGTATGTCCAAGGAGATCCAAAGCTAGAAAAACTTTTATCCGGATCTAGAAAATGTGGCGACAGATCCGGGTTGGGCTACGATAAAAATGTTCCTCCTAAACAAAAGTATACTCCTCTTAAGTTTGTGAAAGGACAGTCCTCTAACTCAAAAGGAAAAAATACTAGTCAAGGTTTTTCTAAAAATAAAAAAACTTTTCAAAAACCTAAAAGCAGCTATGTCAACTTCAAGAATCAAAACGGAAACCCACTAGCTAAAAAGATAGTTGATTTACTCATGGAGCTCTTAAAATCTAACTCAGTAGATCATTCTTACAACAACAAACAGAAGAAGACCAACTATATTCCCAAACCCAAAACAGTTCTGAAATGGGTTCCTAAGGTTGCCTGCTTGGTTGCCCACACCACTTTCAAAACTACAAGCCATTCAAAGTGGTACCTAGATAGTGGATGCTCCAGGCTTATGATAGGGGACAAGGCTTTATTCACCGATCTTAAAGATATGACTAATGGGTCAGTTACTTTTGGTGATGGAAGCAATTGTAAGATAATTGGCCAAGGTACAGTTCAACTCTATAATCTTCCCTTATTTAAGAACATTTTATATGTTGAGGGGCTAAAACACAACTTGTTAAGCATATCCCAAATATGCGATAACAACCATAGTGTGAAATTTTCCAATCAAGGTTGTGAAATCATAAACAAAAAGGGTTCTGTAATATTAACTGGTCGCAGAACTTCTGAAAACTGCTATATTTTAAGCGATGGTAGCTCATCTAATCAACAGTGCTGGTCCATACCGATGAGACAGAATTATGGCATAAACGCCTTGGACATGTATACTACCGTAATTTGTATAGATTGAGCAAGGAGAACTAATTAGAGGTCTACCAAAGTTGCAAAGAGTAGACAAAATATGTGGTGAACGCCAGTATGGTAAATAAACTAGGAGCTCTCACAAAAAGGTGAACTCCAATGCCACATCAAGACCACTTGAGCTACTGCACATGGATCTTGTAGGACCAACCAGAACGGAGAGTCGAGGTGGCAAAAAATATATCTTGGTTATCGTAGATGATTATACCAGATTCATTTGGGTTACGTTTTTAAGAGACAAATCAGAAACCCTTGATGAAGTGAAAACGATCATCAAACGAATCCAAATTGAAAAAGGTTCTCATGTCAGTAAGATCCGTAGTAATCATGGATCTGAGTTTGAAAATAATAGTTTTGAAAATTTCTATAGCGATCAGGGAATATCGCATGAATTCTCTATACCCATAACACGACAACAAAATGGAATTGTGGAGAAGAAAAATAGAGTGCTTCAAGAAATGGGAAACATAATGTTAAATAGTATGAAGCTCCTTAGAAATCTTTGGGCTGAAGCATTGAATACTGCCTGTTATATTATTAACCGGCTTTATTCTTGTAAATCTAATAATAAAACGGCTTACGAACTTTGGTTTAATAAGAAGCCTACTGTCAAATGCTTTCGAGTTTTTGGCAGAAAGTGCTATATTTTACATGACTGTGAAAATTTGGGAATGTTTGACACTAAGAGTGATGAAGGGATCTTTTTAGGATATTCTTTAAACAGTCGTGCATATCGTGTACTGAACAACAGGACCGGTGTGATTCAAGAGTCTATTAATGTGGTCATTGATGATCAATTGAATACACCTGCCCCTAGTCCAGATTATGATGAAGTTCTTTTAATTAACAAACCTGATACTTCATCAAATCAAGTTAATTCTGAATTAAGGACTGTTAAAGATCATCCAACTACTCAGATTCTTGGAAACCCTTTCACTGGTTTGCGCAATCGTAGACGATTAGAAGACATGTAACTATGTGTGTTTTACATCCCAAATTGACCCGACTAACATAAAAGAAACTCTTTCTGACAAAAACTGCATAGTTGCCATACAGGAAGAACTTAATCAATTTGTTCGTAATGATGTCTGGTATCTCGTTCCTAGACCTAAGGATAAACACATTATAGGAACAAAGTGAATTTTTAAAAATAAGTCTAATAAACTTGGAAATATAATTCGAAACAAGGTAAGACTGGTTGTACAAGGGTACACTCAAATTGAAGGCATCGATTACGATGAAACCTTTATCCCAGTTGCTCACCTTGAATCAATCAAACTTTTTATATCCATTGCATGCTATAGAAAATTTAAGATTTATCAAATAGATGTAAAGAGTGTTTTTGAATGACGATTTACATGAAGAGGTATATGTTGAACAACCTACAGGGTTTGAGGACCCTAAGTTTACTGATCATGTATACCGTCTTAAAAAGGCTCTCCATGATCTAAAACAAGCTCCCAGAGCATGGTATGAGAAATTGACTAAGTTTCTACTCAGTTATAATTTTCAAATGGGCAGTGTCGATAAGATGTTTTTTGTTAAGAAACACAATAATGATGTTTTAATGGTTCAGATCTATGTTGATGATATTATTTATGGATCAACTTGTACTAACATGACTATTGAGTTTGCAGATTTAATGAAATCTAAGTTCGAGATGAGCATGGTTGGGCAATTACATTATTTCCTAAGGTTGTAAGTAAAACAACAACCTGATGAAATTTTTATTTCTCAAACTAAGTATGCTTTGAATTTGATTAAAAGGTTCGGATTTGAGAATGGTAAGAATTTTAATACTCCCATGAGTACATCTTTAAAACTCTCAAAAGACTCTACAGGTAAAGATGTAGATCCTAAATTATATCGTAGCATGATTAGCAGTTTGCTTTCTTTAATTGCTAGTAGACCTGATATAGCTTTCAGTGTTGGTATTTGTGCTAGATATCAGTCTAATCCTAAAGAATCTCATTTAACTGCTGTTAAGAGGTTTATTAGATATGTTGCAAGTTCTGTGCATTTGGGTCTTTGGTATCCATATGATACTAGTGTCCAGTTGGTTGGGTACTCAAATGCTGATTTGGCTAGTAATATTGATGATAGAAAATCAACTAGTGGTGGTTGTTTTTATATTAGAAATTGCTTAGTTTCTTAGTTTAGCAAGAAGCAAAGTTCTATATCGCTCTCAACTGTTGAGGCTGAATACATTGCAGCTGGAAATGCATGTACTCAGCTTGTTTAGATGAAACGTATGTTAAGCGATTATGGAATTACCCAGGACTCAATAGTTTTATATTGCAATAATTTCAGTGCAATAAATATTTCTAAAAACCCAATCCAGCATTCATGTACCAAGCACATTCACATTAGGTATCATTACATTCGTGAATTAGTGGAAGAAAAAATAATATCTTTGGAATATATTCCTACCAAGACTCAACTTGTGGATATTTTCACTAAATCGCTTGATAAAAGTAGGTTTAATAAATTAAATTTTGTTCTTGGTATGTGCAATTTAAATTGAATATTCTTGCATTATTGTATCATATTATATATATATTTATTTATCTTTTTGGTTGAATTTTAAAATTAGTTGTAAAATGCAATTTTTGGCCGGTACTCGACAAGTCATGAGTATACACGACCAGTCTTGGTATGACCAGTCGTGGAACTCGTGAAATCACTTTAAATTGGGGAAAAGCTTCTTCTTCTTCATTTCCATTTCACTCTCCAACGAGCCTAAGCCCGACCAGTCGAACGCACCATCATTTTCCTTTAAAGTTAGTGGTTTTTTTTAATTTTTCTTGTAGAATTTTGCTTATTGTATCTCATTTTTCACTCTTGTTCACTTTATTTGGTCTTTCAGTGCAAGATTGGAGTTTTTCTTTTCAAAAATCTGATCTATCAAAACCCATTCCATATTTTTTGAATCTAATTGTTTTCGTGTATCTGGTGTTGCAAATGGATCCCAAAGGGAAAAAGAAATCTTCCCGTGGTCCATCTTCTTCTAGATTAACTCCTATCACACAACGCCATCCTCAATCTCCTGAAAATGATCCATCCAATGTACGAGATTTGTGTATGCGCAATGTCATTGTTGAACATCTAATTGATCTTAACCACATTGCTCAATTTGGTATCCTACCTCTACTCCAATCTATAGGTTGGGATAACATCTTACATTAGGGTGGGCCTGCATACCAGTCTATTGCTCAATCCATATTAGCAAGCATCTCTGATTTTTCATATGAGAATTTAACGTTTAAAATTGATACTAGAGAAGGTCTATTTGAAGTAGATCGACATTTAATAGCTGATCTCATGGAAACCCTGTTAATGATGAGGGTATTCTCATTCATACATTATCTGAAAAACCCTCTGAATCAGATAAACAGATGCTCACTAGAGATTTATGCAATATGGAAGTGCAATGGACCCATAAAGGAAATGCGCTCCCCTTAAGGTATTTATTACCCAAGTACAGGGTTCTTCATAGAATCTTTATCTAAAATCTGTATCCGCAGTCTGGCAACAAAACAGAACTAACTGCCTTTATGGTTCGTGTTTTGCATTGTGTCATTACTGGTGTAAAGATCTATATACCTTCTTTAATTTATCATTCCATCATTCAGTTTCGAATCCATCTTGGTCATAGTGATCTTCCATTTGCCTATCTTATGACTGTTTTAGCTACTCACATGCTCGTGGCTATGCCTGTTGGAGAGGCCCCTATTCATCATCTTATCTTTAACAATATAAATATTAACAAGATGAAACTGGGATTGGCTCTTGGCCAAGTGGATGTTGGTGGTAGTGGTACTGAAGCGGAAGATGTTGACAATCTTCCTGATGATGTTGATATGAATGGTATTTTTGATGAAGTAGAATCTGACTCTGGTAATAATCTAAATTATCAGCCTTCTGGCTTTGATGAGAGGTTACGTTCTCTACAGGAAGAGGTGGCACAAATTCGTGTAACCCAAGCAACTCAATTTGCTTATATGCACAAGTATATGTGGCGCCTTACTAAGAGTTTACACGAAATAGATCCATCTAATCCTGCTCCATCTTCTGGATCTGACTAAAAGTTTCTATCTGCTGGTCTATAATAACTTTAATATTATTTTGCACTTGCTAAGTTTGTAAGATTATTTTTATTTGTCTTTAGATTTGACTAGCCCATGATCTATGGATTTATGTACCTTATTTCATATCTTGGATACTTTACTCTCCTGTTTTTTATTCTTATTCATTTGTTCTTCTTTTGTGATTTTGTGAAAAAAAGGGAGAGAAGGCTTGTGCTATTGCTTATGGATTGCTAATGGATTACTATTGCTATGAGTATCCTTTTGAGTAACATTTTCTTTGTGATATCTGTAAGTGTTGCTACTCAGGGGGAGTAAGTATAGATGTATGTGTGTGCTAGTTTGTCTACTAAAATTGGTGCATGATTCTTTGTTGAACATGTTGTACTTATCTTATTTTTTTTGGAGTGTGTTTTGTCACAAATTTGACAAAGGGGGAGATTGTAAGTGTTGTTGTCTCATGCTCCTTTAGTTGTCAAATTTTGTTGTGCCAAAAATCTATCTGTGTCTTGTGTTTGTATGATGATATACATATGTTCAAGACATTGTTCAAGACATAACATCGACTCTATAAAGATATTACTTTTGTCAAGAATGACGAACTACTTCAAGGCAAGTCAAGCCATGTACTTTGTCAACTTCTGTAAACATCAATGTTCAGAGCTACATTGATAAACACTTCAATACTCAAGTACATTTCAAGACTCAAGTGCAACTTAAGATGAAGTTTAATTTCAAGCTTTAGAAGATCTCAAGATCAAGCTACACCAAGTAGAGATCTCAAGCTTCATAAGGTTTAAAGGTCAACCATTATCTGAAAAGAATGAAGTTCAATGTCCATACTTAATGATCCAGGTATGATAGACCTTAGATTGACCTTAGGATAGGTTATTTTGGTTACATAATTCAAGATGAATCTTTATAGATGATTTTGGTCAGTTTTAAGACTAGTCCTGGACCTTGTTCGACTAGTCCTAGCACTGGTTCGACCAGTCCAAGAAATTCCTCGTCCAGTCCTAAGTTGTTGAAGATTTTCAGAATTTTTTAGTTAAGCTACGACCAGTCCTAAGAACTGGTCGACCGGTCGTAGGAGGGTCACGACTCGACCTTCGACCGATCATGTATCTACGACTGGAACTACAGCGTGCAAATCATGTTTCCTATGACCAGTCCTGGGTCAGCTACGACCGGTCGTAGGTGGGCCACGACCAGTCGTAGAATCCCCACGACTAGTCGTAGAACGGTTTTTTAAGATCGCGCTTAAAATTTCAAAATGTCGTTGTTGCTACGACCAGCCGAAGCTTTCTCAAGACTAGTCATAAACGTGATTTCTGCAACTATAAATTGAACACGAATCTCAGAGTTTTATAACTCACTTCAAGAAAATCAAAGCTCCATTCTGAGATAAGTTAGTGTTCATTTTAAGCTACGTTGTGCATAATTATTATTCTCTTTTTGTTAGCTTATTTATTTGATTTTATTCCTATATTCCAATCTTATTTGAAAAGAGGAATTGCTGTATTCCTTCTTCTTCGAATCAAAATCAAATATAGCTACGCCCATTTGATTTAATTTAAAATCAATTAGAACTTAGAAACATTTTGAGTGAGTATTGGACATTGAAAGTTGATTCGAACTTCTACTCCAATTGCTTCTTTCGGGTTGCTACGAAAGGAGAAATCCATGTATTTTATGTTTATGTAAAATTTCTATTCTTTTAGTTTTTGTTTGAGATTCGCCAGAAAAATCTTATTGTGTGGTTATCCGAGGAGAGGCAGAAAACTCAGAAAGTGTGGGTTTTTGGATTGTGTAAGCCTAAGTTAAAAAGACACAATTGTGAAGGTTTTAGGTGAACCTGTAAAACCTATTTTGTTAGTGAACGCTAATATCCCTTGTGTGAGGATATTAGGAGTGGAGTAGCATTCTATGTGGCTATTGTTGAATAGTTGGTGTACACACAGGCGAACCACTATAATTCTTTGTCTTGTGCTTCGAATGCTTGCTTAAGTTTTATATCTTTTATCATTCAGATTTGTGGAATGTATGTGTGTATGTGAATGTTGTAAAATTTACATTTCAAAGCACTGTTGGAATGTTGTAATAATTTAGATTTAAATTCCTGCAATTTATTTCAATTCTTTGATATTTATTTATTCCTCTCTGGTTTGAGTTTTTGATACAAAGGACATTCTAGAAAGAAGGTTGTCCTGCCACAAACCTTTGATTTTTATGGTGTAAGGTTGTCCTTAGAACTGAATTCGTATCAACCTCTCAATTCTTGTTTATTGAGGTTGCTTTTATTTTAACATTGTGAATTAATTTATTTTATTTGGCTATCATATTCTTTTATTCCACTGTTAAAGTTTTCTTTTAGCATCGTCCTATTTACCCCCCCCCCCCTCTCTAGGACGTATAGCTAGGGCATTTCACAACTTACCACTGCTTGTCAATAAAGTTTGCCAAGAAAATTGACAACACAACGGAAGTCTACATAGATAACATAATTGTCAAGAGTGCCAAGGAAAGAGACCACATGGTGGATCTAAAGGAAATGTTCGTGATTCTAAAGAAGTATCGAATGAAGTTGAACCCAAACAAGTGTGCTTTTGGCATTACCTCAGAAAAGTTCATAGGTTTCCTGGCCAACCAAAGAGGAATAGAAGTGAACCCTAACAAGATCTGAGCACTCCTAGAGATGAGGTCTCCAAGAACGACAAAAGAGATTCAATGCCTAACAGGAATAGTAGTGACATTAAACAGATTCGTCTCTAGGGCCACAGACAGATGTTTTCCATTCTTCAAACAACTAAAGGGAAATATAAGGCTAACCTAGATGAATGAATGCAAGAAAGAATTTTAACAACTTAAGGAGTATTTAGGGTCCTCTTCACTACTCTCCAAGCTAGAGCCAAGGGAGCCGCTACTATCGTACCTAGCAATGTCGACCACATCGGTCATCTCAAACCTAATACAGGAGGTGAAAAATAAGAAGCTACCAGTTTATTATGTCGGCAAAGCTATATATAGTCTAAACTGAGACGCGATACTCGAACATAGAGAAGTTAGCACTAGCACTAATCATGTCATTTTGATATCTCCGACCATACTTTTAGGCCCACACTATTGTGGTTCCAACTGATCGACCACTCTGTCAAGTTTTACATAAATGGGAGGCATCAAGATGGCTAGTGAAGTGGGCAATCAAGATCAATGAGTTTGACATCATACACCGACTAAGGGTAGCTATCAAGGGCCAAACCATTGCCGACTTCATCACCAAATATACTTACCCCGTTCCTCAGCAGGAGACAAAGGGCGAGCAGGATGTTGGCCTATAGGAATGGACCCGTCACGTGGATTGATCATGAAACTCCTGGGGAAGTAGGGTAGGACTGACACTCATCTCACTGACCAATCCAATATAGAGTACACCCTAAGGTTCAAATTCCTAACTTCCAACAATTAAATAGATTATGAAGCACTCCTTGACGGGCTTAAACTAGCTAAGGCGATGGGAGCCCATACATTGAAAATCTATAGTGACTCCTAGCTCATAGTCAACCAGGTCACTACGGAATATCAAGCCAAAGGAGAGAATGATCGCCTATTTGCAAAAGGCATGAGACTTGCTTAAAGCATTCGACAAGCACGAGGTCATCCTGGTCCCCGGGTCAGAAAATTCCAAAGGAGACACCCTAGCTAAGTTAGTCGTGACGGTCAACGACGACCTTGACAGGACCGTGCCAATCGAATTCCTGCCAAATCTTAGCATTAACCAGCCCGACCAAAAGGAAACCCTCCCAATAAACTAATCACCGAGCTATATGGACCCGATCATACGCTATCTGCAATAGGGTGAGCTACCGAAGACAAGCTAGAGGCATGTAAAATCAAAAACCGACTTGCTCGGTACACAATCCTAGGAAATGTCTTATACAAAAGAGGGTTCTCATTGTTGTATCTGAGATGCTTACGATTTGATGAAGCCGAATATGATCTAAGGAAAGTCCATGAAGACATCTGCAAAAACCACTTGAGCGAGAGGGCTCTAGCCTACAAGGTGATCTGACAAGGATACTAGTGGCTGACCATCCATGAAGACATAAAGCAGTACACAAGGAAGTGCGACAAGTGCCAACACTTCACTACGTTGCCACAACAACCACCTGAGCAAATGACCCCAATGAGTGGTCCTTGGCCCGTCGCATAGTTGGGGGTCGACATCATATGACCGTTATCAATGGACAAGGGACATACTAAATTTTTCATAGTCATTGTCGACTACTCCACCAAGTGGGCGGAGGCCAAGCCCTTAGTAAAGATTATAGAACAGAAGACTACTAACTTCATCTGAAAGAATATCATTTACAGGTTTAGTATCCCCACACCATTATTACTAACAACGATAGACAATTCGACAATGCTCATTTCTGAGGACTGTGAGAAAAGCTCGGCACCCCCCAGGCTAACGGGCAAGTGAAAGATGTTAATAAAATCATAAAAACCCACTTAGAAACTAAGCTTGAAAGGTTCAAAGGAGACTAGGTTGATGATCTATTGCATGTTCTATGGGCATACAGAACCATGACCCATACAACGATAGGGGAAACTCCATTCTCCCTAGCCTATGGCGTGGAAATGGTTGTACCAATTAAGATGGTGATGCCCTTGGGATGAACCAAGTTGTTCGACATGGAAGAAAACGACGCGCATCTAACGTTGAGTCTAGATCTGATTGAAGAACTAAGGGGAAATGCACCGTTAAGGGTTGCTTGGCATTGCGACACAAGCATCAAAGTGCATAGATTCTAATCAAGGGACTTGGTCCCTCCGAATATCTTCTAGAACACCAAGGAACCCGGCTCAGGAGCCCTAGGACCAAACTAGGAATGACAATACAAGGTAGTTAGTATGGTCCTCTCAAGGACATATCGACTAGAAGACATACAGGGTCAGCTTTTACCCCACCCATGGAATGTCGAGCACCTAAAAATCAATAAGAGGAAACCCAAAAAAAACCTATATCACATTGACTTCTCAACTGAGAAGCAAGCTATCAACCATTGAATGATCACTACATGTAAAAGATTCCCTTTATGAAGGAATAAGTCTTTTTTCTACTAACTTCGTAGCTAAAGGTCACATGCTCGACAATTAGGTCACTAAGTTAAGCCGACTATATTATATACCAAGTAACCATGCACGACCATCAACAAATAAAAGTGCAAAGCTGGACAAAAAGAATTCTTCTCATTTATAAGGGAGAGTATTACATAATTGTTTAAAAAGATATACATTAAAAAAAAAAAAAGCAAATCCCTAGGGGAGTTCCTCGGCCCGATAGTAGTAGCCTTGAAGAATTCAATGACATCGTCATCAAGGCACCCTAGGTCGAGATCAGAGTACTGGCATTGGACATTTTCCTGGCAATGCTGGAAACCAGTGTTGGACGTCTCCTCTAACTCAACCACATGATCCTCAAATGCCTTTAAGGCCTCCACTGTGGCTGCTTCCCTCCCAAGAATTGCGACCTCGACATCTGTCAGTTTGGCCTTCTCCTCGAATGCCCGAAATCCCACCTCAGTAAGGTGGGATTCTACTTCAAAGGCTCTTGCCTCCACCTCAATCACATGGGCCACCAGGTCAGCCTTCTTTCGCTGCTCCACGTCTAACAAAGAGGTGTTTGTGGCTTGGTCCTCCCTAAAGACCCTTAGGGCCTCACGGAAGGCCTCGACCTCGAATGGGTCACCACTTGGGCCTCCACAACTACTTCCAGTCCCACGGCCTTGGCCTGAAGCTTGATCCCAATGGACTCGAGTCTCTGAGTTGCTTCTTCCAAGTGACCCCTCAGGTCGGTCAAAAGGTGGTGGGTGACGAGAACCTCAATGGCGCTTTGCGAATACGAAACGGATAGAGGTCAACAAATGTAAACAAAAGAAAATAAAATAAAGGGGCATCGACGACATTCCCTTCATCTACATCAATGCCATGGAGCCAAGGAGAAGAACTAGATGAAAGGAAATCATCGCATTAACCTCCTCCTCGGGCACGTGATCGCGACCTCAATTAGCCAGCACTGCTATATGTCACAGGAGATGCACATGGACTATTGTCCCCAATGTACCAGCACCTGTAGCCCCCTTAGGGGTAGAGCTTTAGTGCCTAGTAGTAGCCTCCACCCGTTCCTCCTCAGCACAGGCGAGAGACGACTCCAAGTCTACTACCTCTCTTGAGGGCATGCTCAAGGGAGGAGAACTATGTGCAGCTGTAGTCGAGGCAACTTCCTAGAGCACCACAAGAGCTGCCTCCATGGAAACTCATGCTACAACATCTGTAACCTTCCTAGTAGCAGCCTTCAATCACTTTATCTTCGCTGTAGAGGGAAGCCTCAACCTCTTTGCCCAAGGATAATCTATCTTTCTTACACACACACACACACACACACACACACACACACACACACACACAAACAAACAAAACAAAATGCACATACCTACAAAAACCTTACTAGGAAAAATATATACCTGATGACCCAACCACCGACCTGCTCCAAGACAGTTGAAGTATTCAACCTCCTGCAATTTCGCTAGGCTGTAGGACACTCTCGAGCGATCCTGACCTGGCGAAAGAGGGCCTCCGAGAGATTAGGTCGAGACCGAGGAAGATCTATAAAAAAGAGTGCTAAGATAAGTTAAAAACCACAAAAATAGAAATCAAAGATAGTACAATCATAAAATCCGCAACTTAGGACCCAACCTCGAAGGGCAAACATGGTAGGAGCTCGAGCCCATAGTCTGCCTAGCTCCGCTGCAGGGGCCTCCGACTCTCCTTTAGTGAATAACCACCTATCCTTCCAGTTCTTATTAGAAGAGAGGTTGTTAGTAATAATGATCTTTCCCTTACTCAACCAAGAGAAAAAATAATACCAACCGCGAGAGCCTAGGTTGTTCTTGGTCTGGTATAAGTATAAGATCTCGTACACAAAGAGCTCAGAGTGGCCGATCTAGTACCATAAAATATAGCTTCCAAAGATAGCTTGTCACACATTAGGGTTAAGTTGTCCCAAGACGAGCCTCAAATGGTGTAACACCTCTTTCACCAGTGGATGAAAAAGCAGCCGCATGCCACAGGTAAAGAAAATTGGATAAAGGGCCACCTCTCCTGTGGGAGGATAACCCAGAAGTTCCCTAACTTAGTGTAGCCGCAACCCCACCGAATCGGGGATCCCAAACTCTAACCAGAGGGCTTGAAAATCTTCAAGTTGTAGTAGGAAAATAAAAATATTGGCCTATAAGGCCCCCTATAAGAATACGAGGAAGCCACATCCTCCTAAGGTGGAGAAGCTTCCTCACTGCGAGGTACCATCATCGACGATGTTTCCCTCGAAGGCACAACTAACCTAGAGTCCGTATTATAAAGTATGGACTCCCCGTGGAAGGCCGCTGAGATAAAAGCACCTCTCAAAATGTCCTCAAAAGATATAACAATAAGAAGAAAAGAAGAAAAAGGAAAGGAAAGGAGAGGAGGGAGAGATACAAAAGAGACATATTGGAAAGTTCAAGTCTCTGGACAAACTAAAGAGTGGATGGAGAACAATCACGATATTGGAAGAAAGAAATAGGTCGGCACAGCTTGGACTTCACTAGACTGGTGGGTTTACAATGAGGGAGAAGTCTTTATTTATAAGCATTCGGGGGGGGGGGGAGGGGGGATGGAGGTGGGGAAGACATGGGGTTTGCTCGGGAGAAGCATTAAATGGGGAAGAGATAGGTGTCCATCTGTGTGTCAATTGGAAGATGAAATGACACTCCCCACTTAGTGCACGACTCCTTGTATGACGAAACCGCCATAATATTGTTTTCGATTCCCATGACAGGTGTTGTCCTTTTCGATTCCAGCATTCATTACTAGGTGGTAAATTTGAGGAAGGCAGACAAACCGAGTTGGCCACCTATAATCAAAATTTTAAATTCCAATGCTCATACTTCAGTTCAAATCCTTACATCCCAAGCTCATGGACATGGAGCTTGGAAGTAGGGGCAATTGTTATGGGTAAAATAGAAGAGACCAGCGATATGAGACACATGGCGAGGAACTGACAGAGAAACCTCCCCAAGCCACAAATGTGTCTACCACCGGAGAAGCCAAGCTAGGCTCTGATAAAGGACATGTTTGTTGAGCTAAGCCCTGTCAAGCTTAGAACTTGATAATAAGATTCATCAACTGATCTGATCATCTCGACCAAGCTGTCTGACTAACCTCGACCTCAGACACCGACCTCAACATCAGATACCGATGTCAACCTCGGAACAATGATATCCAGAGAGAATCTAATATCACATAAGAGCATAATCAATCCAATGAGATCCTAGTCGAAAATCATGCTAATTGAAGTGAAATCGAAGATATTCTGGAGATCATATTTCTATTCTAATATAGGGTCCTCCGGCATATCTAACAAATCTACTAAGAAACATATACTACCTAAAAAACCTATAAATATACCATCTCGCCTTGGATAAAAGGCATGCATAAGAATCCTCGCTCTTATCACATCTACTATAGGTTGGTTAACTTAACTTAGGCATCAAAGTGTCCAGATCACAACCAACATCCCCATTATCCATCGTTTTCCTATTAGTGCAGGTATTTAATGACTTACAAGTAGAGCTACGGGGTTAACTAGATTTTAGCGATAACAATATATATATATATATATATATATATATATATATATATATATATATATATATAAAAAATTTAGATGGACTACGTCCAGCAATCCGCTAAATAACTATGGGAAAAAATAGAGATTATTCTTTTTAAAAAATAAAAAATAAAAAAAATTCACGATTCAAATGTCGTTCAAACATGATTAAGGGTTAGATCATATTAAGGAAGCTTTACGGAAAGAAGTTTATTTCAACCCTAGAATTCATTTCTTTACAATTGAAAAAGATAACTAGGCGTTGCTTTTAGATAAAGATAAGACATCACTGTCTCAATCAATCTTTGTTAATTTTTAATACTTTCAATTTTGAGAGAAAATAATTCTTATTGGGAAAGAGGATATGGACTGAAGATACTTTGAATGGAATAGTGCGTGGCCCACTCACTAATAACTGAGCCTACCTCCTATTAATAACAGTCTCTTACAATCATTTTATAAAAGGAAATTTTGACCAAAAAAAAAAACACAGAAACTACCTAATCAGTTACAAATATACATTCCATGCCTTTTCAAGGGCTTATACATTTTTTCAAAAAGGATTCTGGCATTTTTTAAGAAGCTACCTCATTAATTAATCAATATAAGTATCATTTATTGCCTTTTGTTACAAGCTGCCATGGGAACAAATGGGTTGGTAACTTAGGTGGGCTTCAGAGTGATGTTAATGTAAAATCCACCCCAAAAACTAGAAGCATTAACCCATTATTAATCCAAGGTCAAAAAATCAACTCCATCTGAGATTCAAGTGAACCACATGAATAGAAAATTTAAATAGGGCAATGCTCATCCTCTTAACTGGTTTCATTAGTGTGGCTCGCATGAATTATGGATGGATATGATTTTTGAGCTACAGGTTGCAGTGGATTTCATATAATTATCATAGTGGGCTCTCTAAAATAAGGGTGGACTTCTCTCTCCTAGTGTTTTCTTTAGTGTGGCCCACTAGAATCATGTGTCAGCATGATTTTGTTTATGGGAGTGAATATTTAATGGTAGGAGTGGATCTTACATAAACCTCACAGTGGGTCCCATCAAAATCAAGAGGGCATCCATTATATATACATATATATATATATAGGCCGTACCTGATTTTTGGGCCCTTTATAATTAAATTTTAGTTAAGTTTACATGTGATTTAGGTGGCATTTTGTACAGGAGCGGCCATGATGATTATATGAAATCCACTTCAAATGACATACTAAAATTTAGGCATGCATCAAAAAATCAAGTACATTATTGATTCAATTGGGTCATGCCAAGGAAAATAGTTTGGAGGGCTATCATTGCTTTATATACCCTCCGATCATGCAGCCCACATGAACGAGTGATTTTTCTTAACATAAGGTGACGCATCTAATAGTTGTAGATTTTACATAAATAGGGCCACCCCACTAGCTATTCCATTTGCTCTTAAAACCTTTTTGGAAATGGTATTTCAGTTTAAAACTACTAACTGCACGGGAGTCGATTAGGTGAGACCTCGGATCCATCAAGATGGGTGGGACCTTTGACTATGGGGCCCACTGCGATGTATGTGACTACATCCAAGCCGTCTATCTATATTGAAAGCTCATTTTAGCACATGATCCAAAAAAAACATGAAGAAGTTTCAAATCCAAAATGGGCCTTAGTACAATAAATAATGGTGATTATTCATTAAAAACTTCCTGTGGGCTAAGAAAGCTTTGGAACAAGATGATAGTTGTGTGGTCTTTTCGTCTAGGTGTTTGTGACTTTATCAACAGGTTGGATGGCAAATAAATGTTCGGTGGAATCTATAAAGTTTTTAATGGTGGGGATTCAATCACGATTGTTTCCTATGGCGTGGTTCACCTAAAATTTGAGTCAGCTTCATTTTCTTATTATGCCTTAAAATGAGCTTTCAAAATGGTTGGGCGGTTTGGATTTAAGAGACGTACATCATTGTGAGCCCCACAGTCAGGGGTCCCACCCACCTCGAGTGGATTGGGGTCTCACCCGATCCGCTCCCTAACTGTACGGTACAAACCAACCAGATGGACGCGGATTTCCTCGGAAAGGCTTTGACAGGCGGAATGGGCTCTGTGGGGCCCACCGTGATGTAAGTGTTTTATCCAAACCATTCAACGCTTTTCTCAGATCATTTTAAGATATGAACCAAAAAAATGAGAAAGGTCCAAGGCTTAAGTGGACCACAAAGTGTGGATTGAACTTCTAAAATTAAAAACTTCTGAGGAGCTGGAGAAGTTTCCTATCAAGCTGATATCTGTGTTTTCACTTCATCCATGACTACATTACCTTATGAATAGGTTGGATGGTAAAAGAACATCCCGTTGGCCCTTATAAAGGTTTCAACGGTGGGTGTCATTAAGTGCAGCTTCCTTTAGAGCATTGAAGGGCATGGATAAAACACTTACATCACGGTGGGCCCACCGTGATGTAAGTGAGAATTTAATTCTATTCATTCATTTTCGGCATCATTTTAAGAAATGAGATCGCAAAATTAAAAAAGGCATTTTTACGAATCCATGCTCAACCCAGAACTTATAAAATTCTGGAAATAGGTTATTAATATTGTACTAGAGTCGATGAATGATTCCCCCAGAAATTCAGAAAGTAGGCTATTATATGTTGGACATTATACAGCTTAATGTATTTCTGTATAATGTGGAAACCGAAAAGTGCAAAATAATCAGAAATCAGGACAGGCTGAAGCACGTCTGAAACGCTGTCGTTAAAGCGTTATTTGCCCCTACTCAAGTGAATTGAGTATGCTGGTAGGTTATAGGCAAATAGCTTTTAGGATACGATGAGCCTGGTGTGGGTCTGCGTTCAACAAACACGAAGGCCCACCAATTGGAACTCAATTACACACTTTCTGGTAGTATTACAGTATAAAGGAAAAAGTCCCAAAAGAAGAAGAAAAGAAGAGAAAAAACTTCTGTGCAGGTCAGTTCAAATCTTCAGCTACTGGTTCAGTTGAACTGTTCTAGACCACACCGCAGGTCTGTTCTTCAAGTTAAGGTTTAAGCCTTGGTATGTTGCTGGAAACACTAGAATATATGAGTGGAGAGGGGCTGGCTGTCTCAGTTCATATGATTTGCTGGAGTGAGTTGAGATGGTTCGGAAACCCATCCAGGTCCTCCTTTTATAGGCTATGGTGGCTAGGGGGTTATGGTCCAGAGACTTAAATTCCATTAAGCCATTTCTGGCTGTTGGAAAACTAGCCGTTTTATGACCGTTTTCTAACTATTGTGCATGGACCATCACGCTGCTGCATGCTGACTGTTGTGAGACAACAGCTAGCCATTTTTTAGCTGTTGGGCTAGCCATGCAGCAGTTACAGCTGGACCCTGCACTAATGGCTCAGCTGTTACAGTTTCTGCTACAACAGCTCTTTTCAGTCCCTCTATTTATACTGATTTATACTGAGATATCTCTCTCTCAGTCCTTTAGTCTCTCTACTAACTAGCCACCCACCATAGCCACTTAGTCACACCGCGACTCGCACACGTCTCGCTTCGGTTCGCTTAAGGTCGCGAAGGAGCGACCCTCTACGACACGATGCGGACATGCGAAGTACAAAGTGCGCCACTAGTGCCTCTACAGCCACACTGGCTCACATGCCCACGCCCTTACACCGAGCCCGAGCTAGAGCCTGTGACCGAGACCGAGACCGAGCCCGAGCCCGTGTCTGTGCCCATGCCCGTGCTTGAGCCCGAGCCCGAGCGCGAGCGCGCCCGCGGGTGTTCCACTGCTACGCACTGGAACATGCAAGGTCCATAGTCCACGGACTATGTAGGTAAATATTATAATACTCCACATCCTTCATATAAACCACAGGTTTTTCTCTTCTCTTTTCCATGTGGGACTATTAACAAAAAACCCGCAGAAAAGTGTTTTTCAAAACAACTTTTTATATTATATTTTATTTTATTATTAAAATATTTTTTATTAAAATTAATATTTTTGCAACAATCCCCCACTTGATTTTTATAAAAATATTTTCTCGGTTAAACAATACTGCCAAAATAATTTGCTTATATGCATAAAGAAAGATATCTTTCGATTTTAATCTTTCCTTAGTGTAAGTATTTCAAAACTCTGTCGAAATGACTGGTAGCCGCAGCTTTGAACCAGTTATTCCTAGATAAAAGAATTAGAAATACCACACACATATTCGCTATGTGTTTGTTAGAGTTCCCACAATCTTGCTCAGCAAATTAATGGCCATGTGCTTAACCTAATTCATGAACGATCCTGAGAGAAAAACTCCTAACTCTCATGAGAGACGGCACCATCTCTACGTTCATATAAGTGAAATCCTTCCAGTATCTCCGTTATTATAAGATACTTGTCCTTATAGACTGGATTTCATTAAGAGTTCTAAGACTCAACCCTCTATCGTAACGGTGAGCACTTATCTATTATGGATGAGGTTTTATAATTTTAGTGCTGAAAAACTTTTCACACATCAGTGACTTGTTCTTACCCATTAAACCCAAAATTAGAGATTTTCTGATTTTAGGTTGGGTTACCATCACTGGTGGAACTTTGGTTGAAGAGTTTCAACCCCATCCCTCTAGATGTAGCCTTTACTACCTCTCTCGGTAGAGGTTTAGTGAAAGGATCTGCCAGGTTATTGCTTAATTTCACATAAGAAATAACAATGATTCCATCTCGAATCAATTGTCTGACATAATCATGTCGAAGACTAATATGTCTAGACTTACCATTATAAGTCCCGCTATAGGCTCTAGCTAATGTGGCTTCACTATCACAATGTAGTGACACAGCCGATATAGGCTTTACACAGAAAGAAATTTCTAATAGAAGATCCCTTAGCCACTCAGCCTCTTTGCCTGTTGCAGTCAGGGCTATAAATTCAGAATCCATGGTTGAATGCGTTATGTAAGTCTGTTTCTTGGATCCCCAAGATACAGCTACACCTCCTAGGGTGAATATCCACCCTGTAGTAGACTTGTTGTCCCCTGCACTCGATATCCAGCTCGCATCGGTATCTCCTTCCAATACGGCAGGAAACTCTGAATAGAATAGTCCTAAGTCTTTGGTTACTTTTAAGTAACTAAGGACTCTACTTATTGCATTCCAGTGTTCAGTACTGGGGTTACTAGTAAACCTACTAAGTTTAATCACAGCATATATAATATTAGGTCTAGTGCATTGCATAGCATACATAAGACTCCCTATAGCACTCACATATTCTAATTATGCAACTATTCTTCCAGTATTTTCTTTTAGCTTGATACTTGGATCAAATATGGTCTTTGCTTCTTTTATATTTAGATGGTTAAACTTGTTTAGTATCTTCTCAATATAATGAGATTGACACAAAGCATAACCCCCACAATGTTTTTTAACTTTGATACCAAGAATGGTATCAACTTGTCTAAGATCCTTCATTTTAAATACAGAAGATAGAAATCTTTTTGTTTCAGTTACACCTTTCATTTTATTACTTATTATTAACATGTCATCAACATACAGATAAATAATAACGATGTAACTACCATCTACTTTAGAATATATGCATTTGTCAGCTACATTATGCATGAAACCATGAGAAAGTATTTTGGAATCAAACTTCTCATGCCACTGTTTTGGTGCTTGTTTTAATCCATACAATGATTTGACTAATTTACATACTTTGTTTTCATTTCCTGGTAGAACGAATCCTTCAGGTTGTTCCATGTATACCTCCTCGTTGAGGTCACCATTCAGGAATGCAGCTTTACATCCATTTGGTGGATGTGAAGATGATGTATGGAAGCTAGTGTAAATAATATCCTAATGGATGTTATCCTAGCTACAGGAGAGTATGTGTCAAAGTAATCTATTCCTTCTTTTTGTCTAAAACCCTTAGCTACTAGTCGAGCTTTAAAGGTTTAGATAGTCCCATCAGTGTGATATTTCTTCCTAAATACCTACTTATAACCTATGGGTCTAGAACCTGGAGGTAAGTTAACTAGTTCCCATGTTTGATTTGACAGTATAGATTCCATTTCATCGTTTATAGCTTCTTTCCAGAAAGCTGAGTCTCTAGAGGATATGGCCTCTTTATATGTTTTAGGATCATCTTCTATAGTCATTACTATAGGTATTTTTCTTATAACATTTTCTCTATCTCCTTCTACAAGATGAAAAATGACACGTTGTGAGTCTATATAGTCATCTCCTAGACTCTTCTCTATTCTTGTCCTTTGACTTCTACGAGCCTCAATTGGAGCTTCCACCATCTGTGGAGCTGTGCTATCTGGTTCTGTATTAAGAATTTAGATTTCATTATCCTTTGACTCCAAGGATAGTGAGTTTTCAAAGAACTCAACATCTCTTGATTCTATTATTGCATTAGACTCTATGTTTAGAAGTCTATAAGCTTTATTATTTTGTGCATACCCTACGAAGGAGCACTTAATAGCTCTTGATCCTAACTTAGTTCTTTTTGGATCAGGAGTTTTGCAATATGCAAGACACCCCCACACTTTTAGATATCCTAGGTTAGGTTTTCTACATCTCCATGTTTCATATGGAGATATTTTATATTTTTTAGATGGAATTCTGTTTATTATATGGCATGCTGCAAGCAGTGCCTCTCCCCATAGACTTAGTGACAACTTTGCTCTTATCAGCATTGAGTTGACCATTTCTACTAATGTTCTATTCTTCCTTTCAGCTATACCATTTTGTTGAGGTGTGTATGGCGCTGTACATTGATGATCAGTCCATTTTCTTCACAGAAGTTATCGAATTCATTGGAGAAGTATTCTCCTCCTCTATCGCTACGGAGAATTTTTATTTTCTTATTCAGTTGATTCTCTACTTCTGCTTTATATATTTTAAATATGTTTAATGCTTTATCTTTACTTTTTAATAGCTACACATACACATACCTAGAGCAATCATCTATAAAGGTTATGAAGTACCGTTTACCTCCACGAGTAAGAATGTTGTTTAACTCACAGATATCACTGTGTATAAGATCCAATACTTGAGACGATCTTTCAATACTTGAAAAAGGTTTCTTTGTCATCTTGGATCTTATGCACACTTCACATTTTTCGGTTTCATTATCTGTGTATGAGATTAAACCATTCCTAACCATGAACTTCAAGGTACTATACCCTATATGGGCTAATCTATCATGCCACGGTCCAGCGGATTCAACCATATACACAGAAGTGCTACTTTCATTCAGAGAAAACTTAACCATTCCGTTACAAGCATATCCCTTTCCGACAAAATTCTCATTTTTGGACAGAATCAGTTTACCTAACTCGTACACCACCCGTATGCCTGGTTTTCCCAAAAGATCCCCAGAAACTAAGTTTCGCCACATGTCTGGGATGTGCAGTACATTAGTTAGAATCACTTTCTTTCCAGAGGTGAATATCAGTTCGACAGTTCCTTTGCCGACGACCTTCGATCGGACTTCATTACCCATTTGGACTTCTTGACCATCGGTCAATTCCTCATAGGTTTTGAAGGCTGATTTGTCATAGCACACATGTACAGAGCGGCAGTATCATACCACCAACCTGGAACTTTGCCTTGGATGGTATTCACCTCAGTAATCATAGCCACGATATCGCCTTCTTCTACTGCACTTGCCTCTTTTTTAGATTTACGATAGCGGCATACTCGAGCATAGTGCCCGATTTTTCTACAGACATGGCATGGGCTCTTGAACTTTCCATTTTTCTTTTGGATGTTCTTCTTGAATTTCCCTTTATTAGGTTTCAGGGAATCATCCTTCGCGGGATGTTTTTTATTAGTGTTTTCTACAGCATGTACCTTAGACAAGGTATTGCCGTTATTATTTTTTCCATCGCGGTTACAGGATTCTTCCTCAATCCTGAGGTATTTCTGGATTTGTTCCAGTATGTAGTCCTCGATTTTATGCAGCAACTTCTTTCTATAGTCTTTCCACATCGATGGCAATTTGGCAATTATAGCCCCGACTTGGAATGATTCAGGAAGATCAATTTTTATTGCTTTGATTTTGTTTACTATTAGCTGCAATTCTTAGATTTGGGGTAGCAGCGGTTTATTATCTACCATGCTGAAGTCAAAATACCTGGCGATGAGAAACTTGTTGGTACCTTTTTCTTCAGCCTTGTATTTGAATTCCAGAGCAGCTCAGATCTCCTTTGCTGATGACGTCTGTTCGTACAGATCGTACAAGCGGTCGAAGAGAGCGTTCAGAATGTGTCCTCGACACAAGAGTTCGTCTTCGACTCTTTTGGTGCGGGCAGCTACTTGTTCAGGTGTGTCATTGTCAGATGCTTCAGGTAGTGCTTGCAAATTTGGATCAATATGTAATAGATCTTCAGCGCCGTCAGGAGAAATTTCAGCTTATCTTGCCATCTTGTAAAATTGGTTCCATCGAACCGACCAAGACGTATCAAGTCTTGATTCATCAACTTGATGGATGAAACACTATCGGCTTCCATCAGTAAAATAGCGCTTTAAGATTGTTGGACATTATATAGAAATCGTCCTTCCCTGTATTTCTGTATAATGTGAAAACCGAAAAGTGCAAAATAATCAGAAATCAGGACAGGCTGAAGCACGTCTGAAATGTTGTCCTTAAAGCGTTATTTTCCCCTACTCAAGTGAATTGATATGCTGGTAGGTTACAGGTAAATAGCTTCTAGGATACAACGAGCCTGGTGTGGGTCTGCGTTCAGCAAACACGAAGGCCCACCAAATGGAACTCAATTACACACTTTCTAGCAGTATTACAGTATAAAGGAAAAAATTCCAAAAGAAGAAGAAAAGAAGAGAAAAAACTTCTGCGCAGGTCAGTTCTTATCTTCAGCTACTGGTTCAGTTGAACCGTTCTAGACCACATCGCTGGTTTGTTCTTCAAGCTAAGGTTTAAGCCTTGCTATGTTGCTGGAAACACTAGAATATATGAGTGGAGAGGGGCTGACTGTCTTAGTTCGTATGATTTGCTGGAGTGAGTTGAGATGGTTTAGAAACCCATCCAGGTCCTCCTTTTATAAGTTATGGTGGCTACGGGGTTATGGTCCAGAGACTTAAATTCCATTAAGCCATTTCTGGCTGTTGGACAACTAGCTGTTTTATGGCCGTTTTCTGACTATTGTGCATGGACCATCAAGCTGCTGCATGCTAACTGTTGTGAGACAACAGCTAGCCGTTTTCTAGCTATTGGGCTAGCCATGTAGCAGTTACAGCTGGACCCTGCACTAATGGCTCAGCTGTTACAGTTTCTATTGCAACAGCTCTTTTCAGTCCCTCTATTTATATTGAGAGATCTCTCTCTAAGTCCTTTAGTCTCTTTACTAACCAGCCACCCACCATAGCTACTTAGTCGCACCGCGACTCGCACACGTCTCGCTCCGGTTCACTCAAGGTTCCGAAGGAGCGACCCTCTGCGACACGATGCGGACGTGCGAAGTGCAAAGTGCACCACAGCGCCTCTACAGCCACACTGCCTCACATGCCCACGCCCTCGCACTGAGCCCGAGCCTGTGACCGAGACCGAGACCGAGACCGAGACCGAGCCCGAGCTCGTGCCTGTGCCCGTGCCCGTGCCCGTGCCCAAGAGCGAGCGCGAGTGTGCCCGCAGGTGTTCCAGTGTTACGCACTGGAACACACAAGGTCCATAGTCCACGGACTAGGTAGGTAAATATTATAATACTCCACATCCTTCATATAAACCACAGGTTTTTCTCTTCTCTTTTCCATGTGGGACTATTCCTAAAAAACCCGTAGAAAAGCGTTTTTTAAAACAACTTTTTATATTATATTATATTTTATTATTAAAATATTTTTTATTAAAATCAATATTTTTGCAACATTATAATTGCACAAGAGTTAATGGACGGGACGGACAGCTGATGCCGATGCTGGAGAGTAAAAAAGGAACTATTCATGCAAAAAAAAGTTTCTACGCATGGGCCACTCACTACATAACTCCGAGGTAACCTTTGGTCATTTGTTTATTATTTGAGAATGCAAACTGCCTACATATTCAAGGCGCCCCCATGTGAGGGGATTTAATTGGGCCACTTACGGCTATACCATGTATGATGACTTGAGATATTGGATTTTTATTTTATTATTATTATTTTTTACTATAGACTTCACGTTTATTCAATCAGTCAAAGTAAAACACCAATCCCCTACTTTCCACAATTAAACTCTATCTATGCATATCATATTTTTCGCATAGAAATACCGCAAAGCTTGAGAGTCCTCACTCCACCAATCTCCAACAAAGTTGTCCTCACTCCATCAATTTCATCCCCAACTATGACGATTGGTTTTAAAGAGGTTTGAAGAGAAAGAAGATGGCTCCTCCGTCCAAGAAGCCACGCGCAGGTATAATTTTTTTATTTTTTTCAAATGGTAAATGGTGAATGGGAGCGGTGATTTTGAAAGTTGAATGATGATTAGGGTTTGGTTGATGGTAATTAGGAATGGTGATTTCAAATGGTGAATGGGAATGGTGATTTAGAATACTGAACTCAGTCTAAGAATCATTTGAATTGTGAATGTTGATTTTTGAAATTTCTCATGAACTCAATTTTTGACCGAGTACTCAGTCAAGCATCTCTATACTCGGTGAAAATTCATCGAGTACGTTGAAATTTTGACCGAGTACTCGGTCAAACATCTCTGTACTCGGTGAAAATTCACCAAGTATGTTAAAATTTTGATTGAGTACTCGGTTAACATCTCTATACTTGTTGAAATTCACTGAGTATCTTATAATTTTGATCAACTACTCGGTCAAACATCTTTGTACTCAATGAAAATTCACTAAGTTCCTTGTAATTTTGACTGATTACTCGATCAAACATATCTGTACTCAGTGAAAATTCACGGAATACATTATAATTTTGACCGAGTTTTTGGTCAAACATCTATATGCTTAGTAAAAATTTACTAAGTACCTTATAATTTTGATCAAGTACTCGATTAAACATCTATGAAAATTCATCGGGTACTTGATTAGTTGAAGTGTTTTGTGAAATAGCCTTGGATTATTGTGTCTTATTAACTATTGTCAACTATACACCAAGTACTTGTTCAGTTTGACTGGTTTCTCAATAGTTGTGTCATATTTACTTATGATCTATTTACACAAGATATCATTTTACTATGACCTATTTACTTATGCAATTTAACTCTAAGGCTTCTAAGCTTAGAGAGGGTCTAATCACATATACTATAAATGATTTTCAAATAAGCAACTAGTCTATATCAAGATAGTGTATATGAGTGTGTGATACGCACTACTTATCAACACTAGTCATTTATCTAATCATGTATATATAATTAATCATTCAAAACACATAAGCATAATTAAATAAGTGTGCAAATGACAATCCCAAACAAAATCATATATAATGGTTCGACTACTTGCATATTCCACTCCTGGCGGGTGCACTCAACCCAGGAGTGTACCGGATTTCACTATCGGAGGTTTTTAATCAGGTTCACCTCTAACCTTTTACAGCCTTACGCAATGACTCTAGATTTAGGTTTTACAAAAGAACCAAGGTCCTGCACAAGAAGTCAAAGTTTTAGGCCCAACGCAAGAGCCAAGGTCCTACACAAAAACTTGGGATTTAGGCCATACACGAAGGTTGTTCTATATAAGGCCTTATGCAAGAGCCAAGGTTGTATACAAAAACTTGGGATTTAGGCCCTACACAAAGGCCAAGGTTCTATATAAGAACCTAGTGAAGTTTGGGTTTGCAAACTCTTGCCCTCAATTGCATACAAGGAAAGTAGTAAATTTGGACTCTTATAATTGACAACTTACTTGTCGGATTGAGCCCCTTTTGTAACGCCTACTTGGGTTGCTTAATCATCTCTCTCTCTCACTCTCTCTCTCTCTCTCTCATGCTTCAATCAACTTCCTGATACTCCCTCGATCATAATGCCGCTACTTTACTAAGGCCTTAGCTCTAAGATCAAACATTTTTCTTATGATGCTCCTTTGAGGTAACCAGGGTGATGGAAGGTTGGTTGAATCTCTTACAACTAATTAAAAGTTAAAATGGCTAGGGGATTCATTTGGATAGACACTCTAGAGCTTGATAAACACTTGGATTTACCAATAAGCATAGTGTATATAATCTAGAGAATGCTTGTGATCATGATTTTCTTGAAAATGAGCTTCGAATGCTCATTAGAGTGAAGAATCACTAAGAAGAGAACTTAGATCTCATTGGGATAGAGTCTAGGATGTTTGGTAGATCTTGGGATGCACTAGAGTCTCTAAAATGCCAAAGTCCATCACGTCCGCAAAGATCTGGATGTTAGTTTTATAAAAGAAAAGCTCCAATGGATCTTTAACACATAGATTTTGGTAGCACTAAGAAAATCTTCGGTCGCATCGAAGTATTTTCAGTTGCACTGAATTATTATTTGGTGTGACTGAATTATGTCTGAAAAGTTGCTGGCTAGTTTTGGTTAATTTCGGTGAGACCGATCTCGACCTTCAGTCAGACCGATCTTGTCCTTCGGTCGCACCGAGTTATAGTTCGACCTAACCTTGATATAAGAGCGGGGTACATCATCATCATGTAATATGCTGTAATATGCTTAGTATAGACCCATGATTCATGCCCATACGCATCATATGTATGCTTGATATAAAGAATGATTGATCATAGCACATGCCATTGGGCAGATTGTTATGAGACTCCCTAATAAGGGGAGTTGCCCACATGAGCGCGTGGTACACGCATGATTGTTGTATGACTGGATAGCGTGATTCATGCATCTCACATTGTGTGACATGAATACTGTACGCCCTAGCGACATCGGGGCCCTCCACAGGCATATCATGATTGGTAGGATTGGACGCCGAAAATCTTGTTCTACATAGGATGCTATAGATGTCCCAGAGTGAAATTCCCTAAACCCTTGTGGTACCGGGAGGTTGCTCCATTGTCTAGACCGAGTGGATGCATGAGCGTGGAGTACCGAATACCGGAAGGCCGCGCTTTCTACTGTGTTGTGGTCAGTTGGAAGGGGGTACGGCCTTACCCGCCCGAGAGGAGGGGTCAAAGCTAAGCTGAGTTTGACCAACTCAAGGAATGGGTCTGCTATCGACGAGCAGAGCCCGATAGTGGCAGGCTGATAGTGAGGTCTCTTTCACTCACCTTATTGTGCATGATGGGGTGACAATCTGGTTTGGACTGTACTAGACTACGGTAATATTCCAAAGTTGAGCTATATTAATATATGAATTCAGATGAGGATTGGTATGCTTGAGTTACATCTCGCATCACATGGCCTTGGTATGACCAACATCATTCATGCCTTACATCGCATAGCCTTGGTACAGCTAATAGTATTCATGTATTCATCAGTATATTTCGCATTACTCTGATATTGCATAATTATATTACTACATTGCGTACACACTTTCACCACCCTCTAAGCTTTCTGTAAGAGCACGACCATTGCGTGTGGATAACATTAGATTACAGTAGTGTGAGGCAGGAGTGCATAGCAGATCATCTTGGAGCTTTTGTCTATCATCATTGTATTTTCCTTTATGCGCACTATACTTATAAGTTTTTTTTTTATCATAATGGAAATGTGATGGAGTTTTTGTTTGTTGTTTGTGGGTTACGCCTTTGGTTATGCTTATTACGAATCAAACAGATGTTGAAAATCCTCCTTATATGATTTCAGGATCGGAACCTCATAAATGGGTGCTAGGAGCTAAGAATGGGGTACTATGGAGCGGCAATCGGAAATTTTGTGATCCTGGTTTTTGAGTTTGGTGCGTGACAAAAGTTGGTATCAGAGCATAACTTGGGAATAACTGAGAATAACATCACATGTATGCTATGAGTTTAGAATTAAGTCTCGAGTTCAAATAGCTTAGCGATCTTCTGTTATAGACCTTTAACGTGCGTGCCTTCGAGAGTTTTCAAAGTTGATAGGTGCCTTTGCTCTTTCCTATAGGACATGCCACTTAGGAGAGCGACCCGAGCGACTCGTGCTCCTCCACCCGAGACTCCTGCTCCACCACCTGAGACTCCCGCTCTACCACCTATGATCCCCACTCCACCACTAGAGATTCATACCCCCATCCTGAGGATGCCGCTCCTCTACCAGAGATCAGTGCGGATCCGACCGTACCCGTGAGTGCCTCCCAGTTATAGTAGATGTTGCAGGCTGTGACGGTCGCCCTTTAGGGGCAAGGCAAGCACCCCATTATTTCACCAGCCGAAGTAGAGTAGAAGTGCGCGAGCGACCTTCTTCGAGAGTTCTGATAGCTTGAACCCTTGCGTTTCCAGGGCGAGCCAAACCCGACAGCAACCGAGAGGTGGCCCTCCGATGTGGAGAAGATTTTTGATATGATGGGATGTACAACCCAGTGGCAGGTCCAGTTAGTTATATTTCTTCTCCAAGGAGAGACTGAGTACTGGTAGGCATCAGTTGCCCGAGCAGTAGGAGCCGATTTTGAGTGGACCTGGAAGGATTTTGTAGATCGGTTTGACCAACAGTATTTTTCTGATCACATCCGATGACAGCGAGCATTGGAGTTCGAGGCCTTGGTGTAGGGAGATATGACGGTGTCTCAGTATTCAGCTCATTTTGTAGCGCTATCCATATTTGTGCCATACTTAATAGATGAGAAGCGAAGAGCCCGCTGTTTCGAGGACGACTTGCATTATGGTCTTCGATGTCATGTTATTAGGCATGAGCTCCCGACTTTTGAGGAGGTGGTACGGAAGGCCCAGATTTTTGAGGTTGAGTGAGCCGGTTCTCAGAGTGATCGAGGTCAGAGGAGAGATCAGAAGAGGCAGGTTCCCTCCGGTGACTCCCAGTAGCATTGACCACAATAGAGGCGCACAAGTCGCCCAACCTTCTGAGCGTTAGCACCACCTCCAACACCACCTCTAAGGCAGTTCACCGGCACCTATTTTGTGTGTGGTGCGACGGGGCACCATATCTAGGAGTATCCCCACCCCCAGCAGCAGCAGCAACAATAGCAACATCCGAGAGGTTCACAACAGCCTCTATCGTAGCAGCAGCAGAGACCCCCACAACAGTAGTGACATTAGCCTCCACCACCGAGGCCCCCTCAGCAGCAGCATTAGCACCAGCCTCCGAGACTGCATCAGCAGAGGTAAAAGTTTCGACCACCTCAGTGATAGCAGCAGCAGCAACAAGCTTAGAGGGGACAGACACCTCCTCAGCCAACTCAAGCTAGGTTCTATACGGCTCAGCAGGACCCACAGTCATTTGGACGGATCGTTGAGGCTATTCTTTTAGTCTTTGCATGCATTGCATGTGTGTTGTTTGATTCTAGTGCATCGCATTCCTTTGTGGATGCGAGTTTCTACCAATCGACTGGTTTATTATTGGAGTCTGCTTGTGAGGGCTTCTTGGTATCGACTCCCTTGGCAAAGACTGCAGTGTTGGGCCGATTTTACTTGTCTTGCCCCGTTCTAGTTGGGGATATCTTTTTACCTACCGATCTGTTTGCATTGCCGATGTCTGAGTTCAATGTCATCCTAGGCATGGATTGGCTTGCCGAGTACCAAGCCATATTGGTCTGCTCCGCGAGGACAGTCACGTTCTGTATACCCGGTTTACCGCAATTCCAATTTATTGCCAAGCTCAGAGGAGAGTCGTTGTCTTGTTTGATGTCATGCGTCATAAAGGAGCTCATAGCAGTGAGCATTGACTAGTTGCCTGTGGTTTACGATTTTTCTGATGTATTCCACGAGATTTCGAGATTACCACCTTACCGGCACACCGAGTTTCAGGTTGATCTCGTGCCCGGTACTGCGCCTATTTTGAAGGTCCCATATTGTATGACACTGTTAGAGTTGTAGGAACTGCAGAAGCAGTTGGATGAGCTACGTGAGTTACGCTTTATCCGTTTGAGCAGCTCACCGTGGGGAGCATCAGTACTCTTCGTGAAAAAGAAGGATGGCTTGTTGAGGCTCTGCATGGATTACCACGAAATCAATAAAGTCATGATCAAGAACAAGTATCTGCTCCTGAGGATTGATGATTTATTTGATCAGCTACAGGGTGTACAGTTCTTTTCAAAAATTGACTAGCGTTCCGGCTATCATCAGATTCGGGTCCGAGAGGAGGACATTCTGAAGATGGCATTCAGGATGCGCTATGGTCATTTTGAGTTCCTGGTCATGTTCTTTGGACTACCAATGCGCCTGCGGTATTTATGCAGTTGATGAAAGAGGTCTTCCGCCCATATCTCGATCAGTTTGTTGTGGTGTTCATCGACGACATCCTGATTTATTTAAGGACCCGTGAGGAGTATGTTCAGCATCTGGAGGTTACTTTGTAGACCCTTCGCGCACACCAGCTCTATGCGAAGCTGGAGAAGTGCGAGTTCTGGCAGGAGAAGGTGAAGTTCTTCAGTCACATGGTGATGAGAGAGGGTGTTGCAGTGGACCCCTCAAAGATTGATGCAGTACGTTAGTGGGGCCAACCCACGAATGCGTCCGAGATCTGCAGTTTTCTTGGTTTGGCGAGCTACTACCAGCGTTTCATTAAGGGCTTCTCCCATATTACAGCCCCGTTGACCAGGTTGACTCGGAAGGGTATAAAGTTTATTTGGAGTGACGCATGTGAGTAGGCATTTGCAGAGCTGAAGGACTGTTTGACGTCCCCACCTGTCCGCACTCTTCCCTCTGGGAGTGATGGATTCGTAGTTTTTACTGATGTCTCGTATATTAGTTTGGGTATTGTCCTGATGCAGCACGGGAAATCGGTGGCCTTCGTGTCTCACTAACTCAAGGTCCATGAGCTGAACTACCCCGAGCATGATTTAGAGCTAGTAGCAGTTATTTTTGCACTGAAGATGTGGAGGCACTATCTCTATAGGGTTAGGTTCGAGCTCTTCTCTAACCACAAGAGCTTGAAGTACCTCTTCTCGCAGTTTGAGTTGAACATGAGGTAGAGGCACTGGATCGAGCTTGTGATGGACTATGATTTAGATCTTCAGTACCACCTGGGCAAGGCGAACGTGGTGGTGGATGCCCTCAGCCGTCAGCCACAAGACCTGGTGGCACATATGATGGTCCAGGAGTGGAGGATGCTCTAGGATATAGTGGATCATGATTTTGAGTTTGGTCTGCAGTCTTCTATCGTGCAGTTATCGAGCCCGTCGATTCAACCCTATCTTGTCGTAAGGGTGATCGAGGCTCAGCAGGCTGATGAGTCGTTGCAGAGTTATAGGGCTGAGGCGACATCTGAGAGTTAGTCATATTAGCAGATTGGTTTTGATGGTGGACTTCGCTTCAGAGGCCGATTATGTGTCCTAGATGTTCCTGAGTTGCGCAAAGACCTTATGACCGAGACACATCGATCACGGTTTTCTATCCACCCGGGCTCGACAAAGATGTACCGTGGCATAAGGTGACAATATTTTTGGACAGGGATGAAGTGCCAGATCACCAGTTTTGTGGCTGAGTGTGACACATGCCAGTGTATCAAGGCTGAATCATCAGAGACCCCATGGTCCATTACAGCCGTTGAGCGTCTCAATGTGGAAGTGGGAGCACGTATCGATAGATTTCATTATGGGCTTGCTGGGGACTTAGCGCGGTCATGACGCCATCTGGGTTGTTGTGGATTGTCTGACGAAGTCGTCACGTTTTCTTACAATGCGTGTGATTTGGTCTATGGACCGGCTTGTGAGGTTATTCATCGAGGAGATTGTGAGACTACATCGCATTCCAGTCTCGATCGTTTCTGACCAAGACCCGAGGTTCACGTCTCACTTTTGGGGGAGCTTCCAGAGAGAGATGAGGACTGTTTTGTAGCTTAGCACCACGTATCATCCACAGACCGATGGCCAGACCGAGAGGGTCAACCAGATCCTTGAGAATATGCTTCGGGCCTGTGCGATTAATTTCGGGGGTAGCTGGGATGAGCATCTACGATTGGCTGAGTTCGCATACAACAACAGCTATCAGGCGAACATTGGCATGACTCCTTTTAAGGCACTATATGATAGACCGTGTAGATCACCGAGTTGTTGGATAGAGGTTGGAGAGCGGCGCCTCCTAAGTCCCGAGCTTATGCTGCAGACATCAGAGGTTATTGATATCATTAGGTAGAGGATGCGCACAACTCAGAGCCGGCAGAAGAGCTTTGATGATCATCGGCATCGTCCCTTAGAGTTTGTTATAGGAAACCATGTGTATGCCAAGGTCTCGCCCATGAAGGGTGTGGTTCATTTTGGAGCAAAGGGTAAGCTTGCCCTGAGATTCATAGGACCTTTTGAGATCACTGGGCGCGTTGGCCCCGTGGCCTATCAACTTGCCTTACTATCTCAGTTGTTTGAAGTCCACAACATTTTTCATGTCTTTATGTTGAGGAAGTGTGGGTGAAACATTGCTCCTGTTACTGATTGGCAGCCGTTAGAGGTTCGGAAGGACACTTCCTACATTGAGTAGTCAGTTTGTATCCTTGATCGGAAGGACCAAGTCCTGCGGACTAAGGTCATTTCATTGGTGAAGGTTAAGTAGGGTCACCATTCTGTTGAGGAGGCTTCTTGGGAGCGCAAGGCCGAGATTCGAGAGCGTTATCCCCATCTCTTTGATGATTGATTATGTGTTGTATTTTGTATGTTGTCTCCAATTTTATATGATGATGTTATGTTTCTTCTTCCTCATGAGTTATGTCTAGTTGCGATTATTATGTAAATTTTGAGGACAAAATTTTTATTAGGAGAGGAGAGCAGTAAGACCCATATCATAGTTCGTACCATTCCGTAGATTCTCACGATCCTCCCTGTCGAATTCTGACGACTCGAGACCTATAATCGATATTTATGCGCGACCCTGAGTTGCACCCTGTCAACCTGAGTCGACTCAACCCGAGACTCGTACTGTAGCGACCACATTGTCGCCGCAATTCTGACGCTGCATCTCACGCACCAAGGCGATACCCAGACCAGGAGATGTGATCCCTCGTTCAGTTAAAGGAAAAATGCTGCGCATTTGCAAACCTAAGAGAGATTTCAAATCATGTCCCATCAATCTCATCAAATGTTAAGTACACATCATCTCACAACCCCATACCCAAGTAACCCCTAAAGTCAACTCTCTCTCTCTCTCTCCACCAATCAAGTACACCCATCACTCCCCATCACTCTATCACCCATCCCTCTCTCTCCTTATAACCCTCTCTCTCTCTCATTTCTCAAACCCATCTCCTAAGCAACCATGAGAATCGTCCAAGCACCATGAGAGAGCTAGGTGTGGCCCACCTTCCTACCACCCAATCCCACCATTTAAAGTCCATCTCGACCGTCGAATTGCACCCTTTGGAGCTCTAGATCGCATTGGCGAAAGAAGGAAGGGGAGATCGACGGTGGGTGATCTTGTATTTACCTTTTTGTGATTTAAGGGCCTACATTGGTGGGACCCATCTTGATGTATGCATTGTATAGGGAGGACCCATAGTGGCAGAGTCCCACTCTCTTTCTCTCTCTCTCTCTCTCTCTCTCTCTCTCTCTCTCCCTTTGATGCCGTGTGGCCCACCTGATGCATGTGATATATCCATGCCATCCATCACGGTGGAGCCCACTTTGATGTATGTAGTGTATCCACACATTCCAGCAACTTGAACGGTGAGACCCACCATGATGTATGTGTATCATCCACACCGTCCATCCATGGTGGAGCCCACTTCGATGTATGGTTTCATCCTCGCCGTCCCTGGTTGGGACGGTGGGTCCCTACTATGACATGTGTGTTTCATCCAGCCATCCGTTCGTCTGGACGTGGTCCATTGTGATGTGGGCTTCATCCACGTTGTGCATCCCTTTGCAGCAGCAGCAGCCACTGCTGCTGACGTCAGTGGTCAGGTGGGGCCCACCTCCTATGATATATGTGTTAGATCCAAACTGTCCATCCATTGGTGGACCACCCTGATGTATTTATTCCATCCATACCATCCAGATGGTATTGAATGTTGCTGGACAGTGTTTGGACGGTGCTGTCCAATGTTGGACGGTGCTGATTTACATAGATAATGGCTGGACGGTGCTGATTTACATGGATAATGGTTGGATGATGCTGACTTGCACGTCCAATTTTGGATAGTGCTGATCATCATTAGTGGCCATGTGCCCCATAGAATGATAGTGTACAGTGATACACATGTTACACTGCAACTAGTGAAATAATTTTTGGTGTGGTCCAAGCCCATTTGAGGCCCATTGGTGCGACCCATCCATGAGGCCCATCATAATGTATTTTTGGCCCATGTGCAGGGCCCACCTGTGTGTATTTTTGGCCCATGTGATGGTGCCCACCTGTTTTGTATTTGAAGCCCATATGATGAGGCCCGACTTGATGTACACGAGGCCCATTGTGATGTGTATTAAGCCTATATTGTATGGCCCATTGTGACATGTATTAGGCCCATGTCACGTGGCCCATTTGATGCATTCAAGGCCTCGATACGTAGCCCATTTGATGCATATGAAGCCCAAGCAGTGTGGCCCACTTGTTGTATATGAGGCCCACATACGAGGCCCATGGTGATGCATTTATGACCCATTTGATGAGGCCCACTAAAATATGTTGGAGGCCCATTGTGATGTATCTGAGGCCCATGGGCGCGGCCATTGTATTATATGTGAGGCCCATGAGTCAGGCCCAATACAATGTACATGAGGCCCGTTACGTTGTGTATGATTCCCTTCTATGAGGCCATGGGCCCACTATATGCTAGGCTCTATGTGGACCACTCTTTGGGAATAATGTTGGTTAAATGACCACATTGATGGGCAATGATGATTAAATGACCTCGTTGTGACCTTCCCTTAGGCCTTGTTAGGCCCATTCTCATCATTCTTTAAGTGGGTTGACCTTAGTCATTGGGCCCCATTTGCATGATCCATCTATTCTCATTGGGCTATCCTAAGACATTGGGTCCCCATCGGTTGTAAGTAGGATTAATTCTTTTATTTTGGAGTCCATCTAGGACTCATTTGGGCCCCTAGGGCATCTGGTAGGGCTATATAATAGTATGAAGAAGGAACCCTTTCAGGATCCTTAGGCTTTGGGTAGGCCACTTAGGCCCAACCTTGATATAAGAGGGGGGTACATCGTCATCATGTAACATGCTTAGTATAGACCCATGATTCATACCCATATGCATCATATGTATGCTTGATATGAGGAATGATTGATCATAACACATGCCATTAGGCAGATTGTTATGGGACTCCCTGATAAGGGGAGTTACCCACATGAGCGTGCGGTATGCACATGATTGTTGTACGACTGGATAGTGTGATTCATGCATCTCGCATTGTGTGACATGAATACTATACGCCCTAGTGACATCGAGGCCGTAGCTTCCACAGGCATATCGTGGTTGACAGGATTGGATACTAGAAATCTTATTCTACATAGGGTGCTATAAATGTCCCTGAGTGAAAGTCCCTAAACCCTTATGGTACTAGGAGGTTACTCCAACGTCTAGACCGAGTGGATGTATAAGAGCCCAGTACCAAATATTGGAAGGTCGTGCTTTCCACTGTATTGTGGCCGATTGGAAGGGGGTGCGGCCTTACCCGTCCGAGAGGAGGGGGCAAAGTTAAGCTGAGTTTGACTAGCTCAAGGAATGGGTTCGCTATCGATGAGCTGAGCCCGAAATTGACAAGCGGATAGTGAAATCTCTTCCACTCAACTTGTTACGTACGATGTGGCGGCAATCTGGTTTGGAGTGTACTAGACCATGGTGATATTCCATAGTTGAGTTGTATTGATATGTGGACTCAGATGAGGATTGGTATGCTTAAGTTGCATCTCGCATCACATGGCCTTGGTATGACCGACATCATTCATGCCTTGTATCACATAGCCTTGGTACGACCAATAGTATTCATGTATTTATCTGCATATTCTGCATTACTCTAATATTATATAATTATATTACTACATTACACACACACACACACACTTTCACCACCTCTAAGCTTTTCGTAAGCTTATGCACGACCGTTGCGTATAGGTGACGTTGGATCGCAACAGCCCTAAGGAAGGAGCGCATAGCAGATCATCTTGGAGCTTTTGTTTATCATCATTGTATTTCCGCACTATACTTATAAGTTTTTTATCATAGTGGAAATGTGATGGAGTTTTTAGTTGTTGTTTGTGGGTTATGCCTTTGATTATGCTTATTACGACTCAAACTGATGTTGAAAATCCTCCTTGTAGGATCCCAGGATCGGAACCTGATAAATGGGTGCCAGGAACCGAGAATCGGGTACTACGGAGGCTGTCGACGCCGGATTCTGTGATCAAAAATTTTATGAGCCTGGTTTCTGAGTTTAGGGCGTGACAAGAAGTGCAAAGATCCTAAATCCAAAAGGAAATTGGAAAAGATGCACTAACCAAGTTACAATCGAAGGTGGGTTTGACCGGTGGTGGAACGGCTTGTTGGAGAAGATGAGAGAATGGAGAAAAAAGTACTTTTTTCACATTAAAAACCTCCAAACCCTAGCTACTCGACTGGTCAAGTACATACTCGATCGGTCGTGCCACGACTATTCAAGTATGTACTCGACTGGTCGTGCAACCTTAAAAATTTCTATTTCATGTAATATAGTACAAGCAAACATAATTAACTCAGATCATATTACACATACCAATATCTAATTTTAATTTAGCAAACCTATTTCTGTCAAGTGGTTTTGTGAAAATGTCTGCAAGTTGATTTTCAGTTTGAATATAATCCAATGAAATAATCTTATCTTCCATTAATTCACGAATATAATGATATCTAATGTCAATATGCTTAGTTCGTGAATGCTGGATTGGATTTTTAGAAATGTTGATTGCACTAGAATTATTGCAATATAGAACCATAAAATCTTGTGCAAATTCATAATGATTTAAGATCATTTTCATCCACATAAACTGAGTGTATGCATTACCGGCTGCAATATACTCATCCTCAGCTGTGGAAAGTGATATGGAACTTCGTTTCTTACTATGCCATGAAACTAGATAGCTCTGACATAAAAACATCCACCGCTGGTAGACTTGTGGTCATCAATATTACCAGCCCAATTAGCATCCGTATAACCAGCTAATTGAACATTAGTATCAAGTGGATACCAAAGACCATGATTGTCCGAACTTGCGACATATCTCAAAATACGCTTAACAGCAATCAAGTGGGATTCTTCAAGGTTAGATTGATACCTAGCACAGATTCCTACGCTGAATGCAATATCAGGTCAGCTTGTAGTTAAATAAAATAAACTACCTATCATACTGTGATACAACTTAGGATCTACACTTTTACCTGTTGAATCCTTAGAGAGCTTTATAGTCGTACTCATGGGAATATCGAAGTTTTTACCGCTCTCGAATCCAAACTTTTTCACCAAGTTTAGAGGATACTTGGTTTGAAAAATAAAGATCACGTCTTCAAGTTATTTCACTTGTAAACCAAAAAAGTAGTTCAGTTCTCCAACCATGCTCATTTCAAATTTGGACTTCATTAAATCTGCAAACTCAACAGACATGTTAGAATAGGTAGATCGATAGATAATATCATCAACATATATCTGTACTAACAATATGTGATCATTGTGTTTCTTTACAAATAGTGTCTTATCAACACTCCCCATTACAAAGTTATGACTTAGTAGAAACTTAGTCAATTTCTCATACCATGCCCTGAGAGCTTATTTTAATCCATAGAGTGCATTTTTCAGGTGATAAACATAATCAATATGTTTAAGGTTTTCAAAACCCTTAGGCTGTTCAACATATACTTCCTTATGCAGATCACCATTCAAGAAAGTACTTTTAACATCCATTTAATAGATTTTGAATTTTTTGTAACAAACAATGGATATAAATAGTCTGATAGATTCAAGACGAGTTACTGGGGCAAAGGTTTCATCATAATAAATGCCTTCTATCTGAGTGTACTCTTGTATAATCAGTCTAGCCTTATTTCTTATAATGTTACCTAATTCATCAGACTTATTTTTAAAAATTCATTTAGTTTCAATAATATGTTTATCATTAGGTCTAGGAACTAAGTACCATACATCATTCCTTACGAATTGATTAAGTTCATCTTGCATAGCCACTATCCAGTTTTCATCAGTAAGCGCTTCTTTTACGTTGGCCGACTCAATTTGGGATGTGAAGCACACATAGTTACAAATGTTTTCTAATTGTTTATGAGTGCGCACACCAGTTGGATGGCCTTTAACTGACTGCAGTTTAGTGTTATTTTGATTGGATGAAGAGTTTGGTTTATCAAACAAAGAGACTTCATTATCTTTTGAATAGGAGACGGGTGTATCTAGGTGATCATCTATAACCACATTAATGGACTCCTGAATTACACTAGTCCTCTTGTTGAAAACACGATACGCTTGACTGTTTAGCACATATCCTAGGAAAATACCTTCGTCACTTTTAGTGTCGAATTTTTTCAGATTTTCTTGGTCTTGTAGAATATAACACTTGCAGCCAAAAACTTGAAAGTATTTGACAGTAAGCTTTTTATTGAACCATAGATCATATGTAATCTTATTATTTGACTTTCTAATATAAACACGGTTAATAATATAACAAGTCATGTTCACTGCTTCAGCCCAAAGATTCTTAGGAAGTTTTATGCTATTTAACATCACATTAGCCATTTCTTGAATCACACGATTTTTTCTTTTAATAACCCCATTCCGTTGAGGTGTTTTAGGAGCAAAAAATTCATGCGATATACCGTGATTGCTACAAAACTTGTTAAAACTGCTATTGTTAAATTTAGAACCATGATCACTATGGATTTTAGAGACATGTGACTCCTTCTCAGTTTGGATACACTTGAGTACCCTTTTCATTTCATCGAGAGTTTCAAATTTCTTTCTCATGAAAACTACCCATGTATACCTAGTAAAGTCATCTGTTATTACCAGAATATATTTCTTACTGCCTCGACTCTCCATTCTAGTAGGTCCAACGAGATCTACGTGGAGGAGTTCAAGGGAATGTGGCACTGGAGTTCACTTTCTTGTGGGCACTCCTAGTTTATTTTTCAATCTGACATTTGCTACAAATTTTATCAATTTTCTTTAATTTAGGTAGACCTCTTATTACTTCACCTTTGCTTAATTTATAAAGATTATGGTAATGTACATGTCCTAGGTGTTTATGTCATAAATCGGTCTCATTGGTCTGGACCATGTAACATGATAACTTAGATGAGCTTGAATCACTCACTATATAGCAGTTCTCAGATGTTTTGAGACCAGTTAATATCATAGAACCATTCTCATTAGAAATCTCATACCCTTGGTTGGTAAATTTGACGCTATATTTATTATCACAAATTTGAGAAATGATTAAGAGATTATGCTTAAGGCCCTATACGAACAAAATATTCTCAAATGGAGGAAGATTAAAGAGTTGAGCCGTTCCTTGGCCAACAATTTTGGAGTTGCTACCATCACCGAATGTGACTGAACCATCAGTCATATCTTTGAGATTGGTGAACAAATCTTTGTCACCTGTCATGTGTCTAGAGCAACCACTGTCTAGGTACCACTTTTATTGACTCGAAGCCTTGAAAGCAGTATGGCCAACCAGACAAGCAACCTTAGGGACCCATTTCATTACTGTTTTGGGTTTTGGAGCATAATTGGTTTTTCTAGGCTTATATTTATTATACATTCTACCATTTGAGTTAAATTTTAGAAGCTCCTTGAGTAAATCTAAAATTTCTCAGTTAAGGGGTTATGATTTTAATTTCTATAATTGATATAGTTGCTTTTAGGTTTCATAGCCTGAAAAGTTTTAGGATTTTTGAAACTATTTTGATTCAAACTTTTCCCTTTTGAGTTAAAGGACTCGCTTTTATATATCTTAGGTGGAGTGGACTTTCTTTTTGGAGGTGTATTCTTATCATAGCCCCGACTAGATCTATTGCCACATTTCCTTGATCCGATTAGTAATCTTTCTAGCTTAGGATCACCCTGGGCATACCTCTAAGTATCCTTCAAACTCAATAGAGAAGAGACTTCTAGTTTTAATTTTTCATTTTCTAATTTAAGGTTTTCAACTTGGGATGTTTTGAAATCTAAATCACACTTAGTTTTTTCAAAACAATTAGAAAGATGCGATTTTTCTAAAACTTGGCTATCAAAATTGTCTTTTAATTTTAAAAACTTTTCTTTTTGAAGTTTTAGTTTTACAACTATCTTGCGACTTTTCCTATATATGGCATTATAGGTATCTTATAAATCATCATCATTTTCAGAGTTGCTTCTCAGATTTTCATCATAAGTTGAATTACAACCATCTGAAGAAGTGACTCTAGCTAGAGTCATTAAGGCCTTGACCTCATTAATAGACTTAGGTTCAGAATCATCTGACTCAGAAGAAACTTTAGAGCAAGATGACTCATCCCATGTGGCCAACATACCTTTCTTCTCAGGTTTGTCCCTCTTTGGACATTTGTTTGCCAGATGCCCGTATTCATGGCAGTTGAAGCATTGGGTGTCTTTAATAGATTTCCAATTTTTAAATCTAGTTCTTTTCTTTTTAGAAGGTTTTTGAAAATCTACCCTCTTTTTGCTTTTAAAAATTTTATAAAACTTCTTGACTAATAGTGTCATATCATCCTCAGAATTTTCGCGATCAGAATTACTAGCATTATCATGAGAAATATTTTTGAAAGACTTAAGGGTTGTAGACTTACCTTTAGGAGCCTTAAAATTTAACTCGTATGTTTGTAAAGGACTAGCAAGCTCTTTAATGCGCATATTATCCATATCACGAAGTTCCTGAATGACGGTGACCTTAGAATTCAACCTATCAGGCAATGAGCGCAATATCTTTGCACAGACTTTACTTTCTAGGATACTATCACCAAGACCCCACATAGAGTTGACTATGCCATTTAACTTAGTATAAAAGTACATAAAAGTTTTACTTTCTTCCATACATATTTCCTCAAACCGAGTGGCGAGGATTTGAAGCTTAGATTTCTTGATTGTAGTCGTACCCTCTTGTGTCATTTCTAGAATGTCTCAGGCTTGCTTTGCTATATCACAAGATATAATTCTTTTGAATTCATCCGGTGGTAGTGCGCAAGTGATTGCATTTAAAGCCTTTGCATTGGCATTACTCTCATTTTCTGAAGAGTGATCTATGAAAAATAAAGTGTAACTTTAACAGATTTAGTTCCATCAACGCCTAGAACTTCAGATGTGGGTGGGTTCCATCTAGTTACTATGGCTTGCCTCACGCTCTTATCTATGGACCTTAAAAAGATCGTCATTCTGGCTTTCCAATTTGCATAATTGGAGCCATCAAAAGGTGGAGGCCTAGTAATTGAGAGGTTATCAAAATTTGACATATTATAAGCTCAGATCAGTTAGCTCAGGAAATGAATTCAAATAATAAAAATGAGCTATTAGGCTCTGATACGACTTGAAAGGCCGAGCTTAAAGTCCGCGGGGGGGTAAATAGGACTATGCAAAATTAAAAAATAAATGTGAAATTACAAAGATAAACAAAGATAGTTAGCACAACTATAAGTAACCTCAAATGCACAAGTATTGAGTGGTTGATACAAACTGAGTTCTAAGATAACCTTACACCAAAAACCAAGGTTTATGGTAGGACAACCTGATTTCTAAAACGTTTGTAAGTATCAAAAACCCAAACTTAGAAGGAGGCAAAAGAAATAATTTAGATTATTACAACATTCACCACAAGTGCAAAAAAGGAAATTACACCATTCATCACAAGTATATAAAGTAAATTACAACATTCACACACATAAACAAATACTAAATTCCACCACAACTCCAGGAATTATAGTGGTTCATTTATGTGTACACCAAATGTGTGAAAAAGAGCCACACAACTACTCCACTCCCAATATCCACACCTACGGGATATTAGCTTTTACTATGAATTAAGGTTTTCCAAGGTTCACCCTAAAACCTTCAAAATTATGTCTTTCAAATGGACTTACACAATTCGAAAAACCCCACAATGAGTTCTTCCTGGCTGAATCTCACAAACCACAAAATGCAGAAAATTAAATTGTACTTATCGAAAGATTCTTCTTCTAATGAAGCCCGGTAGAACCAATTCGATGTAAACGAAGATGTTCAATGTCCAATCTCACAAATGAAAGGGTTCTAGATCTAAATTAAATTTAAATTAAATCAACATGGGCTAGCTTGATTTGATTTTGATCTTAAAAGAGGGTAAATCACAATTCCGTTCTTTAATGAAATAGAATTGAATGGAGATCACAAAATCAAAATAACAAAAGTTATTAAAATGAATCTAAAATGAGCACAATATAACTTAACAAATGTAGGAACTTATCTCTTAGAGTGATGACTTGATTTAGAATGGAATGAATGAAAAATTCTAAAATTCGTCCTCTATTTATAGGTGAAAATATTGTTCTCTCGACTAGTATAAGGGTCAGTTCGACTGGTCGAAGGACTAACCAACTTTCAAAATTTCTGGCACGATAAGATAAGATCGTTACTCGACTGGTCGAGTGGCTTGCTCAACTGGTCGAGTGGCCTGCTCGACTGATCGAGCAATGCACTCGACTGGTCGAGTGAGACCAAAAAACTTTGCTGGACTTTGAGTCGAGCCTGCACAACTGGTCGAGCACTATTCACTCGACTGGTCGAGCAGTCTCTACGACTGTTCGAGGGTCCAATGGAAAATTTTAAAAATTCACAACAAATCTTTGACTAGTTGAGCCAGTGCTTGGACTAGTCAAACAAAGACTAAGACTAGTCGAGGACATGACCTATAAACTTATGAAATAACCCACATAAAATATGCAATGAATATGATTCATGCTATGGTCAATCTAGGGTCATCTATACCTTGTTTGTGAGTTTGAACAATTGAAACATCGTTCGCTCTGCTAACTCATTCACTTGCAGTACTTGAAGCTTGTCTTCAAAACTTAAACTTGAACTTGAGCTAGGGTTTGAGTTCTTGAGTCTTTAAAGTACAAAACTTGAAGATTAAACTTGAACTTGAGCCTTGAACTTGTACTTGTACTTGAGCTTGAAATCTTGAACTTCGACAATACTCTTCAACTTGAATAAGTAGAAAAGTTTGACGAAAATGTGGACAACTTTAAAATGCTCGACATTGATTTATTCATCTCATCAACACATGATACAGATTCTAAATGATTTAGCACAACAAAATTTGACAACTTTGGGTGTTACATTTACAATATAGCATTTACATCGAGTATTTGCTCGACTGGTCGTGAGAGCACAAAAAATTGCATATCTTTATACTTTTTTTAAAAAATAAATTACAGAAAATATACAAAAATATATGCAAGTAATCATGAAAATTTCAGATAGAATTACACATACCATTATCCATTTTTAATTTAAAAAACTTGTTTCTGTCAAGTGGTTTAGTGAATATGTCAGCAAGTTGATTTTCAGCTGCACATATTCTAATGAACTAGCTTTTTCTTCCACTAATTCCCGAATATAGTGATACTGAATGTCAATATGTTTGGTATGGGAATGTTGGATGAGATTTTTAGAGACATTAATTGCACTAAAGTTATTGTAATATAGAATCATTGTGTCTTACGCAATGCCATAATCGTTTAACATTCTTTTCATCCACATAAGCTGAGTGTAGGCATTTTCGGCTGCGATATATTCAGCCTCAGCTATGGATAGGGATACGGAACTCTGTTTCTTGCTATGCTAGGAAACCAAAGAGTTCCCAACATAAAAACAACCATTGCTAGTGGATTTTTTATCGTCTATATTCCCGCCCGGTCAACATCTGAGTATCTAGCTAATTGAACATTAGTATCATGCGGATACCATAGACCTAAATTAACTGTACTTGCAACATACCTAATAATCCTCTTGACAAAAATCAGGTGCAATTTCTTAAGATCTGATTAATATCTTTCACAGATACATACGTTAAATGCAATATCTGGTCGACTTGCAGTTAAATATAACATACTATCAATCATACTATGATACAACCGAGGATCTATGGTCTTACCTGATGCATCTTTAGAAAGCTTAAGAGTTGTACTCATAGGAGTATCAAAGTTCTTACGACTCTCAAATCCAAACTTCTTAACTAAGTTTAGAGTATACTTGGTTTGATAAATGAAAATACCGTCTTTAAGTTGTTTCACTTGTAGACCTAAGAAGTAATTCAGTTCTCCAACCATGCTCATTTCGAACTTGGACTTCATCAACTCTGCAAACTCAGTAGACATGTTAGAACAAGTAGAGCCATAGATAATGTCATCAATATATACCTGCACTATAAGTATGTGAGCATTATTTTTCTTGACAAACAAAGTTTTATCAACATTCCCCATAACGAAGTTATGACTTAGTAAAAACATAGTTAGTTTCTTGTACCATGCACTTGGAGCTTATTTTAAACCATAGAGTGCCTTTTTTCAGATGATACACATGATCAGTGTGTTTAGGGTCTTCAAAACCCTTTTGTTGTTCTACATAAACTTCTTTATGTAAATCACCATTTAAAAAAGCACTCTTGACATCCATTTAAAAAAATTTAAACTTTTTGAAACATGCAATGGATATGAATAATCTAATGGATTCAAGATGAGCTACAAGGGCAAATGTTTTATCATAATCGATCCCTTCTATCTATGTGTACCCTTGTACAATCAGTTTTGCCTTGTTTCTTATTATATTCTCTAACTCATCAGTTTTATTTTTAAAGATTCACTTGGTTCCATTGATATGTTTATCAGCTGGTCTAAGAACCAAATATCACACATCATTTCTAATGAATTGATTCAATTCATCTTGTATGGCTAATATCTAGTTTTTATCAGTAAGCACCTCTTTTACATTAGCTGGCTCAATTTGGGAACTAAAACACACATAATTACATATATTTTCTAATTATTTTCATGTATGCACACCAGTGAGAGGGTTACGTAGTATTTGATCAGTAGGGTGATCGTTAACTGATCTAAGTTTAGTGATGATTTGACTAGATGAAGAGTCAGGTTTGTCAATTATATTGACTTTATCATCTTCTAAACTTGTGGTTGGTGTATTCAGGTGATCATCAATAACCACATTTATAGACTCTTGAATAACACATGCTCTCTTATTGAGAACTCAATACGCTCTATTATTTAGAGCATACCCTAGGAAAATCCCTTAGTCACTTTTAGTGTCGAACTTCCCTAAATTTTCGCGGTCATGCAAAATATAACACTTACTACAAAAAACTTAAAAGTATTTAATTGTGGTCTTATTGTTAAACCACGGTTCATAAGCTGTTTTATCTTTTAATTTTCTGATATAAACACGGTTTATTATATAACATGCAGTGTTTACAGCTTCAGCCCATAAATTTTTAGGTAATTTCATGCTATTCAACATTACATTAGCCAATTTTTTAAGCACACGGTTTTTCCTTTTAACAAACTCATTTTGTTGAGGTGTCTTAGGTGTAGAAAATTCATGCGATATTCTGTGATCGCTACAGAACTTCTCAAAATTGCTATTCTCAAATTTTGATCCATGGTCACTTCAGATTTTAGAGATATTCGTTTCCTTCTTAAGTATCCTTTTCACTTCATCGAGAGTTTTAGACTTCTCTCTCATGAAAACTACCCATGTATATCTGGTAAAGTCATCCCTAATTACCAGAAAGTATTTCTTTCCACCTCGACTGTCCGTTCTAGTTGATCTAACAAGATCCATGTGGAGGAGTTCAAGGGGTTTAGATGTAGCAAAGGAGTTCACTTTCTTATGACTACTCTTTATTTATTTTTTTTGATTTGACATTCACCATAAATTTTGTCCATTTTCTTCAATTTGGGTAGACCTCTTATTAGATTGGCCTTGCTCAGTTTATGTAAATTTCGGTAGTTTACATGTCCAAAGCGTTTGTGTCATAATTCAGTCTCATTAGTTTGGACCATGTAACATGATAATTAAAACAAGCTAGAATCACTTACAATATAACAATTTTCATATGTTCTTCGACCATTCAATATTACACAACCTTTCTCATTAGAGATCTCACATCCTTGATTAGTGAATTTGACATTATGTTTATTATCGCAGATTTATGAAATACCTAAAAGATTATGCTTAAGACCTTCTACGAATAAAACATTTTCAAAAGGAGGAGGATTGAAAAGTTGAACCATATCTTGGCCAATTATTTTGCAATTGCTCCCATCACCAAATGTGACTGACCCATCAGTCATTCCTTTGTAGTTGGTGAACAAATCTCTGTCACCTGTCATGTGTCTAGAGCAACCACTGTCTAGGTACTACTTTGATTGACTCGAAGCCTTGAAGGCAGTGTGGGCAACGAAACATGTAACCTTAGGGACCCATTTCATTATCATTTAAGGTTTTGAAGTGCTATTAGTTTTCCTTCACTGGAAATTGTTATTAACTTTCACATTCAAATTAGATTTCAGAAGCTCCTTAAGTAAATCGGCAATCTTCTCAACTAAGGGGTTATAATTTTGATTTCTAAGATTGATATGGTTGATATTAGGTTTGGTAGCTTGAAAAGTTTTAGGATTTTTAAAACTATTTTGATTCAAGTTTTTCCCCTTTGAGTTAGAAGACTCTCCTTTAACAAACTTAGGAGTTGAAATCTTATTTTTCAGAGGCATATTTTTATCATAGATTAGACCTGATCTATCTCCACACTTTCTTGATCCGGTTAGTAATTTTTCTAGTTTAGGGTCTCCTTGGGCATATCTCTAAGTATCCTTTGAACTCAAGAAGGAAAAGACTTCCAGGTTTAGTTTCTCATTTTCTGATTTTAGGTTTTCAAGTTGAGATGTTTTGGAGTCTAAATCACTTTTAGTTTTTTCAAAACAATCAGAAATATGTGATTTTTCTAAAACCAAGTTTTTAAAATCCTCTTTTAATTTTAGAAACTTTTCTTTTTAAAGTTTAAGTTTGACATTAATCTTACAACTCTCCCTGTATAGGGCATTGTAGGCATCCTGAAGATCATCTTCATTTTCAGGGTCACTCAGTTTTTCATATTCTGATGTATCACAACTATATGTGGAAGTGACTCTTGCTAGAGTCATTAAGGCCTGGACCTCATTAGTAGATTCAAGTTCTGAATCATCTGACTCAGAAGAGGCTTCAGAGTAAAATGATTCATCTCATGTGGTCAACATGACTTTCTTCTTTAATTTGTCCCTTTTTGGACACTTGTTTGCCAGATGCCTGTATTCATGGCAGTTGAAGAATTGACTGTCTTTTAGAAAATTTCAATTTTTAGTTTTACTCTTTTTCTTCTCAGAGGGTTTTTGAAAATCAACTCTCTTTTTGCTTTTAAAAATCTTATAAAACTTCTTAGCTAATAAGGCTATATCATCCTCTGAGTTTTCACAATCAGAATTACTACTATTATCTTGAAAAATACATTTAGATGATTTAAGGGCTATAGACTTACCTTTCAAAGCCATAAAATTCAACTCGTAGGTTTGTAGGGAACCAACAAGCTCTTCCACCCTCATATTATCCATGTCCAGAAGTTCCTAAATGGCTGTCACCTTGGAATTGAATCTCTCAGGAAGTAACTGCAGTATCTTTGCACAAACTTTACTTTCTGAGATGCTATCTCCAAGACCTCACATTAAGTTGACTATGCCATTCAGTTTAGTATAGAAGTCCATGAATGATTCACTTTCTTCCATACATATTTCCTCAAACCTAGTGGTGAGGATTTGAAGTTTTGACTTTTTGACAATAGTCGTACCCTCGTGTGTCATTTCTAAGATATCTCAGGCATGTTTTGCAGTATCACAAGATATAATTCTTTTAAACTCATCTGGTGATAGTGTACAAGTGATTGCATTTAAAGATTTGGCATTGGCATTGATCTCATTTTTCTGAAGAGTAGACCACATATAATATGGTGTTTCTTTAACGGTCTTAGTTCCATTGGTGCCTAGAACTTCAGACATGGGTGGGTTCCATCTAGTCACTATGGCTTGCCACATGCTCTTATCAATGGACCTCAAAAAAAATCCCCATCCTATCTTTCCAATAAGCATAATTGGAGCCATCAAATGGTAGTGGCCTAGCAATAGAGAGACTATCAAAATTTGATATAATAGGAGCTCAAGATCATTTAGCTCAGGAAATTAATCCAATGGAATGAGCTATTAGGCTTTGATACCCCTTGAAAAGGGCAAACCCCAATACTTGGGGGGGGGGAGGTGAATAGGACTATGCCAAATAAAAATTTAATACGAAAAGATAACATAGATAGCAAAAATTTAAAACAACCTTAAATGCACAAGCATTGAGAGGTTGATACAAATGTTGTTTTAAAGACCACCTTACATAAAAAACCAATGGCTTATGGTAGGACAACTTGATTTCTAGAATGTTTGTAAGTATTAAAAACTCAAACTAATACAGAGACAAGGGAAATGAATCAGGCTATTACAACATTCACCACATGTACATGAAAATAAATACAACATTCAGTACATCACCATCATTTAAACTTCAAGAATTATAATGGTTCGGGTGTACACCAACTGTTCTCAAACAGTTACCCTACTCCACTCCCAATATTCACAACCCACGGGATATCGGCTTTCACTAAGAAAAAAGGTTTTCCAAGGTTCACCTTAAAACCTTTATAATTGTGTTTTCAATAGGCTATCACAATTAAAAACCCCACACATTGAGATTTTTTGGCTCTCTCAGTCAAAACCAAAATGAAAGATTTTCTGACAATCTTACAAACCACAATGTAATAAATGAAATATACTTATCTGATGAATGATCTTCGATGTAGCCGGTAGAACTACCTCTTTGTAGATGAAGATGTTCAATGTTTAATCTCACAGAAGAAGGAGTTCTAAGTATATATGAATTTTAAATTAAATCCAACCTTAAGCTACTTGGATTCTATTTCTTGGATCTCACAAAGGGTTAAATCAAAATCCACTTTATACTAATTAGAATGGAATCAAGAGATCAAGAAATTAAGAAACTAAAAAGCTATTAACATTATTTATAAATACCTCAAAATAGCTTCACAATAGTGGGGACTAATCTCTCAGAGTGATGACTTGAATTGGCTTGGAATAAATGAAAAGATCTGAGAAATGTCCTCAATTTATAAGCTGCAATTCGGTTCCCTCGACTGGTCTAATGTTCGACTTGACTGGTCCTAGCAAAGCCATTTTTCAAATTTTCTGGCGCGATCGGATAAAACAAACTCTCGACTAGTGGAGTGGCTCATTTGATTGGTCAAGTGGCTAGTTCGACTGGTCGAGTAAATAAAAATTGCGTTGCTGGACTTTAAGTCGAGCCCTGCAGTTTCCATGACCGGTCGAGCAGGGTATTCGACTGGTCGAAGACCAAATAACATTATACAATTTTTAAGTAAAATTCTGGATTGGTCGAGAATAACCCTGGACTGGTCGAGCAAGTGTTTGGACTAGTCGAACGATGATTAGGGCTAGTCGAACCAAAGCCTAAAATAAGTAATATGACCTAAATTAAACATGCAATGTTAATGACCTAATCCTAAGGTCTTTCTAGGGTCATGTATACCTTAAATGTGAGTATTGAAATTGAAACATCGGACACTTCGGTAGATAGGTCACTTAGAAGCACATGAAGATTGACCTTGAACACTTTAACTTGTGTCTCGAACTTGTGTCTTGAGATAGTGACCTGAGACTTAAGTTTGAGCAAATGTACTTGAGATTGAACTTGAGCTTTAAGCTTGAACTTGAGTTTGAACTTAAGCTTGAGCATGAGAAGCACTCGAGCTTGAGCTTGAGATAATGCACTTGGACTTGGTGAACTTCAACTTGTTCTCGTAGTTGAACATGCACAATTATAGCACACTCAATGTCGATATAGATAACACGAAGCGCATCTTCGAATGAAGGTAAACTTTCCATCTATTTGAACTTGAAGGTGAACTTTCCATCTATCAAAACAAGTCAAACATTTAAAAGTGTTTTGGCACAACAAAATTTAACAATCCAGGTCACTAGATTTACGACATAGCACTTACGGTAATCTTAAGGCATACTTGATTGGGAAGGCATTCTTAATTCCTTGATGTAGCCAACGGAAATTATGATTTTCTACACCTCACACCTTTAAGAAAACCTCTCAATGAAACTAGAATTTTCTCACATGTATTAATGAGGGGACAAATACGTCTATTTACATGAAAAGAGAGCTAGAAGATTACCCATCATAAACCTGATCCTTTGATCGGTTGTCTTGAGTGTGTATGTGTGGGTTCCATGGTCATGTGATCGAAATGATTCATCTGGACGATACTGACCCTTAGAACGATGGCCTTCAAGTAGACGGTTAAGAAAAGAAACCAACAATGGTCTATATTCAATGGATAAAAGACCAAACTTGGATGGCTAGGATCTTCCATTCATGGCAGTTTTTGGTACATGCTCCATGGTGGGGCCATCTAACGAACAGTCTGGATCATACATGGTGGGGCCATCCGATCAGTAGTGGCCCCACGTGTGACAAATCAGCGTTCACCTTGTCGAACAGTGATCTCGACCGTTGGTCTGATGGGCCTATCTATGTTCTGCTACTTCCTCATCCGTCCATGGTGGAACAACCCTTACCCTACCATCTCTGTCATGAAAATGGACGGCTCGGAAGACAGTAAGACAAAACAGCAACATGCAGCGGATGTTGGGCGTTCCATGCTTATGGTCTGGGGGATTTGAAAGAAACGGGAATTGAATGAACCTCGAGGCGAGTGCATCCACTGTAGCCTTGAGTATGGACAGTGGGCCCCACATCTATAATATTCAGAGCGTTGCGGGCTATCATGAATGGACAATGTCCCATTCCAGACTTCTATGTTGGTTCAGAGGCCATTTGAAAATGGTGGTGACTCATCATCGTCACATGTGGCACTGATTTCAATCTATCCACACTATCCAAATTGTGGGTCCCATGTTGGATGGAGCAGATTACTAAAATTACATTGATCCAGCAATCCTGACCATTCAATTAATTGATAGCTATCAAATGAATGGTTAAAAATAAAATGGTGAGTAGCTCAGAATTGAAGGAAATAAATCAGACGGTTAATATTACATGCTCATCGACATTTCTAACTTAGATTCTACCAAAAATCATACTAATGAATCTACCTGATAATCTAAATTTACCTGTTGAATATGGACTGCTGTCATTTTATTCTTTACCATCATAAGTAATAGCAAACCATCAATTGGATAGTTTGAAATATTATTCATGGGATGTGAATTGTCTAGGTGTAGTCATAATGATGTTTGCCAGAAATCCGTCCATCCATGTTTCCTGCTCATGTAGTTCTTGCATAGCCAAAAATGAGCTAGATCTAAGACTCTAGTGGACTGCACCACATGAATACTTGGTGTAAGGAAATGCCTATTGTTGAAGCCTTGGGCTCCATGGTGATGTTCATATGCCATCCAAACCATTTATAAAGCCGTTCTTATTGGGATCAACCAAAACAAGAAAAATACTAGCCTGATACAAAACTTTTGTATCCTTACGGATGTTTCAATAGTTGACATTCAATCTCGAACATTTCTTATTGTACGGCCTGCTTGAGTTTTAGATTTGCCTCATTTTTGGGCTCGTGTCTTGACATAAGCTGATAAAATGGATGGACGGGGTGAATTTGATGTAGAGCGGGCCGCGGACAATTTCATGGCCAAGATGGATAAAAAGAAACCCTGTGAGACAAAAGTGATCCGGACCATTAAAACCTTAATTAAAACGGGTATATCCCACAAACCGGAATGAGTTGCTAGACTTGCCATATATAATTTTGGGGTAGGACAAACTACTTTAGCCACCCAACTTGTTATGCCAAGTTGCCCACACCGAATTTGCAAGATTCCATCAGAAAGACTGTCCAAATCCCCATTTATTTTCGTTTTTACTATTTTTAGTAAATTTTAGTTTAATTGTAACGCTTCATCCATTGGGCTTTGGGAGTTGTGTCCAACATGAAAAGTGCTTAGAATAATTAGGAGAAACATGTGGTTGAGTCAAATAGGACACTATTTTTAGCCAAAAACTGTGATGGCTAGTAGGAATCACGACTGTTCATTAGTAAGTTTACTATTTATAGTAAGTTTCGATTTCTAGGAGTTTTAGTTTTAGTTTAATTCCGAAACTTCTTTCAAGGTTTAGTATCCCTGTTTAAAGGATTGCAAGCTCATTTATTTTCCTCATCAATCAATTTATGAATTTTCTAGAATTATTCTTTATTTTTGTTCGTGGGTTCTAGGCATCTCTTTGAGTCCAAGGAAGTTCCATGGACTCAGGAGTAGTTACCCCTTAAGGAAGATGGTGCTCGACCTCAAAAGGTCGTTCCCTGCATCAGAATTTCTCACAAATATCTCGGTGGCCCCACCAGCACATGAGGGCAGGAACTTCCTCTGGTGTCACCGGCAATCCGTTACCTTATGTGTAAAGATACAGTTGTAATTTCTATACTTAAGACTCGACAACTCAATTTATGTGATAAATGGGTCATGTCTATATCCAGCTTTCTCAAACCCCATCCGTTGAATAAATGAGTTAGCTATTTTCAACTCAGATGCTACTTTGACAGGAGCTAAATTAGGTGGCGTCTCGGTCCAAAATTCCAACTCGATTGGTCAGACTGGCCCCACCAATCCAACTCATTCACATCCCTATTCGCTGTGTATAAATTTCAAGACGGTAGCATAGAGTGCAGGTATATATGGGTGCACATACCGACATGGAAAATGACTTTATGTTAATGAGATTCATCCTATCCACTAGTCCATCACTCCACTTTCCACATTGACCCAAAAGTCCTGACGATCTAAAACTCCCTTATGCTACGTGATAAGGAAATACCATTAAATAGTTTAAATTTATGTGGTATGGCCCACCTGAGTGTTGAGATTAACTTAAATTTTGGTGAGTGCTTTTATGATGAGTGGAAGCAGATGTATGGATCGGATTTCAGATAAACACTGCAGTGAGCCCCACACAACTAACGATGGGTGTCTCCATTCCAACCGTTCCCTGTGTTGTGGCGTACGTAAGTCTCCACTCAATCGCAATATTTGCATCATACACTGACTGTGAGGTTGGATGTATCTCGTGCTTGTAGTATGCCTACGGGAATTATGCACGATTGGTATAAAGTCTTTCTTAACATAGTGGCACTTGGATATGTAGCCTTCAAATGGACAGTAAAGAAACAACAAGAGTCTATATTATATAGATAAAAGGCCCAAATTTGATGGCTAGGATTTTCCAATCATGAAAGTTACATCGTGAGGTCATAGGTTAGACAGTCTGGATCCATGAGCCACTGGCCCACTTGTGAATAATTGGGGCCGTGGATGATATAATTTCTGTTAAATACATGCATAGTATCCTTGATGTGATTTGGTCTTGAATTGTTATCAAATTTGATATACTCAAATTACATATTTGTAATTTCTGTAAAATAATAAAACAAACTGAAAAATATTAAGGACATTTTGAATCACATGTGATTACGCTGTCCTTGCTGACATGTTGCAGGTAAATAGCTTTTAGAATACAACGAGCCTATATGTGGTTCTGCATTTAGCAAGCATGAAAAAACTACTAATAGAACCCTGTGTATACAGTTTGTTAGCAAATAAAAAATTTAAGGAAAAGATTTTAAATCAGTAGGTTACTATAATTGAGGAATATAGAAACATTGATGACATGAAAGTATAAAACCTATTAGGTTCCCTATAAATATACAAACTACATTTTAAGACCCTTACAAAATTCAAAACACACGGTCCTCAAAACCTCACAGAAAAAATATGAATCTGAGAAAGATAGTGTGATGACAATGAAGATGATGAAGAAATGGCCTTGTTAGCCAAAAGGTTCAAAACTTTTTTCAACAAGAACCAAGGAAAAGCCTTTTCCAAGGAAGGTAAGAAATATGACAAAAAATGCCAAGTAGGTAAATCACTCAAAAGGTCAAAAGATCACTAATGTTACAACTGTGGAAGGTATGGTCATCTTTATATTGAATGTCTCTCGAAAAACAAACTGATAGGAAAGGCAATGACTACCACATAGGATGATTCTTAAAACTCAAATTCAGATTCCAAAAAGTCTCAAAGTGATGGAGGCCAAGGCTCCTTGAGAATACTCGTGGCCTCCACCATAGTCATCCCAAAAGAAATGGACCTTGAGAAGAAAGATGAATATGAAGAAGAGAAGGTCTCTTCTGAAGAGGAAGAAGAGCAAGTCGACAATACCGGCCTACAAAAAGCTTATGACCAACTATATACTCACAACTTGAAAGTTCTTAAGAAGCTTGGTTAGGCAAAGGCCGAGAACAAATAGCTGAGCATAAATTTGAAAGAAGCCAAGATTTAAAATGAACGGTTGGCTGATGAATTGGAAGAATACATTAGAGACAATTCTAGTCTAAGTGGTAAAATTACTAATTGTGAAAGTGACTTGGTTGACCAAATTAAGATTAATGAATATCTAGAATCAGAACTTAGCAAAATGAGAATTATGAACCAAAGTCTGAAACTAGAATAGAAGAAATCCAAAACGCATGCCGACATTAGCCATAAGTTCACCCAAAGCGAAGAAAAACAAGAAAGACTTCTAGGATTAGGTAAAAGTGCTAGGGATAGAAGATCACTAAGATATGAAAGCAATAGAACCAGTCCTACTCATGCACCACATGTGGTTAGAAAACCAGTGACTTCAGGGAGTTAACCAAAATCATCTCCAATCTATCATGCACGTGGAGACTTGGGACATCTTAAATTTAAATGTCTAGCTTTTAGACACTCCCAAACCATGTCCGATACGAACTTCATAGGTAAATATAAACATACTGAAAAAATGCTACGAATTGTGAGGAGTCCACCTAAGAAGTCACCAAAAGAAAAGGAAATGAGGAAGTTTCCCACTCCCCCTAAGATGACTAGGAGAGTGGAAGAATTATTCAAACAGGTTGCCCAATTGAATCAAAGAACAAAAGAATTGATGAATCAAGTAAACCAGGGCAATGATCAATTGGCCACAAAAACCCAGTCCTTTAGAAAAAACATGCCTTTAAGAGGAGAGCCCAAGAAAAATCCTACCTCTCATACGAACAATACAGGCCCAAAGAAAGTTATATCCAAATGGGTCGTGAAAAACAAATTAATCTGCCTAGTGATACATACCACTCTTAAAGTAGGCAATAATGCAAAATGGTATCTGGATAGCGGGTACTCAAGACACATGACTGGTGATATGACCCACTTTTGCAACTATATTGATTTTGATGGTGGGTCAATCACTTTTGGATATGTTAGGACTACTTGTTAGTCTATATGCGGAATTGCCGAAAGATTGTGTTGTGCATCAAATATGGATATCTAAATAACTATAGGGCGTACCTTGTCGTGTTGCCATTGCTCTGAAATTGGATTGCCGAGGTCTTCCTCTCCTTACACCCTTCAAAGAAGCCGTGATGGGGCTGTAACTTCTGTCAGTGGTGTTGGATTGGGGACCCAGCCCTGTTAATATATGTTAAAGGGGTAAGGAGTTTGAAACCCATTAAAACTCCTCTCCCCAAGGCTCCACACAAATTAATAATCCTAGTTCCTCTAAAACACTATGTGTGTATCACAGTTGTAGCACTCCACCCCTTACACGAATTTTTGGATGCATCACAACTTGGTGGGGCCCACTGGTACACCCGATCACATTATCCAACTCTTAGGACAATTTAAACCATTAATCAATAAGGCCCACCTTATATGATTCTTACGTTCTCCCACTTAGCCCACATTGATCAATGTTAATAATTAATCTTTTAAAAATATTTTTTTTTGAAAAACATGTTTTGATTTGAAGAAACATTCAAATGGTTAACTAATGTAATTGTTGGATAATTCGGGCAATGTTATTACAATCTGGTCCATCAAGACTACCAGTATTGGATCGTGGTAACAATCACAATATTTAATTTAAGCGAAGTGAGACAAAGCACGGTCACAAAAAACTGTCAGTCACAATGATATAGATTAGGAACTAGGAAGTGTGGTATAAGGATTACACATGTAGTGTGATAATGTGTTTCTATCCTTGAGAGGTCCTGAAGCTTTTAAATGTCTTCAACGAGACATGACTATAGTTTTACTTACTCAAAATATATTGTGCATACTTAAAGAGAATTAAAAATTAACTTTATATCTGAATCATCAATTAACTTTATCAAACGAGATCTCTTAAATGTCTATGAAAAATAAAACAAGCTCAACTCTCACTAACTAAAAACATTTATAGGATCAATGACTCTTATGGATGTTACATGCTCCTGAAATGGCATGATAGGGAGTCCTTTAGTGAGCGAATCTACAATCATCTACTTAGTGCCGATGAACTCCACATATACTTGACAATTCTGAACTCTTTTATTTACAATAAGATACTTGATGTTGATGTGCCTTGACCTTGATGAATGTTTGTTGTTACTAGAGAAGAAAATCGCAACTGAATTATCACAAAATATTTTTAATAGTTTCGGGATATGCTCCAGTACTCGCAAACCTGAAAAGAAATGTTGTAAATATAATGTCTAATTAGATGCCTCATGACAAGCAATGAATTCAACTTCCATGGTGGATGAGGCAGTAGTTGATTGTTTCATGCTATTCTAAGACAGCCCCACCAACCATCATGAAGATGTAACCTAAGGTGGACTTCTTAGTATCAACGCAACCAACATAATATGCGTCTAAGTATCCAACCAACTCCAAATGGTCAGATCTTCTGTAGGTGAGTCCGAAGTCCTTTGTTCTTTATAGGTAGCATAATATTTTCTTTGTAGCTATCCAATGCTGCATTCCTGGATTAGATAGATACTTACCCAACATTCCAACAGCAAAGGCAATATCCGGTTGTGTGCATACTTGAGCATACATGATGCTCCCTACTACTGACCTATACGAAAATTCCTTCATTCGATTATTTTCCAAATCATTCTTAGAAAACTAGAATTGGCCAAATTTATCACCCTTTATAATGAGTGACTGTCTAGGAGCACAATTTTGTATGTCATGCCTTTCAAGTACCCTAGGATATAGGCCCTCTATGACAGGCTAAGCAGTCCACAAGATCTGTCATGACGAATCTCGATGCCAATGACATAAGAGGCATCACCAAGGTCCTTCATTTCAAATCTTTGAGATACGAATTTATTGGTGTCACTCAACATCCTAATGTCACTGCTAGCCAACAGAATGTCATTAACATATAAAATCATCATAATGAATTTACTTCCACTAATTTTAATGTAGATACATTCATCCATAGTGTTTTTTACAAAACTATATGAGAAAATCACTTCATGAAACTTTAGATACCAATGTCGTGGTGCCTGTTTCAACCCATAGATGGATTTCTGTAGTTTAAAAACTAAATGTTCTAACTCATTGGCTATAAAACCTTCAGGTTGTAACATATATACATTTTCATTAAGATCCCCATTGAGAAACGTAATCTTTACATCCATCTAATATAGCTCTAAATCCATATGAGCTACAAGGGCCATTACGATTCTAAATGAGTTTTTATTAAATACTGGTGAGAAAGTATTCTTAAAGTCAATGCCTTCATGCTTTTTAAAATCCTTGGTAACAAGTCTAGTTTTATAGCTTTTAAGATTACTCTTGGAGTCCCACCTGATTTTAAATATCCATTTACAACCAGTCGGCTTTATTCCTAAAGGTAACTCTACAAGATCACACATTTTATTGTCCCTTATAGATTTTAACTCATCTTTCATAGCATCAATCCAACGAGAATGGTCAACACTCTGTTTGACTTGTGTAAAGGATTCAGGATCCTTTTCCACCCCTATGTCAAACTCGTACTCCTATAAGTATACGATGTAATCGTCTCGATTTACAAGAAGTCTTTCTCTTTCAAACCTTCTTAATGGCTCAGTTTCTTGGGTATGATTTTAATTTTCCTCATCAGTGGGTTGTATAGGAGGTTCATGGTGGTGTTCTGCAATGATTTCAGACTTGGCTGCAGTATTAATATCCACATGATCTGGAGTGACTGTGACTGGGGTTACAGTCATTTCTCCCTCGAATACAAAGTTCCTAATATTCATGCTCCCCCTATTTTCAGTGTCCTCAATGAACTAACATTCTTAGTCTCCACGATCCTGATAGAGTGGGAAGTACAGTAGAATCGATAACCTATTGACCTTTCCAGGTATCCTATAAAGAAATAACTTATGGTTCTGGGATCGAGCTTTCTTTCATGCGAATTATAAACTTTGGCCTCAGCAGTACATCCCCAAACATCCTAATATCGGAGACTTGGCTTTCTCCTATTCCACAACTCAAAACGGCTCTACTTACAGCCTTGCTGGGAACCCTGTTAAGTATATGAACTATAATTTTGATCACATCACCCCATAAAGATTCTAGCAATGTCGAATTACTTATCATGCTTCACACCATGTCCAAAAGGGTGTGATTATGCCTTTCAAATACACCGTTCTATTCTGGAGTCCCAGGCATGGTGGACTAGGCGACAATGCCACAATCTTGTAGGTATCTAGCGAATGACCCTGGATTGCGATTTAATTCGTCATATCTACCATAGTATTCACCACCACGATCAGATTTGACAACCTTAATCCTTTTATTAAGTTAATTTTCAACTTGAGTCTTATAGATTTTAAAAGTATCTAAGGCATTTGATTTTTCAATGATAAGATAGAGGTACCTGAAACAATACTAATCATCTATAAACGTGATAAAATATTTATGTCAATTCCAAGATGCTATAAGAAATGGTCCTCAAATGTCTGTATGTATCACCTCTAAGAGTCCTACACTCCTTGTTGCACATTTCTTTCTAGTTCTAGTTTATTTTTCTTTAATGCAATCAATACATACTTTATAGTCGGAGAAGTCTAGAGAATGAAGAATTCCTTCTCGCACAAGCCCATCTAATCTCTCATGAGATATATTGCATAATCGTCTATGCCACAATATGAAAGAATTCTCATAGTCTAGTCTTCTCTTAGATCCTACTTTATTGCCATGCAAGCTATTTATATTATAGACGTGCGAGGCATTCAAGTTCAGTTAGTATAGGTTGTTCATCATAGAGCCAGTGCCAACTTTAATTGAATCAAAGTAGATACTTAATCTTTTATTCTCAAATTAGAAAGAATAACCTGATTTATCCAACCAAGAAATAGAGATCAAATTGCACCTTATAGAAGGAATACAAAATGTATCTACTAGATCCAATAAATGACCTGACTTTAACCTAAACCTACAAACTCCGACTACCTCCACATCAACTTTAACGTCATTACCTACCTATATTGAGCATTCCGCATCAGTTGGAGGCCTGCTCTATAGCACGTCATGCATAGAAGTACATATGTGAATAGGTGTTCCCGAATCTATCCACTAAGAATTTACCGATACGTCAGTTAGATTGGATTCAAAACAGACTAGAATTGTATTATTGCCCTTCCTTATGAGCCATTACTTGTACTTTATGCAGTCTTTTTTCAGATGGCCTAGCTTCATGCAAAAAGAAGTAATTTTCCTTTATAGCCCGCTTATGAATCGGTCAAATCGCAAGTTGATTGTCAACTGGAGAACCTGGAGAACTTGAGGATCCCTCATTATGACCATGTTTTCCTTTTTCTATTTCCATTATGTTTAGGTACATGTCCTGAGGTTACAAGATTAATATTCTGACTGTTTTCAAAGGATTTTGAAGGTTCAAATTTTTCTGAAGTAACGTCTAAATGTAACCATCCCAAGACTATCTCTATGGATTTTATCTGTTGAACATAATCGGACCTGGTTAGGATGAGAACTAGATGCGTTTGAGTTGGAATTTTTAACTGGTTGCAAAATATACTCACATTAGCAGATTGTTTACATAAAACAATTCATGAATAATAAAAATATTAGGAAAACTTATCAATTTAATTGATTGGGGCTTTCAACTTAACTATCCAAGATGAAGTTGGGCCCAAACATCTGATCCTGGCGAGAGTCGGTTAAATCATCATTAGTCCTCCTGTGGGAGGTAGTCATAACATGTAAGTGACTCTCCTGAATATGAAGCTAAGCGATGTCAATTATATAAATCTAAGACACTCAACAACTGCGGGTATGATGAGTCTTTCAGCTTTACATTATCAACACTATTTACTCCATCCTGTTCATGCCCCTACCAAACTGCAATCATTTGTGTTTTCGTGACTGTCCGTATGAAACATGAATTTTCATAACTCCAAGTGTAGGGTCGCAGTGAAGTAATAATCTCAGTAAGACTGAGGTTAAATCCACAGGGACTGAAACTTGTACATTTCTGAAATTAATTAGAAGTAGAACTAGAAGAAGATGTGAAACTAATTCTGAAGCATTTGAGAGAGTAATTATGAATAGAGTAATTCAAACTACGAATTTAAAGGTGGGAACTAGGGTGCCAAGGATCCACTTGTAGTGATCAGGGAGCCCTCTTACTTGATTTAAGTAAGACAAATAGAATTGGAGTCCTATCCTATCCAATTGGAAGATATATCAAATAAACCAAATTTGAACTTCTATTAACCTAATTCTCAATGAAGGAGAACTATGATAATTGGCAGGGATTCCATCACCAAACCATGCCTAGGAGACAATGGCAAACAATAGGATTTACCAATCCCATAATCTCAAAGCAGGAGAATTGTAACGATTAGGAATGATTCCATCACCCTACTATGCCCAAGGGACGATGGTGAATAACAAGGCTTACTAATTTCATAATCTCAAATCAGGAAAAGAAGATACTCAAAACTATTACAGATCTACTATATTTTGAGTCATAATAAACCATTAAAAACTGAAAGTATTCCTTAAAGATCAAATTAGAATTTATGGAGTTCCACATAAACATGAATCATAGTAATAGAAACATCCCATTATGTTACAAGCTTCACCTCTTAGCCCTAGCTAAGAGGTTTAGCCAACCATAGACATGATTGGACCAAACTCTCTTAAGAAAAATATGAAAACAACTAAGGAAGAAGAAGGAAAACTCTTGACGACAACTTCTCTACCCTTATGCTCCACTCCTTAAACCCTAGAAGATGCCTAGGAACATCTTAGGGAGTCTTATTTATAGTTGTGAAACTCCAACTTTCACACCCAGTTGGAAAACTCTAGAAACCGCCTCAAATTTACACAGTTTACTAAAATAGACTTCACTCTGTATAGTTTTCCAAAATAGACTTCACTCTACGTAATTTCACGAAATGACCGAGAGTTTCAGAATATGCTTTTTCAGGATGATTTCAGGATTCCTTTTCTTCACTTCAAATCATTAATTCTCTTCATTCCTTAGTTTTCTTGGATCTTTTGCATGTGAATTCTTCAATCTTGGTCTCCTAAGATCCATCCCTTATCTTGGTGATTTTTGAGCATCAAATTCATGCTTTTAGCACCCTTTTCAATCCATGCTCTTAAATTCACCTTGCAACATAAACATGAGCAAAATAAAATATTAAACATCATCATGTTCATAAAACCAATATATAAATGGAGGATAATATGCCATATTTGACCCTCAACAGTGAACGCAACTACATGCAATCCTTTAACTTAATCCTAATGTCACAAGTCTAAATTCGTGAAAATTCTCATTGATTGACATCACAATGGTGGCTAACACAACCAGATCCAATCCCATGAATTTGGACTCAGGATTACGATTTTAATCCCGCCCTCAATGGATTAACTATATAAATGAATCTGACTTGGCCCACAAGGCGGTTGATATTGGTCGTTGGGAAAATGAGGAGCCTTAAAGAGAAACAGACAGGTAGGTTTCACCTTACTAATTCCTACAGTCTATATTAATTACCAAATTATGGGTAATGGGCTCCCAATAGGGCCGAATTAAGACTTTGTATGATCTAGTCACCTTCAATAAACATCACAAGTCCAGCCTTTAACATTCACATGATAGATAGTTGGCATAGAATGATTCAGATGGATGGTTAGATCCTTACATTAGTGTTCACATGATGGATAATTCAAATCTAATATTGAAGATCTATATGATGAAAAGTACATATCCATCTAATGAATGATCCAAATTATATGCTCATTTTAAACTAAATGATGGTTCAAATCTAAGAAACAGATCCCAATTTTTGCCCCTAAGGGAAGGTCCAAACACTAATTGGGTATCCAACATGCCCTAAAATTGGGTTGATTTAAAATAGGTATGGGCCAAGATAGAAGCTTCATTTGGTCAATTACTAGGGCTAAATTGGGCCCAAAATAGCCAAATTGTCGCCATGGAATATCAATTGAATGTAAACTTAATCAGTACCAGAGGATAGGCCTAGTATAGACTCCTTACACATGGCCCACTAATGTGACCCACTTGAGGGATGATGAATGTGGTCTAATGGCCCATGCTCAATGGGCCCATAATGAGGGCTAACCCAAATTAACCAAACAAAGGGAAATCGGGTCTGGTCGTGGTTCCACAAGGCAGACCCGAAACAGGCGCCAATCGGGTCTATCTGCACGATTGGAATAATTAAAAAAAAAAAACCCTAAAAAAATTCCTCTCTCGATTGTAAAGGGCAGAAAACCCATCCTCTTTCCCCACCATTCACCTTCTAATCCAGCCATTGTGGGACCTCACCTGATTGGGAAAAGAGGAAAATCCTATAAGAGGCTTTTGCCTGCTATATGTTAGCTCCACCATACGAATTGACGCCTTTATAGAAGAATCTGGCTTCAATGCATCAGGTTCCTCGTCTGTGACAGAGATCCCATGATTGCCGATGATAAATCATAACACGGCAACGGTGATATGTCATTCAATGACAGTCAATAGGAGTCCATATGAGGAAGAGAAAGAATCACAGAGATGGCTCCATGGTTGCCGGCAGAGGTGCAGATTATGCCACTCTCTTTCAATTTAAATGGGGCTATGAAATCCCCTAATTAGATTTAGAATATAGGGACTCGTTAAAACTTGATCTCTAATTTAGGGATTCGAAAATCCCTAATTTATACTGTATTTGGGGTTTTCAAGTCTCTGATGGCTGATGGGGGTTTTAGGATCCGAAATTCCCCATTCATTACAGGATTTGGGATTTCAATCCCTGGGTATTGATTCCGGATTTAGGATTCAAATATGAAATCCCCAATGTGTGATTTGGGGATGAAATCCCCAATTTTTGGATTTTAAATTCAAATCCCTAGTCAATCTGATTAATGGATTCAAAAATACCAAATTTTCTTAATCTTTTGAATTTAGGGATTCGACATCTGAGATCCCAATCCTGGATTAAGGGATTCGAAAATCCCTGATGGGAATCAAGGTCCCAATTTTGGAATTGGAATTCCTAGTGACCCTAATAGATCCTTCACACCTAATACACAGTGGCTCTGATACTAGCTGTTAGTCTATATGAGGAATTACCGAAAGATCCTATTGTGCATCAGATATGAAGATCTAAACAACTATAGGGCGTACTTTGTCGTGTCACCATTGCTATGAAATCGGATTGTTGAGGTCTTCCTCTCCTTACACCCTTCATAAAAGCCATGATGGGGCTGTAACTTCTGTCAGTGGTGTTGGATTGGGGACCTAGCTCTGTTATTATATGTTAGAAGGGTAAGGAGTTTGAAACCCATTAAAACTCCTCTCCCCAATGCTCCACACGAATTAGTAATCCTAGTTCCTCTAAAACACTGTGTGCGTATCACAGTTGTAGCACTTCACTCCTTACACGAATTTCTAAATGTATCACAACTTAGTGGGGCCCATTGGTACACCCGATCACATTATCCAACTCTTAGGACAATCCGGACCATTGATCAATAAGGCCCACCTTATAAGATTCTTACACTGATAAGATAGTAGGGCGAGGGATAGTTGTGGGCCAGGAATGGCCAAAATAGAAAATATTCTCTGCGTAGAGGGATTGAAACACAACCTCCTAAGTATATTGCAGATTTGTGACAAAGAACATTCAGTAAAATTCTTCAAAGAAGTGTGTGAGATCTTAGACCGCATAAGTAAATTGATTATGAGAGGTCTCCGCACCAGCGATAACTACTACGTCATTGAAAGCAGTGAAGAAACTGTCTCACCAACAATATGCCACATGGTTAGGAATAATGATTATGAGCTTTGGTAGCAAAGACTCAACCATGTCCATTACAGAAATTTGTCATGCCTAAGCTTAAAGAATCTGATGAGAAGGCTTCCCAAAATTGGTAAAAAGACCAGGATTGTTTGTGGCTACTACCAAAACGGAAAACAAATCAAATTCGCTGACAAAAACGACAACCATTGTGGTTACTTCTAAGCTCCTCGAACTCTTACACATGTATTTTGTTGGTCCCACTAGAGTCTAAAGCCAAGCAGAAAGAAACATTTTTGGTCGTAGTGGATGATTACTCTAGATTTACCTGAGTCACCTTTTTAAGGGAAAAGTCAGATACATTTAATTAGTTTAGAAAACTCATGAAGTGGCTCCAGAATGAGAAATGTTACATGATAGATAGGATCAATAGTGATCATGGAAGCGAATTCGAGAATGACCGATTCCAAAAATTTTTATGATGAATCCAACATTCGACATGAATTCTCAACACCTAAAACTCCACAACAAAATGAAGTTATTGAAAGGAAAAATAGGCGCTTCAAGAAATGAGCTATATTATGTTGAATAGCAAAGATTTAACAAAAACCTTTTGAGCCAAAGATGTAAATACAACTTGCTACATTATTAATCGAGTTTAGCTAAGAGCGGGATTGAAAAAACAACATATGAGTTGTGGCATGGGAAACCACCAAGCATTAAGTATTTCAAGGTCCTTGGTAGTAAATTTTACATTCTTAAAGACCAAGAAAACTTAGGAAAATTTGACCCCAAAAGCAATGATGGGATCTTTCTAGGATATTCCTTAAACAGCCGTTCTTATATAGTATATAATCTTACGACCCTTACCATTTAAGAATTGGTCAATGTGGTTGTTGATGACCCATGACAAATATGGTCCTAAGATAGATGTGGATGAAGAATTGGGTCTAAACATAATAGGTAAATCTGATGGTAGACCTACTTCTCCACGAGTGCCTCAACCTTTGGGTGACCTTCCGATTATCAAGGATCATCCTCTCAATCAGATAATTGGAGATCCGAGTACTGGTGTGAAAGCCAGATGCCAACTTAAGACCATAAACAATCATCTCTGCTTCACCTCTAAAATTGAACCAAAGAATGTTCTACAAGCTCTTTAAGATGAATATTGGATAGCTGCTATGCGAGAAGAGCTACAATAATTTGAAAGAAATAAGGTATGACAGCTCATTCCTAGGCCACAAAACACCAATATCATCGGAACCAAATAGATATACAAGAACAAATCCAATGAATCTGGCAATGTTGTAAGAAACAAAGTTAGATTGGTTGCATAGGGCTACTCTCAGATTAAGGGTATTGATTTTGATAAAACATTTGCCCCCAAAATGTGACTAGAGTCTATTCGAATCCTTATGTCCATAGCTTGCACTTTGAAGTTTCAATGTTCCAAATGGATGTAAAGAGTACCTTCTTGAATGGTGTACTTGAAGAAGAAGTACATAGAACAACCAAGGGATTTGTTGTTCCCAAACATCATCACCAAGTGTACAGATTAAGAAAAGAACTCTAAGGTCTCAAACAAGCTCCTCGCGCATGGTATGAACAATTGACACAATTTTTAATTGACCATAAATTCATTTGGGGGGGGGGGGGGTGGGTAAATAAAACCCTTTTTGGTTGAAAGATCGGGGATTCCTTGCTTATTGCTCAGATTTATGTGGACGATATAGTATTTGGTTCCACATGTGAGGAAATGGTTGATCAGTTTGCTCATTTAATGCAATCTGAATTTGAGATGAGTATGGTTGGAGAACTAAATTTTTTTATGGGATTGCAAGTTAAGCAACTCAAAAATGAGATTTTTATTAGTCAGGCCAAGTATGTAAAAGAATTAGTAAAAAGATTTGGTCTTGAGTATGATCGAACACATCACATACCCATGTGCACTACTCTTAAGTTATGCAAGGATATATCTAGAAAAAGTGTGTATCAACACTTGTATCGCAGCGTGATTGGGAGCCTACTCTATCTCATGGTGAGCCGGCCGAATATAGCATTTAGGGTGGGAGCATGCGCTAGGTTTTAGGCCGACTTAAAAGAATCACATATAACCACTTTGAAGGGAATTATTAGATATGTGGCTGGGACAATAGATTTTGGCCTCTGGTACCCATTTGACACATCAACCACAATCGTTGGGTACTCAGATACTGACTGGGCTGGAAATATGGATGATAGAAAGTTGACTAGAGGCGTATGTTTTGATATAGGGAACTGCTTGGTGTCTTGGCATAGTAAAAAAGCAGAATTCCATTTCATTATCCACTACTGAAGATGAATATATGGCAGTAGGTAGTTGTTGCACCCAGTTTCTGTGTATGAAACAAATGCTGACGGATTACGGAATTGAATAAAATACAACAATATTGTTTTATGATAATACTAGTGTCGTAAACATCTCCAAGAATCTGGTGCAACACTCAAGAACAAAGCACACACACACAGATATATATATATATATATATATATATATATATATATATATATATATATATATATATATATATATATATATATATATATATCCAGCATCATTTCATTCGTGAACTTGTTGAAGAACATATCATATAGCTGGACTATGTGCCAACTGAAAAACAATTGGTTGATATATTGACTAAATCCCTAGACGTAAGTAGATTTAGAGTTCTCCAAAAGTCCATTGGGCATGTACTACATAGGTAATTATCGGCTTGAAAGACTTCATTGACATATCCGAGGAATTATAATATCAATTTGAAATTTTATTTTAATTTGTTTATTTTTTATTTATTTTTGAGTGTCCAAGGTTAAGTATACAATTTTAAATATTAAAGATCTATTTTTATGTACATCTCATATCCAGAGTCAAATCATGCAAAATTTGAAAACACATCTGTCAGTTTGGCTACGAAGGGACCTTCGATGGTACTTCAATGACATCAAAGGAGCTTTGATGTCATCGAACTATGGATGACATCAACAAAAGCGGCACGCATAGTTTCATTTTAAACAATGCATTTTATTTTTTCTTCCATCTAAAGCTTCTCCTGTGTTGTTTTGTTGGTTTTTCGACCTCTCCCAGCCTTCCATTTCATAGATTCACTTGAAGAATCACTTCGTTTTCCTCGAGTTTCGATCATTTTTCATAGGGTATGTCATTTGGTTCATCGTCTTATTTCAATCTAATCCTTCAAATCAATGTCTTATCGATTTTCATCTACTCATCTAGTTATATTATCCTTCGGCTCTTCCATTTTCGTATTTACAAATTGTGCTAAAGAATAAAGGCAAGGCTCCCACAATGGACAAAACTTTTTAACACAGGGATCAACATGATGACGTCAATCACTGTCTTCCTTAGGGGGATAACTACTTCGAATCCATGAAGCTTATCTGGACTCCTCAAAGAGATTTCTCAAATCCACGAGGAAAAATAGAAACTAGAAATAATTCTAGAAAGTTAAAATATATTTGTTGAATATTGATATCTGAAATAAATGATTCTATAACCCTTTAAATAGGGATACCAAGACTTGGAATAAGTTTAGGCGTTAAAGTATAACTAAAACTCCTAGAATTCGCAACTTACTATAAATAGTAAATTTTCTTTTTATAGTAAGTGTCCTACATGGCTCAACCACATTATTCTCCTAAGTTTTTTAAAAACTTTTCATGTTGGACACAAATCTTAAAGCCCAACATATGAAGAGTTATAATCAAACTAAAACCTACTAAAAAATTAGTAAAAACAGAAATAAACATGGAATTCGACCGTCGATATGATAGAATCTTGCAAATTCAGTATGGGTAAACCGTTAGCTAAAGTAGCTCATCCTACCCCAAAATCATATATGGTACGTCGAGTAACTCATTCCAATTTACGAGATATGCCTGTTTTAAGGTTCTGACAGTCTTGATGACTTCCGCCTCCGATTGGGTCTTCTTTGGTCCATCTTGGACATGAAAGTGTCTGTGACCCACTCTACATTAGTCTCCTCCACTTCAAAATAATTCATCCTCGAGTTCTCATGCTACTTTGGTTCTTGAAACTCAGTCAGGTGCGCCGTAACAATACCCGGATCAAAAGTTGTGGTCAATTTACAGTTCACCTTCTTTTGGTCCAACCATGCTAGGAATGTATTGGTGTCATGTTCTACATTATACCCCTCTGCTTAGAAAAAACTCATCCTCGAGTTACTTAAAGGATTTGGTTCATGATTCTGAGATAACTTCTGATGCCAAAGTTTATTAGTCATTTTCTTGTACTTGACATGAGGCTTTTGAGCTGACATAATACATGTACTCATGCTTTCCTTGACTTGACTAGTATCGATCAGTTCCTTCACTTCTGCCTTTAAGATCTCACATTCTTTCTGATAATGTGGGCAATTAAGCAGACTTGCCCTTGAGACAAGATCAATGTGGTTTTGTATATCTCATATGGGAGGCAATTTATTAGGGAGTTCATCAAGCACAGTCACCTTGAACTCCTACAACACTGGTTTCAAATCCCCTAGGATGTTTATAGGCTCCATATATTCTTTCTTTTCAACTAATGCATATATATCTCATGTTTTCTCAGATTGTTTAACAAAAGCCTATTTAGTTGTGAGAAACTTGTAAGAAACTGTCCCTCCACTTTAGAAATCTTGGGTTGGTTCTCCATTCCAATAGGGACAAGACCAATCTTTTTACCGCGTTTAGTAAATATAAATGCGTTATCCTGACCTCTATGTATAGCAATAGCATCAATATTATTTTGCCATAGTTGACTAAGTAACATATGACAAACTTCCATGTCAATTATGTCACAAAGTACTTGATCCTTATAATTTTTACCAATTGAAAATAAGACCGTGCATTGTTTAGATACCTCTGTTTTGTTAACCTCTTTGATCGATCGAATCATGTATAGATATGGATACTTTCTTGTTTTCAGTTGCAGCTTTTTCACCATTATTTTTATCACGAGATTCTCACTGCTTCTGACATCAATGATCACTTTACAGACTTTTTGGCTTACAGTGCACCTCATTCGAAAGATGTTGTTTCGTTGTAAATCTATTTCTACCTTTAGCATGTATAACGGATTCCTCATGAGCAAAGTGGTGGCCTGCAATTTACCATCATCTGATGGTGCTTTGTAGAAATCGGGGTTGTGTCGTATAGCGACCATAGGCGGTTGAGCATCGCTTTGACCTCGGGGCAGAATTAGCACATCCACAATACAGTTAAGGGTTACCTGCAACCTTTGCATGGTCAATTGACTCTCCTAGTGGAACGCTTCCATTCTTTTCGAAAGATAACGAATCCCTAGATCATCATACACATGATTTTGGTTCATACCTTCGTTGTTTGCCATCGGTCCGAGGGGAGTCCTAGCTCTGATGTAAATTGACATAGAGATGAATGTGATGAGGTCGATCACCATCTTCCTTCGGGGGATAACTATTTTGAATCCATGAAGCTTCTCTGGACGCCTCACAGAAACTTCTCGAATCCATGAGGAAAAACAGAAACTAGAAATAATTTTTAAAAAGTCAAAAATAAATTTGTTGAATATTGATAGCTAAAATAAATGAGTCTACAACCCTTTAAACTTGGAATAAGTTTATGAATTAAACTATAACTAAAACTCCTAGAATTCACAACTTGCTATAAATAGTAAATTTTCTATTTATAGTAAGTGTCTTATGTGGCTTAACCATGTTATTCTCCTAATTTTTCTAAACACTTTTCATGTTGGACACAAATCCTAAAGCTCAATGGATGAAGAGTTATAATCAAACTAAAACTTACTAAAAATAGTGAAAACGGCATTAAACGTGGAATTCGACCATCGATATGATAGTATCTCACAAATTCGATGTGGGTAACCTAGCCTTACTAGGTTGGTTGGCTAAAGTAGCTCGTCCTATCCCAAAATCATATATGGTACATCGAGTATCTCATTCACTTTTCGAGATATGCTTATTTTAATGTTCTGACAGTCTTGATGACTTCCGCCTCTGATTGGGTCTTCTCTAGTCCATCTTGGACATAAAAGTGTCCGTGACCCGCTCTACACACTTCTCAACCCACTGGGGTTAAGAAGCTCGCTCCACGGTGAGGTGAGAGGGCTAGACGACAAACTCCATCTCCATCACCATCACGTACACCATCCGTTCATAGTGAAGATCCGCCCATTTCTCCTCCTCAACCAAACAACAAACTACTTGAGAAATATCAAGGTTGTAAAGTTATTCTTGAGAGAAATGTGGACATTTTCAGTGTACAACTGTATGGCATTGACTCCATGTTAGCTATAATTGGGTGGGAGAATGTATTGAAGTTTGGTGGCATGACTTGCACCAATAAGGTCATAAGTTTTTATCTCAGTGTCAGAATCCCAAACTCGACCCTCCATCTATAGATGTCAATGTAGGATAGAGTGTTATCAAGATCACACCAGGGCACGTCATGTTGTTGATTGATATTCCATTGTCCCACGCAGCTTAGACAGACCAGGATCTCGCCTCCCTTGAAGTTCAGTCTATGATGACCAAATTTTTATGTAATAGGAAGGATGAGCCATTGGTTCACGATAATGCATTGTGCTCGTCACACATACTGAGTCAATTCAGAGTTCTTCACTTAATTTTCTCCACAAATGTCTACCCTAGGGGTACAAATCGAGTTGACCTCACTCCGTTTGGGGTTGATATCATCTATAGTCTCGGGACGGGAATCTGGTTATGCCTTCCCATTATCATTTTGTATTAGATAGAAATGTTAGTGAGGGGGAGCAGACCCACCCACCTCCCCTTTGGTCACCTCATATGTCTCTTAGCACAGGAGTGTGGCTTCTCCCCAACATCCGATGCACCAATGCATGCACCTCGCATCACACACGACAACATCAAGAAAATGTAGCTATTGCCACCTCCAGCAACACCTTTCGGGATAGATGCACCTACCCCAATTGTCGTTGCCCCCGAAGTTGGACAAACGAATACTGGAGCGTCTCACACACAAGATCCTTCTCTACATGCCACTCTAGATTCTGCTGCCACCAGACATTACATGAGGCATTAGGATCGCTTGGATTTATTATTGACAGAACAGACGCGTCAGGTGGAGTGTCTCACGAGGCAGGAAGAGCACCTTTCACTCTTGGAGAAGATGGTTTAGCCATTGTACAATGTAGGAGATCGTTGCTCTTCCATCAGGTCGTCGCGATAATGTGGTTCCGCTGGGGTTAGGAGAAAACAGCTACATGTGTGTTTGTTAGGTTATATTTTTTTTTGTCTGACCATCTCAGTCAAGTGTCTTATTTTATTGATCCGAGATTGGATGATACATGTATGAGATTTTTTGGATATTGTGAAAATCATCATTTTGTGAATGAATACTTTTTTTAAAGTTATATGATATCTATTTCTTCTTGCTTCACATTATTATGTTCATATGCCTATGTTACTTTCCCTTAATTAATGGATAATTGTCATATTTTCAAGTTCAGTGATAAATCATGCCTTACTACTAACCTTTGTCAATCACTGACAAAAAGGGGGAGAAATATACTCTCACTAAATATTTCGATTTATCTTTTTTAAAACATCGGTGTTGTGGGAAGTTAGGGGGAGCATCTAAGAAGTCATTATGAAAGTTTCTTGTGTTTCGTGTAAATCATGTAAATTTTTCTACAAGACATGTAATATCTATGTTTATCGAGTTATATAGGTGATTGTTAGGTTTTGTCATATAATTGACAAAGGCGGAGTTGTAAATACCCTAGTTTGTCAATTAGTATGAGTTATGAGTCTTAGAGTTAGGAGAACCCCAAACAAGAATCAAGAATGAAGACTCAATGATTGAAGGCATCCAATTCACAATAGGGTAAGGAAATTACAAAAACCTCATTAAAGCCTATACCAAAACCCACCAAACAAAACCCTCCAACTAGCCCATACCTTTTAGAAAAAAAAAAAAAAACTATCTTAAAGTATGCTAGTGAGTTGAGTGGGTAAAAGTCTATATAAAAGAAACATAAACTGACATTTTCAATGGTATCGAAGTCCCATCGAACTAGCTTCGATGATATTGAAGACAACTCATGTGGCATCAAGCTTAGAGCATAAATAGTCCAGCAATACAATGTTTATATTCTAGATTTTCTCAATGGCATTGAACACATCTTTGATGAAATTAAACAAATGCTCAAAATGTCCAGCAACTTCAAGCTAAATTCTTGAAATTTTACGGTGACACCAAAATTCCTTCGATAACATTAAAGGGACCTTCGATGACATCAAAGGTCAACTCGATACCGTCGAACTTGAACCCCCAAATTGTCCAGTAACCTCGGGTCAAAAATTCTAATTTTCTCAATGGCATCGAGCAAGCCTTCGATGACATTGAAGTTCACTCAATGACATCGAACTGAGAAGCAGAAACTGTCCAGTAAGATTTGAAATTTAATTCAAAATTTCTCGATGGCATCAAAGGTCGTTCGATGCCATCGAAACTGATAAATTTCTGCCCCTTTTACTGTTGCAAATCTTATCTACATATACGAAAGAAGGGTTTCTTGGCAATTTGGTGAGTAATAGAAGAGCCTTGTGTGAGTAAATACCCATAGTTATTACCCGTCTTCCCAAAGCTCTCTTTTCTCATGGAGTTCATTATTCAATTTATGTCTTAAAGACATTCATTAAAGCATTCAAATCTTAGATTGAACAATGAATTCCAGCATTCATTAATGCTCTAGCAACTACACTTATTGCCAAATCTATATGTTAGCTTGCATTGAATGTTTAGCCATAAGAATCATTAACTAGTTCATAAAGGCTCATCAATAACTAATTAGGATTCACCAAACCCTTGACCCAACAACCTCGGTATCTTCAACGACACATTATCATAAAGTTACGGTATAAGGGAGTTGAAGATCATTCACAATTCGAGAAGATCTTCATGAAAGTTCTTAATGGGGATCATCCACTTTTAGGTAAGAAAGTATTTTGAGTCCATAATGTCTGGAAATCATTCATTGTGTAGGTTTGGATTTCAGAGTTTGAACTACCAAACTCGACAAGTCCTTGTGTAGGCCTCGACGAGAGAGTACATTTTTGTTACTTCTTAAGTTCTTATGTAGGACTTACTAAGACCATGTGTAAGTCATCGATGGATGAAAAACGTAGACCTTGTGTTGGTTGTGAAGGTTTTTGGTGAACTTGATTTAAAACCATCTGAATAGTGAAATCTGGCACACTCTAAGAGAGTGTGAGTCAACCGGTGTTGGGTAGTCATATAGCTGAACCAGTATACATCGTGTGCATTATGGTGAATGATTTAAATATCTATTTGTCATGTTTGGCTAAACAATATACTTTGTTTATTTTTTACAGCAAACATGTTTGAAAAAATTCTTGATTGATGTTTTTCATTAAGTAGTTTTTATTCCTGCACTTCTTCTTGCTTGTATTCCTTTACACATGTATTTAGAAGTAAGTACATACTAATTGTTTAGTTAAATTTTAAAAAGTCCTATTCACCACCTTCTAAGACATTAGGCATATCTTCAACCTTTGCTTGTAACGGTAAAACCACAATTTTAAGCTGTACTACTACATTTAAAAAGCCCTATCATTTGGTTAATGACTAACTGTGAGTCACCTATAATTATCATGCTTCTTGCACCCAATTCCACAAATAATTCCAAGTCAATTATCCTGGCTTCATACTCGACATGATTATTAGTGCACTCGAACTCCATTTGGAATGTAAATTCCTGTTGATTTCCATTCGGTGTAATTAGGATAATTTCGGCACTTGATGGTTTGTAGGTCTTTGATCCACGATGATCAACTTCCATGGGGTCAACTGTACACAATGTAAATGTAAAACACCCAGAGAATTTTGATATTCCAAGTCAGATGGATGATTAGCCAAGAAATTGGCTATGTCCTGACCTTTTAATATTTTTAGAGGGCATAACAAAGATCGAATTCAGATAAAGCTAACACCCATTTACAATTCGACATTCAAAATTAGTCGATTCAACATGTATTTTACTAAATCAGTAACTGCTATTATACTCTTTTGGCCAGCAAATAATGTCTTTATTTAGTGGCCACAAAGTATAATTATAAGCATAACTTTTCTATGAACGAATAACATGTCTCAATGTAGAGCATTGTTTGGCTTAGATAATAAATTGCACACTCTTTTCGGTCATCATCGTCCTATGTTAGGAGGGCTCTGACGGATTCTGTTGATGCTGCAACATATAACTTGAGCAGTCGACCTTTAACTGCCGACATCAACACTAGCGGCTTTATCAGATACTGCTTAATCTTCTCAAAAGCCTGCTAGTGATCTGCCTCCCATTTAAATTCAAACCATTGCTTTAAACTTACCAATGGAGAAAATATATTAGTCTTCCTTATGTAATTAGATATAAACCTTCGCTTGAAGTTAACCTGCCCTAGGAACCACTACACCTTTGGTTTGTTCCTCGGCAAGTGAGCATTTATGATCGCTTGAGCCATGTTCTGATCAACCTCGATCACTTATTGATGTACCAGGAATCATAAGAAATTATCGGTCGAGACTTGTTGAGTGTCAAATATTACATATTTTCCCCTACTTATATCTTGGTTTTATGAACTCCATACTACTTAATGTTATATTTTATACATGTCTGTGTTGCAAGGTGAATTTGAGAACTTGGATTGAAAAGAATGTTAAAAGTATGGATTTGATGCTCAAGAATCATTAAGCCAAAGATTGGATCGTAGAAGACCAAGAATGAAGAATTCACATGCCAAAGATCCAAGAAAATCAAGTGAGGAATGAAGAGAATCGAATACTTAAAGTGAAGAAAAGGAATCCTAAAAATTCGCGTGCTTCGACCAGACCTGTCTCCGCTTCAACTAGCCCAGGGCTCGACCAACCCTGGCTTTACTTTGACTAGCCCTGGGCTCGACCAACCCTGGCTCTGCTTCGACTAGTCCTGGCTCTGGCTTGACTAGCCTAGGAAACTTTGGCTCGAACTCCAGCAACATTATTTTCTAAATTTATGTGATCCTTGACCAGTCGAAGACTGTCCTCGACTAATCGAGGGTAACGCAAATTTTGTATGGACTACGTAAATTTGAGGCGGTTTTTGAATTTTTTTAACTCGGTGCGAAAGTTGGAGTTCCCTAACTATAAATAGGAGTTCCTAGGATGTTCCTAGGCATCTTTTAGGGTTTAAGGAGTGGAGCAAAAGCGTGGAGTGTCACGCCCCAATTTCAAAAATTGGGCTCACAAAATTCCTGATCGCCGAATCCAGCGCTAACAGCCTCCGTAATACCCCATTCTCAGCTCTCAGTGCTCATTCACCAGATGTCGATCCCGGGATCCTACAATGAGGATTTTCAACACTAATTTATCTCATAAGAAGTATAACCACAAGTATACCCAAATCACAAAAATAACATCATCATCACATATCCACTAATATAAATATTTGAATACAATGCTGAAAGGGAAATACATATGTCGAAAATTAAAGCTCCAGAAGTCCGTTGTATGCTCCAAGCTCAATGCTACTGCAACCTAACGTCACCTGCATGTATCTATCTTGCATAAGCTTTTAGAAAGCTTAGAGGGTAGTGAAAATGTGTGCGCAAGATAAGTGTCAAGTATTCAATGCAATGCCATAATCATACAATGTCAGAAATATTGACAAGATCATGAATCATACGATATCAGAGTAAGCGAAAATACTGACAAGATCATGAGTACCATCAGTCGTACCAAGCCTATGCGATGCAAGGCATGAATGTTAATAGCCATATCAAGGCTGAGCGATACAAAAACATAATAAGCCAATATCAGATGCCGAGGATGCAATGCACTATGCAGTGCGAATGGAATGACCAGCTAGAGTGTGAAGTCGGGATGATAGTACGTAGTATCGTAAGTTATGGGGTCTATCACAAAGGACTTCTATCCAAACCATTCCCATACCTAAATTTGGATAGTCAGACTCAATGTGGTAGATTCCTGATCTCAGGTTAGTCACGCGCCCAACTGAAATCCTAGCCATGCGAAGGTACACAACAATTAGTTGCGCACTACCAGCCCTAGTGGATAGTGAATGAAATAAATGAATGAGTATGCAAATCCTACTCAATAAGTCCATATATCAGTACGGTTCTTCTCTAAAAAATCACCGGTGTCTATTACACTCCAAACCAGATTGCCTCCCCATAGCACGCAACAAGGTGAGTGGAAGAGACCTCAGTATCTGCCTACCAATATCAGGCCCGGCTTGTTAATAGAGGATCCATTCCTGGAGCTGGTCAAACTCAGCTTAGCTTTACCCCTTTCTCTCTGGCAGGTAAGGTCGCACCCCCTTCCAACCACCATGATACAGTGGGAGACGCAGTCTAACGGTATACGACCCTCATGCACTCATGCATTCACTCGGTTTAGACGTTGGAGCAACCTCTGGAACTAAGAGGGTTCTGAGACTTTCACCCAAAGATATCTATAACACTCCATGTAGAACAGATTTTTGGTGTCCCATCTGGCCTTCCACGATATGCCTGTGAAGGCATATCACAAAATGCGAGATGTATGAGTCATACCATCCAGTCATGCATCAAACCTGCACGTACCATGCGCTCATGTGGACAAATCCTCCTATTAGGGAGTCCCATAATAATTTGTTCAATGACATGTGCTATGTTCAATCATTCCTCATATCAGGCATACATATGATGTGCATGGGCATAGGTCGTGAAGCTATACTAAGCATGCTATATGATGATGGTGTACTTTCCTCATATCAATGATAGGCCTAGACAGCCTACTCATAACAAGAATGGGTCTCATAATGGGCCCAAGGGAACGTCACAATGTGGACATCTAACCATCATTGCCCATCAATGTGGATATTTAACCAATATCGCTCCCAAGCAGTGGCCCACATAAATATCATTACATACATTATAGTGAAATCACACATTACATCAGTCCGCACATTCATTGCATTGGGCCTCACTCAAGGGCCACATATATAACACATCAGTTCTCGCCATACAGGCCACAAATACATCACAATGGGCCACAAATACATCACAACGGGCCACATACCTAGGCCTAATACACATCACAATGTGCCACATGATATGGGCCTAATACACATCACAATGGGCCGCATGACATGGGCCTAGTACATATCACTATGGGCCTCAGCACATGGGCCATAAATACATCACAATTGGCCTTATCAAATGGGCCACAAATACATCAAATAGGCCACATATCTGGGCCTAATACACATCACAATAGACCGCATGACATGGACCTAATAAACATTACAATGGGCCGCATGACATGGGCCATAGATACACAATAGGTGGGCCTTGCACATAAAGCAAGTGGGCCCTGAAAACTGATGGACAGCAAGGATAAAACTTACATCATGATGGTCCCCTATCCCTGGACGGCGTGGATGAAATCACACATCAAGGTGGATCACACGTCCCACGGATGGTGTGGATTAAACATACATTATGTGGGGTCCACGTCCCATGGACGGTTAGGATATAAGGCACATGCATCACCTGTGTCCCACGTGGATAGCAGGGATGAAACATGTACATCATGGGTGGCCCACCATCCCATGCTGGATGGTGCGACAGATATATTACCTAGGTGGGCCCTAAGGTATAGGTATCATGATGCTATGATGTCACATACTCATAATCGGTATCGATAATCGGCCTATACAATCAGCCTCAACAATCGGAATCAGCCTCGATAATAGGAATCGACCTCGATAATCGAAATCAGCCTCAATAATCGGAATCGGCCTCGACAATCAGAATTAGCTCGATAATCGGTATTAGCCTCAACAATTGGAATTGGCCTCAATAATCGAAATCGGCCTCGACAAATCGAAATCGGTCTCGACAATTAGAATCGGCAATCGGCCTAACCTAGGGCCTAAGGAAAGGTCACAATGAAGACTTTCAACCATCATTTCCCATCAATGTGGACATTTAACCTACATTGCTCCCACGGAGTGGCCTACATAGAGCCTAACATATAGTGGGCCCATGGCCTCACACAAGGGCCTAATATACATCACTTGGGCCTCATACAAGGACTAATTATGCATCACGACGGGCCTCATCACATGGTCCTAATACACATCACGGTGGGCCGCATCATATGGGCCTAATACGCATAATGATGGGCTACATCACATGGGCCTCGAATACATCACAATTGGCCTCACTCATGAGCCTCATATACACAACAGGTGGGTCTTGCACATGGGCCTCAGATACATCATACGGGCCACAACCAATGGGCCTAATGCATATCATAATGGGCCTCATTAAATGGGCTACAAAAACATCACAATAGTCATTCCATATGGGCTAGAAATACATCTCATTGGGCCTTACCAAATTGGCAAAAAATACACCACAATGGGCCTCATCATATGGGCCAAAAATACATACAATGGGCCTCATCATATAGGCTAGAAATAAATAACAATGGGCCATGTCCCACGGGCCTCGAATACATCACATTGGGCCACACCACCTGGGCCTCATGTACATCAAATGGGCTGCATCAACGGGCCACAAAATACATCAAATTGGGCCGCAATACAACACATCATCAAGGTAGGCCCTCAGACGGTGTGAATATAGAATACGTACTCCAAGGTGCGCCCCATCACATAGGCTTATTACGCATCACGATGGGCCGCATCTAATCGGGTTGCACCATAACATTATTTTCTATCCAATCTAATCATAAGCTCACATAGACCTGAATTAGAGGTAAAACAAATTTCACATTAATCCAGAACTTCTACATTCCCAAAAGGGTTTCAATGGTAGGTGTTCAATGCTCCACAATTTTGCAGTGTGGTCGACCTAATAGATCTGCCTCATTTTTAGTCTCAAGCACATCTGGACGGTGCGGATAAAACATATACATTACGGTGGTACTCACCGTCCAGATGGATGGTGAGGATAAAACATATACATCACAGTGGTCCCCACCATCCACGTACTGGACGGTGGGATGCAATGCACATCACAGAGGTCCCCACCGTCCACGTACTGGACGGTGGGATGTAATGCACATCACAGAGGTCCCCACCATGCAGATGGACAGTGGGATGAAACACATACCATGGTGGCACCCTCAAAGCCTGGTGACATCATGGCTAGCCCACCGTCCAGATGATGGATGGTCTGGATAAACAACATATACATCAAGGTGGGTTCCACGGATGGATGGTGTATATACAACACATACCTCAAGGGAATCCCACCGTCCCGGGGCCTGGACGGTGGATGGGATGGGTAAAACATATACATCAGGTGGGGCCACGTGGTATGGCCCACCAGATATAATATATATATATATATATAATATACATATACATCAGGTGGGGCCGCGTGGTGTGGCCCACCAGATATAATATTTATATATACTATATATATCATATATTATATATTATATTATTTATTTTAAATACTTACCAACACTAATACAGATGGACGAACAGTATAGATATAACCCATACATCATTACAAGGTATGCCCCACACGCTGCCATGGTGGGGTCCATGTTAAATGGTTGGACGGTCATGATAAGACGCATACATCAGGTGAGTCCTGCCGCCCTTTGCTAAACAGTGTGGGCACCACATGCACCAGGTGTGGATCCCATGTGGGGCCACCACATGTAATAGATGAAACACATAAATTGTGGTGGGGTCCATAGGACCAAGCTGATATTTTGTTTTCCTTGCATCCTGGATAGCATGCACGATGGTACACCCAGCCCATCTGACCCATGGTCTCTCCAAATGGACGGTGAGGATGTAGTGTACATACATCAAGGTGGGGTCCATGTGAGTGGGCCACCCCATAATCAACGAGATCAAGCTAATATTTGTGTTTTTCCTTCAATCAGGTCCATCTAAATGGACTGTTGGGTGGGCCCACTTGGTGGACGGTATGGATAAAATACATTCTTCATAGTGGGCTGCAAAATATGGAAGAAAGAGATAGAGAGAGAGAGAGATATATATATATCGGTGAGATGGAGGGACCTCGCCACTATGGGCCCCTCAAGGTTACAAAACATACGTCAAAGGGGATCCTAAATAGGATCCACACCATCAATCGGTGGGCCTCACTTGGTCCATCACAAAAAGCACAATCTAAACCTATAGACACCCACCATTTTGTTCCTTCTTGGTCCGATGAAATCCCTAGGTCCGCGGTTTTGACTTTAACAAAGGATGATGGACATTGGATGGTTGGATGGTGGAGATAGGAGGTAGGAAGATGGGCCACACCTAGCTCTCCCATGGAGCTCTCTTGCTTAGACGATGTGTTGCTTGGAGAATGAGAGAAAAATGAAAGGCAGAGAGGTTGTAAGGAGTGAGAGGATTCAGTGATGGAGTGATGGGTGATGTGTACTTTAACATGTAAGGGATGAGTTGCTTTGACTTTGAGGTTGCTTGGGAATGGGTTGTTGAGGTGATGTATACTTGACATTTAATGTGATTAATTTGAAAGCTCTCTCTTGGGTTTGGAATGCGCGGTGTTTTTCCTCGAACTGAATGTGGGCCCACATCTCTTGGCTTGGGTATCGCTTCAATGTGTAATACGCAACATTGGAACTACTGCGACTGCTCGGTCACTAGGGTACAAGTCTCGGGTCAAGTCGACTTTGCAATACGAGACATAACTCAAGATCACGCACAACTACAATCTAGGCATTGCGTGTTACTGGAATTTGATTGAGAGGATTGCAGAAGCCTATGGAACAGTACGAGCTAGGATACGGGTCTCACATGGAGAGCCGCCGCTAAGATTTTTTCTTCTTCTTCCTTATTTTTATGCTTTCCTTAAGAGATTTTAGTTCAATCATGTCTATGGTTGGCTAAACCTCTTAGCTAGGGCTAAGAGGTGAAGCTTGTAGCGTGATTGGGATGCTTATTTTGCTCTAATTCATCTTTTTATATTGAACTGCATTGATTTCTAGTTGATTTTAAGGAATACTTTCAATTTTTAATGATTTATTGTGACTTAAATTACAGTAGATATACGATAGCTTTGAGCATCTTCCTTTCTTATTTGAGATTGTGGGATTGGTAAATCTTGTTGTTTGCCATCGTCCCTTGGGCATGGTTTATTGACGGAATCCCTTCCGACTCTTCACAATCTTCTTCTATTAAGGCCAAATCAATGAGAAGTTTGGAGATTTGATCATCTCTCTTTCCAAATGGATAAGATAGGACTCTGATTCCAATTGGATCTCTTGAATCAAGTGAAGTAGCATCTCAATTACTACAAGTGGATCCTTGGCACCCTAGTTCCCACCTTTAAATTCACAAGTTTCAATTACCTTATTCAAAATCACTCTTTCTAATTATTCAGATTTAGATTTACATCTTCTTCTAGTTCTAGTTCTAATTACTTTCAGAAACGTATGAGTTAGTCCTTGTGGATTCGACCTCGGTCTTACCGAGATTATTACCACATCGCAACCTTACACTTAGGGTTGTGAACAAGTTTTTCGCGCCATTGTCGAGGACTACGGTTGCATTTTTCTGAATTTAATTCGTTTTAGAATTATGCTAAGATTAGGATTAACTTTCTATTTTGTTTTTAGGTTACAAATTTTTCTAAACTTATTTTTAGAAACTAACTTTGTTCTTGGTTTTGTAGGATCCTAACCTAGCGTCTCCTATCTGGTAACTTCATTCTTACTCTCTCTCTCTCTCTCTCACTTCTTGTTTGCTATAGTTTTCAATTCTTAGATTTTAAGTTAGATTCTGAACTTGAAAGCCGAGAGTGTTTCAAGTCCAAGTGGGTTCGTGATAACACTCTACTTCTCTTAAGTGAAGGAGGATTAGTTGAAGGGTTGCCTATCCATCACCGGATTAGACATCACTTGAGATCCTCAGAGTTGATAGAAGTGATGGATACTAATCAACCTCAACCTCCAGTTGAGGAAGCCCAAGATGAGAATGAGGTGCATCATGCACCCCGCCTCGTACTTTATGAGATCTCTTACAACCGGTGGGGGTGAGCACACTTCCTATATGATTTTTCTAGGAAACACAGGAAATATGGATATTAAGCTAGGGGTGAGCCAACTCCTTCCAAAGTTCCATGGACTTGAATCTGAAAGTCCATATATACACATCAAAGAGTTTGATGAGATAAGATCATAGCCACTTTATACTTTCCTAACGTGTCTAAGGACACGGTCACGCTGAAACTCGTTCCCTTCTCATTAAAAGAAAAGGCTAAGACATATTTGCATTCACTACATCCACAAACTATTGGCAGATGAAATGACATGACAAGGGAGTTCATACAGAAATTCTTCCCATACCATAAAATGAATACCATCAGAAAGTTGATTATGAACTTCGCCCAAAAAGAAGATGAAACATTCTTTCAATGTTGGGAGCGGTTTAAGGATCTTGTCAGTTCATGCCCATAACACGATTTTGAAAAGTGGCGCATGACAAGTTTCTTCCATGAAGGACTGATATCTTCTATATGCTAATTCATTGAGACGATGTGCAATGGGAAATTCATGAATAAAGATGTCTATGATGTGTGGGAATACTTTGACAAACTCGCTGAAACCGCACAATCATGGGACATCTCCTCAAGACCTAGCACCACTTCCAAGCCTACTCAATCAAAGGAGAAGGGTGAAATATATATTCTGAAAGAGGAAGATGATGTAAATGCTAAAGTGGCTAACCCCACAAGGAAGATAGAGGCCATGGAACTGAAGAAGGATAAAGCTAAGGAAACTGTTTAGGGAATTTGTGCTCGCATTGTACATACAACTGAAAATTGCCCAACCATACCTACTTTCTAAGAGGTACTGAATGAGCAATCGAATGCCGTGAACAATTACCAAAGACGTTTTAGTGGACTCACCTCAAATACATACAATCTTAGCTGGAGGAACCATCCCAATTTCAGTTGGAGGAATGGGCAAACAACTAATTTGCAAGGGGCTTTATCTCCACTTTTAAATCAAAAGAAGCCTCAGGAGGATCCATTTTTTAAACACAATCAAAATTAGGAGCTTTTCAATTAAAATACATCACAGGCTTTCCAAGACCATAACAAATCCATTCAAAGGATTGAGGCACACTTAACGAATGGAGAGAAAGGGATGCTTCCAGCCCAACCTCTCCCCAATCCCAAGTCACAATATGAAATTAATGACCCAAGCTCCTCAAATCAAATGGAGCAAGCCAAGTCTATCACCACTCTTAGGAGTGGAAAAACAATTGACAAAACTATTCCGGTAAGGACTGAAAAGCCTAAGGACCCGAAAATAGATGAGAATGATGAACCTAGTATTGCTTCACATGGGTTAGAACTGGAACCTCAAAGCAAACCAATTGCTCCATTCCCCCATCAGTTGATTACACTAAAACCTCTAAACAATTCTCAGGATATTCTAGAGGTGTTGATGTAAGTAAAGTTCAACATCCCTCTTCTAGATGATGTGATACAAATTCCTTCATATGTCAAATTTCTAAAAGACTTGTGCACGACTAAGAGGCGAAAAAGTATATACAAGAAAATTTCTTGACAGAAAAAGTGAGTGTCATCCTCAAGCAAAGTGTGCCACAAAAATACAAAGATCCCGGTAGCCCAACTATTACTTGGATAATTAAGAATCATGAAATTGAGAATGCACTTTTTGACTTAGGGGCAAGCATAAATCTGATCCCTTACTTGGTCTATGAACAACTTGGCCTAGGTGAATTAAAACCCACCCGGACCATGGTACAACTTCCGGATCGCTCAGTTCGTCTACCGAGGGGGATGATTGAGGATGTGTTGGTCCAAGTTGCAAATTCTGTTATCCAGTAGATTTTATCATCTTCGATACTCAGCTCATTGTAGATATGAGCACTCAAATCCTTGTCATATTTGGCTACCTATTCATTGCTACATCCAATGCTATTATCAATTGTAGGAATGGGGTCATTAATTTGTCTTTCGGAAATATGATGTTGGAGCTCAATATCTTTTTCAACATGAGCAAACAGGCATAGTATGATGACAAGGCCCACGACATAACATGATAGACTCTTTCGTGGAAGATAAAGCTCTGATGACCTTATCCTCTAACCCTTTAGAGATGTGTTTGGCACACTTCCCCAATTTGGATGATGATATGATTAGGGAGTTGGATGTCATGCTTGATACTGCGCCGGTACTTGAAGTTAACCGAGAGAGGCCATAATTTGAGAAATTTCCCCTAAACGATGCAACACCTCTACTGTTTAACCTCAAAGCACCGAAGCTTGACCTAAAACCATTGCCTGCTGATCTTAAATATATCTATTTAGGTCAAGATGATATAAATCCGGTGGTGAGTTCTTCCCACTTGAGAAAGAACAGGAGAGTATGCTAATCGCTACTCTCATTAAACATAAAGGAGCCCTTCGATAGTCAATTATAGATCTCAAGGGAATCAATCCTTTGATTTGTACTCAGTGCATTCATCTTGAGGATAATACGAAAACCTCTCAACAACTACAATGTCGACTCAATCCAAATATGAAAGAAGTAGTTAAAGGAGAGCTACTTAAATTATTGGATGTGGGTATTATATACCCCATATTCGACAGTCAATGGGTGAGTCCAACTTAAGTGGTCCCTAAGAAATCTGGAATCACCATCGTAGCCAATGCCAACAATGAACTCGTGCTAACTAGAGTTACTGCTAGTTGGAGAATGTGCATTGACTATAGAAAATTGAATAGCGTCACAAGGAAGGACCACTTCCCCTGCCTTTCATTAACCAAATATTGGGGAGGTTAGCCAGTCATTCCTATTACTACTTCCTTGACGGATATTCGAGGTATAATCAGATAGAGATAGCCCTTGAATATCAAGAGAAAATAATGTTCATGTGTCCCTATGGCACCTTCGCCAATCAAAAGATGTCATTCAGACTGTGTAATGCTCCTACCACATTTTAACGATGTTTGTTGAGTATTTTTTGGACATGGTAGGGGAGTATATAAAGGTCTTCATGGATGATTTTTATGTCTTTGGTCCATCCTTCAATGAATGCTTGAAAAATCTTAAATGTGTGTTGAAGTAATGTGAAGAGAAGATTTGGTTTTGAACTAGGAGAAATTCCATTTCATGGTTCCCAAGGGAATTGTTCTTGAACATATAATTTCGTCCAAGGGAATTGAGGTGGATAAGGCCAAAATCGATCTTATCTCTAACCTACCACCTCCTAAAAGCATACGCGACATGCAATCCTTCTTACGATACTCGAGATTTTACAGACGATTTATAAAGGACTTTAGTCACCTCTCTCCTCCTTTATGCAATCTACTTCAAAAGGATGTACCATACGAGTGGACTAAGCAATGCCCGGAAGCTTTTACTAAGCTCAAGGGCATGTTAACTACCGCACCCATCATGCACCCACCCGATTGGAATATTCCTTTTGAGATCATGTGCGATGCATCCGACTATGCTATTGAGGTAGTGTTAGGACAAAGAAAAGAGAAGAGGCCCTACGTTATTCACTACATAAGTAGAATTCTAAATTCTGCCCAAATGAACTACTGTACTATGGAAAATGAACTCTTGGCCATAGTGTTCGCTTTGGACAAATTTAGGTCATATTTGATTGGATCCAAGATCATCATATATAAAGATCATGCGACACTGAAGTACCTTCTTTCTAAGAATGATGCTAAGCCCTGCTTGATAAGATGGATCCTCCTACTCAAGGAATTTGATTTAGAAATAAAAGATAAAAATGGAGTAGAAAACGTAGTGGTTGACCATCTTTCAAGAATTAACCTCCCCAATTCCCTTGTGATGACACCTATAAACGACATGTTCCCTGATGAACAACTGTTTAAACACTCCCACTTACCTTGGTTTACTGATATTGCTAATTATTTTGCCATAAGTTTCACACCAACACATTGGATTGTGCAAGATAAGAAAAAATTCTTCACCAAGGTTCATAAGTTTCTATGATAACCCAAATTTATTTAAATATTGGCCAAACTAAATTGTAAGGAGATAAGTGTCAGACAATGAACACCAAAGGATCATCTCCTTCTATCACTCTTAGGCCTATGGTGGTCACTTTTCTGTTAAAAAGACCACGACAAAATCCTGCAGTGCGGCTTTTATTGACCCACTATGTTTAAGGACACTCATGAGTTCTGCAAAGCCTATGAGCGTTATTAGAAATTGGGAGCATTATCCCGTCAAAATAAGATGCCTCTGAATCCCATACTGATCATTGAAGCGTTTGACTACTAGGGCATCGATTTCATGGGGCCATTCCCCTAATCCTTTGAAAATTTAAACATTTTACTAGCAGTAGATTATGTTACTAAATGGGTCGAAGCGATCCTGTACTAAAACAATAGCCATTGAACAGTCATTAGATTTTTAAAAGAAAACATCATTTCTCAGTTCGGAACACCTTGGGCCATCATTAGTGATGGAGGTTCACACTTCTGTAATAGGTCATTTAAAAGCTTAATAAAGAAACATGACATCTCTCATAAGGTGAGCATTCCATACCACTCGCAAATAAGTGGGCAAACTGAGATTTTCAATAGGGATATTAAACACATTCTGGAGAAAACAGTTAACCTTGATCGTAAGGATTGGTTAATCTGCTTGACTGATACTTTATGGGCCTACTGTACTGCCTCTAAGAACCCCAATAGAATGTCTCCCTTTAGACTCGTCTATGGGAAAGCTTACCACTTACCTGTGGAATTGGAACATAGAGCCTACTGAGCTATAAAAAACCTGAACTTTAACTTGGACACTGCTGGCTCACTGCGAAACTTTAGTTAAATGAACTCAAGAAAATTCGGAATGACGCATATGAGAACTCAAGAATTTATAAGGATAGGATAAAGGTGTTCCATGATAAGAACATCCTTCAAAAATTGTTCTTAATCGGTCAAAAATTCCTTTTGTACAACTCTCGGTTACATCTCTTTCGGGTAAACTCCGATCTCATTGGATTGGCCCTTCACGTTACTAATGTCTCTCCTCATGGGTTTGTTGAGATAAAGAATCTGAACAATGGCAATGCTTTTAAAGTGAATGGACATCGTTTAAAGCCATTTGTTGAGAAATTTGATTCAGAGAACATGTCCATACCTCTGATTGATCCTGTTTATCAGGATTGACCTCCTAGTCTGATGGAGGTGTAGTTAGGTTTATTGCTTTCATAGAATTTAGAATTATGATAGTTTACTTTCTATTTGTGTAAAGCCCTAAAATTCGGGGGTCGAGCTTAACTCAGCTACCGAGTTTCAAAACATCACTTATGCAACATATGTAATGATGAATGTATGTTGTCTGTGTTAGTGCATAAAACATGGAGTAAATTAAGCCAGTGCAAACATAATCCAGGGATAGGTGAAATATGCAAGCGGAAGACTGAAGAAACATATATATATATATATATAAGTCCCTAAGATATGTATGCTCTGCCAGGTTGTAATTATAAGTGTTTGTTTCAAAATACAAGTATCAAAATGAAATACACCATTACAACTATAACCCTGAATCCCCGTAGCTAAGGACACGGCTCACATGAACCCGCCTGAGAACTACATAAAGGAGAGCGCCTCCTCGTTATCCTCATACTCCTGCTCTGCCTCGTGGGTCGCATCATCATCTTCATTTAAGACAGAGTCTAGTTGGTATTTAAACACTATCCTAGAACGTGGGAGTGAGTGATCAACTCAGTGGAACTATACAGTAAAAGTTAATATGTTATCAATTGAATCAAGCAGTAATGATAAGGCAATACAATCAAACATATCCTAATTACTCTTGTTAATGTAAGGATGTATGTTGAAATGATGCATGCCCTCACCTACACTCCCTCAGCGTCTTCATCTTACGGTACATATGACAACCTCCCGCAGTGCTCCACAACGCCAAGGCACATGCAATGCGGTGCATGAACATAATTTCCAAGTTGTTATTAGTCCATTTCATACAACAGGATTGGGAAGCTAAGATACCTTCCTTATATCAATTCCCAAATGGTGATCCATTCTAGGGTCATCAGTCCTAGACAATCTCATACGATAATATGGTTCTAGGTTGCTGCAAAGGGCTCGTCACCAATCAATGCATGCCTATCATACCTTAGTTACTACCATAAGGCTTGTCTCCTCAATGCAGTATCAAGGTATGCTCGAGGTCACTACAAAGGGCTCGTCACTAATCAGTGTAGGAAGACAGTATGAATATAGTGTTCGTGAACAGTAACGCCAATGAAGGGAATCAAATCCTCACCTATAGGGAGCAAACCTATGGTAAAGATTGTACTCCTAACTCTTTTCTCATGTCAACCATGGGGAATCGAATCTTCATCTATAGGGAGCAAACTTATGGTGAAGATTATATGACTTACGCTTCTCACAATTCTTAGTTATAGACTGAAGCTAAAAATTTCAGGCTGGTTTCTTTCATGCTTAGCGATTACTAAGTTAATCATTTAATGTTGAAACGGAACCTTAATGTGCAACCGAGATGTGATATGTGAGATCATGACTCAATCAATGTTTAAAAGTTCTAATTATGGGCTAACAATTCAAACTTAATTGTGAAATCTAACAGATGGCGGAATCCAAGAGTTATAAATTACTGATGGCTGAATCCAAGAGTTATAAATTATCGACATTCTGTACCTTGCAATGTTAAAATCACCCTTATCCTTCACAATCACTTCAAATGCACAAGAAGTGCTAAAAAAAAAAATAAAAAAAATTTAAAAATTTCCACAATTTGTGCTCAAGACTAAGAAAATACTGATTAGGAAACCTAATCTCCCACCCCAACCTAAAATCTACATTGTCCTCAATGTAAAAGAAATAAGCATGCAATGCATATGGGACAACGAAAATAAAAGAGGAGTGATGGACAAATAGTACATGTATGAAAGAATCTAGAGGCTTTCTAAAAAAATATCCATGTAAGAGCGAGTCAGCATAAGAGAGAAATCAACAAAAGCAAAATGATAAAAATGCAAAAATAAAATCCTATCTATACCACTTTCGCAGGTGCTCTCGATTGCATTTAGCGTATGCAACAAGCCTTTAAACCGCTAGGTTACCCCTAGTGGACGAGTTGTAGTCTCGTGAGGGTTTGCAGTAATGTTACCCACAAACATTGAATTAACTAACTAGGAAAATGAAATGAAATGAAAAGATGGGTTGCCTCCCAGGAGCGCTAAGTTTAACGTCTTCAGCCAGACAAGAATGGACCATGAACTAATCAATCTTGATAACCTGGGTCCACCAAATAAATTTCCTCCACATCTTTATTCACCAAATCATCTAAATATGGTTTCAGCCGTTGACCATTTACTTTGAAGATATTCCCGTCTGTTAAATTTTGAATCTCAACTGCTCCATGAGGGAATACTTTTACGACTCGATAAGGACCATACCACCGCGAACGTAGTTTTCCAGGAAAGAGGCGTAGCCTGGAATTGTACAATAAAACTTTCTGGTTCGGTTCAAATGTCTTGCGAAGAATCGACTTGTCATGGAAGATTTTTGTCTGCTCCTTATAAATTTTTGCATTCTCATATGCCTCATTTCGAATTTCCTCTAACTCATTGAGTTGAAGTTTACGATGTGATCCGGCCTTGTGCAAATCAAAATTAAAAGTTTTGATGGCCCAATAAGCATGATGTTCTAATTCCACGGGTAAGTGACAGGCTTTCCCAAATACAAGCCTGTACGGAGACATTCCAATCGGAGTTTTGAAAGCCGTACGATACGCCCAAAGAGCATCATTCAACCGTTATGACCAATCCTTACGATCGGGGCGAACCGTTTTCTCTAAAATTTGTTTAATCTCCCGATTTGACACCTCAACTTGACCACTTGTTTGTGGATGATATGGCGTTGCAACTTTATGAGTGATGGAATATTTTTTCATTAAAGATTCAAACGGTTTGTTGCAAAAATGAGTACCTCCATCACTTATAATTGCTCGAGGAGTGCCAAAACGAGAAAAGATATTTTCTTTTAAGAAACGGACCACAACTCTGTGATCATTCGTTTTACATGGCACTGCTTCAATCCACTTAGAGACATAGTCGACGGCCACAAGGATATACACATAACCAAATGACGGGGGAAATGGGCCCATGAAGTCAATACCCCAAACATCAAATATTTCAACAATGAGAATATTGGTAAGTGGCATCATGTTCCTGTGGGAAATATTACCCATACGTTGGCATCTATCACATGTTGAGCAGAAGGCATGAGTGTCGCGAAACAGTGTAGGCCAATAAAATCCACTTTGTAAGACTTTCGCAGCTGTTTTCTTTGAACCAAAATGACCACCACATGCATGATCATGACAAAAGGAGATTATACTATGAAACTCACTCTCAGGCACACATCTCCTAATAATCTGATCAGGACAAATTTTGAATAAGTATGGGTCATCCCAAAAGAAATGTTTAACCTCAGCAAGAAATTTGGATTTATCTTGTTTAGTCCAATGAGAAGGAAGTTGACCTGTAACAAGATAGTTTACAATGTCCGCATACCAAGGTAATTGAGAAATAGTTAGAAGTTGTTCATCAGGGAAAGACTCATTCATTGGCAAAAGATCCACTGTGGACTCTAAGACAAGTCTAGACAAATGGTCGGCTACTACATTTTCGGAACCCTTTTTATCCTGAATTTCAATATCGAATTCTTGTAGCAAGAGAATCCACCGAATCAATCGAGGTTTAGCGTCTTTTTTAGAAAGAAGATATTTCAATGCTGCATGATCTGAGAACACTATAACCTTTGATCCTATGAGATACGACCTGAATTTGTCTAGAGCAAATACTACCGCTAACAATTCTTTTTCAGTGGTAGAGTAGTGTGCATCATTTAGAGTCCTACTAGCATAATAAATGACATGAGGCATTTTGTTCAATCTCTGTCCTAGCACGGCTCCAACGGCATAATCCGAAGCATCACACATAAGCTCAAAAGGTAAACTCCAATCAGGTGGTTGGATGATTGGAGCAGAAGTCAGTAAATGCTTCAACTTATCAAAAGCTTGCCGACACTCATCATTAAGGATAAAAGCAACATCTTTAGCTAGTAAATTGCATAAGGGTCGAGAAATTTTGCTAAAATCCTTAATGAATCTCCTGTAGAATCCCGCATGCCCTAAGAATGATCTAATCTCTTTAACCGTTCTGGGTGGAGGAAGACTAGAAATTAAATCAATCTTGGCTTTATCAACTTCAATGCCTTTACTTGAAATAACATGCCCGAGTACAATCCCTTTTTGAACCATAAAATGACATTTTTCCCAATTCAATACCAGGTTCGTTCTTTCACATCTTTCCAAGACAAGAGATAGATGGTATAAACATTCATCAAATGAAGAGCCGAAAATTGAAAAATCATCCATGAAAATCTCAAGAAAACGCTCAACCATGTCTGAAAAAATACTCATCATGCATCGTTGGAAGGTCGCAGGCGCATTACACAATCCAAATGGCATACGCCGATAGGCATATGTGCCAAAAGGACATGTAAATGTGGTTTTCTCTTGATCCTCGGGAGCAATGGGAATCTGATTATACCCGGAATAACCATCCAGGAAACAATAATAGTTGTGCCCTGCCAATCTCTCAAGCATCTGATCTATGAAAGGAAGAGGAAAGTGATCCTTCCTTGTGACCAGGTTCAGTTTACGGTAATCAATACAAACTCGCCAACCCGTAGTCATGCGCATTGGTACTAACTCATTATCTTCATTCTTTTTCACCGTAATCCCGGACTTTTTAGGAACAACTTGAACTGGACTGACCCATGTGCTATCAGAAATGGGATAAATGATACCAACATCTAATAATTTTAGCACCTCAGCCCGAACGACCTCTTTCATGTTAGGGTTAAGCCTCCTTTGCATTTCTCGCGATGTTTTTGCGTTTTCTTCAAGGTGAATACGATGCATACACACCATAGGGCTTATTCCCTTTATGTCTGCTATTGTCCACCCAATAGCTGCCTTATGTTCTCTAAGAACATTAAGCAGCTTACCCTCCTGTTCTTTATCAAGGTTAGCAGCTATGATGACAGGCAAGGTTCCAGAAGGTCCTAAAAATGCATACTTGAGAGTTTCAGGTAATTGTTTAAGGTCGACTTTGGGTGGTTTCTCAATAGACGGGACCAGTTTAGACTCAGATGGTGGAAGAGGTTCCACTCTCGCTTTCCATTTTGTTGTATTCATATCTGGATTAGAGTCAAGCAATGCATTGAGCTCTTGGATGGAACTTTCTATGTCAAAATCTCTGCCAAAATGTGCTAAACAAGTCTCAAGAGCGTCATCGGAAGATTCAAGAAAAGAGTCATGCACTAAACTCTCAATCATGTTCACTTCAAATATATCATCCGAGTCTGGCTGGTTGTTGTCCAGCATTGAAAACATTGAGCTTGATCTTCATGTTACCAAAGGACAACTTCATAACTCCATTCCTGCAATTTATGATTGCATTGGATGTGGCCAAGAATGGACGTCCTAAGATAACCGGGATTTGACTTGTAGGATTCTGGACAGGCTGAGTATCTAGAACGATGAAATCCACTGGAAAATAAAACTTGTCAACCTGGATTAGCACATCCTCAATAACACCACGGGGCACCTTGACAGATCTATCAGCTAGTTGGAGTGTTATTTTAGTTGGTTTCAGCTCACCAAGTCCTAGCTGCTCATAGACCGAATATGGTAACAAATTAACACTGGCCCCTAAATCAAGCAATGCTTTCTGAACCTTATGCTCTCCTATGACACAAGAAATGGTAGGAGCTCCTGGATCCCTAAATTTAGGAGGAGTGTTGTTTTGAATCATGGAGCTGAGTTGCTCTGCAAGGAAGACCTTCTTATGAACATTCATCTTACGCTTTTGAGTGCATAAATCTTTAAGAAACTTAGCGTAAGCAGGGACTTGCTTGATCGCATCAAGCAACGGAATGTTGATTTGGACTTGCTTAAACATGTCCAATATCTCATTAAAGTTGTTTCCTTTCTTAACCGGTGCCAGACGTTGGGGAAAAGGTGCTTTAGGCACATAAGATGGCACATGAGTGGTTCCTGGAGAGTCAGAGTGTTGTTGGACTTTGGATGCACTAGTATGTCTCTCCATTTCATTTTGATCTTCCGCATTGGACTTTGATTCTTCCCTAGGCATCTCTACTTTGTTCTCGATCTGTTTACCGGACCTAAGGGTAATGATTGATTTGGCTTGCTCATGATATTGTTCTTGGTTTGAATTAGAGCCAATCTCATACTGTCCTTTTGGATTTACCACAGGTTGACTAGGGAACTTGCCCTTCTCTCTCTCACTCAATGTGGCAGCAAGTTGACCCAACTGTACTTCCAGCTTGGCAATGGATTGCGCATTTGCATGTAAACTCTGCTGGTTAGCAAGTAAAGTATGTTGGGTGTCTTTTTGAAATTGAAGTGAACTCTGCATAAAAAGATTGAGTGTATCCTCAAGAGATGGTTTCCTAGATTGTGGAGGCACTTGTTGATACTGTAAGAACTGCTGAGTTTGTTGACTGCCCACTTGGGAGTAAGGTTGCATAGGAGGATTTCCAGATGGTCCTCCTTGTTGTGGTCCTTTTGCCCAAGAAAAATTTGGATGTCTAGCCCACCCTGGATTGTATGTGTTTGAGTAAGGATTATTCTCAGTTCTCTGAAAGGTGTTCATAGCATGTACTTGTTCAGAGAGAAATTCTGGAAATGCTGAACTAGATGGACAAGACTGCGTAGGATGGGCGGGACTAGAACATGTGGCACATGACTCGACTTGAGTTGTTTGTGGAGGTCCATTATTTAACATTAAAGCATCCACTTTCTTTGTCAGGCTATCAATTTTGGCATAAAGATCCGGCGTGACTCCTACCTCATATATACCACCTTTCTTCTGTGGTTGGGGACTCCTTTCACCTCTATTTGAGTAGTCCCATTGCTGGGAGTTTTCACACAATGTTTCAAAGAAATTCCAAGCTTCAACATCACTTTTGGTCATGAATGACCCTCCACTGGTGGCGTCAACCATGCGACGGTTTTGGGGTGTCAGACCGTCATAGAAGTATTGAACCTGTTGCCACTTTTCAAAACCATGGTGTGGACATTTAAGAAGTAAATCCTTCCATCTTTCCCAACATTCATGAAAGTGCTCACCCTCTTTTTGTGTGAAATTTGTAATTTCTCTACGGAGGGCATTAGTTTTGTGAACCGGGAAGAACTTGTTTAAGAACTTCTTAGACAGTTGGTCCCATGTAGTGATAGACCCAACTCCTAGAGAATTCAACCATGCTTTCGCCTTATCCTTCAAAGAAAAAGGAAAAAGGCGCAAACGGATCGAATCGTCTGAAAAGTTTTGGAACTTAAAGGTGGAGCAAATGTCTAAGAATTCTTTCACGTGATGATATGGATCCTCCTTATCTGAACCATAAAAGGATGGCAACAGTTGTATGACCCCAGGTTTAAGTTCAAAGTGTGCTGTTGTGGTGGCAGGCAACACTATACATGAAGGTGCATTGAATTGGACAGGAGCTGAATAATCTCTAAGAGCTTTAGTTCCATTCTCTTCCGTCATTTCAAACAGGATGTTTCTAAATCTTCTATGAAAGGTTCTTTCTATTTCAGGGTCAAAATGTGCTAGTTCTATGTTCAGAGATCTACGTCCTAGCATAAACTATGTTATCAATATAAGAAAGAAAACTAAACTAAGAAGCAACCTAAGAGAAATAAAACTAGACCTAGCAACTATGAGATTCTAAAACAAGAAAAAGCTATGTAAAGGAAAATTGGAAAGAAGAACCCGGAAAAGGAGATGATGAATGTCTGTAGATTTGAGAGCTCCTCCTTTTGAAGACAATGTTATTTAGCAGCTTCCTTCCTCAATTCCTGTAAACAAAAAGAAAACAAAAATAAATTAAATTTCCTAAAATAATGCTTAAAACAAAAAAAAATAAAAAAAAATAAAAAAAATAAAATAAAAAAATAAAAAATTTTGTAATAAAAGCTAAGTTAGTTTCTAAAAAGGGAAAATTTTTTTAAAACTAGAAAATAGAAAGTTACTTGAAAGAAGAATCAGAATCTAGAATTAGAAAATAGGAAATTTCTAAAAAATAAAAAAAATAGAATAGCCTAGAAATAGAAACTTTCTAAAAAAATAAAATAAAACCTTAATTCTAAAAATAGAAATTAGAAAAAAATAGAAAATTTGGAAAGAGATTACCAAATTAGTAGTTTATGTCAGGTCCCTACCAAACAGGAAATAGGTTAGTTCCTAAAAAAATTTAACCTAAAGTTAGTAAAAAAAACTAAGACTATGAATTATGATAAGAGAGAATCCTAAATCCAATTGGACCGAAACAGTCCCCGGCAACGGCGCCAAAAACTTGATGTTTTATTTAAACCAACCTGATTTAAATGATTTTAAACTCGCAAGTATACGAATCAGATGTAGATATGGTACGTATTACGAGATCGTTCCCACGAGGACTGGTCGTCACAATTCAAAATTAAAGACTCTTCTTAACTAATCCAACAAATATTTGCGATAGTAATTAAATAAACTAAATAAAAATCAATGAAAAAATAACCAAGAATAATGAGGACAATTCAATCAAGGAGAAGACTAGGACTTTCGAATCCACCCCTAATTATCATAAACCTTGTTTTACCTGTTGATTCACCCTAATCCAGATTGATATCAAAATAAAGTGCACTCTATGTCCTTGGTCGGGTACACAGAATGTATAATTCTTTAAAGTATATGGATTACAACTTTCCATCCATGGTCAGGCATGGAGAGATGTAAATTCCTGTGTTTTCCTCTATAGGAACCTGTTCATGGTCAGACACAAGCACCTACAATAATATTCCAAACAACATCCATAACTAGACTTTGGTTAAGCTCTTAGAATGGAGAAGCTCAAAACTTCCAATTAAGCACACTAGAGAAAGAAACACATCAATTAAATCAAAATAAAATCAACACATAACAAGGATTATTCAAATTAGGGGCTTCATCTCAGCCCTAGCTAAGAAGTTTAGCTACTCATGGAATCAACTGGAAAGAAGGAAAAATATATATGATAGAGAAAAAAACATCCTTCCAATCTCTCCCTTCTTTCTTCCTCTCTATCTCTTGCTTCTCCAAGCTGCAAAAATTTCCAAAAAAATGGATGATCTGGCTCTTGAATTTCCTTTTTTTTTTCTTGCTTTCTTCTCTGGATCTTTCCTTCTTCCAAAACAAACTTCTTCCTTCGATTCCCCCCCCCCTCCAACAAGCCTTTTCTTTCTCTCTTATAGCTCTCAGCTGCGGTGCAGAGCTGCACATGAGAATAGCAACCGGTTGGTTGAGAACAGCAGTCGGTGCGTGTATACACGTTATGCATTGAAAATCGGAGCCTCCCACGTTCCGTTCCTTGCATGTTTACCAAATAATTATCGTCCCTTGGGACGTTTTTGAGTCGTCTACAAGATGGACGGATCAGATCTTTCATCTGATTGAGGATGGTGGGCCACGACCGTTGTGAAAGTCGGACAGCGTCCGGCGTGCGTAAACAGGGCAATGCGCTGACCGTGCTGCGACGTTGGTGGGGCCCAATTCGTTGCTATATAGACAAATCCAAGCCATCCATTGGATGCAGCACAAAATTTCAGTCGAGAATGGACTGTTTTCACTGTCTGCTGACGCGGCCCACGTGATTTTGCTTCTTGCCATCCATTCTGTTTTTGAACGGTTAGAAACCGATCTCTACTGCCATCTGAAATAACAACACCTAGGCGATGGTAACATGGACCATTATGATCTAATAGACGGTCCAGATTGGACTTACGAGCTGTGATGGTGGCCCACAACAGGGGACCGCAAGTCCCTGTTGCCGTTTTGGCGAAGCCGAAAACGGCAGTTTCCTTTTTCTTTTAAATTTCGTCGGTCAGCGCCTGCTGACCGACCTTGAATGTATAGATGTACTGCCGGTGTGCGTCTGCACTGTGTGCATGCGGTACACATGTGAGGTCCATCATGATGTATGCATCAAATCTCCTCCGTCCATATGATTCTCCATGTATTTTAAAGCGTTGATACCAAAGATGAGCCATATCCAGGGACCAGGTGGGCCCCACTTAAGGAATTAAAGGGCTGATCTGGCCGTTGGGCCACTTCTCGAGATATTCAATGGTTGAAATTTAATATGTACGGTTTATTTATGGCCTCCAGGCTATGCATGAAGTTTCGAATCAATCGGATGACGGGAACCATGTGATCTTGTATTTTGGACCATTTTCGGGTCTTTTTAACGTGAACGGCTTGATTTCCATGAGTCCCTGGCATGTAAATTCTTCAGTCTTAGTTCCCTGGAGTGCGTCCCTTGCTCTGGTGACTTCTAGGTGTCAAATTCATGCTTGTAGTACTCTTTTTTTTCATCAACGCTCCTGATTTCATCCTGCAACGAAAATATAATTAAAATACTCCGTTAAACATTATCATGTACATAAAATTAGGTAATAATTGGGGTCTGATATCAATAGCTCGACCACGGTGTCCCATACCACCATGCCCGGCTCATGAGTCTTAGCGGATCGAGGTACCATAGTTAACGGGATTGCACTGGTAAGTTTGGTACCCTAGATTCAAACAGTAGCGTCCATACATGGTGAACATCCACCAGGACAATTGGGTTACTTGACGAGCTCGACTAGTACGAGCACACGTTGAGTTGAACGACATGAAGTGTGCAAACACTCCGTGTGGCCAAACCACTGCCAACAACCCTAATACGACTCGGGTTCGTCAAACACGTCATACGTGACGAAAGCGACCTCAACCATGAACTCAAAGCTTGTTACCGATTCCCTGGACTATTTCATAGTCTTAAACATATTCAATTATAACAGATACTCATACAAGCAATTTAGAACAGTAATGGATCAACAAGTATGTGAGCATTTGATGGATTTTAACTTAACATGAATTCACGCATATGTAATCCCTAAGTAAAACAGATAAGAATGTAAGTTACATGGAGGAAATTATACACATCGTTAAGATAGTTGAGAATCTCTTCTCAACACTCATATAACGTACAGTTTATTACACACTTGTTCATTCAGACATTTCTACAAACACTTTGACTACATATTCCAACATACATGATGTATGTTGGTGATAGCACGTCTTATGGCAAATCCTTTCACTAAGGAGTTATTACACATACATCTAGCATAACCACACGATAATTAATCATGGCAACCACATGTTTGTATTTCATACGTATACGATACTTTCTGCATATACATGGAATACACAAATCTCAATATAGTTCATATATATCAGAAACGCAATACAAACATCGCATTTGGCATGTGAAATTGCACCCACAACAATAATAAACCATTAACCGACATTGAAAGCCTTGAAAACCATAACCTATATGAATATACTCTGCACCTTAAACCAGAAATTTCGCAACGGATTCGATTTAGACGATAAGTCTTCGTCACCGGCAAATAGATAACCTAAGGCATGAATTAAATTAGTTACATCAACGCTTAAACTATTCTAAGTTCCAAAACAGGTTAGGGTTTAATTGACTTACCTAGAAATGAGATTAGAATCGCCGAAATAACGATTCAAATGCGATGGATTAGGTACGCAGGGTAATTGGAAAGAATTCCAAGATAATTCACAAACTTCTCTCTCACTTTCTCTCTCTTTTCCTCTCTCTCTCTCTCTTAGCTAGGGTTTGAAATATTCGTATGGAATTTGAGAGTGAGGGTTTAAGGTCTTTATATAGGCCTAGGTTTGATGGAAATGGCCCTAGGGCCAAGGTATACTTAGGTTATAACCAAATATGGGTCATTCTGGTCCAACGGAGCACTTGGCCCCTTTGGCACATGCAGTCAGACTTAAGCTCCCTGACCATGGATCTAGGTTAGGCTGAGTTTTTGTACCGATCGGATTTACAGATCAGCCGTGGCGGAGCAGTTTCAGTTCAGCGGTCACGGTCACTCGATCTGGGCCACAAGTACATTGACATGTGTGGGACATTTCTCCTAATCCGAGAGTGTATTTAAGTCAGATTCTAACGGTCTAAATCTTTATATTTGGTCCGCAAGCGACACGACTCAGATTTCTTAAATTTGAATTTTTATTTCTAAATAGTTTCACATTTCTCACACTCTTCACTCCGGGCCCAAGTTGTGCATTCTAGACACAGTTTGGACTTGATTTCTGAGGGGGTTGTCAAGTCCAGTAATGCGGTCATAACTTTATAGTTTCGAGGTAATCAAACTTTCGACCTGCGGTCCAGGTCTGATACAGAGTTTCAAGATGCTCCCGAGAGCAACCGGGTTTAAGGATAGATTCTAGATTTCAGGGTAATGTGGCGTCAATGATGTTGCACGTTTTGGGTCTTACAGATCATATTTAAAGTGATTAGTGCTAATTTCATAAGCACTCTAGTTTAGCACTTGCTAAGATTAACCTAATTTCTAAAAGATTTGGTCCTGGGTGATTTCTGCCTGAGGTGGTACTCATGTCCTTGTACGGATTTTTCCGAGGCGTTACAATTTGTTTAGTCTTTGTACCAACCCATCATTACATTGAGATTCTTGGAAAAAACCTCAAAATTCCTTCTTCAGGTACTACCTTTCCATCACTTCTCCTTTCTTTTCGTTGCCTCTTTTTGCATTGCGGGATTATTTCTTTTACATTGAGGACAATGTAAATCTTAGGTTAAGGGGTGTGGATTAGGTAATCTAAATAGCATTCTCTTAGTTTTAAGCAAAAATTGTGAAATTGTTTTTCAATTTTTCCAAATAAAACCTATTTGGAAATTGATAATCTGTGTATTTAAGAATGCTTTGAGTATGATGATAAGATCGGAATCAAATTTTGAATTGTTGGAGTTTGATCAACTGAGTAGCCTATCACTTACGGTTCCTTGCACTCAAATGATTAAGAGGAAGCTTGAAAATCATGTTAATCTAAATCACAAGACATGTTCAATTTGCTCTCTGTGAATAGTACTACATTTTTTGATTGTTAGTATGATGATCATTGAAAGATATTGAGAATCGTTTCTAGAGAATTTTATCCACCTTAAAAGAAGAAAAGGACCAGTTAAAAAAACAGGAGATCGACAAAAAGGTCATGTATGGTGAAAAGACTGAAAAAGTTTGAAAAAGAATGAAAAATCTGAAAGAAAAGAGAAAAGATGAAAAGACTAAAAAGACTGAATGAATACAAATGACCATTGATATAAAATCAAAAACTAGAAAAAGAAAGAAAATGGGATAGGTTCGGAATCAGTACTTGAGTTTTCAACTAATCTTGAAGTGATGAGCATGGCTAACATTATGAAAAGATAGTATTTTTATGAGAAGTTGATTTGCACTGATCACATTGAAAAACTTGATATATGAACTTATGCTCTGGAAGAATTGATAAAGAAATTATTTGATTGATTTCTTATGTGATTCGGCTCTAGATTTTCAAAATCCTACTTACTCGTCTTAATTCTACCCATTCATACTTGATTGTACAAAGGAATAATTTTTTAAAAAGGCATGAACGTTGAGAATTGAAGATTACTTCACGCATGTTTTGCTCAGGACTAGCAAAATGCTGGTTAGGGAGTATGTTGAGTGTCAAATATTACATATTTTCCCCTACTTATATCTTGGTTTTATGAACATGATACTACTTAATATTATATTTTATACATGTCTGTGTTGCAAGGTGAATTTGAGAGCTTGGATTGAAAGAATGTTAAAAGTATGGATTTGATGCTTAAGAATTATCAAGCCAAAAATTAGATCTTAGAAGACCAAGAATAAAGAATTTACATGCCAAAGATCCAAGAAAACCAAGTGCTGAATGAATAGAATCGAAGACTTGAAGTGAAGAAAAGATATCCTAAAAATCTGCGTGCTTCGCCAAGACTTGGCTTTGCTTCGACTAGCCCTGGGCTCGACCAGCCCTGACTTTACTTCTACTAGCCCTGGCTCTAGCATGACTAGCCTAGGAAACTTTGACTCAAACTCTAGCAATATTATTTTCTAAATTTGCATGATCCTCGACCAGTCGAAGACTGTCCTCTACTAGTCGAGGGTTACGTAAATTTTGCACGGACTACGTAAATTTGAGGCGGTTTTCAGATTTTTCTAATTTGGTGCAAAAGTTAGAGTTTCCCAACTATAAATAGGAGTTCCTAAGATGTTCCCGGGCATATTCTAAGGTTTAAGGAGTGGAGAAAAAGAGTGAAGAGCTACCGTCAAGAGTTTTCCTTCTTATTCCTTAGTTGTTTTTATGCTTTTCTTAAGAGATTTTATTTCAATCATGTCTATGGTTGGCTAAACCTCTTAGCTAAGGCTAAAAGCTGAAGCTTATAGCATGATTGGGATGTTTATTTTTCTTTGATTCATGTTTTTATGTTGAACTTCATTGATTTCTAGTTGATTTTAAGGAATACGTTCAGTTTTCAATGGTTTGTTGTAACTCAAATTACAGTAGATCTGTGATAGCTTTGAGTATCTTCTTTTCTTATTTGAGATTGTGGAATTGGTAAATTCTATTGTTTGCCATCATCCCTTGGGCATGGTTTGGTGATGGAATCCCTTCCGACTCTTCACAATCTTCTTCGATTAAGGCTAGATCAATAAGAAGTTCAAAGATTTGATCATCTCTCTTTCCAATTGGATAAGATGAGACTCTAATTCCAATTGGATCTCTTGAATCAAGTGAAGTAGCATCCTAAAAGCTATAAGTGGATCCTTGGCACCCTAGTCCCCACCTTTAAATTCACAAGTTTCAATTACCTTATTCCAAATCACTCTTTCCAATTATTTAGACTTAGATTTATATCTCCTTCTAGTTCTAGTTCTAGTTACTTTCAAAACCGTACGAGTTAGTCTTTGTGGATTTGACCTCGGTCTTACAAAGATTATTATTACATCGCGACCCTACACTTGTGGTTGTGAACAAGACTCCAAAAGCATAATTAAGGGAATTAATTTTCAACTTAAGGAATTTCATCTGTTCGAATGATTTGTGTTACTGAGCAACATGGCTCTCTATATCAGCCGACTTTACTACCATGTCATCAACATAAACTTCCATAAACCGATCGATCATATATGGCATTTATTGTCCTCTAATATGTGGTCCTTGCATTTTAAAGCCCAAATGGCATTACCACCTAGCATTAAATCTCTAGAGGGCCTGGGCACTTAAATGCCATTTTTGGCACATCGTCTAGCATGATGTAAATTTGATTGTACCGAGAATATCCATTCATAAAGGAAAACTCGATGTCCAGCAGCCCTATTGATTAGTTGATCGACAACCAGCATTGGATATTTGTCCTTTGGTGTTATTAGGTTTAAATTTCAGAAATTAATGCAAACCAGCAATTTTCCATTCTTTTTTATGACTGGGACTGCATTCGAGATCCAGTTGGCATACTTAATACACCTGATGAAATCGGCCTTCAATATTCATTCAATCTCTTCTTTTATTTTCTAGATCACTTTTGTTGTCATCCGTCTTGGTGGTTGCTTATACAACTGATACCCTTCTTTTATAGGTAGTTTATATTCGACCAAAATCTGGTCGAGTGCTGGCATCTCATGGTAATCCTATGTGAAGTAATTAACAAATTCTTTAAGCAGATTGATTAGTTGCCTTTTATCTTGGGGCCCTAGCAAATCGTTGATAAATGCAGGCTTTGGGTCTTTCTAGGGCCCTAGGTTCACCCCCACCAAGGGATCATAAACTTGGGCCTGAGAATCTTCCAGCTTATCAGGGGCCTCCCTAAGTTCTATGTCATCTTCCTTGATTGGGACATCCACATTGGCCAGGTTCACAAGATAATTGTTGTTGACATCTTTCAGCTTTTCTTCGAGCTTTCTTATTCTAGCCGTGAAATCAGTCTGACGTTGGTCATCTTTTAGTGTACCAATCATGGAATTTCTTTGATGGCACAATGTAGAACCGGCCGAAAAGGAATAATATCCTTTAACAAGTCATCAACCAGATAAATTACTTCTATGATATCTTGTACAATGCTCTATCTGGATTCTTTTTAACAGATATTCTAGTCGGTCCGCCGTACATTTTTCTCCCAGTGAATTGAATTGGCCCTACCTCTTCGTCATAGTAATAGGCTTTATTTGCATTTGACGTGGCCAAGAAGGGTTTATAATTGGTCAAAACTAATTCAACTTTGTCCTGATTTCAAAAAATTACAAATTGGTGCATAGATGATGGAATACATGCAAACGAGTGGATCCAGTGTCTGCCAAGTGGAGCAATATAACTAGATGAGGTATCAACTACAAAAAATGGGGCCAACACTATTTTAATCCCAACAGTCAGGTCGACTGGTAGGACCCCATGAGTATTTGTAATGTGACCCATGAAATTACTGACTGTGACCTCAGACGGGATCAAAACGGCCGCTATCTTCCCCAATTTTGGCATCATTCTTGGTGGTAGGAGATTAATAAGCCCCATTATCGACCAGAATCCTAGTGATTGGACAACCTTCAAGGTTAGTAGATATATAATGGCTTGAAATGCTGCATCATGTCATGAGTTTCTATGACTACCCTTTCTGACGTGGCTTTTGATTATATATAAACCAGGTTTCCCTTTAATTGCTTCCTCTACTGGAAAAGAAGCATGTTGTATAACCATAGGAGGGTTTAACTCATCCACGTCGCCTGCCATCTTACTTAGCTGAACCGGTTTAGCCCGAAAACTAGACAGCAATGTGAACACCATATTGCAATGGAACAAGACGGGCGGCAATGTCCCAAATACAATATTTGTACTCGAACATTACCCCCCTAGTGTTTTTTTATCTTTCTTGAGTATTGGAATTTTGAATGTATTCAGTGCTCTCATCGGCCACAATGCCAGGTGATGTGGTTGTTGCTTAGACTACTCGCAATGCTTTGGCGATTGCAACTAGTTCATTCACTAAGAAACATTCATCATTGAAAAAATCGGATAGATTATTGCAGTCATCTTTTTTTTTTTTGGTCATGTCAATTCACAGGATTGGTCGAAAATGTTAGCATCCTATTCACACAACACAGGAGGTAGAATCGCTTCGATCGTGTTAATGGCTACATGTTCTTTAGGCAAAGGGATTCTCCAAAATAGTCACTGTTATACTACTCTTAATCAGGGGACATCTTCGGCTTTTAATGAATCCCTCCTCATGGCCACCCTATGGCTTTACCAACAATGTTTTTGAGTTCGAGTCAATGCTTTTGGTACCGCCAGGAATTTAAGATGCGTGACCTGCTTCCAGACTCCTTTATAAGTTGCTAGCAAATTAACCATTCTTTGTTTTGACATCTCACTTTGAGAGTAACAGCCAAAGGGTGAAGACACCCCCTATGGCCAATGCTGACTTCTACCTTCAGCCCATTGAGCTATGTATTGACCTTGCAACCTTGGTTGAGAAGGATTCCCCTACACCGAGATAGTCCTTCCAGCACATTGGTCGCACAGTTGTGAGCCTTGATCATTTTGCCCAATTGCATTTGACGAATGGTGACCAGGTGGGGAGGTCAACATTGCCCTTTACTCGATCATTGCAGTGTGCCTTCACGGCTGGTTGGGCCAAGATCAACCCTTGGTCGCGGTTGATTAGGCCTTCTCAGGTTTGTTGTAACCATATTGACTTCAAGCTTGGGCGAGAACGGATCTGTATCGATCAACCTCGCCTCCTCGCCCTTCTTAGGAAATTTCAGCAGCCCGCGGTCGATATTGTCTTGGACCATGTTCCTGAATATGAGACATTTATTAATTGAATGGGAACAAGTTTCATGCCATTTACAATATTTCATTTTATGTAATTCGTCAGCCGAAGGTATTTATGACTTATGAGAATCTTGATAAACTTTCTGGCCAACAGAATTTCAAAAATCTCATCAGCCCATGTAATATCAAAAGTGTAAACTTTCTACGCCTTTTACGCCGTCGATATGGTCGATTCTTCCTTAACCAACGCTGAACATATGAGCGGCTTCTTAGTTACCACTTTGGTAATCACCACCTCATAATTTGGGTCATGATAATATGTCCCAATTGACATATTCTTCCACCTAGCACCTGTAAGAAGTTTATACTCGAGCTCTTCTTGTGCAAGCTACACAAATTCAGCTTTGGTCATAACAACCTTACATTGGCTTTTCGCCCTTTTGAATCGGGTAATATAGCTTTCGCAAATTTCTCCTGATAGATACCAAAAACAAGCAAGATCGGCCATAGTTATTTTCCTATTCTTTAAAAAAAATAAAATTGAGCATGAAAAATTCCCCCCATTTCTTGCCAACTATGAATCGAATTTGGCAATAGATTGGAATACCATGTGAAGGTCGCAGCCATTAGTGAGTGACCAAATACTTGTAATTTGTGATAGTCATTATTAGCTACCTCGTCACATTATATAGCAAATTGGCCAACATGCGCGATGGTTGACTGACCGAGATGACTTAAAAATAAGGCAAAATCTGACTGTTAATTCTGTGGCAACAGGTGTTGCCGATAGATCCATTTATGGTAAGGTTTATGGTAGGCCATAATAGTATTGCGACCACGTACTTACCCTGCAACTTTCTAAACCATTTGCATGATTTGGTTGCGATCCACTCACTAGGGTTCAACTACCGATGGTGGATCAGGACCGAATCAGTTTGGACATTCTTGGAACAAATGATTCTTAGGAAATTATTGGGCGTTATATCCCGGTAAATCCTAATTCCAAAATTCAAGAATGAAAATCCTAGCATCCCACTCTAGTTGTCTAAACTCCAAAGGAAGCAGAGCATTCCATGTCTCCTCAACTAGAATTGGTGGTGGATTCCTCTAAGAAGGTATAAATGGTGGCTGAGCCACATTGTTGATTGAACTTCCCTCAACATTATATCATACTGTCGTTGGCATTCGTTCGGCCATCATCACCATCAATCAATGCATGGCCCCAGTCTGGCTGGCCATGTATCTATTGGTGTTCTCATTTTGAATACAGAATTGCTCAACTTGGGCCCTTCCGTATTCCTAAACATGTTAGATACTTAGCTATATGTTTCAGATTGCGACCATTCTCTCCTCTTGAGAAACAGTCCAACAGGTCAACACTCCTTAGTTCACGATGTTGAGTGTTGGGTTATTATCCAGATTCAATGCTTCAAGGGCCGCTTGAACCAACACATCCTCAGTTGAAGGTAGTGCAGTTAGTGTAAAGGGTTCAACCCCATCAATTTGATTATTTATTCTATTCTTAATTCTAATTAGCAAAGTTATGTCGGTAAGTTAAAGACAGGGTTCCACCGGACATGTCAAAAACTTATTGCTACTTGTTTTTGGCAATTTAAATGCAAGCATGCCAGAATTGAATTTGCGGCTCAATTTAAACCAAACAATAATGACCCCAAGCACCGACATAGGCAGATACACAGTATATGACTGAGATCAAATGAGTTCAGTAACCTATTTAGCTACTCGCTCAATGTATAAAATAGAATCAGGCGATATTCAGAGGATAAGATTCGTTCTTTGATGATAGGTTACACCTTTGCCTTCCGTACAAAAGGACCTTTTTAGTACAAATAAAAGAGAAAAGAGAAAAGAGAAAGGAATTCTTACAGTTGGTTGTGAAGAACGGCTGCCAAGTACCTTTTCGAATAGAAAATTGAATCTAGCGTATGAGCATGGACCCAGATTACAACTAAGATTACCAGCTACTCGATTAATACTATGGATTACACCATAGAATGCAAACAACAATCGAAAAGTAAATGATTACACTAAGAAATGCAATTTACTTGATAGTAAAGTAAAAGGACTACACTAAGGAATGTAATTGATTGGCAATTAAAAGATAATGTTTGTGCTTGATTGGATTGGTGTGAGACTTACTCTACTTTTTTGTTGAATTCCTTTGCTATTTATAACTTTAATATAACCATCTAAGTCCTTTCAATATTCCGACAGTTACTATAACCGTACGGCACTACTTGGCCTTCTTTGTTCTCATTCCTGCCATTTGTTATGTAATCACTTATATATTATTGCTCTTTTGATGCCCATTTAATTAATGACATAGTATTGTTTGATGTGCTCCAACTTTATTATAATAAAATCCTCTTTGTATATCTCTACATACGTTCAAATACACCATGTGGATCCATCCAATCACATGTAACACACTCTAATTGGTTCTAGCGGGAAATGGCAGTAATGAGATGAACATTACGTTGATTAAGACCATTGGTTACTCTTATGACAGTGTGGTCACTTTATGATCAAACCAGTCTGATTTTTAGGACAGGTGATCTTCATTGTGTGGCCTACCGTTTCCATGGTACTAATATCCTCCACAAATGGCATATTTGCGGGAAAGATGTCACGGTACCACAAGTTTTGGTACCTTTTTGTGATTGGTTTCCTTTGAAAATGTTACTAACATCTGCTAAAATACATACCCATCCCACTTATTTCAATAAGATACAGTATTGGATTGTAGCTATTGGATAGTGGGATTGTAGCTATTGGATTGGATCCTTTTCAATGACCAACCAGTTATACAATATTTTTTGTCACGAGAGATAGGGATTCAAGCCCGGATGAGCCGGGCCAATTATAAATGCCCCTCTCTAACCATCAAATGGGTCATTGATGACTCGAAGACATTTGTGAGTGGTCCATTTATTAAGAAATTAAACAACTTACGATAAGTACTTGTCAATTCAATGTTGCCTTTATGAAGAAAACCACTTCTGATAGGATTCATCACGGATGGAGAGTATGCTCCAAAAAGTTGCTTAGACTCTAACCATTTAAAACCTTTGATCAAGGCGTTGACCTGAACTTGTATGGTAAGGCTGGGCCAAGGTCGGGGACAGGACTGGCTGGGAGATGGCCTACCCCGGCCAGCCCTGGTTGGCCCATAACCCCTCGGACAAAACAAAAATACCTACCAAGCAAGAGGTATTGTAAGGATATATACTGGCGGTATCCACAAGCCTTGAGTTTGTATAGTGGGGCCCACATCTAGATTAGCAGCTGGAGCCTACAATGGATGGATACAATGGTTCAACATCCAATCCATTGGTTTACAGTGTCCCACTGTGGATGGATGCTCTTCAATTCTAGCAGTGGGTCCAATGGTTCAGAAATCCAGATCATTGGAGTTTCAAAAGCTAACATTTCAATTTCTGGCCTACAAATAAACATTTGAGAAATATAACTGTCCACATTCAACTGAAAAGGGTCCTGATCAATGTTGGTCGTTGGATCTTCCATTCTTGCATGTTTTTTAGGGGTAGTGTATCCACGATGGGATAAAACAGATCTAGTGGTCTGGATTACAGAACGAACCATGGGCCCCACTATTCTGAATTGAAAACCTGTGAGCGGTGCACGACAAAGCGAACTGCGTACCGTATACCATCATATCCACCTTTCCCAGTCTTTCTCAACCGTCAATTTACAGGCCGAACATGGTCTTGTCCCATCCAGGAAATTTTGGGCCATGGTCTATCCAGGAAGGTCCAAGAAGACATTATCACAGCGAATTGACGGCCCAAAACGTAAAATATCTTGTAGCCGTTCGGGACATCACCAGACCATTGGATGATTTTGGAGTACTGATCAACTACAAGCAACAGTACCACAATTTGTGCTACTGTACTTCATTTCCCTCCAAAATGCCATTTAATCGGGATCAATACCATGAAAATGACAGGCCCCACCATGAAGATCACGCTGATCTGCTCATTAGGTGGGTCACAGCTGTATGTTGATCTAGACCATTGGTTTCCCATCAATTCCAACAGTGTGGTCACTGACTATCAAACCGGCCTGATTTTTAGGATAGGTGATCTTTATGGTGGGGCCTACTGTTTCCATGGTACTTATATTCTCCAGTATACATATATTAACGGGAAAGATGTTACATTAGCAGAGGTTGACTGTGGTAACTTGCTGTGATCGGTTCCCTTTTCAAAATATTGAAAGAGATTTGCCAAAATCCATGCCGACCCCACTTATTTCAATAGGATACAGTGGGATTTTAGCCGTTGGATCGGATCCTTTTCAATGACCCAAACCAGCTGTAGGATGTTCCTTGTCATGATGGGGTGTGTGTGCAGAGTGTGCAACGGATTAGGTGAGACCCTGCCCTCACCCAAGACCTGTGGGGCCCACATTGATGTATATATTCTGTATCCACTCCGTCCATCCCTTTTTCTAGATTATTTTAGGGCATTATTCAAAAAATGAAATACATGCAATTATCAGGTGGACCATACTATAGGAAAGAGTAGGGATTGACCATTAATGGGCCACAAAAGATATGAAACAAGCTGATATCTGATTTTTCCCTTCATCCAGGCTTATGTGTCCTTATCAGCAGATTGGATGGCAAATAAAAGCTACGAAAACATTAACCTGCGCCCTACGAAAATTTTAATGGTAGGGTGTTCAATCACCACTGTTTCCTAGAGTACGGTCCACCTGATGATCGGATCTTCTTCATTTTTGGTGTCATTCCTTAAAATGATCTGGAAAAATGGATGGACGGGGTGGATACAGAATAGACACATCAAGGTGGGCCCCACGGTAAGGACCGCACTGTCTTGGCTGAGGCCGGGTCTCACCTAATCCACTCCCTGTATTAAGATACTTCAATCATTTAATTATTCAAAGAAGCTCAGGAAACCGTCCATGTTCAAATGAAGAGTGTTAAATGATTAAATGTGTAAAAATATTACAGTATAAGAGTTGTTATTTTAAAATATTCCCCATCCAATCTGTTCCCACCATATAAAAGGTTTAGATCATCATGATGACCCAGATCGGCAATTGTTTTGCCCAAATTTCTTTGGGGGATTTTCAAAATTTTAAGTTTTTCTAAAAATTATATCAAAAAATCAAGTTAAAAGTAAAAATATTTTAAATTTATTATAAAGAGATTTTTACTACATTCCTCAAGGAATTAGATTTTACCAAATGGTGCCCCATCACTGATATTTCAGAAAAAAATAATAATAATAATAATAATAATAATAAATGCATAACTGCCCTTTCCTTTTTGTTTACAACAAAGTGGAAAATTGATAGCCGTGGGCCATGTGGTATGTGTCTAGCATTCAACCTGTCTAACAAATGCACACCATTATTATTATTATTAAATGAGTAAAAAAGATGACAAATCTAACTAGAAGTTAGACCAATCTATAAAAAATAATGTACACCATTCAAAATATCCCAAATCAAATGCAGCCCATTACGATGATCTAATTGACATGATGTTTTGTTGGGATGAAGATAATTTTTTTGTAATTTCATCCATCAAAAAGCACCCCTATTAATTTCTAATCATCAACACCTTATTTAGTAAAATATAAGTTCCTCGGAAATTTGTGCTCCAAACCGTATTATAAACTATTAAATAAATTTAAAATCCAAATGAATATATTTATATAATAAAGTCCTGAAGGGTTATTTGGATGGGGGAATTACAATGTTTGGGTATTCTAATGCCAATCATGCTCCAATTCCTACATTTGGAGGATGATGGGTATTGAAATTCTTGATTATTTAAATGTGCATTGGGCATTGCAATTGTAATGCCCCAAAACATGGCACCCGGGTACGGAGATTCGGATCCTATGTCCTATGGTGTTAATACTATGATGGTCATGTGCATTGGCACCGAGTCTGATAACATCTCAGTTTTCGCCGCTTGAGTACGATGCTCTAGCTAAGCAAACCCCGATCGAATGTCGCCTAGAAATGCTGCGCAATGGAAAATCTCTCACGAATCCACAAAATTAGATTAACATTCATTCCCACAGTCAATAATCATAGTAATGTTCATTAAACAACGGAATTAAGATAAGTAAGGATAATTATAATAGTGTCAACAAGGCCAATATCCAAAAAGTATACCATCATACAAAAAGTTCATAGCTATGGACTTTAAAACCACAATCTACCAAATGTACGAATACATAAACAATGAAAGGTAAGGCAAAATAATTTACTGGTGGGCTCACATAGCTCAACTGCAATCGTAGAGCTCCTCGACAGCTATCTCCTCGCAACTCCTCATGAGGGATGGCCTCGGGCTAAACCTCGTCATGATTAACACTGTGCTACTTGTACGGCCGGCTACAAATACACATACTGATGTAAGTAGCCAAATTAGCGATAAATCCTTATATTAGGCCCGTATCCTAGACCATACCGTTCCATAAGCTTCCGCGGTCCTCCCGATCGAATTCCGGTGACCTGTGATGCGTAGATAGCAGTTGTGCGTAACCCTGAGTCGTATCCCGTATTCAAGAGTCGGCTCGACCTGATACTTGTACCCTAGTGATCGCGCGGTCGCAGTGGTTCCAACGCCGCGTCCCACGCGCCGAGGCCAAGGCTATACCCAGGCCAGGAGATGTGGGCTCGCGTTCAGTTCGAGAAAACACCGCGTATTTTCTAAACCTAAGAGAACATATCCCATCTATCCCATCAATCAATTACATGTCTCATCCCAAAAGTAACCTCTAAAGTCAACTCTCTCTCTCTCTCTCTCTCTCTCTCTCTTACAACCCTTACCTATCAAGTACACCCATCACTCACACCCATCACTCACCCATCTCTCTCTCTCTTACAACCCTCTCTCTCTCTCTCTCATTTCTCACTCCATCTCCCAAGCAACAATGGTGGAACCGTCCAAGGGAGAGGAGAAAGCTAGTATGGCCCACCTTCCTACCACCTAATCCCACCCTCCATGATCAATCTCAACTGTTGAATCATGTTCCATTGGAGCTCTAGCATGCATTGGCGGAAGAAGGAAGTAGAGATCCAATGATGGGTGTTCATAGTATTTGATTTTGATGTAGGGTCCACATGATTTGGGACCTACTTGATGTATGCATTGTATAGGGAGGGCCCATAGTGGCAGGGTCCCTCCCCTTCACCGATTTCTCTCTCTTTTTCTTTATCTCTCTCTCTTGAGATGGGTGTGGCCCACTTGATCCACCCGTAAATGTCATAGGGCCCACCTGGCTGTGTGTAATGTGTCCTCACCGTCCAAATCCTGGACAGTGGGACCCCTATTTAATGTATGTGTTTTGTCCACACCGTCCGGATGTTTGGGACGGTGATGGACCACCATGATGTATCTGTTTCATCCCACCGTCCAGATGGGACGGTGGGAACCATCAGATTCTTAAGCGTGGTGTTCGCACCATCCAGTAGGCCTGGACGTGGGACCCACCTTGATGAATGTTCCTATTCACGCCGTCCGTACATCGGACGTGGTCCCACTTGATGGACATGTGTATCCACGTTGTCCATCCAATGAAGCAAATTCAAAACTTAGGTGGACAGTCATCCCTACATGGGACCCACCTCTCTAGTGTGAGATCCATACCGTCCACTGCTATGTGGCACCCACCATGATGTATGGGTCTTACCTGCATCGTCCAGCAGGTTTGGACGGTGGGTACCCACCATGAAATATGTGTTTTATCCCAGCCATCCACTGTCTAGACGGTGGGCTAGCAGGTCACTGCAGCAACAACAGTTGCTGCATCGAAGTCAACAAGTTCTGTGGGTCCCGTAAGATGTATGTGTTAATCCGAACTACCCATCTGTTTGGACAGTAGTTGTGTGGGCTTGATCATGCGGTAAGTGTTTTACCTAAACCGTCCACCTGTTTTGCCAGCATGGGACCACCATGATGTATTTATTTCATCCACACTGTCTAGATTATGCTGGACGGTGCTAGACAATGTTTGGACAGTGCTGATTTACATAAACAATATTTGGACAGTGCTGATTTACATAGACAATGTTTGGACAATGCTGATTTACATAGACAATGTTTGGACGTTGCCATGGGTTCCACCGCGATGTATGTTGTACCCATGCTGCCCATCTGGTGTGGCCCATTTGCCGTGTATGCGGGGCCCACCTGTTATATATATTAGGCCCATGTGATGGGGCCCACCTAGGTGTACGTATTCTATATTCACACCGTCCACCTTTGGACAGGGCCATGTGGTGCCTACCATTGATGCATGTCTTGTATATCTAAGCCATTCATTTGTGCGGCCTACCATGATGTGTGTGTTGCATGCACACGGTTCATCCACTTTTCTAGGCCCATTGGTGCGGCCCATTGATGCGGCCCACTTGATGTATATGAGGCCCATTGGTGCGGCCCACTTGATGTATATGAGGCTCATTGGTGCGGCCCATTGTGATATATGTTAGGCCCATGTCATGCTGCCCATTATGATATATATTAGGCCCATGTCATGCGACCCATTGTGATGTATATTAAGCCCATGTCATGCGGCCCATTATGATGTGTATTAGGCCCAGGTATGTGGCCCGTTGTGATGTATTTGAGGCCCAGGCATGTGACCTGTTGTGATGTATTTCTGGCCCATTTGATAAGGCCCATTTTGATGTATTTGTAGCCTGTATGGCGAGGCTCGATGTGGTGTATATGTGGCCCTTGAGTGAGGCCCAATGCGATGAATGTGTTAACTAATGTAACGTGTGATTTCATTATAATGTATGTAATGATGTTTATGTGAACCACTACTTGGGAGCGATGTTGGTTAAATGTCCACATTGAAGGGCAATGATGGTTAGATGTCCACATTGTGACCTTCCCTTAGACCTATTGTGAGGCCCATTCTTATTATGAGTAGGCTGTCTAGGCCCATCCTTGATATGAGGAGAATACACTATCATCTTATAATATGCTTAGTATAGCTTCACGATTCATGCCTATGTGCATCATATATATGATTGATATGAGGTGTGATTGATCATAGCACATGCCATTGGGCAGATTATTATGGGACTCCATGATAGGAGGAGTTGTTCACATAAGCGTGCAGTATGCGCAGGATTGATGCATGACTGGATTGTATGACTCATGTATCTTACATTGTGTGTTGTGATTACTATATGCCCTAGCGACATCAAGGCCATAGCATCCACAGGCATATCATGGATGGCCAAATGAGACACCAGAAATCTATTACTAGCATCGGAGCGTCATAGATGTCCCTGGGTGAAAATTCCTAAACCTCCGTAGCCAGGAGATGCCCTAATGTCTAGATCGAGTGGATACATGAGCACTCGAGTGCCAAATACCAGTAGGCCGCGTCTCCCAATATGTCGTGGTCTGTTGAGAGGGGGTATGGCCTTACCCACTCGAGGGTAGTGGGCATAGTTAGGCTAAGTTTGACCAACTTGTAATTGGGTCCGCTATCGACGTGCCGGGTAGATATTGGCTGATTACTGGCCAGGCGGATAGTAAGGTCTCTTTCACTTGAATGGTTGCGCGTCTAGTGGGTAGTGATTGCATGTAGAGTGTACTAGACCCTAGTGATGATCACAGAGATGTACGGTATTGATATGTGGACTTACTGAGTAGGAGTTGCATACTTATTCATTTATTCATTCACTATCCACTCGGGCTGGTGGTGCATAACTATTTATTACGTGTACCTTCACAATGGCCAGGATTTCGATTGGGGTGCGCGACTAACCTGAGATCAGGAGTCTACCACATTGAGCCTGGCTATCTAAATTTATGTATGTAACTGGTTTAAATAGAAGTCCATTGTGATGGACCCCATAGCCTGCGATACTACGTACTATCATCCCGACTTCACATTCCAGCTTAGTCATTTCATTCGCACCGCATATTGCATTGCATCCTCAACACATAGCATTTGGTTTACTGTGCTTCTGTATTGCATAACCTAATTAAGGTTAACGATATTCGTGGACTCGGTACCTGATATTTGGCTTACTATGTCTCCTCATTTTCATAATTGATTTGTATTGCGTACTTTGATATTGTATGACTCATGGACTTGCCAGTATTTTTGATATTCTATGATTATGTCATTGTATTGAATACTTGGCACTTACCTTGTACACACACTTACACCACCCTCTAATTTTCTATAAGCTTATGCACAATAGATGCGTGCAAGTGGCGTTAGGTCGCAGCAGCGTTAAACTTGGAGCGTGCAGCAGTCTTCTGGAGCTGTGATTTTGACATATGTATTCCCTTTCACTACTATATTCAAATGCTTATATTAGTGGATATGTGATGATGATATTGCTTTTGTGATTTGGGTAAACTTGTGATTATGCTTCTTATGAGATAAATGTACGTTGAAAAATCCTCCTGGTAGGATCCCAGGATCGAAATCTGACGTATGCACGTTGGGAGCCGAGAATGGGGAACTACGGAGACTGTCGGCACCGGATTCGGCGATTGGGAATTTTGTGAGCTCAGTTTTCGAGTTTGGGGCGTGGCACCTTCCAAGATTACATAATGATATATCAATCAAGTATAGTTTCAAATTTTAAAATATACAACACAATAACCCAACAATGCAATCTTATTTCAATGTGTAAATGTATGAATGTAATTCAACCTGAGGATGCACATCCAACTGCTATTTGGGGGTAGCCACTAGTGGAAGTACTTCTAGTTACATGCCTCAACAATGACTACCCACCCACAGTTATGGTGGCTAGGAACCAACAAAAGTAAACTGAATATGTATTACCACAATATCTAGCTCACAAATAAAGTGATTAGCCACCAACAAAAGTAAACTATGTACACACTCACAATGGCTAGCATACAAAGGGTCGTTTGAACGATGGACTAGGAACTAGTAAAAATACATCCACGTTCATACTACCACAGTATCTAGCCACCCGATAACGTCCGCGTGCTATGGATTCATGATTAATCAAATCGTTATTAGTCTGATTCGTAAACGGCCCATTTATACAAAGCCTCCACGATTAGTGGCCTATATTGATCCAACAAATAGACCTTGCCATCGCCAACTTAATCTCGACAAAGGGGTACTCCATATAAGCCAACAAGTCATTAAGTCCATTAAAGGACACAACAATGGGATTCCATCCAATCAAAGCCATCAAGGCACAATGATCCACAAAAGATGGTAAGTCTACACCCAAATCCTAGTTAATCTAAACTAAGATGGCCAATAGTTTGAGGTACGGAATAAAGAAGGTGCCATAACCACACAGTTACAATTTTAACATTCCTTTCCAACATAGGTTGTATCTCTTATGATAGCTTAAATGGGGCAATCGTAACCTCTGGATTCCACCCTTATAGTCAAGTGATTTGGAGCATGTTAAAGAGTGCACGTGCATGATAAATCCTACAAAAGAGCTAATCATGTTATATGAGCATATACAAGATTCTAAACATGGTATGGATCCTAGTAAATCATCCTAGTTTAACGCATGTGAAATGGATCACAAGGATTATCACATAATTCAAAGTTAGCCTACACGATTATTTAAGGGTGTGACTATTACTAGACTTAAAATGCCAAGGGAAAGATTGAAGGGAAATTTGTCACCTTAGGATTAGGATTCCTCGGTTCTTTCACATCGATCATGGTGTGATTCGAGGGAGAGGATTCCTAGGGCTAAAAATTGGGGAATACCCAAATCACAACTTCAATTTAGTGTAATTGTACTATTTTTTTTCTTGAATTAGGGTTTAACAGGGGATTCAAAGGGTTAACTCACTGTAGACACCCCACCCCGGGCTGATAAGATGATTGACTTTGAACTGATGGATGGACAACCAAACCCCAATCCTAAACCCTAACCCTAGAAGCCTAAACCCTAGTAACCTCAGTGCTAAACCGTAACTTAGCCTATCCAACCCAGTCAACCTAATCTTAAACCCTAGAACATTGATTCAGCTTAGAGAGTTAACTCACCTAGTCACCCTATGTAACACCCCAAATTTTAGTGGCCCAAGTACATACTTGTGCCTGAGAATTTCGAGTGTTAATAATGTAAAAATTGGATGCTTTAAAATCACACCTTTTTTTTAGATCACGTTTAGTTACATCCACGAAGGTAACCATTCACGACAATAAAATCGATTGTACTTGTTACTGCATTTAAGTATAAAATCAAATTAATTGTCTAATGCCCTCTCAAGTGGGAGCTTATTATATTATCAAAGTTTACAGTGGAAAATAAATAAAACTGATTGTGGTGTTATCTTTCTTCTTTATTCTAAATAGTCTTCCATCGAACGGTCGTCATCCGTATCATCAACCTATAATTCACCCGCAATATATGTAGGTTGGAGAGGGTCAATGCCCTACTCATAGTAGTGGTAATCCTTTAAAGTTTACAATAATTCAACTGATTCATAAGAATAACAAAAGGGTCTTGATACATCTCATACATCACAAATACAAGTGGTATTGTTATGCGCAAACATTTTATATGAAATGCATGCCTAGCAAAGTATTTGCAGTCCATCACACGTAGCGATCATCACAATGTGGAAAATAGTTCAATAATACCCAGCTCGCCCTGCATCCCATACTACAGAGATTCATCGATGTGTCCAACATTAATGTGGATTTATGAGAATGTCTCAAGGTGACACACCACACGGATCAGATGAATTACATGACACGATTTGTTGATGAAGCGACTATTTGTGACATCCAATCTTGGATGTAATGTAACATGCATTGCAGATTACTTACATCGATTTGTGAACCACTACCTAAAATTCATGGAATTATATGTCGACCAAGAGGGCCACTACCTGAAAAGCATTACGTCCACGATAATATATCGATCGCTAGGAGTGGGATTTCCAACACGATACTTCTGTGACGAGGTAATAATGTGATGATTTGAATTGTGTAACAATCATGCATAAGTTGACGATTCACAATAATAAAACTCGAAGTATATAAGAATAAGATAATCAAATCAAGTTATCATAAAATTTAAAGAAAATACCCTCAACACTTAAACTCGATCTCACTCTAACCTTTTTAGATTTTCATCGTGCGTTCCAACTCTAGCACAATTAACATGATTCTTCTAGTTAGGCTATAGTATTATGCATGTTACGTGGTTAAGACCAATCATTGCATTATGGTCAATATGGAGGTAGATTTCAGGGTTGGATTTAAAATATTCTCTTTAATTATGGATTTTCCTTCAAAGTGGGTTATGAAGATCAGTCGATCCTCTTAATCCATAGATTTGTGATCTAGCATCCTTGAGTCAATTCAATTATGCCTTACTGTTCACAACCCTAAGTGTAAGGTTGTGATGTAGTAATAATCTCGATGAGACCGAGGTCGAATCCACAGGGACTAATCCTAAGATGTAAATATTATAGCGTGATGGGATGTTTCTATTGCTTTGATTCATGTTTATGTTGAACTAACTTTGATTCTAGTTGGATATTTAAGGAATACTTTTAGTTTTTAATGGTTTATTGTGACTCAAATTATAGTAAATCTATAATAGCTTTGAGTATCTTCTTTTCATGTTTTGAGATTGTGAAATTAGGAAATCCTATTGTTCACCATCATCTCTTGGGCATGGTTGGATGATGGAATCCCATATAGTCTTCACGATTATCTTATGATTAATTGTGGGAATTAGTAGATCTTGTTGTTTGCCATTATCTCCTGGGCACGGTTTTATGATGAAATCACCCCCAATCCTCATGCCTCTCATCCATTAAGAATTAGGTCAAAGGAAGTTCAGATTTAATTTTATTGCTATGTCTTCCAACTGGATAAGATAGGACTTCGATTCCAGTTGTGTCCTTGAATCAAGCATAGCATCACCCTGATTGCTACAAGTGAATCCTTGAAAACCCTAGTTCCCACATTTAAATTTACAAGTTTTAGTTAAACAATTCACAATTACTTTCTCTATACTTTTATATCTAGATTCACATCTTTTTCTCGTTCTACTTCTAGTTGTTTTCAGAATATTCACGAGATTAGTCCTTGTGGATTTGACCTCGGTCTCACCGAGATTATTACTATGTCGCGACCCTACACTTGGATTAAGCATTATCATGTTCATAAAACCAAGAAATAAATGGGGGATAATATGCAATATTTAACCCTCCACACTTACCTACCAAGATGGCTAGCCTAAATCGCCCAACTCATTACTGACTCGTCTGTTGGATTCAATGAGTCGCGACTCAGTTTGATTCAGTTCTTGTTAATTCACAGTTTTGAATGTATGAAACCCAACAACTAGGAACACTGCAAGGGGAAATTTGAACAGTACTCACCCCTTGGATTGATGAACTTGGCTTGATCCTGAACCTAAGTTGATGACTTAGTGAGTCACGGTTGCTGCACCAATGCTCCGTAAAAAATCGTTGATGCCTCTCTTTGTTTCTCTCTCTTTCTCTCTCTCTCTCTAAAGTGACATCTTTTGATGGTAGGGGGAGTTTTATAAGATTTTCCATGCTTCTAGTGGGTTCTAGCATGATGTGCATGCTGGATGTGCCATGTGAGATCAAACAGTGCCAACGCTGTTTTGCGATTCTGCTGGTTTCAGTTCACATAGGATTCTAGGGAATTCTAACATAATGTGCATGCTAGATGTGGCATGTGAGATCAAACAACGCCAACGTTATTTTATGATTCCACTGGTTCCAGTTCGCATAGGATTCTCCTTTCTCTCTTTCAAAAGTTGGATCGGTTCTGGATGGGCCACCGTTTGATTGGATCAATTCATTGCATAGTGCAACAACAAGGGAGTTGGAATTGGCTCTTTAATGAAGAAGATGGCCCATATTTTAATGATGGATTGTCAACCATCGAGTTTTCCTTCGATCCAATGATTAGAGGTGATTCGGATGGGCCTCTGGGAACTTGTGGGTCCCACAAATCTAAAGTTCCAGATGCCTTGGGCAATAACCTTGATAAAATCATGTCATGGATGATTTTCCACAACTCACGCCGACGTTCGAACGATCAGGGTATTTCTAGTGAGGTGGAGCTTCTCTAAGCTTTCCAGAATCCTTTAGGAGGGTCGGAATTCTCCTCTTATTTGGTTGGACGGTTCAGACTAGTGGATGGTTTGCAGTGGAGATCTCTCTCACCCCTGCAATCTGGTTTTATCGTCCGCTGTTGTAGCGGTTGGAATTTTTGCTTTTGCGTTGGTTTACATGATCTAGTGGGGTCCAGTAACTTGGATTTCTAAGAAATCTAGTCCCTTGATCAGATCTGCCATGATGTGTTGGCCCAAGAGCCAAAATATTAGGCAGGTCATAGCTCTGGGTGGGCCACACAATCAGTCAATGTGGGGACGATGCTCACAGTTGAAATAAGCTCTCTCCCATGCTTATGTTGTATGTTACACACCTGACATATGATATTTATAGATTTTCCACTCATCTCACAACTGGCTTCCCACATTCGTTACGTAGAAATGCACTATTCGATTACCTTGAAATTAGGCGGGCCTTCCTAATTTTTCGTGCACTTCACATTAGTCAAGTTTGGGCCCCGATCTACTAAGGATGTCCAAGATGCTCTTTTAAATGTCTAACACACTCCATGCTTCAGAACTGCGGTTGTACACATCTAGTTGAAACCTTACCCAGTGGTTTAGACATATAACCTAAGATCTTCATAATGATTGAATTATCCTAATATTTGGATGGCCCATTTGGGGGAATCCAAATATGATGGACGGTCAGATGACATGCTAAATGTAGGAAGACTTGATGGTTGGTACTCTAACCGTGTGTATAGGTGTATGTATGATCAGTTTTGTAAATGGATGAACACAAGTGGGTTTTTGAGTTGATCAAATGGTAGGACATGTATACCGTTAGATTCGAGTGACTAGTTCACATGTGTAAGTTCCTCATATTGTAGTTTTAATGGTTGTTTAAGCACATTCTTAGGTGGTGAATGAGATGAACGGATCAGAATCTCAATTCGATATGTATACAAGCGGATGCAGAGATCAAGTAGTTAGTTTAATATAATTGGGTGGTCCAAACTTAGAGTGGATGGTCAAATATCCTTACCTAATGGTGAATAGTTGACTGAACGATTGGCTATGATGGACAGGTGAGAATACTTAGATATATGATAGTCTGTATTACAAATTGATGGTCAGATGACTTAAACTACGGATGAAGATTATTCCTAGTGGTCATTTAGATGTGAGTTTATGATTTGTTAAATTGGTATTGTACACATGTACATACTAAGTTAAATTTCATGGCAACACTCGAGAACTTTCAATAGTCGAGTATTGAAAAGGTTGGGGTGTTACACCCTACCTAACCCCACAACCCATTCAACTCACCTAGTTAAGCCCAAAACTAAGCCCAAATCCAAGCCCAATCGAAGAAATATGCAAAACCTCAGAGAAGTAACCTTCAAAGCAGAGCCTCCACATGCCTTGAGGATGAGTCCAAGTGGGGACTGGCGGCAGCCAGGTTGACGCCGGCCATATCGCACTCCCCTCTTTGGGGCAGCGTCCCTCAAGCATATGAAACTTTCCTTTTTCAAACCCCAAGTATGTGGTTAAAGTGCATTTACTCTGATGCCCATCTCTTACCCAAAATTACACTTTTACCACCTCATTCAACTCATTAGATGATGCCATGTGGCAATCTCTGGATCCCACCAAAAAAAAAAAGTCAAAAGATTTCAAAACTCCAAAAAAAAAAAAAAAAAAAAAAAAAAAAAAATAATAATAATAATAATCCAAAATAATAAAACTTCAAATATTTAAAAAAATCCAAATAATTATAAATTTTCAAAATATTAAAACCCAAAAAAAATCTAAAAAAAGCTTTTAAAAAATCACAAGCAATAAAGTGCCAAGTCTATTTGTCAAAAAACTTAACTATGAAGCCAACTTATATGATTTTAATCTAAAGTTAGACTTTGAACTCAAGCATTAGTACAAATTCGATGATGTGGAATATGATGAATTGACTCTCGAATTAGAGGGTATCCTCAGAAAGTTTAAAACTAAAAACCAATGTCATCCCAAAAAAATTTGAAATCGTAAACCTAGGATCTCCCAAAAACTCTTAAGGAAGTGTGCATTGTGAATCCTTGTCCCTAGAAAATGAGCAGAGAATGATCAAATTCTTGAAGCCATGAATACCCAATCTTGTATCATATGAAGACTTCTCCGAATTCAATTAAAAACTTGTCAACAAGTCCTAAAATGAAGCCTGTTAGGTAGAAGTTGCGAAGACCATACTTACATTTCATGTCAGAAAGTACTTCAAGTATCAGGAGCATGCACATTGGATCCATGTGTGTGCTTTAAAATTCTACAACCTAGAAAGGTCCTAGACATCCTCTACACAAGATATCAGCATCGGCGAAAAAGTCAGCTTGACATCATTTAATGGTCATGAGTTCATACCCGTGACAATCAATTACTTCACAAAAAGTGAATGGAGGAAGCATCCCGCATCTCACACGATGACGCTCATGAAGATCAACATCATCAACTGATATAGGATCCCACACATCGTCACCATCAACAATGGGACGCCAAAGATAGACAAGTCTCTTGAGAAGCTTGAACTTAGAAGACATTGTACTACTTTTGCCTGTACCTTGGGCTAATCCTTATACACAACTACAGGTAAAACTCTTTACAAGCTAACCTATAAAACAGAAGAAATCCTACAATTTCAAGTTGAAATCTTATGAAGAGTGAAGCTGAGGAAAGAAAAGCTAGATTGGGTTTACAACAAGTATCGCTGCATTTATCAGACTCAAGGGGCAAGTTAAGAGACCATATGAGATGGCCTAATGATCAGAAGAATTCTTCCCGAAGGCACCCTCTGAAATAACAATCCAAGGTGAGGATCTTCTGGAGTCCATCAACGTCAATAACGGGTAAGCTTATCTAGCCATGCTAAGATTTACAATAGCAAAGCTGAAATCAACTAACCAAAGTTAGTCATCCTGAGAATTGCTCCCTCCAGTTCCTAAATAAGTGCTTCAATAGGAAAGGATTAAAGAACAAAAAGGGAGAAAAAGAAAAAAAGAAGAAAGTTAAGAAAAAAGTAAAAAAGGAAAATAAAGTCAAGAAAATAAGAGCGCGTAGTTCAAGATAGTAAAATAAAAGTGCACAGTTCAAGATAGTAAAAAAAATGACAAAGAGAGAAAATAAAACGAAGACAAAATAAGAGTGTGCATTCCAAGAAAAGTCAAGAAAAAAAAGGAAAAAAGAGAAAAAAATGGTAACACAAAAAGAAAAAGAAAAAATCTGACCCAAGAAACTCATCCCCACTCACATCCCCTCAAGATGATTTCGGCTTAAGTCAACGGCTTTGCCATCATGACCCAAAGACAAGGAAAGAAAAGTTACTAATCGGGTGGTAAGGATGGAAGTCAGATCCCTCCATTGCTACAGAAATTAAAGAAAATGGAAAAAAAAATGCTTAAGAAAAATAGGTGAAGTGAAGACCCGAAAGGACGCTTCAAGTAAAAACAGCAAACACGAAGCGAACTTGATGAAAACTCGAAAGGGCACCAAAGGTAAAAACAACAAAGATGCCAAGGGGCAAGCAAGATTAAATACTCATGACAAGGTGAAAACTTGAAAGGGCGCCACAGAAAAAAATAACGGGCAAGTCAGACGTAGTGAAAGCCTAAAAAGGTGTTGCGGGCAATATTGGCAAGATTAAAAATAAAAAAGTAAATAAATAAATAAATAAAAAGAGAGTAAAAAACAAGTACATGGAAGATCCAAGGAAACACAAAAATTCAATAGATGCAAGGAGGGCAATCATGAGTTAGAAATTCTTTTAAGCTCTTCCCAAATCATAGGGGCGGGATACCATTATGCACCACCTTAAAGGAATCAGGACCCTTGGTGAACAATTAGAAAATTGATTATGACATCTAACCGAGTCAACGTTCTTATTCTTACATGTCACACCCCAAATCCGGGGACAGACAACTTCCGTGATGCCCCGAATCCAGCACTCGACTTCTATACACCAACTCCCGAGTTCGGCGCACCACAAGGAAGATTTCTGATTGAATTTTTTTTGTTGTATATACATATAATAATACTTGAGCATGAAGATCCACGATTAAAATATCAAGCAACACTCTCTATTATAAATCCTGATGGTTACAAGTACAATGCTTTCCAAAAGGTACACGACGTCAACATTGCCAAATCGAAAAATAGATACAATGCATCGAGAAAGCTAAGTCTTTTAAGCTACTCCTGCTCTGAAAAAAAATGGGAAATAGGAAGCTTAGGCAAAAAGTCTAGTGAGTACACACGTGTGTGCAGTGTGTCCTACATGCAAGCAAGACATGCCACAAGGAAATCATGTATGGTGAAAGGCGTGTAATACGTAAGGTAAGATGCCAATGCCAATGCAATACATATGCATCATAGTAATACTCTGAGTCAATACTACAAGCATCACCAAGTCATATTTTCATTTCTCCCATACCTTTACCATAACCACATTACACGCATCCGTAAACACATCATCATCATATTGTCATACCATATCATAACTGTATATCTTGGAAAGCACTGTGGTCGATACCATGCACCAGACACTAGTAATCGACCTTGCATACCCGCCCTGTGGTAGACTTCCACCAACTATATATTATTGGAAACACCGTGGTCGATACTCATACACCAGACACCAGTAATCGACCTCGCATACCCGCCCTAGGTAGACTTCCACCCGGCATGCCAGTAGTGGACTTCATCCGCGCTTCTCCTCGCCGGCGAGTCAGACCAGTCCCTGTTTGCACCTCAGCCCTTAAACAGGTTGGACCCACCTCTTCTCAACTCGACTTCATCAGTGGGAGTCAAATCCATGACCCATGTATCCACTCAGCTCGATGGTGAGGCAACCCTAGCTAGCATAGGGGTTCAAGGAGTTTCAATCCAAGGGGCATACCATCCCCTACTATTTCCACACTTCTGGTGTCCCGTTCATTTTCAAGGATAACTTGAGTCATCATCATAGATGTACATTTCGTCGTCAAGATCCAAATCATGTTATATAGCACGACTGTGGTATTTTGATCATCATATATGTCATGATTATACATTAATTCAAGCAACCATGATAAGGCATACGTTCAAGTGCATATGGTATGCATATGAGTTTAGGGTCTGCTTAACCTTTTAGCCAAAATGACATACAATCATCATGTGCCACTATCAACTATATCAATCCATAGTCATGTGACTAAACTGAAGAGGACATATCTTATACATAAACAAATGTATTGAAGTACACTTGCACATACTATCATTCCATGGTGCATGAGTGTGATCAATATCAACATGATTAAGTAGATGAATTTAGTATGTTAGGAAGTGGAACAACATTAATCAAGATATTAAATCACATGCTTCTATTAACCATAATCACTAACATCACTAATATCATCCATAACTATCATAGTCACGAGCATTAATTGTATTCAGAATTATACCATATCCTTCGCAAGATAGATATTCCATTAGCGGCTTTGGCCCAACATTATTTTCTTCTATTAGGACCACATGGTTATACCCTAACTGGGCCTTATGATTAATGAATGGTGACAACGCAAAGTACATGCACCAAGTGGTTATGAGATGAAAGGCATAAATATAACATATAGTAAATGAGCCACAGGATTGATGGTGCTGGTGAAACTCATATGATGTAGTGGGCTTCACCTTCAAGTGGGTTGTTAGTAGGTTAGATTTGCAAATAATTATCATATTAGTTCTACAATGGTTTGGAAGGCACAGGTAAACTTCATAAGATATAGTGAGCCCTAAGTTGAAAGACTTGGTATTTAATATACACATAAGAGTTAGTCACTGTTGGATAATGCAAGTTTGTCTTATACAACGTAGTGGGTCCCACTTCCAAGTGGTACTGCAAGCAGATGGGTCCATACATAAACATTACGGTGGGTCCTAACAAGTAGATAGTATAGGTATCTCACATAAATTAAGGTAGTATAAGGAAGAACAGTTCGGATGCACAAGCCACACGTCAATGGGCTCCATCATTAAACTATTTGGTTGGCAAAACAATTGAACAATGTGGATAAAATACGTTCATTGAGTGGTTTCACAAGTGTTTGAAAGTTATACGTTCCAGTAACACTATTGTATATTGTCTAACTTATTTAGGGATTGGATCTAAGTCATTTTAGAATCATGTTCTAGAATTAGCTAGACTACTGGATAAATGGTGAAATATGCAATGTTACATTAAGGTAGGGTCCATAATCAATCTGACACGCATCCTACGTTCACGTACCTAAGAGGTTACACCATCAGCATAGTCCACGAGTCTGAGTAATCACACAGTTATCATATGCCCACATGGTCTTATGGCCACTCCGTTATCAAAAGTCCATATGGTTGAGTGGCCACACAAATGTCACTCTACTTTTCATAATAATTCAAAATATCCAAACCTAGTTGAACAATCACAATCGCACCCGCCATTCATGGCTACACTACATTATACTAAGTCTTATACTACAACCACTTCACACGTCACATAGCTAATGACTCATATTCGGTGTCACATGATTAAGGGCTAAGTATTACCTTCCATCACATCGCATATATGTTAGTGGTCCCCACATCAGTCTCACTAATGAGCATAATATAATAATCGTATTTATGTCATATTACACTAAATTGAGGGTCATGCTAATATCATGTTGTATAATCCAACCGCACATCACAATTCATATCATGACTAGGTAATCCAAACATATAATCCTGTTGTACATGATTGGAGTACCATAAAATAAAATGTTCATAAGAATGTGGTCATGTTGTTGGGCGGCTACCAATGCCACTTGATTTCATACTATTAGGTGGCCTTGTGCATATTTCACAATTATACGATTAGATGGCTACATACCACCTTTGTACGAGATTAGGTGGCCATACTTATACTACATGACCTCATGATCAAGGGATCGGCCTCAACTCACTACATCGCATTGTTCATACCCATCCACTCCATCACACCCTCACACTAGATTAAGTGGTTATTCACACATCTTACAAACACAATATTAAAAGATAAGAACCACAATTTTTGTACCAGTAAGTGGGCCATACAAGATCACGAGGTCGCACAAGTAAGTGGGCCACAAAAATCACCAGTTCATTGGTTTAAGTGTGCTAGGGAATTTCAGCTCAAATGATATCTTCGTGTTTTCAGTTAATCTAACGGCGGATAACTCTTGTATGGTTTGGATGGCATATAAACATAATAGTGGGTCACACAACAGCCCCCAACAAACTTTGATGGCAAATAAACTCTATAGTGGGTCCCACATGCTAGTGGACCCACTTGGTTTTGGGTGACAAATAAACATTAAAGTGACCGTAAGAAGGTTGGCAACGGTAGAGGGTCACCATCTGTGCAACACAAATGGACAGGTTGGATATCTTTTATGCATTATCGTGGATCATTAAAGTTTTCAAATATGGGTATTTAGGCTTGTCTAAGTGGGTGGGTCCCACTAACATGGTAGGTCCACACTTATTAGGTCTGCAAAAGCTGATAGATGGTGTGGATCTAACATACATATTATGGTGAAATTCTAGGAGGTTTTAAGGGTGGACATTATAACAACATTGTTTCTTTGGCACCAAAATATACAAATGGTTTGGATGTAGCTTATACATCACAATGGGCCCTGTGGTCTGGTGGGCCCTACATAGGTATCAAAACGAGCTCCGACTCCTACTTATCCCCCTTTATTTATTTATTTATTACTTTATCCAGGTTTACATATCCTTATTAGTAGGTTAGATGTCAAGTACAACAATATAGTGGCCCATTGAAATTTTTAATGGCAGACCTATAGTCCATTACAGTTGTGGTGTGATCTACCCTGATGCATGTCGACCCTCAACGCCATCAGTCAGATGCACCAATCCATGGTGGGCCTGGGGCTTAAAGTCAAGTTAATCTGTAGCTCATATGGGCCACACCACACACACAAGTTGAGAGAGTCACCCTCCATTAAACATTCATAATCATTTGTTAGGCCATCGAGTCGTGGTTCATAAATCTAGCCCATTCATTGTGTGTCCCACTTGGTTGAGTGGTCAGTCCAAGTTTCAGATGCATCCAAATTTCAGGTGGACCCCAGCAAGTGCTTTTAGTCTCTGAGTTGTACAAATAGTTTAAAGGAGGTCAAAGTTACATGGGTCCCATAATGATGTATTTATTATCTCTAAACTATTCATCTATTTTTAGAGATTATTTTAAAGTATTATTTAAGGAATGAATCATATCCAAAGATTAGCTGGACCATACCACAAATAGAAGTGGGGATAACAATGCACAGGGCCCACATAATATTTATTGTCCATACAATCTGTTCATTTGGTCACAAGGACCTGGATTAAGAGGAAAATCAAATTTCATATTGATCCAAACTTCTGTAACCCCGAGAAGGGTGACAATGGTATATGATTCAATCCCCTACTACTTTTTGCAACGTGGACCACCTTATAGTTAGATCTATCTTATTTCTCTTCTCAAGCCTTAGGACGAACTCACCAAATGGGTGGACGGTTTGGATATAACAGATACCTCATGATCAGATTGATCCAAATTCCTTTTATTTATTTATTTATTATTGTTATTATTTTATTATAGGGTGGGCCGCCTGAGTTCTGCATACGACTAAATTTTGGGGTATCCCACTTTTTAAAGTGGAGCCATCGAATGCATGGTGTAGATGCTTGACATGCATCAAGGTGGGGCCTGTGGTGGGGCCCACTTACCTCCAGCGTCCAGGACACTGCTTGCTGCAGTGTCACCAGGACGCTGACAACAACAACGTCAATGATGTTGTTTTTATTTTTTATTTTTGATTTCATGGTATTTTGTAGGTGGGGCCCTCATCATGATGATCTACTTCATCCACTGGACTCCCAGGCTCGTGACTGATATAATAAGCCCAATATTTGATATTTTCGGTGTATAGAAACATCACAGTGGGCTCCAACCATTTATTATAATTTTTTTTTAAAAGTCTTTTTGATGGTGTGGCCTACCAGAGATCTGGATTGTCGTCATTTTTTGGTTTCATGGCTAAAATGAGCAGGGAAATTAAATGGACGGCGTGGATTGAATACATACATCATGGGTGGGGCCCTTTGGGGATCCACAGCCCCAACCTCTCTTCACTAAGCAGCTGGTCGCTGCTTGCTGCAGCGTCCCCTAGACGCTGGCAGCAATCAGCGTCCACTCTCTCTCTCTCTCTCTCTCTCTCTCTCTCTCTCTCTCTTAAAAAAAATGTGGTGTGTGTACATGTGTATGTGAATGTGTGACCAGCCCAATGGGCCACCCTTTGGGCACTTTGGATGGCCTACAAAATTTCTAGTGGGGCCCACAATCAATGGGTCTGACATAAAGTTTATAAAAAAATTATTTTTATTGTTATTCTTTTACATGTATTCTCCCATGAATCCACACCATTAAACACATCATTTTCATCATATCATCACCATTATTGATCATCTTTTCAAATGTACTGTCCTACATATCCACACCATTGATCACATCATTATCATTAACATCATCTTCACCATACAAAAACACAACAAAAACAAAATAAGAATGAGTAGGGTGGGTGTACTCACCTTGCTAAATTAGATGGATTATTGAGATGGATGGAAGCGATGGAATTAATGGAGTTGATGGCCCACCAAGATCACTCCTCTCTCTCTCTCTATGGAAAATGGTGAAATGTTAAGGGATAGAGGGGTATTTATAAAGAAATGGATAAATTTTTGGTTAAGTTAGGCTAATGTGATTAATATTAGCTTAGGCTAGGATTATGGTAATTAATTCATGCTTTGTAATTATTGTTGGATTAAAGGAGCATGGGATGGCATGGTGTGATGATGTCATGCATAGTGCATAGTATGGAGAACGGTTGACTTTTCATGCACATAAGAGAGGAGAGGTATGGGTGTGTGACATCACACACATGGGTAGAGATTCTTTCACCCATGTGTGGCATGTGCATGTGTGCATGGCATGTGTTGTGCACATGTGTGGAATGAAATACATGGCGTCATGCGCACATGATACACTTATTATTCTTCATGGCATATCTCACTAATGGAGTATCATACCGATGCACGGGTGGTACCTCCACGATCGCGGCGACGGGGCGGTCAATATGAGATATGCTTCGAGGTCTTGGAGTTCCGGTTAGTCAGGTATGTATTATGAACGGCCAATTCAGGTCTAGTTAAGGGCATCAATCATCATGCACATATGCATGGAAAATGGTACGGAATGGATGGGGTCTTTACATTACGTCCCTGGCACAAAAATCAAGACACACACACAAATGATACAAGGCACAAAGTTTTCAAAAAATCTTTCTCACTTAAGTTTTCATTACATGCATATGTCTTTCTCTTTTCCAAAATAAAATATAAATGTTTTCCCAAGCCATTCATGTACCAGGCAAAAGAGAAAAGAGTGTACAGACGACTCAAAATCAAGCAATAAACTCTCAATCCTCGTCAAAATCCCCAAAAGGTAAGCATCTCTCCCCTTGATCCATACTTCAATCCTTTCACAAAAGTGCTCTCTCCTTACAGGTACTGAAGTTCATCACCACAAAGTAATTTAACTTGCTAGCACAAGATAATGTGTGGAAATGGGCAGTTAGGGCGCCATGACCTATAAAATCATCGTGTCAATCAAGACAACGCTGGGAGCTAAATGAGGTGAGGTAAGTTTGTATTCTCTAATGAAAACCAACATCAATCACAACCCAATGGACCGGATTAGTTCAAAAGCTCCAAAACATTTCTAATAAAACACCAACATCGATCACAACCATCGATTCATGATCAAATGGACTGGATCTTTTTAAAAATCCTAATAAAAAGCAGCATCAATCGCCACCTTTAATACACGATCTAATGAACTGGATCATTTTCAAAAACTCAAAAATACTAGCATCGATCACGACCCTCAACTTGCGATCCGATGGACTGGATTTTCCAATAAAAGCCAGCATCGATCGCGACCATCGATTCACAATCCGATGGACTGTATCCTTTTCAAAATTCAAAAATACGAACATCGATCGCGACAGTCAACTCATGATCCGATGGACTGGATCTTCTAATAAAAGCCAGCATTGATCACGACCGTCAATTCATGATTCGATGGATTGGATCCTTTTTAAAATCTAAAGATACCAACATCGATCGCGATAGTCAACTCACAATCCGATGGACCGGATCTTCCAATAAAAGCTAGCATTGATCACGACCATCGATTTGCGATCCGATGGATTGGATCCTTTTTAAAATCCAAAAACACCAGCATTGATCACAACCATCAACTCGTGATCCTATGGATTAGATCCTTCTAATAAAACTTGGCATCAATCGCGACTATTGATTCATGATTTAAGAATTGGATCATTTTTAAAAATTCAAAAATACTAGCATCAATTGCGACCGTTAATTCGTGATTCGATGGACTAGATCTTTTTCAAAATCTCAAAAAATATCAGCATCAATCGAGACCGTTAACTCGCAATCTAACGACTGGATCTTCCAATAAAAACCACCATCGATTCACAGTCCAATGGACTCCATCTAAAATCTCAAAAACACCAGCTTTGATCACGACCATCAACTTGCTATCCAATGGACTAGATCTTCCAATAAAAAATGACATCGATTGCGACCATTGATTCTTGATCCGATGGACTGGATCCTTTTTTCAAATATTTAAAATACTAGTATTAATTGTGACAGTCGATTCTGATATGATAACTGGATCCTTTTTCAAAAATCTCAAAAACACCAGCATTGATCGCGACCTCAACTTGCAATCCGATGGATTGGATCTCCCAATAAAAATTGGCATTAAACGCAACCGTCAAATTCTGAAAACACAAAAACTTTTCCCCAAAGAGTCACAAAATCATGGGACAATGGATTCAGTCGATCATAGATAGGAATCTTAACCACAAAACCCACGGGACGACGGACTTGATTGTCACAAATCAAAATCTTGACCACCATCCACGAACAAATATACACCATTCAAAAAAGGCGAAGTTGATCACAACCAATGATCTGGATAAGTCTGAAAGCAATCAAGTCTAATTACCTTGTGAGACAATAGAAATGATCAACCATCTCTAATCGAACTCTTGATCACAATCACCAAATAGTCTTAATCCAAAAAACCATCCCCATTAGATCTGTCTTGATTGCGACAATGAAAATCCAAGCAATAAAGTATAAAATATCAAAAATGCACAATCCCCATCACAACCACCATATGCACTAGCCCCTCACATGTTTCAATAAAAATCAGCATACTTAAAGTCTTATAGGCATCCCCAGTAGACGACCAGTAGCTGTACACATTTCAAAACCATCTTGCAATAATAATTAAAAAAAACCCATGGAGTATCACTCCCTAAAGTGAGGTGGCTTTCAAAATCACACAACATTTTAAAAATAAAGCATTAGACTCCTGATCCACTAAGAGATCTTTCACATCTATGGGTGGGAGTTAGAGCAAAATCAAATACTCGCAGTTTTTCTGGAGATTATCGGATCCGAATGTACATCAAAATACAATTAAACTAAACTCTAGTGTTAGCTGCATTGTATCAAATGCTAATGCTCTTAACAGAAGATATGCCAAGACTGGTGAGAAGAAATCATCCGGATGTCGAAAAAGATAAATTATAACATAAGTGTTAAAACCAGAAGATTGCATGGAAAAAGATCACCCACACATACATAGGCGTGTATGCTTGTGGAATTTAATCGAGTTAAATTCGGCATAGTGAGTTCCCTGTAAAGCCACAAAAAGCGTATGTCAATTAACCAATTTGACGATCAAACAAAATAAGTACTCCTGGGGTGATTTGGGAAGCAACAGACAATCCAATACTGGGTCAGTATACTCATAAGGCCGCAAAAAGCACCGGAACTCTATTGTACCTTTTCGATATTAATACCAATCAGGAGTGAAAGGGTTGTGATTGGCAGCCTGTGTAGGGACAATCACAATGTTTTCCTCAAATCCTCGCAATATGTGTGAGTTACCTATTTCTAGGAAACCAGCTAACATAGACACAAAGGCAAGCAACAAATTCATATTACAATTCATGACTGACTGGTAAAGGCGGGGTATTCAATCGCTTTGGCATTCATATGCACACAACCTCTACCAAAGAGGGGCATTTATAGATGCCCTACCCAAGGTTGATAAGCTATTTGAGTTTAAAATAATGGATGGATAACCAAACCCTAATCCTAAACCCTGACCCTAGAAGCGTAAACCCTAGGAACCTTAATCTTAAACCCTAAACTCAGCCCATTCAACGAAGTCAACCTATCCCTGACCCTAGGAACCTAAATGTAACGTCCTACATTTTCACTATTTTGGATTTTCAAAAACTATTAAAATTTTTTGTCATAATTAGCTTACGTTGTCACTTACCCACCCTTAATGTTCGAGGTAAGCCTATACATGGGTGGTACCAGTAAAGAACCACACAAATCTAATTAATCAAAAGTAGGAAGCCAACGAATCCACCCGATCACTTAAACCTCGAGTCTAACCTCATCATTTGTTCATTTAAGGCCCAAATCTAGCAAACCTATCACTGACTAATCAAGACAATCGCGACTAAATAAAGACCTACCAAAAGCCGAGACAACTATGGGTCAGATTTTAATTAACGAAACAAACTAACCCGGTTACCCATTTAGCCTAAGAACAAATGGTTTTGGGTATTAGGATCAAATCGCCCTTTCCACTAATTATAAATAGGCCACACTATTAACATAGCTAATCCAAATCCTAATCATCACCATAAGAAATCTCGCTACCCATTTTATTCCAGAAATGTCTTGATTTTGCAAACAAGCTTTAAACTACTCATTAATGGGCCACTAAACCCGAGACTATAGAAAGATGTTCGTCTTAATGGAATTGACTTTCATCATGGGACATCGAGCCGAGATCGTGCCCCGAAATAGTCAACTTGGACTCGCAAGGCCAGTGTATGAGATGTGCGAATATTTCTGAAATTAATCAAGAACTTAAGTTAATTGTCTGCGTCCAGTTTTTGCCATAGTTGTGGCTTTTTAACCTTTAGATCACTACCAAATTTAGAAAATAACCTAGAATATGTCATATGAAAATCTATATAGTCACGGCCTTGATCGATGGTCGGTGACTGTCGAACTGACTTCTGATCAAACCCGTCGATTGACACTTCCAAATGACAAGTTGAACATGTCCATGCATAAATCATCACTAAGTCCAATTATCCTATAGTGGGTGTCAACCCCTACACCCCGCAGTGGCCTCCACAGGTTAGAAACACCCTCCCCTATGGCTTGTATAGTAAAATCTCAGCCCTTAGGGCCATTTGTACCAAATCTAGTGCTATAAATAAGGGTTTTGGGGGCATTCATTGCCCCATCCAATTTTGCCTTAAAAGAAGAGAAAGAGAGAGAGAGAGAGAGAAGAAGAAGAAGAAGAAGAAAGAGGAGAAATGAGAAGAGAGAGCTTAGGGTGTGAGGATTGGTGCACATTCACCCTCTCATCCCCTCTATAGCCACCTCATCGTAATTGGAGTCGTCGTCGAAGCTTTCTCGGTAATGATTGGAGGTAAGTGTTGAATCTCACTTGTAATTTAAGGTTTCAATAGTTTTTTGTCCCTAATCTAGCAAGCTTGTATGGTTGTTTAGGTCTTTCAATGATTTTCTCTAAAAACTTAACCCTAAGAGTGTCATGAATAGAGCGAATCATCACAGGTGCAGTCCATTGTTCTAGGTTTCATTTTATCAACAATTGATAGTGCTAGATAATGGTTTTTAGTTTATTATAAGATGTCATATGTTATTTATGTTTGAATTGATCCTAATATTACTTATTGATAGTAGCCAGCATGTTTGATGAAATACTTCAGCAAGATGAAACATTTACTATAAGAACATTTTAATGTAAATTAATAAGTGATGTTGATATATGTTGAATTATAATGAATATATTGAATTGTATTGATTCATACATATGTTCGGTTGATGCACCTATTGTGGTATTAAGTTGTTTCGTGATTATGTTTACGTGTTTAATAATATGATTTGTAGTCATGTTGATCGAACCATGCAAAATGTTAAGTGGATTGCCCACTTTGGGTTGGCTATCCCAAACTTATACGGTCGATCAAGGTTAAACACGGACGATCGACAGTACTTGAAGCTACATGAGATGCTTCGCACCCAATGTCGATTTTGCCCGGGGTCCCCCATTGTCAATCAGATTAGTCTAATGCATGGCCCGATCATTCTTATGTTTGGTAGTTGTATAACATTCAAAGGAATTTAGTATACTCCTATTACCATTAAATCAAATCCATTTATAACCGTTAGTGCGATACGATCCTACAAAGACTCATGAGTCGAGCATGGTGGTATGGGATACCATGTCCGAGCTCTCAACTTATGTTGATGTGACGTGCCTGCCACATAGGTAAAATATTGGGTGACAACCATCCCCATAGTGAGCACCAAGTATTGATGAATGTCATGATCCTACCATATTGTTAATGGTTTGAATGGCATGCCTTCTCCACGGTTGGAGTTTGGGTGATGACCTTGTAAGTGCTAGGATTTTAAGCACACATGTTGAACAGACATAGGTTGTCAAATTTCATAAGACAAAAGTGCTTCAAGGTAGAACCTAAAGATCAAGCTCAAGATCGGCTTGTGGTCAAGAAAAGATCAAGCTCAAGATCGACTTATGGTTAAGAAAAGATTAAGCTCAAGATTGGCTTATATTCAAGAAAAGATAGACATAGCTTCTCAAAGAAATTATCGCAAAATTGTCGCTCATATTCAAGACGAAGTCTGAGACAAAGTTCAAGCCAAAGTGACTCAGATATTTGATATATCTCAGGTGGTATAAACCCTAGAAAGACTTAGGACTAGGTTCTTTTAAAACTGTTTTATCATGGGTTTTTACAGATGTTTTTTCTTGGAATTCGACTAGTTTAACTTCTGATTTGGCCAGCCTAAGCTTCCTCGGCCAGCCCAACTTCAAGCCCGAATAAAATAACAACTTTTATTGAAAATTCGGCTAGCCCGAGTTTCGGTTCGACTAGACCAAACTTGAAATTTGGCCAGCCCGAGAAAGTTTGGGCAAAATTCCAGCAATGAAATGGCCAAGCTATATGTCCTAGAGGGGGGCGAATAGGACTATGCCGAATTAAATTTAAAAGGAAGAGAGATTCAGCGACAGAGAGAGGGAGAGGCATTTTGTGAGTCGCTGTAACGAGTAGCGTCTCCTCTGTCTGACATCACCATTTTTTATGGGCCCCACTATGATGTATTTGTTATATCCACACTGTCCATCCATTTTAAGATATCATTTTAAGTCATGAGCTAGAGAATGAGGCAAATATAAATCTGTAGTGGACCCCACCATAGAAAATAGTGGGGAGAGTGACTCCCACCGTTGAATCTATCTGAAGGCCCATCGTAATGATTATTTGAAATCCAACCTATTCAAAAGTTAAAAAATACTTTAAATAAGGGAAAACACAAATATCATCTTGATATAAAACTTTTCTTGCCTTTAAAAGTTTTTAATGGTGGGCGTCACTGTCCCACTATTTTTTGTTTTGGGGTCCACTGGAGCTTTAGATTTAACTCGTTCTTTGGATATTGCCCTAAAATATCTCTACAAATTGATGGAAGGTGTTGCTATAAAACATACATCATGGTGGGGCCCAAAAATAAGAGTATATAAATATCAGGTGGACCATACCACATGAAAACAATAGTGATTGGATATCCATCATGAAAGTTTAATTGGATTGGATTTCACCTTATGTGATCTTATAATTGGTCACATGTCGAATGGCTTTGATGTTTTCCAAAATCAATATCGATATTGTAATTACATTCTAGATTTTTTTATAAAGAGATTTTTATTATTCTTAATAATATTTTCTTTTTTTAGAGATTTTTTTATTTTTATTTTGTTACCATGTGGATTTTGGGCCTGTTTGGTTTTTCAATTACAACAGTAATTGACTACAAATGGATAATGATTAGTTGTGGTGATATGATCACTAGCATTTAACTGCAATTATTATATTCTTCTATTATTTGTTTTGTAAAATAGTAATTTTATAATGTAAAAATATAATGATTGTAGTTTCATTTGCCATTTATTTTATAAGGTGTATTTGACTTCAATTTTTGTGTTGTAATTCTCTCTTAAATAAACACTTGAAAGGATAATTATGGCTGATTTACTTTGAATTATACTACAAATTAGAAAACCAAACATGCCCTTAAGGTTTGAGGTTTACCAAGAAGAAGATAGTGACAACTTTCTCTTCCTTTCCACTACCCATCTACAACATTATGTATAGTTTACGATAGCCCAATTTAGATCCATTTAAAAATTGAGCTGGGGTTGGGGTATGGTTGGGTTAACTTTTAGAGGTTCCAATACTCAATCTATTTAGTAATTTAGATCAAAAGGAATCGGGCTCAGTGGGCTTAAGCACCTTTCTTTAAGTTAATATGGACTTAAGTTTGCCAAAAATTACTCCATTTTTCTCTATTTTATGTTGGTTGGATGTATCCTACTTGCTTAGGTGCACACTCTCCTCAAATGTATGAAGACCTAAATAATCATAAATTCTCAGAACCTCAGAAAATTCTCTGCTCGTAATTTTCATTTCTGTTCTTTTCTCTAGGTGTGGGTAAACTCCCCACCCAGGATAACACAACCGATCTATATATATGCCTTTGAACCCTGAAATCCAACCCAAACCAAAATCCAAATCAAAACCCAATTCAAAGCTCAGTACAAGCCCAAACCTAGGCCCATGTAGCCTTAGGATCCTAATAAACCAGAGTGAGAAGCTTAGAGGACTACCTAGGTTTCACTATAAGCTTTCTGAGAAAAATGGGCCCCATCCACGTGGCTAGTAGCGCATGATGTGTTGCCCGCCACGTAGAATATCATGGAATTTAACGATAGGGTATGTGAGGGAGAGAGAATTGTACCCCTTATCATGGAATTTTCTAGTTATTTACCATCCCTCGTCAGGTAGACAAGTCTTGTCGGATTGCCTCGCCTATCCTTCGCTCCCACTCCTAAGTTGTACATTGTTCCACTCATTTGCATTATAACAATATTTTAAGCATTTATGTCAGCATATCACTTCCCAACCCCCCTATTACCACCCAGCATGAGGGGACCCGTGGCAGCGACACACGCTAGTTAGAGAGTGGCGACGAAGACGAAGACGATATTGTTACGGATGAGTTTTGCTAATGAAGTGACGCCAACAAGTTTTAAATGCCCCACCATGATGTATGTATTGTATCCACACCATAAATTCATCTATATAGATCACTTCAAGGCAAGGGTCAAAGAATGTGGTAGATCAAAATCTCAAGTTGACCCACCACAAAATAATAATAATAATAATAATAAATGTGGGGATTGAACGCCTACTTAAAAAAAAAAATCAGAGAGCTACAGAAGTCTTGGATCAAGCTGATATTTGATTTTTCTCTTCATCCATGTCTTTTTTTAACTTATTAACATGTTAGATCTCAAATAAACGTCATAGTGGCCCTAAGAAAGTCTCAACAGTGGGTGTCATTGTCCCCACTATTTTCGGTGGTGGGGCCACTTGAGATTTGGATCCAACTCGTTCTTTTGATCATCCCATAAAATGATCTCTCCAAATGAATGGACAATGTTGATACAATACATACATCATGGTGGGGCACACAGATTAGACTCCTTTTTTAGATCAACGGTTGAAATAATTCGTTAAAATGAATGGACAGAGTGGATAAATAGCATACATCATGGTGGGCCCCACAAGACTTAAAAACAGAAATCGGATTGCATACTAAGTTACTCAGTATGCTCTTATCGTACTGAGTAAACTCTATTGCACCCACCATGAATGTATCTAGTCTATCCATGCCATCCATCCATTTTTTCATCTTATTTTACGGGCTGAGATAAAAATTTAAGCATACCCAAAGATCAAGTGGACCATACCATAGGAAACAGTTGGAATAATGATTTCCACCGTTGAAACCTTTATAGGGTCCACAGTGATGTTTATTTCTCATCCAACCTGTTCATCAGATCACAAAAACATGGATGAAGGGAAATCACAAATACAAGCTTGATCCAAAACTTCTGTGGCCCCCAAGAAATTTTCAATGGCAGATGTTCAATTCACACTGTTTCCTATGGTGTGGTCCAATTGAGGTTTGGATATACTTCATTTTTTGGGTCAAGCCCTAAAATTATCAAGTAAAATGGATGGATGCAATGGATAAAATACATAAATCAAGGTGGACCCCAGTTTACTCAGTACAATAAGCGTACTGAGTTACTCAGTACGCAATCCGCTTCCTAAAACCCAACCCCTCCCAAAACCAAAATTTGAAACCAGCCCTCCCAAAACCCAAATCCCGTGCCCGCCCCTCTACCAGACCCTCTCTCTCTCTCTCTCTCTCTCTCTCTCTCTCTCTCTCTCTCTCGCCCGGCCAACAGTTTTCCAACCTCTCTCCCACAAGAAAATGCGCCCGGCCCTCTATTTCCCAACACCTCTCTCTCTCTCTCTCTCAGTAGGGTTTTGAAATCCCAACACTCGAAAGAAGAAGAAGAAGAAGAAGAAGAAGAAGAAGAAGGAGAGAAAATCCTGCGAACCATCTACGATCTCTAGCTCCTCAAAACAGTCTCTCTCTCTCTCTCAATGCCGATTTATGAATTTGGGGATTTAGTAATTTATGGATTTTTGATTTGATGTTGACCCTCATTTAGGGATTTGGAGATTTTAGGGCTTACAGATTTGAATGTGGACCTTAAATTGGGGTTTTTCTGATTTTACAAAATAGGGATTTTACAAATTAAGGATTTTAGGGCTTAGAGATTTGAATGTGGACCGCGAATTTAGCTTTTGATCTGTTTCAATATATATATATAAGATTAAAAAATACTCAGATTTAATGTTTCAAATATGAGATGCCATATAGTTGATGGAGAGGCTGCAATTCTAGCAGCCGCACGTCGGTTTTGAGCTATGATTTCAACCCGTGGCTACCCACTACACCTGACTTGACTCGGTGCCGACTCGACTTGACTCAGTACCTATGTTCAAATTGGACTCGGTTCGGATTAGTCTAAGCCAGACCCAGACTTAGGTCGGGTCAGGCATGTTCGGATCAATCCTAAATTAGTCCGACCCGATGCTAATCTTCGATCGACTTAATGCTAATCTCCAATGCCACATGATTTCCAATAGATTTGTACTTGTTTTCTCCCTAATCTATTGGAAAAATGAACTTAAACAACTGAAATAAAAATAAATAAATTCACATATTAGGTTTTTTTTCTACTTGATTTTGCTCTCAAATCACAGTTTCTACGCCAAAATTGTGTTTCAATGCAAAACAACTCAGGTGGAGTTGCCAAAACACACGTAGGAACGAATTTCCACAAAAAAAATCAGAGCTAACATGGAACTTTTTAATTTTTGAATTTTTGTAGATTTTTCAATGGTATATATACTGATATGACTCAATGCTTGTGATATTCCACAAGTATCAATTGATATAGTGTAATCTTATAGAGTGTTGCTTTGCCGATATATAGTGATAATGATATCAATAATATCATGATATATTAGTATATATTGACCATTGTAGTTAATAAAATGCACCTTTATGTTACACACCCATAATATTGTATCAACACCATGTTCATATTGATAATATCAGATAATTTTATAGATGCATTGATCACTAACTGAATCATCAACATGTTGCTTGCCTACTTATTGACGTATTTTGAGTTAGAAATGCCTACCTCCATCCCAGCGGACCACTATGGTACCCTCCATTAAGTGCATACAACCAAAATAGCATGCTTATATGACATCCAAGCCGCTGAATAGATAGACCCACGTTGAAAATCAGTGGATGTGGATGACAACCGATCCATTCATCAGGTGGCCACATGTGTTAATTGAGTAAATCAATTGTCCATCTGTTGTTTTCTGCATTGTGATTAGTTAGTTTATAGTTGTGACTTGTAATTTATAGATTTGTACGTTAGATAATTAGTTACTCGTTTGAGGATTTCTATGGGGCCATACATAGATATGGTGTGTTTTTGGTGGCATAGAAATCGCTCAAATTGTCCCATTTTGGACAGTTCAAGGTTAGATGGATAGTATGCTTTCATATAATCTATTTAAATGTTCATGCCTGATTCGTGATCCATCTCCTCGTTTCTCTCTGGATATATTTCTTCCGTTCTGGATCCAATGCCATATATCTTTACATTGCTTTAGATATTTGGCATCGGAATGTAACGTAAGATGAACTTATCTAAAGAGGCATGGGGAGATGCTGCCGAATTTTTGGCATGGACGTTTAAATGGAAATATGAAAGTATTACAATCTATCCAACCTTGGATGAGTAACTAATTTAGGATTTAATTGTATTAACTTAGAATTGATGGAGCAGACCCGGATGTGTGTCGGAGCTATTGGGATGTTGAGTAGGGGTCCCTGGAAGGTGAGAACCGCTGTTATGACCATGATGAAGTTATCCATTTCCTATGGACAACATTGGAGTGGCCTGGCCATTTGGACAGGCCGTGTTTATATCTGTATTTGCTCAAAATTGATGGATCAGACATGGATGTGCGTCGGAGCTATCTGGATATTAAACGGGGGTCCCCGGAAGGTGGGAACCGCTATTATGACCATGATGAAGCTATCCATTTCCTCTGGATAGCATTGGAATGGCCTGGCCATTTGGACAGGCCGTGTTTATATCTATAGTTGCATGGACCACACCCTAAACCTATAACCTAAACCTTAACCTATAACCTTAAACCTAAACCCAAACCTAAAGGTAAACTTAAACCTTAACCTTAACCTATAACCTATAACCTAAACCTTAACCTATAACCTATAACCTATTCTCAATTCCTTAAAGCTATAACCTAAACCTAAACTTAAACTTGTAACTACACTTATAACCTTAACCTAAACCTATGACCTAAACCATAAACCTATACTTATAACCTTAACCTAAACCTATTCTCAAATCCCAAACCCTATAACATAAACCTAAACCTTAACCTAAACCCAAACCTAAACCTATAACCTTAACCTAAACCTAAACCTAGACCTAAACCTATAACCTTAACCTAAACCCGATCCGAACCCGAAACCGAACCTGATTCCATAAACCTAGACCTAAATCTATAACTTAAACCTATACTTATAACCTTAACCTATAACCTAAACCTAAAACCTTAACCTAAACCTAAACTTATAACTTTAAACTAAACCTATAACCTTAACCTAAACCTATTCTCAAATCCCTAAACCTACACTTATAACCTTAACCTAAACCTATTCTCAAATCCCAAAACCTATAACCTAAACCTAAACCATCACCTAAACCTAAACCTAAACCTATAACCTTAACCAAAACCTAAACCTAGACCTAAACCTATAACCTAAACATAAACCTTAACCTATTACCTAAACTTATACTTATAACCTAAACCTAAACTTATAACCTTCACCAAAACCTATTCTCAATTCCCAAAACCTATAACCTAAACCTAAACCTTAACCTATAACCTAAACCTATACTTATAACCTTGACCTAAACCTTAACCTATAACCTAAACCTACACTTATAACCTTAACCTAAACCTATTCTCAAATCTCTACACCTATACTTATAATCTTAACCCAAACCTATTCTCAAATCCTAAAACCAAAACCTACAACCTAAACCTAAACCTAAGCCTTAACCTATAACCTAAACCTTAACTTATAACCTTAAACCTAAACCCAAACCTAAAGCCGATCCCGAACCCAAACCTTAACCTATAACCTATAACCTAAACCTTAACCTATAACTTATAACCTATTCTCAATTCCCCAAAGCTATAACCTAAACCTAAACTTAAACTTATAACCTAAACCAAAACTTATAACCTTAACCTAAACCTATTCTCAAATCCCTAAACCTACACTTATAACCTTAACTTAAACCTATTCTCAAATCCCAAAACCAATAACGTCAACCTAAACCTTAACCTAAACCCAAACCTAAACCTATAACCTTAACCTAGACCTAAACCTATAACCTTGAACTAAACTTATAACCTTAACCTAAACCCGATCCGAATCTGAAACCAAACTTAATTCCCTAAACCTATACCTAAACCTATAACCTTAACCTAAACCTACGACCTAAACCTATAACCTAAACCTAAAACCTTAACCTAAACCTAAACTTATAACCTAAACCCAAACCCATACCTATAACCTAAACCTATAACCTAAACCTTAACCTATAACCTAAACCTATACTTATAACCTTAACCTAAACTCATAACCTTGACCTAAACCTATTCTCAAATCCCAAAACCTATACTTATAATCTTAACCTATTACCTATACTCAAAACCTAGACCTAAACTTATATCCTTAACCTAAACCTATTCTCAAATCCCAAAACCTATACTTATAATCTAAACCTAAGCCTTAACCTAAACCTAAACTTATACTTATAACCTATAACCTATAACATATTCTCAATTCCATAAAGCTATAACCTTAACCTAAACTTAAACTTATAACCTTAACCTAAACATATTCTCAAATCCCAAAACCTATACTTATAACCTAAACCTAAGCCTTAACCTTAACCTAAACCTAAACTTATAACCTATAACCTATAACCTAAACCTAAACCTAAACCTTAACCTATGACCTAAACCTTTACTTATAACCTTAACTTAATCTCATAACCTTAACCTAAACCTATTCTCAAAACCCAAAACCTATACTTATAACCTAAACCTAAACCTATACTTATAACCTATAACCTATAACCTAAACCTAAACCTATACTTATAACCTGAACCTAAACTCATAACCTTAACCTAAACTCATAACATTAACCTAAACCTATTCTCAAATCCCAAAACCTATACTTATAACCTAAACCTAAGCCTTAACCTAAACCTAAACCTATACTTATTACCTATAACCTATAACCTAAACTCAAACTTAAACCTTAACCTATAACCTTAACCTATACTTATAACCTTAACCTAAACTCATAACCTTAACCTAAACCTATTCTCAAATCCCAAAACATATACTTATAACCTAAACCTAAAGCTTAACCTTAACCTATTACCTATACTCAAAACCTAGACCTAAACTTAAAACCTTAACCTCAACCTATTCTCAAATCTAAAACCTATACTTATAACCTAAACCTAAGCCTTAACCTAAACCTAAACCTATACTTATAACCTATAACCTAAACCTAAATGTCAGCATATAACCTAAAGCTATACTTATAACCTTAACCTAAACTTAAAACCTTAACCTAAATCTATTCTCAAACCCCAAAACCTATACTTATAACCTAAACTAAACCTTAACCTTAACCTATTACCTATACTCAAAACCTAGACCTAAACTTATAACCTTAACCTAAACCTATTCTCAAATCCCAAAACCTATACTTATAACCTAAACCTAAGCCTTAATCTAAACCTAAACCTATACTTATAACCTACAACCTATAACCTAAAACTAAACCTAAACCTTAACCTATAACCTTAACCTAAACTTATAACCTTAACCTAAACCTCTTCTCAAATCCCAAAACCTATACTTATAACCTAAACCTAAACCTTAACCTATAACCTATACTCATAACCTTAACCTAAACTTATAACCTTAACCTAAACCTATTCTCAAATCCCAAAACCTATAGTTACAACCTAAACCTAAAGCTTAACCTTAACCTATAACCTATACTCATAACCTTAACCTAAACTTATAACCTTAACCTAAACCTATTCTCAAATCTCAAAACCTATACTTATAATCTAAACCTAAACCTATACCTACACTTATAACCTATAACCTATAACCTAAACCTAAACCTTAACCTATAACCTTAACCTAAACCTAAACCTGTAACCTAGCCTAATCTTAAAGCTATTTCCATAAACTGACTCTAGTCTTTTCATTGTAGAGATGGATAAGAGTTAGATGCGAGCTTAGAGTAGGTTTGGCCCAGAGTATAAACAAGGGGTTCAAGAGTTCATAGAATTTGCGTGAAATTAGACAAATTCAGGGAATAGAATTAGGTGTTCATGTCAAAAATGCAAGAACATGATATATAAGACTTTAGATAAAGTAGAGGACAATTTGTTCATAGTTGGGATTAACCAGGGTTACACTTGGTGGATCCATCATGGTGAAGATATGACCCATAGAGTTGAGGCCACTGAAGTTAACGAAGACCCAATTGTGTCGGATGACGAGGATGACGACGTTGACAAAATGCAAGATATCATAAGTGATGTGTTCAGGGAACAATTGTGGATACTGATTTTACAGTGACAAGCAGTAATCAAGATATTCTTCCAATGGGTGATGTCGAATCAAAAAAGTTTGGTAGGTTGTTGAGGGATGCGCAATGTCTACTTTATCCGGGGTGTGAGAACTTCTCCTAGTTAAATTTTCTTACAAAGTTACTTCATTTGAAGACAGTAAATCATTAAAGTAATAAATTGTTCGACATGTTGCTTGAGTTGTTGAAAGAAGCATTACCAGACGATGAGACATTACCTAAGTCTCATTACGAGGCAAAATCCTTGATGCGAGACTTGGGCCTTGGTTACATCCTCATACATGCATGTATAAATGATTGTTTATTGTATTGAAAATAACATGATAAGGTTAAAGAGTGTCAAGAATGTGGAGAGTCTAGGTGAAATTATGATAAAGCTAGGGGTAAGAAAATCCCACAAAAGGTGTTAAGGTACTTCCCATTGAAGCCTAGATTGCAAAGATTGTTTATGTCTTGTAAGACGGCTAAAGATATGAGGTGGCATAAGAAGAAACGTGTTCATGATGATAGTACACTGAGGCACCCTGCGGAATCTGAAGCCTGGTAAAATTTTGACAAGCAACATGACTGGTTTGCAGAGGATTCTTGTAATATTTGACTAGGTCTTGCAAGCGATGGTTTTAATTCATATGGTAATATGAGTAGCTCGTACAGTGTGTAGCAAGTGGTACTTATGTCCTACAATTTACCTTCTTGATTGTGTATGAAAGAGTCATTTTTCATGATGTCATTGCTTATTCCTTGACCCAAGTCACCTAAGAATCACATTGATGTGTATTTGCGACCATTAGTAGATAAGTTAAATGAGTTGTGAAGTCAAGGTGTAGAAACATATGACACATTTGCAGGACAAACATTTCGATTGCATGCAGCAGTCTTGTGGATAATAAATGACTTTCCCGCGTATGAAAATTTTTCTAGGTAGAGCACGAAGGGCAAGTTGGCTTGTCCTACATGTGCTATTGAGACTTGCTCATTGTCATTGAAGCATGGTAGAAAAATGTGTTATATGGGCCATCGTTGCTTCCTTCCGAGCGATCATAGTTGGCGTAGGAAGACGATGATCTTTGATGGCAAACAAGATCATAGACCACCCTCGAAAGAGCTATATGGAGAAGATGTGATACAACAACTGAGTAACATTAGAAAAGTTAGATTTGGCAAAGCATCACACTTGAAGAAGAGGAAACGTACAGTATTGGACTATAACTGGAGGAAGAAAAGTATCTTTTTTATGTTGCCCTATTAGAGTGATCTGAAATTGTGACACAACTTGAATGTCATGCATATTGAGAAAAATATATGTGACAATGTCTGCGGAACATTGATGAACATAGAGAAGAAAATAAAAGATAGTTTCAAGGCTCGATTGGATCTACAAGAAATGGGTTTAAGGAAAGAGTTGCACTTACAATCACATGAAAATTCATATACTATCCCATCAGCCTGCTACACATTGATAAAACTAAAGAGAAAGTGTTTATATGAATGGTTGAGATCGGTGAAGTTTCCTGCTGGGTATCCATCAAACATATCTCGTTGCGTAAATATTATGGACTGTAAGGTAACAGGGATGAAAAGTCATGATTGTCACGTCGTTTTGCAATGCCTACTGCAGGTTGCCATTCATGGATTCCTGACCAAGGATATCAGTGCGGCGCTGATTGAGTTCGGGATATTCTTTAAGGATTTGTGTTTGAAATCATTGAATGTGGATATTATTAAACGATTGGAGAGGGACATTGTCGTAATCCTTTGTAAACTTGAAAGAATATTTCCACTTGCATTTTTCAATGTCATGGTACACCTAGCGATTCACTTACCGCACGAGGCGAAGCTTGTAGGCCCAGTATAATATCATTGGATGTATCCGATCAAAAGGTGGTAGAACCTATTAAAATTTTTATTCATTCCGTAAACTACATATATCCATGTTTTCATACTTTTAACATAGTGGTTTTGTATATAGATACCTTCACACACTCAAATGATTTGTTACGAATAAGGCACACCTGGAGAAATCCATAACTGAAGCGTACATTGATAATGAGTGCCTTACATTTTGCTCCATGTATCTTCGTGGCATAGAGACTAGATTCAACCGAGAAGATCAAAATACCAATAAAGGGTAGGAGCATGAATAAGGACTCATATCTGTGTTTACACGTAATGTTCATCCTTTGGGATCCTCGATGTCTAAGGATATGGACCTTAAGGATCTAGCAAAGGTGAGGTGGTATATGTTATATAATTGTGAAGAAATAGAGTCGTACTTAGAGTAAGTCTTCCCTCGATAATTGTTTTCTCTACATACGATGATCTTAATATTTTTTGCTGATGACGTGTCATTTATGAGTAGCGAACACATAGATGAGATGAAGTCCAAATTTCCCACAAGTTATGATCGAATGCATCAGGATCAATTTCAACAATGGTTCGCAAAACATGTAAGATTTCACATTGTATCTCACCACACATAGAATTTTCGTTGTATTGCACATTATTTGAACCTAAGAAAATTTCTAAACAATTACATTCTTTACATGATAATAGATGAAGACGTTGCGCATAAGCAACTCTACGGATGCGTCTGATGCACTATACTCGCTGGCATGTGGCCCTGATAGACGTGTATCTAGATATACAGGTTGTATTATAAACGGGATTCGGTTCCACATTAAAGAACATGAGAAGTATAGGACCACACAAAATAGTGGAGTGGTTGTGAAGGGAACGAATGAGGATGAAATTGACTTTTATGGCATTTTGACAGATACTATTGAGCTGAATTATTGTATGAGAAAGCGGGTGTACTTATTTAGATATGATTGGTGGGATATTGAAAATAAGAAGTTGGGAATACAAATTAACAACTACTTTACGAGCATAAATTTATCTCGAAAGTGGTTTAAGGACGACCCATTTGTCCTTGCCAACCAAGCCGAACAAGTATTTTACCTCGCTGATACCAAGTTAGGGGGCTCTTGGCACGTGGTGCAGAAAATAAAGCCCCAGAATGTATTTGACATTCTCGTACCAGAAGTTGAAGATGGCGAGGACGGGGGAAATGAACGTCTAGGGTTGAACAAGCATAACAAGAAGACATGCCATCTGGGGATACAGGGATTGATTCAAGTGTTGATATTGATGTGGTGTAATTAGACAGAGATGATGTGCCACCTGATCATGTTGATGCCTCAATAGTACATGACATTGTTAGAGATGATAGTGGTTTCATTGAGGGATCCATTATAGACGATGAAGAGAAAATACTGATTAACAATAGTGATGTTGAAGAAGAAATAGTCCTAAGCAATAGTGATATAGATGACAATTATTAAATGTACACATGATTTACATGTCATTTTTTAATTCGAATATGTATATTTAATATAGAATGACAATGTGTAATGGAATTTCCAAGGCTTATAGATTATAGTTTACAGTTTTATTATATTCTGCTTGCATTATAGTGTAATGGCCTAATCGTATTTTAATCATCTCTCTAAGCATAAGCACAAATGCATTGTACCGTCAACACTACTTGTATAATGTTTTAGTATATTCTACTTATATTGACATTATTTAAATTTATAAGTTCTTAGCTCGCACATATTCAGTAATGGCACCAGGTGGGAGAGCACGTTATTCGCATACTGGATCTACCCCTTCTACCTGTGATGCGACGGAGCCAGCATTGCCATCACATGTTGTATTGTAGGCGTCTGATCCCTTAATCGCGCATACACCAGGCACTGCATGTAAGTCTAGACATATATTTCTTTTAATGACTTCTGTTTATGTTTAGACTTACATATTTCTTTTACAACAGCGTCGTCGACCAACGGACGAGGACGTGAACCCACGTGTAGGTTGCTTTTAGAGCAACTTACGCGTGAGAGTAGGGTGATGGTAGAGTTCCCACAGAACTATATTAGACCTATTGGGAACAATGCCAGACTGTTTACGTCGGAGGTCGGTACTTATGCCGATCTCTGATCCCCCCCCCCCCCGTTGGGCAGACGTGATAGATGATGTGTAGCAGCTCATCCGTCAACGCCTTTAGGTAAATTTTAGTAAATTAAAATTTATTTAATAAAAGTTCATTTACTGTTAAGTTATTTTCTTAATAAGATTATTGCCTTAATCTATTATTTACGAAATTGCAGGATAAATTTGACTTGGATTTGAGTGTTCCGCATATCTCCCATGTCGTCGACGATATGATCAAGGAGTGGTTCAAGGATTACCGCGGTAAGTTACACCGGCAATACAAGCGGTGCGTGAGCCACGAAGAGGCCGCACTGTCCGCACTGCCGCACGTGACTCGTGAGGACTGACAGATACTCTGTGATAGATTTTCGTCTGATTCTTTTCAGGTAATATTTACTACATATTTATGATATCTTAACATAATAATTAAATTCACAATTAATAACAATGTATTATGAATAATGTGTTTAGAAAATGAGCAAAATAAATTCTGACAACAGGGAAAAGTTAGAAGTGAACCACGTAGCTGGTTCAAAGTCATTTATACAACTTTGTCACGACATGGTAAGAAATTACTAGTAATTATTACATTTATATATTCTTTCCATGCATTTATATTAACTCTATTGTCCTTTCGATTGCGTTGCGAGATTCTTTCACTGGCCAGGAGCCCAGACCAATAGACTGCTACAGAGGGACTCACTGTCGGCAAGCGACGAGATCTTGGGTACATCCTAGAGCCAGTGAGATTTGAGTAGAAATCCTTACATTATAAAATTTAATTACATTAAATTATAATAATGTTATTTATTATGAAAATTCATATATTTTCATTACAACAGGAGATGGACACCTTACGCAGTCAGCCCACTCCCGATGGTACTCAGCGGAGTGAGCTAGAGATCCTGAGTCAGGTGTTTGGCACCCATTCTGGATATGTGTGTGGGCTTGGCCATGGTACCAAGCTCATGGCACCCGCTAGAACTGCCTCCAGCCGATCCATCGTCGTTGGCGACAATGCCGTACGCTGAGCTGATGTCGCAGAGAGAGAGGTTCAGCAGCCACAGGTCGTCGTCCATGACATCAGAGAACAGCTGGACAAGCAGAGGGAGGAGCAGGAGAGGAGGATGATGGAGGAGCTGGCAGAGTAGAAGGAGGAGAATGAGAGGAGGATGGAGGAGATGCGGGTGGAGCAGGAGCGATGGATGACGGAGATATTTCAGGCTCTCGCTGCACGCTTACCCACCAATGCCCCACCACCTCCGCCTTCATCTTTATGATTTTGTGTATTTTTGTTTATGATGATAAACTTATATATATTTATGCGTGAATGAATGTGATGTGGATAAGATTATTTGTGTTTGGATGAATGTACTTTTATATTTGGATGGATTTCCTAGTTTGGGTTTAGATGGATGCGAATATGAATATGATGAAATATATTATATAACAGGTGTATATCAGGAAGAATATGATGAAATATATTGTAACAAGTGTATATATACATGTGTATATTAGGAATTTTGTGTTAGAATTTTATTTTATTTTTTAAAAAAGAGACTTTTACCTACAAAAATTTTCGTAGGTAAAAGTTTTGTGAATATTTTTACCTACGAAAATTTTCGTTGGTAAAAGCTTTTACGTATTTTTTAGTGACGAAAATTTTCGTCGCTAAAAGTCTTGTAATTATTTTTAGTGACGAATATTTTCGTTGCTAAAAGTTTAACGAATAATTTTTAGCGACGAAAATATTCTTCACTAAAAGTTTTGTAATTATTTTTAGCGACGAAAACTATCGTTGTTAAAAGTTTAACAAGTAGTTTTTAGCGATGAGAATATTCATTACTAGAAGTTTTGTAACTACTTTTAGCGACGAAAACTATCGTTGCTAAAAGTTTAACAATTATTTTTTAGCGACAAAAATATTCATTGCTAAAGTTTCGTAATTATTTTTAGAGATGAAAACTATTGTTGCTAAAAGTTTAACAATTGTTTTTTAGCGACGAAAATATTCATCGCTAAAAGTTTTGTAATTATTTTTAGCGATGAAAACTATTGTTGCTAAAACTCTAAGAATTAATTTTTAGTGACGAAAATAATTGTCACTAAAAGTTTTATAATTATTTTTAGCAACGAAAACTATCGTTGCTAAAAGTTTGAGAATTATTTTTTAGCCATGAAAATATTCATCGTTAAAAGTTTTGTAATTATTTTTAACGATGAAAACTATTTTTGCTAAAATTATTTTTTTAACGATGAAAAAATTCGTCGGTAAAAATTTTTGTAGCGACGAAAAAATTCGCCGCTAAAAAGCTTGCCTTTGCTGACGATTCAAACTTTTCACCGATAAAACCCTTTTACGTCGATCTTTTAGCGAAGAATTTAGTGAACAAAATTTTCATTGCTAAAGGTGGGATTTATTGTAGTGAAATATACGTAAAATGAAGTTGCAGTTGGCTGAGGGCCAAGTAAATGTTGGTGGTGGTGGAGCTGATGCAGGGAATGTAGAAGAAGATGGTAATCTTCCTCCTGATGATATAAATATGGATGGCATTTTTTATGACATTGAATCAGACTGTGTAAATGATCTTGACTATGAGCCATTTGATTTTGATGCTCGTCTTCGTACACTTGAGGAGAAGGTAGAGGACATGAATGTTGCCCATGATTTACAATTTAAATATATGCGCAAGTATCTTAGGCACTTAAACAAGGGCCTTCATCAACTTGATCCTACCATACCTACTCCTTCTTCGGGATCTGATTAGGTGTTTTATCCTATGGTCTGTAATAACTCTTATACTATTTTGCTTTCTTTCAGTTTGTGAGACTGACTTTGTTTGACTTTGGTTTATGCTAGTTAATGATATATGAACTCTGAATTTGCTTATATATCTTTCATATCTTGCCTAGATAACTCCTTTATTACTCTCTTGTTAGTCTTCCTCTTCCATTTCTTATTTGCTTCCTTTATCATATTATGACAAAAAGGAGGAGAATATTTCAAGTTTTGGATTGATTGCTTATGGATATGAAATGGATATGGATTGTGGGGTAGTAGCATAATTTTTAAGGATATAAGTGTGCTACTTAGGGGGAGTAAGTAGGTGTTTTGCCTACTTCCTGATGATGTGTGCTAGTTGATGATAACTGGTGCATGATTTTTTAACCAGGTTGTAACTGGTTTCCTTTTATAACTGGTGCATGATTCTTTATTGAGATGCTTCTCTTATTTTTATTGAGTGTGTTTCATCACAAATTTGATAAAGGGGGAGACTGTAAGTGCTATGGTTTCTTGCTCCTTTGATTGTTAAGTTTTATTGTGCCAAAACCATAATCTGTCTTATATAGCACATTGATATATATATATGTATGTATGTATGTTCAAGGCACTACATCACAATGCTCCAAGTCAAGAACAAAGATATACTTCAAGAACTGCAAGCTCAAGTACATTGTTCTCTTCTGTAAGCTTCAAAGCTTTTAGAACTACATTGAAAGACGAGATCTTATTCAAGACTCAAGGTGACGTACAACTCAAGAACTATAAGTTCAAGCTTCCAAAGATCTCAAGTTAATGCTTCATCAAGCATCGAGATCTCAAGCTTCATGAACTTCAGAGATCATTCATCATCTGAAGAAAAGAAGGTTCAATGTTCATACTTCATGTCCCAGGTATGAAAGACCTTAGATTGACCTTAGGGTAGGTCATTTTGTATATATGATTCAAATTAAATCTTTTAAAAGTGTTGGGTCTGTTCTTAGACTAGTCCTGAACTTTGTTTGACTAGTCTTAGATCTGGCTCAACCAGTCCAAGAAATTCAAAGACCAGTTCTAAGTTGTTGTAAATTTTTAGACTTTTTTGGTTCGGCCTCGACCAGTCCTGGAGTCTGCTCGACCGATCGAGTGAACAGTGCACGACTCGTTCACGACTAGTCCAGCAGTTATGACTTAAACTCTAGCAATGAATTCTAGTTTCTCATGACCAGTCGTGGAGGACTCACGACCGGTCGGGAAGTGCCTACGACTAGTCGTGGAACGGTTTTATCCGATCGCGCTCAAAACTTTAAAAATCTGTTCATCCTTCAACCAGTCGTAGTGTCCACAGGACCAGTCGTAGGTGCAATTTCTTCAACTATAAATAGAGCATGAATTTCAGAGTTTTATATCCAATTCAAGTAAAATTAAGGCATTACTCTGAGAGATAAGTTTGTGCTCTTTTTAAGCTACATTGTGCATATTTAATATTCTCTTTTATTAGCTTTTTATATTTGATTTTGTTTCTGCATTCCAATCTGATTTGAAAGAGGACTTGTGATATTCCACTTTTTGAAATCAAAATCAAATAGAGTTAGCCCAACTTGATTTAATTTAAAATCAATTAGAACTTAGAACCATTTCAAAGTGAGTGTGGACATTGAACTTCTATATTCGAACTTCGACTCCAACTTGGTTCTTCTGGGCTGTAAAAGGAGAAATCCAAGTATTTTACATTTGTATAAATCTTCTATGTTTTTGGGTTTCTTTGAGATTAAGCCAGAAAAATCTTTAAGTGTTGGTTATCTAAGGAGAGCCAGAAAACTCAGAGTGTGGGGTTTTTGAATTGTGTTAGCCCACTTGAAAGACACAATTGTGAGGGTTTTAGGTGAACCTGAGAAAAACCTATTTTTATCGTGAACGCTAATATCCCATGTGTGAGGATATTAAGAGTGAAGTCGCAAGCTATGTGGTTGTTGTTTAATAGTTGGTGTACACACAGGCGAACCACTATAATTCTTTGTGTTTTGTGGATGTGTGATTTATTTTCTATATCTTTTATCATTCAAATTGTGGGATGTATATGTAGATGTGAATGTTGTAATATTTACATTTCAAGCATTGTGGGGAATGTTGTAATAGTTTTCATTCTTGCTATTTCCTTTTATTCCTCTTCAGTTTGAGATTTTGATACACAAACCGTTCTAGTAAGGTTGTCCTGCCATAAACCCTTGGTTTTTATGGTGTAAGGTTGTCCTTAGAACAACATTTGTATCAACCTCTCAATACTAGAATTTTGAGGTTGCTTTACATTTCAGTATTGTGGATTGTTTAAAGCGCTATCTTTCCTTAATTGTTTAAATTCCGCTGTTATCATTTTTAATTTGGCATAGTCCTATTCACCCCACCCCAACCCCCCCCCCCCCCCTAGGACATATAGCTAGGCCTTTTCAAGTGGTATCAGAGCCTAATAGCTCGCTTTAATTGTTATATTTTTAGATTTAGTTCCTAAGCTAATCGATCTAAGCTATTTTTAAGATGTCAAATTTTGATAGCCTTTCAGTCACTAGGCCTCCACCATGTGATGGCACCAATTATGCCTATTGGAAAGCCAGAATCAGGATTTTCCTAAAATCCATGGATGAGAACGTGTGGCAAGCCACAGTGACTGAATGGACCCCTCCTACCACTGAAGTAACTGTTATCGATGGATCAAAATCAATGAGAGTAACACCTTATTTTTCTTGGACCACACTTCAGAAAAGTGAGAGTAGTACAAATGCAAAAGCATTAAATGCAATCACTTGCGCACTATCACCAGATGAATTCAAAAGAATTATATCCTGTGATTCTGTAAAGTAAGCCTGGGATATTTTAGACATGACACACGACGGAACATCAATTGTTAAGAAATCTAAAGTCCAAATCCTCACAACCAAATTTGGGGAAATACATATGAAAGAAAATGAAATGTTTACGGACTTCTATACTAGATTAAATGACATTGTGAACTCTATGTGGGGTCTTGGTGATAAAATCCCTGAAAGTAAAGTATGTGTAAAGATACTACACTCACTTCCTGAATGGTTCAATTCTAAGGTAACTACGATCTAGGAACTTCCTGATACGGATAATATGAGGGTAGAAGAATTAGTTGGGTCTTTACAAACCTATGAGTTAAACTTTAAAGCTCCTAAAAGTAAATCTATTGCCCTTAAATCTTCTAAAAATGTTTTTCAAGAAAATAATAGCAACTCTGATTTAGAAAACTCAAAAGATGATATGGCCCTTTTACCTAAAAAGTTTTACAAAATTTTCAAAAGTAAAAAGAGGGTTGATTTTCAAAAATTAAATGAGAAGAAAAGATCTAAATCTACAACTTGGAAATTGTTAAAAGATAGTCAATGTTACAACTACCAAGAATATGGGCATTTGGCAAACAAGTATCCTAAAAAGGACAAACCCAAAAAGAAGAGTATGTAGGCTACTTGGGATAAATCTTCCGGTTCTGAAGCTTATTCTGAATCAGAAGATTTTAAAACCGAGTCGGGCAATGAAGTCAAAGCCCTTATGACTCTAGCTAAGTTCACTTTTTCAGATAACGATGATTCAACTAGTGAAGAAAATCTGAATAGTGATCATGAAAATGAAGAAGATCTTCAAGATGCTTATAATGCCCTTTACAATGAGAGTTGTAAAATTGCTGTTAAACTAAAACTTCAAAAAGAAAAGTAATCAAAGCTTAAAGAAAATTATGATTCTGTTATTTTAGAAAAATCCCACATTTTAGATTGTTTTGAAAAATACAAATGCGATTTAGAATTTAAAACCTCCCTTATTAAAAATCTGAAATCTGAAAATTAAAAACTTAACCTTGAAGTCTCTTTACTTTTGAGTTTAAAAGATACATGGAGGTATGACCAAGGTGATCCAAAGTTAGAAAAACTTTTGTCTGGATCAAGAAAATGTGGCGACCGATCCGGTTTGGGCTACTATAAAAATGTTCCTCCTAAACAGAAGAATACTTCTCATGAGTTTGTGAAAGAAGTGTCCTCAAACTTAAAAGGGAATAGTTCATATCAAAAGTTTTCTAAAAATGCTAATACTTTTCAATCTTTCAAACCTAAAAATAGCTATATCAACTATAAAAATTAGAATTGAAACCCTTTAGCTAAGAAAATAGTTGATTTACTTAAGGAGCTCTTAAAATCTAACTCAGTGGGTCATTCCTACAACAACTACAAACATAAGAAGACCAACTATACTCCTAAACCCAAAACAGTTATGAAATGGGTTCCTAAGGTTACTTGCTTGGTTGCCCACATGGCTTTCAAAGCTTCAAGCCATTCAAAGTGGTACTTAGACAGTTGAAGCTCAAGGCACATGACTGGTGATAAAGGTCTATTTACCGATCTTAAAGACATGGCTGATGGTTCAGTCATATTTGATGATGGTAGCAACTACAGGATTATTGGCCAAGGTACGGTTCAACTCTTTAACCTCCCTTTATTTGAAAATGTTTTATACATTGAAGGGTTAAAACACAACCTGCTAAGCATATCTCAAATATGCAATAACAATCATAGCATAAAATTTACTAATTAAGGCTGTGAAATTTTAAACAAAAAGGGTTCAGGAATATTAACTGATCGTAGAACTTCTAAAAATGGCTACATTGTAAGTAATTCTAGCTCATCTAATCAATCGTGTTACATGGTCCATACCGATGAGACTGAGTTATGGCATAAACGCCTTGGACATGTACATTACTGTAATTTGTATAGGTTGAGCAAAAGAGAACTGATAAGAGGTCTACCTAAAATACAGAAAGTAGATAAAATATGTGGCGAATGCCAGATTGGCAAGCAAACTATGAGTACTCATAAAAAGGTGAACTCCAATGTCACATTTAAACCGCTCAAGCTTCTCCATATGGATCCTTATAGGACCAACTAGGACGGAGAGTCAAGGTGGCAAAAAATACATACTGATAATTGTGGATGATTTTACCAGATTCACTTGGGTAGCTTTCTTAAAGGATAAATCAGAATCCCTTGATGAAGTAAAAAGATTTCTTAAACAGATCCAAATGGAAAAAGGTTCTCAAGTCTGTAAGAACCGTAGTGATCATGGATCAGAATTTGAGAATAGCAGTTTTGAGAAATTCTGTTACGATCAGGGAATATCACATGAATTCTCTGCGCCCAAAACTCCACAACAAAATAAAATTGTTGAAAGAAAAAATAGAGTGCTTCAAGAAATGGCAAATGTAATGTTGAATAGTATGAAGCTCCCTAAAAATCTTTGGGCTGAAGGTGTAAATATTGCCTGTTATATAATCAATCGGGTTATACAAGTAAGTTAAATAATAAAACAGCTTATGAAATGTGGTTTGATAAGAAACCTACTGTCAAATACTTTCGAGTCTTTGGCAGTAAGTGTTATATTTTACGTGACCGTGAAAATCTGAGTAAGTTTGACACCAAAAGTAATTAAGGGATCTTTTTAGGGTATTCTTTGAACAGTCGAGCATATCGAGTACTAAATAAGAGGACCGATGTTATTCAGGAGTCCATTAATGTGGTCATTGACGATCACTTAAATACACATGCCTCAAGTTCCGATAATGATGAAGTTCTTTTAATTGCCTCAGAAAAACCTATTTTCATAGTGAACGCTAATATCTCCTGTGTGAGGATATTAGGAGTGGAGTAACAAGCTGTGTGGCTGTTGTTTAATAGTTAGCGTACACACAAGCGAACCACTATAATTCTTTGTGTTTTGTGGATGTGTGATTTATTTTCTATATCTTTTATCATTCAAATTGTGGGATGTATATGTGGATGTGAATGTTTTAATATTTACATTTCAAGCATTGTGGGGAATGTTGTAATAGTTTTCATTCTTGCTATTTCCTTTTATTCCTCTTCAGTTTGAGATATTGATACACAAACCGTTCTAGTAAAGTTGTCCTGCCACAAACCCTTGGTTTATATGGTGTAAGATTGTCCTTAGAATAACATTTGTATCAACCTCTCAATAATAGAATTTTGAGGTTGCTTTACATTTCAGTATTGTGGATTGTTTAGAGCGCTATCTTTCCTTAATTGTTTAAATTCGACTGTTATCATTTTTAATTAGGCATAGTCCTATTCACCCCCCCTCTAGGACGTATAGCTTGGCCTTTTCAAGATCCACACAAGGAACCTAAGTTTTATACCCTACACAGGAGCAAAGGATCCACACAAGGAACTTAGGTTTTATGCCCTACATAAGAGCAAAGGATCCACATAAGGAACCTAAGTTTCATGCCCTACACAAGAGTAAAGGATCCACACAAGGAACCTAGGTTTTATGCCCTACACAAAGTAAAGGATCCACACAAGGACCCTAGTTTAGACCACACAGGTCAAGGGCCTATACAAAGACCTTAATTTAGACCACACATGATAAGCCCGTATCCTACTCCATACTGTTCTGTAGACTCTCGCGATCTTCCACGTAGAATTTCGGTAACCCGCGATATATAATCAGCATTTGCGCATAACCTTAGGTCATATCCTGTAAATCTAAGTCGACTTGACCTGAGACTTATACCCTTGCGACCACGCCATTGTCGCGATTCCAACGCCGTGACTTGCGCACTGATGCGATACCCAGGACAGGAGTTGTGGGCCCGCAAATATTTCAGAAAAACACTACGCATTTACAAAACCTAAGAGAATCTCTACCAAACATTAAACAATCAATCAAAGTACACAACCCATCAAGTCAAGTACTCTATCCCATCCCCAGGTACACAACCCATCCCCAAAGTCAACTCTCTCTCTCTCCACTCATCCCTTCCTTACACCCATCACCCATCACTCCTCTCTCTAATTTCTCACTCTTTCCAAGCAACCCAAAGGAGGGAAATGTCCAAGCTTCCTAAGGAGAGAAGAGCTTTGTGTGTGGCCCACTTCCTACCCCTCTCATCTCTCATCCTAGCCATTCATTCTCCATCATCTTCCATCAAAGTTGAAGCCGAGGAGCTAAGGAAGCCAAGGGACTAAGAAGGAGTGCAAATGGTGGGTGATCCACCGTTGATTATCATTTGAGGGCTCACTTATGATGGGACCCACTTTGATGTATGTGTTGTGATATAAGAGGGGCCCATAGTGGCGGGGTCCCTCCACTACGCCGTCCATCTCTCTCTCTCTCTCTCTCTCTCTCTCTCTCTCTCTCTCTCTCTCTCCTCTTTCCTTTGCAGCCCACCTTGATGGGTGGATTAAATCCACACTGTCCAAATATGCTCCATGTGGGAGCCCACCATGATTCCTGCATTTGATCCATGCTGTCCACTATCCAGACCCCTAGACAGAAGGACCAACCATGAGGTATGTGTTTTTATCCTAGCCATCCGTGGCCCACCATGATGTTCATGTGCAGATCCACACCGTCCACGTGGACGTGTGGACCCCATTGTGATGTATGGGTCTTATCCTAACCGTCCAGCTTGCTAGTCGGTGTGACCCACCTTATGTCTAGACCGTTCGTCCAGGACACTGGACTATGTATCATTTAAAATATATATATATATATATAATATAATATAATATATTATGCTATATGGAGGACCCCGCATGGGGCCCATCCACACGTGTGGGCAGGTGGGACCCACCTTGATGTATTCATTCTATCCGTACTGTCCATCTGCCCAGGACGGTAGGCTTGATCATGAGATATATGTTATATCAAAACCGTCTATCCATTTTCCATGGACGTGGACTCACCCACACATGTGGGGGCGAGGTCCACCCTAATATACGTATCCTCTCATCCATCTGTTTCCCACGTGAGACAGGTGGGACCCACTTTGATGTATGTATTCTATATCCTAGCCATCCGTCCATTCTAGACGGGTGAGGCCCACATTGATGTACATATTATATCCCTGTCGTCCATCTGTTTTTCAGGACGATGGGTCCCACTATTGACTGACCTCAACAAGTCCTGTGGGCCACCAGACGTATGTGTTTCCCTAGCCGTCCATCAAATGGACATGCTGGATTGACATCCAGCAGCCCTGTGACCACCATGAGATGGACGTGCTGGATTGACGTCTAGCAGCCCTGTGACCACCATGATGTATATATTTTATCTAAACCGTCCATCCACATGAGGTATGCTTTATATTCTAACTGTCCATCTGCTAATGGGTCAGCATCCCACCAACAATATAGGTGCTGTATATGACATTAGCAATGCTGTGGAGCCCACGTGATGTATGTATTTCATCTTATGCCATTCGTCCATCTAGATGGAACCCACACATGATATATGTGTATTATCCATGCTGTTTATCAACACTATCCATTGCTGGACGATATCATGTGGGGCCACCATGATGTATGGGTCTTATCCACACCGTCCAGCACTCTGGACGGTGGGACCCACCTATCTGGATGTGTTGAATCCACACCGTCCGACCAGCTGGTAAGCTCGTTTTAAGGCTTGAGACTAAAAATAAGGCAGATCTGCATATCAGGTGGACCACACTGCAAAAATCAGTGGGGATTGAATGTCTGCCATTGAATTTGTTGGGGTCACAGAAGTTTTAGATCAATATGAAATTATTTTTCCCTCTTAATCCAAGTCTTTGTGACCTTATGAACAGATTGGATGGAAATAGACATTGTAGTGGGCCCGACGAATTGTTTAAAAGTGAGAATCATTATCTCCACTGCTATTTGTGGTATGGTCCAGATAATTTTCCAATCGTCATCTCCACCGCTATTTAGGGTGTGGTCCAAATGATCTTTCGGTATGATTCATTTTTTTTAGAATGTGTGAGGCCCATTGGTGCGGCTCGTGGATGCGGCCCACTTGATGTATATAAGGCCCATTGGTGCGACCCATTGATGCGGCCCATTGGTGTGGTCCATTAATGTGTCCCACTTGATGTATATGAGGCCTATTGGTGCGGCCCATTGATGTAGCCCACTTGATGTATATGCGGCCCATTGATGCGGCCCACTTGATGTATATGAGGCCCATTGGTGCAACGCACATGACGTATATGAGGCCCATTGGTGCGGTCCATTGATACAACCCACTTGATGTATATGTGGCCCAAATGATGAAGCCCAATGTGATATATTTATGGCTCATGTGTCGAGACCCATTGTGATGTATATGCGGCCCATGAGTGAGGCCCGATGTGATGTATTATGGCCCATGTGCTGAGGCCCATTATGATGTATATGCGGCCCATGAGTGAGGCCCATGGTGATGTGTATTAGGCCCTTGTGTGAGGCCACGGGCCCACTATACATTTGGCTCAATGTGGGCCATTCCTTGGGAGCAATGTTGGTTAAATGTCCACATTGATAGGTAATGATGGTTAAATGTCCACATTGTGACCTTCCCTAAGGCCCTTTGTTAGGCCGATTATCGATACCGATTGTGAGTACATGCATAGTATTACATCATAATACATGCCCATACGCATCTTCCACATGCTTGTTATGAGAAGTGATTGAGTATAGCATGTGCCATTGGTCTAATTATTTATGGGACTCCCTGAGAAATGGAGTTACCCCACATGAGCACGTGGTATGCACAGGTTTGATGCATGATTGGATGGTCCCTAAACCCTCTAAGTACCAGAGGATGCCCCAACTACTAGACCGAGTGCATACATGAGCGCCTGAGTGCCGAATACTAGTAGGTCATATTTCTTGCTGTGTCGTGGTCGGTTGGGAGGGGTGTGACCTTACCCACCCAAGGGAGTAGGCGATGCTAAGATGAGTCTGACCGGCTCATAAATGGGTCCATTATAGACGAGCCGGCTAGGCATTGGTGTACTGCTGGCAGGTGAATAGTGAGGTCTCTTCTACTTACCCAGTTGTGCGCTTGATGGGGCGGTAGGTGGCGTCAAGTATACTAGACCCTAGTAATGATCTCAGAGATGTACGGTACTGATATGTGGACTTATTGAGTAGGAGTCGCATACCCAGCATTTTACTCATTCATTTATTCATTCACTATCCACTCGGGCTAGTGGTGCATAACTAATTATTGTGTACCTTTGTAATGGCCAAGATTTTGGTTGGGGCGCATGACTAACCTGAGATCAGGAGTTTATCACATTGAATCTGGTTATCCAAATTTAGGTGTCGAACTGGTTTGGATAGAAGTCCCTTATAATGGACCCCATAGCCTACGATACTACATACTATCATCCCGACTTCACACTCCAGCTTAGTCATTACATTCGCACTGCATACTACATCCGTGGCATATGGCATTTTGGGTTGCTATGTTTCTGTATTTATATGGCCTAGACGATCCTGACGATATTTGTGGACTCATCGTGATTGTATATTGTATTGCATTCTCAGTATATGATATTTAGCTTACTATGTCTCCACATTGCATAGCTAATCTATATTGCTTCATCAATATGTGATATTGGCTTATTATGTTTTTGCATCGCATAGCTTAGATAAGGAAGATGGTAATTATGGACTTACCGGCATGTTTCTGCATTGCTCTGATATTGCATACTTGGCACTTACCTTGTGCACACACTTACACCACCCTCTAAGCTTTCTATAAGCTTATGCACGATAGTTATGCTTCTTACGAGATAAATGTATGATTGGAAAATCCTCCTTGTAGGATCCTAAGATCGAAATCTGGTGTATGGATGCTGGGAGCCGAGAATGGAGTACAATGGAGGTTGTCGACACCGAATTTGACAATCGAAAATTTTGTGAGTCCGGTTTTCAAATTTAGAGCATGACAACACAGGTCAAGGATTCACCCAAGGACCCTAGTTTAGGCCACATAGGCCAAGGACCTACACAAAGGACCTAAGTTTATGCCCTACACAAGAGCAAAGGTCCTACACTAAGAACCTAAAATGTACTCTCCCGTCGGAGGCCTCCTATGAGGGCTTGTAAGGGGTGAGATGTACCTATGACCTAATCCTACACAAGGAATGATCAACATGGTCTCTGGACTCTAATGACTTACAGATAAGTAAATGAGCCTCGTTCTGAATGTTGATGAAGATGATCTCCCTTAATGACGGAGATTCTTCAGCTTCCTTGATTCGCAACACTGATGATGCTCCAATATAAGGCGATGGGTTAGGTCAAGGTTTTTTTAGAATCTACTCTAATGAATATTACTCATTTGAGAGACAGAGAGATTCCAAGCTCTTATGCATTTATGAGATCCCAACTCAATGATTTCTCATTAAGATAGTAGTTGAATGATCCTTGAATGAGGAAGTTCATTCACCAATACATTCTTTTGTATATTAATAAAGAGGGTGGATTTAATGATGAACTCCCATGAGAAAAAGGGCTTAGGGTAGGTGATATGCAATTACTCTCTCAAAGCTCTCTCTCTCTTTTTCTCAATACAACAACCAAGAACAAGCTCTCCTTATAAAGGGAAAAAGCTCCAATGGAAATTAAACTGCCAATTTATGACTGAGTTCGATGTCATCGAATGTATACCTTCGTTGCCATCGAATATCGGTTTGATGATACGAACTCATCTATAAAACATTCTTGGAACTTTTTGATAGATAATCGATGTCATCGAACCTAATTCGATGTCATTGATATTCAAACTTCAATATCATCGAATCACAATTCGATTCCTTGACATTATAAACATAAGAGCTTGCTGGACAAATTAAATGCTAACTATGATGTCATCAAACCTAATTCGAAGTCAACAAGATTCAAATTTCGATGTCATCGAATCCTAGTTCGATTCATCAATCTTTTCAAAAGATATTCCTTGAAAGCTCACTAGATACTTCTTTGTCCTTTTTCAATGTCATTGAGACTTCCTCGATGTCATCGAACTTGAATATCGATGTTATCGAGGCTATCTCGATTCCTCGAACATTACCATCATTTTTTCCTCTGAAGCTCACTGGACATACACTTGTCTGAATTCGATGTTATCGAACCTTGCTCGATGTCATCGAAATTCAAATTTCGATAACATCGAAGCTAGTTTGATTCTTTGAGCAATGTCAGAATATTTTTCAAGAAGATTTGCTGGATAATGCTCTAAGTCCTTTGATATCATCGACATTCCCTTGATTGCATCAATAACGATGTTCAATGTCATCAAGAGTATGTTCGATTCATCGAATATTCTGTCCAAAATACTTTGTGGTTGCTCGACCTAAAAGGTCTCATTTTGATGTCAACAAACATGAGTGTTCGATGTCATCGACTCTAACACGATGTCATCGAACTAAGCAGAAAACTTAGAAAAATTTTCTTGTTTAAAAACAAGTTTTCTCACTTTTTACTCCTATGTTGTTCTAAGGATTTTAAGGGTTTATTCACCTGGGTGTTTTAAGACATGGGATGTGAGGCTTAATTTACCTTTAATGGGCTCGGAACACACATTCGGTTGAGGCATGTCTTGAACGATCTGCATATGGAGCTCACCCGACTCACCGACTCAACCCTCACGCTAATTGATAAACCAGGGCACTTTCAATTTTCTGACATGGTGGGGCAATATTTAGAGGTTTTCATGGATGACTTCTTTGCTTTTGGTCCATCCTTCAGTGAGTGTTTGGAAACTCTTAAATGTGTACTAAAACGATGTAAGGAGAAGAATTTGGTTCTGAATTTGGAGAAATGTCATTTTATGGTTTCCAAGGAAATTGTGCTACGACACATAATTTTGTCCAAGAGAATTGAGGTAGACAAGAAAAAATCGATCTTATCTCTAACCTACCTCCACCCAAGAGCATACGTGACATGCGATTCTTCTTAGGACATGCCTGATTTTATAGACAATTTATAAAGGACTTTAGCCATCTCTCTTATCCTTTATGCAATCTCCTAAAAAGAATGTTCCATAGAGTAGAGCAAAGAATGCCAAGGAGCTTTTTCTAAGCTCAAGGCTATGTTGACCACCACTCCTATCATGTTACCACCCGATTGGAATATTCCTTTTGAAATTATGTGTGATGCATTTGACTATGCTATTGGGGTGGTGTTAGGCCAGAGAAAAGAGAAGAAGCCCTATATGATTTACTATGCAAGTAGAACTCTAAATTCTGCCTAAGCAAACTATTCTACCACGGAGAAGAAACTCTTAGTCATAATGTTCACTTTAGACAATTTTAGGTCCTAGTTGATAGGATCCAAGATCATCATCTACACCAATCATGCAGCGCTGAAGTACATTCCTTCTAAGAAGGATGTCAAGCCTCGTTTGGTAAGATGGATCCTCCTACTCCAAGAATTTGGCATTGAAATAGGAGACCAAAAAGGAGTAGAGAATGTAGTGGTTGACCATCTCTTAAGACTTGACCTCCCTGATTCCCTTGAGCCAACACTAATAAACGACATGTTCCCTAATGAAAATTTGTTCAAACTCACTCAATTACCTTTGTTTTTTGACATTGCGAATTATCTTGTCACAGGTTTCACCCCTATATATTGGGCTGCACAAGATTAGAAAAAATTCTACACCGAGGTACATAAGTTTTTCTGTGATGACCCTTATTTGTTCAAATATTGCTCAGACCAAATTCTGAGGAAATATGTGTAGATGATGAATACCAAAGTGTAATCTCTTTCTGTCATTCTTAAGCTTGTGGTGATCACTTTTCTGCTAAAAAGACCATGGCTAAAATTCTGTTGTGCAGCTTTCATTGGCCCACTATATTTAAAGATACTCATAAGTTTTATAAAGCTAGTGAGTGTTGTAAAAAATTGGGCTTATCGAAACATAATGCCATTGAACCCCATTCTAATTATTGAAACATTCAATTTGTAAGACTCGTATCCTAGCCCGTACTATTCCGTAGGCTTCCACAGTCCTCCTGGTTGAATTCTAGCAACTCGCGACCTGTAATCGGTAGTTGTGTGTAACCCTGAATCATATCCCATATTCTAGAGTTGGCTCAACCCGAGACTTGTATCCTTGCGTCAGTGCCATCGTCACTTTTTCGACGTCGTGTCTTGCGAGGTGAGGCAATACCCGGACCATGAGATGTGGGGCCATGTTTAGTTCGAGGAAGAACACCACTTGCTGCAAATTTTAAGAGAATTTCTACAACATATCCCATCAATTCATCAATTAATGTCAAGTACTACATCTCATCCTCAAGTACAACCCTTACCTTTCTCTTACAGGAGTACCCTAAAGTCAATTCTCCCCATCACCCATCACTCACTCACCCGTCCCTCTCTCTCTTACATCCCATCCTCTCTCTCTCATTTCAAACTCATTCTCCCAAGCAACCATGGGAGGTGGACGTCCAAGCTCTCCATGAGAAAGAACTAGGAATGGCCCACCTACCTACCATCTAATCCCACCCTCCATGATCGATCTCAACAGTTAAAGTCCATCCATTGGAGCTCTAGCATGCTTTGGTGGAAGAAGGAAGAGGAGATCTAAGGTGGGTGATCTTGGATCTACACCTTGATTTTTTATGATTTAAGGGCCCACATATGGTGGGACCCATCTTGATGTATGCATTGTATCAAAGAGGGCCCCATAATGGCAGGGTCCCTCCATCACCATCCAATCTCTCCTTTCCCTCTCTCTCCCTCTCTCTCTTTTCCTTTTTATATGGTCAGGATGATGATGAGGTGTGTGGCCCACTGGACGAGTGTTTATGTGTATGGCCCACCATGATGGTTTAATCCACACCGTCCGATTGCGGGACACACCTTGCTGCCCATCCATTTGGACAGGCCTGGATGAAGGAAAATACATATATCAAGATGATCCTTTGGTGGGCCACCATGTGGACCCACCTTGATGTGTGTATGCTGGACGCACTATGATGTGTGTCCCACATCCACACGTCCATCCATTTTGTCCAGGTCACGGGCCCACCCGATCCTGACCATCTAGGGTCAGGCATCTAGCAGCAACTGCTACTAGACTGTGTGTAAGGGAAAATTAAATATCAACTTGATTATATGCTAAGGTGGGCCACATGATGGACCCACCTCTGATGAAATCCCAGCCACCCAGGAATGAGGCAAATTCAAACATCTGGTGGGCCACGTGGGTGGGATCTCACCCTGATGTATGTTTTTTATCTAAATCATCCACCATTTGAAGACGTGGGCCCACCCCACATGTGTGACATCTGTGGGGGTGGGACCCACCTTGATGCATGTATTCTAAGTTCCCACCATCTAGGGATGTCTCAACGGTGCAGTGGGCTCCAATGTGATGTATATGCATCTAATCCACACCGTCCAGACCTCTGGATGGTGGGCTGATCATGAGATATGTGGTATATCTGAACCGTCCATCCAAATTGGGCGCTGGATTGAAAAACACAAATATTTGCTGATCTAAAACTCAGGTGGGCCGCACCACATGGCCACCTTGATGTACGTACCTTACATCCACACTGTCCAGTGTTCTAAACGATAGGAACCACTAAGATGTATGCATTTTAATCCACACCGTCCATGTCTAGACGGTGAAAAAGGGACACCATGATGCATATGGTTGGTCCACACCGTCCAACCTCCTGGACGGTGTGACCCACCTCTATTTATATATATTTTTTTATATATTAATATATTAATAAAATATTATGGTGGGCCCTACGTGGGACCCACCTGATGGAAGTGGATTGGATGGTCTACCACAACACCAGCTACATAGCTGGTGTACAGACGTCAACAGCTCTGTGGGTCCCAAACACTGTATGTGTTTCATCTATACCGTCCGTGGAACGATGGGACCCACCTTGATGGTGTGTTGTATATCCGCTCCATCCATAGGACCGTGGATACCACCATGATGTATGTGTATTATACACACTATCCAGTAGTTGAACAGGTGCTGACGGTGCTGGATAATTTTTGGATTGTGCTGATTCACCTAAATAATGTTTAGATGGTGCTGATTTACATGGCAAGTGTTTGGATGGTGTTGATTTACCTAGATAATGTTTGGACGATATTGATCATCATTAGTGGCCATGTGCCCCATAGAATGATAGTGTACAGTGACACACATGTTACACCTACAACCATTGAAATGATTTTTGGTGTGGTTCAAGTCCGCTTGAGGCCCATTGGTATGGCCCATCCATGAGGCCCATGTGATAAGACCCACCTACCTTGTATTTAAGACCCATCATGATGTATTTTTGGCCCATGTTCGAGGCCCACCTATTTGTATTTTTAGCCCATGTGATGGGGCCCACCTATTTTATATTTGAAGCCCATATGATGAGGTCCGACTTCATGTGTCAAGGCCCGCTATGATTCATTTGAGCCCATGTAATGAGGCCCATTGTGATGTATATTAGACCCATGAGATGTGGCTTATTGTGATGTGAAAGGTCCATGCGATGCATTCCACTTGATGTATTTAAGGCCCATGTTTGAGGCCCAATAGGATGTGTACCCGGCCCATGTGTTGGGGCCCGATGTGATGTATTTATGGCCCATGTGTCGAAGCACATTGTGATGTATATGTGGCCCTTGAGTAAGGCCCATTGTGGTGTATATTAGGCCTTTGTGTGAGGCCATGGGCCCACGATATGTTTGGCTTTATGTGGGCCACTCCTTAGGATCAATGATGGTTAAATGTCCACATTGATGTATGATGATGGTTAAATGTCCACATTGTGACTTTCTCTTAGGTCCTTTGTTAGGCTGATTACCGATTCTGATTGTCGAGGCTGATTCTGATCATCAAGGCCAATTCCGATTATCGAAGCCGATTCTGATTGTCGAGGCCGAATTTGCTTGTCGAGGTCGATTCCGATTGTCGAGGCTGATTCCGATCGTCGAGGCTAATTCCGATTGTCGAGGCTAATTTCGATTGTCGAGGATGAATTTCGAGGATGATTCCAATTATCAAGGCTGATTCCGATTGTCGAGGCCGATTCAGATTGTCGAGGATGATTCTAATTATCAAGGCTGATTCCGATTGTCGAGTGCGATTGTCGAGGATGATTCCGATTGTTGAGGCCGATTCTTATTGTCGAGGTCGATTGTCGAGGCCGATGCTGATTATCAAGGTCGATGTTAATTTGTCGAGGTTGATTATCGAGGCCGATTGTCGAGGCCGATGCTGATTATCAAGGCCGATGCTGATTATCGAGGCCGATGTTAATTGTTGAGGCTAATTATCGAGGCTGATGGTGATTATCAAGGCTGATGTCGATTGTCGAGGCTGATTATTGAGGCCGATTGTCGAGACCGATGCTGATTATCGAGGCCAATTATTGAGGCGGATTGTCAAGGTCGATTATCAGTGTCGGCTATCGATATCGATTATGAGTATGTGACAGCATATCATCATGATACATGCCCATACGCATCATCTACATTTTTGTTATGAGATGTGGTTGACCAATGCATATGTCATTGGGCAGGTTATTATGAGACTCCCTGATAGGCGGAGATTGTCTCACATGAGTGCATGATATGCGCAGGATTGATGCATGACTGGATTGTATGACTCATGCATCTTGCATTGTGTGTTGTGATTACTGCATGCCCTAGCGACATCAGGGTCGTAGCCTCCACAGGCATATCGTGGATGGCTAGATGGAACACCAAAAATCTATTACTAGCATCGGGCCACCATAGATGGCCTCGGGTGAAAATCCCTAAACACTCCTGGTACCAGAGAACGCCACAACATCTAGACTGAGTGGATATATATGAGCACATGAGGGCCATATATCAGTAGGCCGCATCTCCCACTATATCGTGGTCGGTTGGGAGGGGGTGTGACCTTATCCGCTTGAGTGAGGGGGCAATATCTAGGTTGAGTTTGACCAGCTTAAGAATGGGTCCACTATCAACGAGCCGGGGCCGATATTGGCAGGCGGATAGTTAGGTCTCTTCCACTTACCCAGTTGTGCATTCGGATATGGGCGGCAAGCTGCCGTAGAGTGTAATAGACCCCGGTGATGATCCTAGATATATACAGTATTGATATGTGGACTTATTAAGCAGGCGTTGCATACTCATTCATTCATTCATTCACTATCCACTCGAGCTGGTGGTGCGCAACTATTTATTATGTGTACCTTCGTAATGGCTAAGATTTCGGTTGGGGCACACGACTAACCTGAGATCAGGAGTTTACTACATTGAGTCTGATTATCCAAATTTAGGTATGGAACTGGTTTAGATAGAAGTCCCTTGCGGTGGACCCCATAGCCTGCGATACTATGTACTATCATCCCGACTTCACTCTCCAGCTTGGTCATTTCATTCGTATCGCATATTGCATTACATTCGCAGGCATATGGCATTTTGGGTTGCTATATTTCTACACTTATATGGCCTAGACGGACTTAGCAAGATTTACATATTGCATTGTACCCTCGGCATCTGATATTTAGCTCTCTTTGACTCCTCATTGGTTAGCTGATCTGTATTGCGTGCTCTGATATTGTATGACTTGTGGACTTGTCAGTATTTTTGCTTACTCTGATATCGTATGATTCATGATATTGCCAGTATTTTTGATATTGTATGATTATGGTATTATATTGAATACTAGGAACTTACCTTGCGCACACACTTTCACCACCCTCTAAGCTTTCTATAAGCTTATGCACGATAGATGCGTGCAGGTGGCGTTAGGTTGCAGCAGCGTTAAGCTTAGAGGGTGCAGCAGTCTTTTGGAGCTTTGATTTCGATAGATGTATTTCCCTTTTAGCACTATATTCAACTGTTTATATTAGTGGATGTGTGATGATGATGTTGCCTTTATGATTTAGGTAAACTTATGGTTATGCTTCCTATGAGACAAATATTGTTGGAAAATCCTCCTTGTAGGATCCTAGGATCGGAATCTGGCGTATGGACGTTGGAAGCTGAGAATGGGGTACTACGGAGGCTGTTGGTACCGGATTCGGCAATCGAAACTTTTTTAAGTCCGGTTTCTGAGTTTAGGGTGTGACACGATTACTGGGGCATTGATTTTATGGGACCATTCCCCAATCTTTTAGAAACATCTACATCTTGTTGGTAGTAGACTATGTTACCAAATGGGTCGAGGTGATCTCGTGCCAGAACAATGATCATCAAATAGTCATTCGATTCTTAAAAGAAAACATCCTTTCCTGGTTTGGAATGCCTCGGGCCATCATTAATGATGGAGGTTCACATTTTTGCAATAGGCCATTCGAAACACTCATGAGGAAATATGACATCTCTTACAAGGTAAGTACTCCACATCACCTGTGGACAAGCGGTTAAGCTGGGATTTCCAACAGGAAAATTAAACAAATTCTGAAAAAAAAAAAGGTTAATCCTTACCATAACGATTGGTCAATTCGATTAATTGATGCCTTATAGGCTTACCGTACAGCTTTTAAGACCCTCATTGGAATGTCTCCCTTTAGACTCGTCTATGGGACGGCTTACCACTTGCCTGTGGAGCTAGAGCATAAAACTTACTAGCAATTAAAAATCTAAAGTTTAATTTGGATAAAGCTTGTTTGCTGCACAAGCTTCAATTGAATGAACTCGAAGAAATTCAGAATAACACTTATGAGAATTTGAGAATTTACAAAGATATGATGAAGGTGTTCTACGACCAGAACATTCTTCGAAAATCATTAACAATAGGTAAAAAAGTCCTTCTGTACAATTCCCAATTACATCTTTTTTCAGGTAAGCTTCGCTCTCCTTGGACCGACCCTTTCATTGTTACTAATATCTATCCTTATGGGGCCATCGAGATAAAGAATCCAATGAATTTCAATGTTTTCATAGTAAACGAACATCAATTAAAGTCATTTGTCGAGAAGTTTGATTCTGAGGATATGTCCATGCCTCTGATTGATCCTGTGTACCAGGATTGACCTCCTAGTCTGATGGAGGCGTAGTTAAGTTTATTTCTTTCATAAGATTTAGGATTAAGATAGTTTGATTTTAGTTTTTTAAGTCTTCCTGCTAACCCTTTTACATGTTGAGAACTTTGGAAAAGCTTCAATTCTCCTTCTTCAGGTACTACATTCCCATCACTTCTCCTTTCTTTTCGTCGTCCCATGTGCATTGCATACTTGTATCTTTTACACTGAGGACAATGTAGATTTTAGGTTGGTGTATGGATTAGGTAAACTAATTATTGTTTTCTTAGTCTTTGAGTAAAAAATTTGTAAAAAAATCGATTTTTATTTTTTATTTTTTAAGTAAAAGAACTATTTGGAAAATAAAAGTTTGTGTAATTAAGAATGTTTTGAGTATGATGATAAGATAAGAGAATTAAACTTTAAATAGTTCTAGTTTGATCAAATAAGTAAACTACTGATAAATTCTTCCAATTGACTGGTTAAAAGGATGGTTAAATATCACTTTTCTGACTCACAATTCACTCTTGACATATTTTCTAAGGAGGATGCTAGAACTTCTAATCTCAGCATGGAAATCACTAATATGTATTAAGGGTCAAGTTAGAGAATTTTATTTACCTTGAAAGATGAAAGAAACCATTTTAAAAAATAGTAATTCGACAAAAAGGCCATGTACTATAAAGAAACTCTCACTTGAAAAGACTGTTTAACAAGAAGACTGAAAGAATGTTAAAAAGGTCATTGAGATAAAATTAAAAATTGAAAAAGAAGAAAAAGGGGATAAATTCGGAATCAATGCTTGAGTAATATATTTTTCCTTGAAGTGATGAGCATGGCTAACATAATAAAATAATAGTTGTTTTCTATGAAGGATAAGTTGAGATTCACCGAGCACATTAGAAATTAAATATACAAACTTATTCTCATGGTCATTGATGTTGGAGCACATTAGAAATTAGATATACAAACTTATTCTCTTGGTCATTGATGTTGGAAGACTTAATTTGACCATTTATCCATGAGATTCGGCTCTAACTTTTCAAATTTTCACTTTCTCGTCTTGATTCTAATCATTCTTACTTGATTACACAAAAGATTATTTTCTAAAAGTGATTTGAACATTGAGAATTGAGGATTTCTTCACGTGTGTCTTACTCGGGACTAGCAAAATACTGGTTGGGGTGTGTTAAGTGTCAAATTTTGCATATTTCCTCCTATTTATATCTTAGTTTAATGAACATGATAATGCTAAATTGGTATATTTTATACATGTTTATATTGCAAGGTGAGTTTGAAATCTTAGATTGAAAAGAATGTTAAAAGCATGGATTTGATGCTCAAGAATCACCAAGGCAAGGGATGAATCTTAGGAAACCAAGATTGAAGATTTCAAGACCTCAAGATTCAAGGAAACTAAGTGGAGAAGGAAGTCGAAAGTGTAAAGTGCAGAAATTTAGAAAAACTAAACTTCATTGTCGATGACATCGAACACCCTTCGATGACATCGACGTGAGTGTTCGATGACATTGAAAATGGTTCCATTGCATCGAGAATTACATGAAAATCAAGTTTTCTTGCTAGACTAATTGGGTGCATTTCTTTATGACACCAAAGACCCGTTCGATTAATTAAAGACCTATTCGATGAAATCGAAGGCTGTTCGATGACATCGAGATTTTTGAAAATTGTTAAAGAAATTCGCTGGAACATTCTGGACACTTTTTCGATTAATCGAACTCCTTTCGATGGCATCGAATGTCTCTTTGATGACATCGAGGGTATGTTCGATGGCATTGAAGATTACGCAATGCGAAAGGGAACGACTTCTGAATTCGATTTAAACTGAGATTCGACCTTCAATGCCATCGAAAGCTATTCGATTACATCGAATGCAATATGTAGAGTGCATAAATTTGAGGCGGTTTCCAAGTCGGCCGAACAAAGCCTATATATTTGGGTTCTTTAAGGAGTTCTAAACACGAATATGAGCAGGAATATCATAAAAATTATAGAAAAGGGACATGTTAAAGCAAAAGTAAATTATTTATTACAGTAAAAACATCCAATGCATTTATATAGACAGGTTCAGAAAATAGCCTGTTAATCAGATTTTTGTAATAAAGATCACTACTATACTATTATACTTAATTAATAAAACTAGGGAATGCCTTAACGTGAAGTCGACATTCCATAGGTTCAACGAGCAAAGCAAAACGATGGAGCAGCCTCTTAAAGAGTTTTTCTTGGTCCTTAGTTTATTTTTAATGTTTTGTTTAAGAGTTTTGGTGTTAATCATGTTTATGGTTAACTAAACCTCTTAGCTAGAGCTACAAGGTGAAGCTTGTAATTTGTTTGGATGTTTATCTTACTTTAATTCAAGTTTATGTTGAATTTCATTGATTTCTAGTTTGATTAAATGAATAATTTTAGTTTTCTATGGTTTATTGTGACCCCAATTACAGTAGATGTTGTGAGAACTTTGAATATCTTCTTACTTGTTTTAAGTTGTGAGATCTGTAAAATTTGTGATTCACCATTGTCTCCTGGGCATGGTAGATGGTTGAATTTTATTCTGATCATCACAATGGTTCTTCATGTGGGAACTAATTCAATGAAAAGTTCAAGATTGTTTTAACTATTCCATCTTCCAACTCGATAGGATGGGAATTCCATTCCAGATTGTTTATTAAATCAAGTGAGGTAGCATCTTAAAAGCTGTAAGTGGATCCTTGGTGTTCTAGTTCCTCTTTTGATTGATACTTTATTCACAATTATTCTCAACTATTCCCGATTTTAGTTTAGTTCCTATTCTAGTTCTAGTTTTAATTATTTTTTAGAATACGTACAAGTTTTGTCCATGTGGATTAGACCTTGTTCTCATGGAGTTATTACTATATCGCAGCCCTGCAATTGGGGTTGTGAACATGTCTTCAGACACGTTCAGAAAGTGCAATGTAATAACTATCTCATCAATTGTTTTTATATGCAAGTATGGACTTTTGGAGACTACTCCATGAAATTTAAGGAGTTGTACCACTCCATATTTGAAATCAACGTTTCCTGCATCAAGCAAAAACACCATGCAAGAAGGTGTACTCGCCCTCGCCGGTTGTAAATAATATCATAGAGTTCCAGGCGAGGAAGCATGATGCACCTCATTCTCATCTTAAACTTCATCAACTGCATGTTGAGGTTGATTTGCAGCCATCAGTTCGATTGACTTAGAGGATTTTAAGTGGTCTAATCTGGTGATGAATATGCAATCCTTCAACTAGTCCTCCTTTGTTCAAGAGATGTTGAGTGTTGTCACGAACCCACTTGGGCATGAAACACTCACAACCTCTAAGTTCTAAAACCTACCAAATCCTAGAAATAAAAATAGAAATTCAGAAAGTAGTACTTAAGAAACAGAGAAAAGTTAGATTGATGTTACCAAAGAAGAACCGCTAAGTTAGATGCTATAAAATAGGAAAGAAAGTTAGTACCTAAAACAAATTCAGGAAATCTAAGAAAAACAGACAAAAAGTTAGTTATAATCCTAACTAATTCTAAAACTTGAATAATTTAGAAAAATACAACACATTGCAATCCCCGGTAATGACACAAAAAATTTGTTCGCTTATACCCCAAGTGAAGGGTTGCGATGTAGTGATAATCTTGGTGAGACTAAGGTCATACCTACATGGACTAAATATGTATAAATTTTCTAAAATAATTAAGAATTAGAACTAGAAACTAAACTTAAAACTGTAATTGAAGGAGATTATTATGTATTGAAATATCAATAAAAGAAACACTAGAGTGCAAATGATCCAGTTATAGTCTCTATCTTAATTCATCCTTACTTGATTCACTCAATACTTCAACCAAAATCAAAGTCCTAAACTATCCAGTTGGGTGATAGAGCGGTTAAAACATCATAAACTGTTCCAAAACAGATTCTGAACATTCATAGTATTAGTTCCACATATAACCATCTTGTTGAATTGATGGTAGAGAGTTCAAAGCATCTACCATGCCCATTGTTAATGGTAGATCAAGGAATTCTATAGATCAAACAATCACAAAAAAAAAAAAAAAGCATTCATGGAAGTTCCTAAGCATCCATCGTGCCTAGAGTCAATGATGTATCAAAGTAATAATAAAAAATACTTTTTAAATTCAAACCATAACTAGGAAGTATTTAACATGAAGATCATGAACATGAATTAAAGTAAGAAAGATATTAAAATAAACTATGAGCTTCACCTCTTAGCTATAGCTAAGAGATTAGCCAACCAAAGACATGATTAAGCTAAAACTCTTAAAGAAAAATATGAAAAACTAACTACAAAATAAGAGAGAACTCCTTGGAAGTTGCTACACCCCTTGCTCTACTCCTCTAACCTAAATCCATTCTTAGATTGCTTTGGAGTACCTTAATATAAAAGGTTTGTTCAGCCGACTTTGCAAACCGCTTCAAATTTACGCACTATATGTAACCTTCAATGTTACCTTCCATGTCACCTTCGATGGCACTTTGATGTTGGATGAGTGGATGGGTTAATTTGTTAGCTTGATTCATGTACAAAGGTGAAATCTTGATGATGCATAGGTAAGAACATCCCTTACATAGCATATAAGTAAGTGTAGTCGCATGCAATGGTGTTGTTAATAGAAAGAGATTGCATGTGGCACAACATGGCCCAAGCTCTATGGGATAACCATGATGTATGTGTTTTATCCATGTCATCCATCCATTTTTCAGCTAATTTTAAGCCATGAGCCCAAAAATGATGCAAATACAAAGCTTGAGTGGACCACTCCATAGAAAATAGTGCGGATTGAATACCACCATTGAAATCTCTTAAGTATCACATAATTTTTTGATCAAGTATATATTTGTGATTTCCCTTAATCCAATTCTTTATTGTGACGCTATGAACATGTTGGATGGCAAATAAAACATCAAGATGGGCCTTAGGAAGTTTTCAAGGGAGTGCGTTCAATCCTCTCTTTTTTATGTGGTGTGGCCCACTTTAGCTTTAAATTTGCATCATTTTTGGGCACATGCCCTAAAATGATACAAAAAGATAGATAGACATCATGGATAAAACACATACATACCATGACCCCACAATACTCGGGCCTTGTCATTCCGCTGCGATCCACACAACTGATTAAGACCCAATTTTCAAATGAGAAAACCTTTAATACTTTGTAGAAGTATGACAAATGTCATGCAAGCACTTATAAATTACATACATGGCACACAACTAGTTAAATTAAATAGTCAGTAGTATAGATGGATTATAAGTAAAACTTTAAGCTTAATTCATTAACTTCAGAGTGGTGAACATTTATTGGACACTTACATGAGAAATATCCAAAGGTGTTATGGAATAAGAAAAATATTCAACTAATTTGTCATTGGGATTGTGACTTGGTTATAGATGGATCAATCTAGTAAATATATTTGAGTTTCAACATGAGGTTATGGGTTTGAGTACCCATTGTGGTGAAATTCAACTATGGCTTGAGTGTGTGGGTGTGTATGCGATGTGAGTGTGTGTGTTAGTCCTTATTCATGCTTCAGTGGTAGAATCACAAGAGTTTCAATAGGAGGTCATGGGTTCAAGTACCTAAGATTTTTTTTATTGGGAAAACATGTACAAAGTGGACTAACCTGATGGATGGATTTGATCTCATATATATGTCATTACAGGCACTTGTGTGACCACTACAACAATTCAGACTTTTTGCGACAAATCAACTTGTTGCTAAAAACTCCAAACTCTTCGCTAAAAACTTTTTGTGACGAGTGTTACTGGTCATCAATTTTGTTGCAAATAAAGCATTACAAATTCTATTTAGCGATGAAAATGGCAACTCGTCACCAATGACTCAATTATTTACAACAACCTAATAACTTGTCGCAAAATATAGATAATTAGTGAGTAGTTGACACTCACCATTGCATATCGTAAAATATCTCTAAATATGAAACTCGTCGCAAATAAAGATGTTTTGTGATGAGTCTTCATCGTCGTTAACAACCCCATACTTGTCACAAAAGCTTTTTTTGTGACGAGTGTTGCTTGTCACCAATTCTGTCACAAATAATAATTATTTGCAACAACTTAATAAATTATCGCTAAATATAGTTTATTTGCGATGAGTTTACACATCGTCATTTCATATCATAAAATGTCGTTAAATATGAAACTCGTTGCGAATAAAAATATTTTGCGACAAGTCCTCGTCGTCGCTAACAACTCCAAACTTGTTGCAAAAGCTTTTTTGCAATGAGTGTTACTTGTCACTAATTTTATTGCAAATACTAATTATTTGCAATGACTAAAGAAATTGTCACTAAATATTGCTTATTTGCAATAAGTTTATATATTGCCATTATATATCATAAAACTTCGCTAAACATAAAACTCTTCGCGAATAAAGACATTTTGCGACGAGTCCACTTATTATTAAAGAAATCATAAAGTAGTGGCGACAAGTGTTGATCGTCATCAATTACATCGTGTTGAGGCATAAAAATGAATGATAAATGAAGAATTACAGAGGAATTAGAGGAAAAAGAATGAAGAGAGCAATATGAAGAAATGTAGATTTATAGCATTTGCGCGAACCTGCGCAAACCATATTGGTTGCGCGGGCCCGCGCAAACCTTTGAACTGGTTGTACACACCGATGTAACACTTGAGCTCAATTGTTTAAAATCAATGGTTGGATTTGATAGAAGGTGGGCCCCATGGCACAGAGATCGAGGGTTCAAACATGTGGAGGCCTATAAATACCCCACTTCTCCTCTCATTTGGATCAATCAAAAATTCTGAAGAAGATCAGAGCTCCAAAGAAGAAGAGATTTTTGAAGGTATTCAAGAGAAGATAGAATAGAAGCCAGTAGCACCAGTCCCACGGAAACCCTGTTGGTTGCGCTGGTATCATCAAAGAACCTAAATGCTGTCGAAATGCTATCCTTCTTCAGTTCTAGGGTTTTCTCCGGAAGAAAGACATGAGACCATTATGTTCCTCTTGATGAGATGATCGAATCGCAAGCCGAAATGTTGCTGGATTTGATATCCAGATCCACATTAAATACTTAAACTCTTGTGATTTTTATATTTTAAGTATTCTAACTTAGAATCAAGGGATCAAAGGATGTAAATGAACTCAATATGAATAAACGATGATTGTCTCTTCATACTCTCTTTCTATAATAATTGAATAAGATAATCTCCCTAATCGAATGCATTTATTTCTTGTCGAAACAAAATGGCGACTCCACTGGGGATTTTTATCTTATTTAAGATTAACATTGAGAAAGTAACACGAACTTTCATCATAGTTTGGCGTCTTTTCGATGCCAAAATGGCAACTCTCAACGGGAACATCCTCCCCTTCATCTCTAAGATAAAATACCTTATTATTTGGATACTAATTGTAATTTTGCATTTTGTCTGAAGGTAAGAAGATATCATTGCAAGTTACAATCAACGGAAAATCTAGCGAAGAAAGTGAATTTCTATTTCACCACGACCGGATTCGCAGTGTAATATGTAACAAATTAGCTTTCGGACAATAGGGTCCGATCTCTTGACAAATCCCAAGTGATGGCCGAAGTTATATCTGCTTCACCTTCAGCACAGGAGAGTGACAAAGACTATGTTGTTGGGACATCTTGAAGAACCAGGGCTCAAAATGCAGCAGTAGCCAGAGTGAATTCACCTGCACAAAGAATCACGGGGTCGGTGATGTGAAATGTTGCTAGAAAGACCCTGAACTTGCTCCTCCTACGATATATCCCGAGAAAATTGTTCCTCCATTGACATCGTATGATTTTCCGGCTCTGCCTACTGTAAAAGATCGATGGACGAAGGAACAAAAGGGTAAGGCACTACTCGCGAGTTCATCAACTCTTGTTCGCTCCAATCCACCGGCGGCTATGGAAGTATAGAAAAGACCAATGACACTCCCCTTTTTATAAGTCCCCTTGCATGAACATATTCCCATTCTACTCGGCTATAGCATCATTAGGAAATGGAGAAGCCACCGTATGCATGGTTAGAATGAGTCAAGGATCACCACCGATAACAGAGACTGTATAACTGAAATGGCATAAGGGCAAAGAACGCTAATGGAAGAATGCAGGAACCTGTGGGAAGCTTTAGCAACTCTCACACATAATGTGGCACAAATGATAGCTCCTCCAATGATGGATAACATGAATGGACAAGAACAACAACCCAAAGGTTCTTAGCCGTAGAGAACAGGATCACTTGAATCCACTCCCACAGCAAGAGCAATAACTCAAGAGGAAGTGCGACAAGTTGTCGAAGAAGCTGTCAAAATGGAAAGAGAACGGGAGAATGTTGGCCGATTCAGATATCGAACGTCGTATCCGACAGAGGTAGAAGATGTCCCTTTTCCAGCTAACTTCAAGCAGCCAGATTTTCAAAAATTTAATGGGGACGGATCGCCAAAAGAACACCTGATGCATTTCATCACCAGTATGGGAAACTTCTCCACAATACCGCAATACTATCTTAGGTTATTTAGCTCTTCCTTGACGAGTAAGGCATTTTGATGGTATTCCAGTTTGGCACCGGGATCGATGCGGACTTAAGAACAGATGTAGGATGCTTTTATGTCAAATTTCTTCTCATCAGAATGTGACGTCAGCATCACGGAGTTAACATCAGTGCGGCAGAGAGAAGGGGAACCCGTAGAGAAGTTTATAGACAGATGGAAGACATTGAGAGCTTCTTATAGACAGTTAACGGAAGAGAATGAGTAGGTAAAGATGTGTTTGAATTCTATGGAGACAAGAATTGCGTTTAGCCTCACTGGTGTTGATATCAAGACCTTCCGCGATTTAGTGATAAAAGCTCACTCCTTGGAATTGATGACCAGGAAAATAGCAGCATTTCACTATGAAACATCTAGAAGAGGGTCCAATAGGCTGGCTGCAAATGTTGTTGATCACGAAAAAAGAGGTCAAGATACAAGAGAAATGAGAGAAAAGAAAACTGAACAGAGAGAAGAGTCAAATCGTCCCAGAGGCAGATTCAGTAATAAAAGGCCCAGGTCACTTAATTCTCATGAAGGGTTCACATTTGAAAAGGAAGAAGTGGTCCCTATGATGAACCAATTGTTGAAAGCTAGTACGATAGAGTTGCCTCCATCTAAGTGCCCCGAAGATGCAACAAGAAAAAGAGAAAGAGACTTCTGTCGTTATCATCATTTGATAGGGCACCCGACAGAATATTGTTTCACATTAAAATGTGTAATACAAAGAATGAGAAACAGAGGCAAGATAATAGTTGGGAAAGAAAAAGAAAGAGATGCAAAGGCAACACTAAACGTGCTAACTATCTAAGAAGATACTCGTGAAAGAGTAAGGAAAAAACACCACAAGAATACAGGCAAAGCCACGGTGATCACCCTTCAGTCAGGAAAGCGGGTGAGAAGTCCCTCCAAGCAGAAAGCCAAAATAGCAAAGGCAGAAGTTGTCTAGAATCATCTTTGCAGCATGTAACACCCCAGATTTCGAGGGTCGAGCAAAGCTCAACTCCCGAGATCCAACACATCACTTATGCAACATAGATAATTTGGCCCCAAAAATTTGTAGGTGGGTCCTACTATAGGTGGACCACCTCTCTGTAAATTTTCATAATTTTTAGATACCCAAAAGTATTTTAATAAATTTTAGAGCTACAATCTGTCCAGGGTGAAATGTTGCTAGAAATAACTGTCCTGAATTTGGGCCATCCAAATGGGTGGGTTTTGGGCCTTCAAAATTCCTGAAATTTGGACCCAAGGTCCCTCATCAAGCCTATAATGAGGTGGGTCCCAGAAAGATCACCACCTTTTGAGAAAATATTTTTAAAATTTTGTATTGATGGGATTATGCTACTGGACTGCACAGCAGAAATTCCTGGCAGTCCACTATGTTGGCCCACCCTTTTGGATGCCCAAATGGAATCCATCAGCCCTAAAATTTTGTAGGTAGGTCATACCATGGGTGGGACACCTCTCTGAAAAATTGTAGAATTTTTAAAGTAGTATAAGTATTTTATTTAATTCATATAAATTATGGACAGCAAGGTTACAGAAATAATTCCTGCTAAAACAATGTTGTTGCCCCTGACTTGTGTACCCCATTAGAGTGGGCCCAGGTCTGCCAAAATTTGGAAAAATATAACTCCAACTCCTTGTACAAGTACACAATAAGGTGGGGTCCACAAAGGTAGCCCACCATTTAGAAACAAGCTGATATTTATGTTTTTACAACATGCAGAGGGCTGGACAGTCCAGAAAAAAATCTGGACTATCCAACCACCTTTACCCACCTTTTGGGTGATCAAATAGGGACGGATGAAGGTGAAATTTAATATACTTCTAGGTGGGGTCACACCTCTAGAAATAATCTAACAATGGGGGTAAAACAGGTCTCTAATCAATCCATAATCCATGCCAAAAACAACCTAAAAACAGTCCAGAATTTTTCTGGACAACAAGGTATGTCTGAAAATAGCTGAACATAACTACTGAATAAAAGGGGAAATACCCCCACAAAATTTATTTTATGGTCCACCTTAGTGGGTCCCATAAACATCTAGACCAAACCCCCTTCATAAAACCCATTGCATGCATCCAAAATGGAGCAAATGAGGTGTCAACGTCCAAGGATATTCCAAGGCTACTAAGTGGGCCACACACCCATCCATGGAACATGCATGCAAAGAAATGGGCCATTGGCCTCAATCATGGAGACATGGGGGACCTCTATCATCACTTGATGGGTCCCACAAGTTCCTAAGGAACATGAAGGAGGATCTAAAAGCACCCACCTTAATGGATGTCTACCAAGCTTTAACACCAAGCCCCTTAAGCTCCAAGGGAGAAGATTCTATGGTAAGGATGAGATTTAAAGGGTTGCGATGGGATAGATGGAGCATGCAATGGGCTGAGATGGGGTGGAAGCAATGGACATTTGGAGGGCTTTAGCTTGCTAAAAATGAGAAGAAAGAGAGGGAAGGAGAGAGATAAGGAGAGAGAGGGTAGGTTATGATGAGTTATAAGGGCTAAGCGTGATTGCTTTGTAAGAGCCTAAGCATAATTACTTATGGGGAAGAAAAACAATGATTATTTGTAAGGTGTAAGAGGCTAGGGAGTAGGGTGGTAGAATGCTTAGGTGTAGGCTCTCTAGAAAAGTACACCTAGGTGGGACCCACCATGGAAAACATGTAACCTAGGTGGGTCCCACCAAAATACAATCAACGGTCCAAATAATGCACGGCCTATAACTTTTGATGGACATGTCGGATTTACACACGAGATGCGGCATTGGAACCATAGCAATGATGCGGTCGCAATGGCATAGGTATTGGGTCAATCTGAGTCGGGTCTATGTGACCGAACTCAAGAATGACCGCAAACGCTATCCGAAGGTCGCAGGTCACCGAAATTTGACCGGTAGGACCGCGGGACCAAAATGGATGGAATGCATATTCACACACATGCATACACACATGCGGACTCGGGCCGGATCTCATAATCCTACCCACCAACAAAGAAATTTCATCCTCAAAATTGACAAAATCGGAACAACAAAATGCATAAACATCATCATATATATACCTCAATCATCAAACACAAGAGAAGGCAATGCAAGCAATACAAGTAATCAATCATCAAATAAATAGGGATAATGCTCTCTAATCTCAGCCTCGTATTCCCAAGACGCCTTGTATAAGACCTGTATCCTAGTCCGTACTATTCCGTTGACTCCCGCGATCCTTCCTAGCAAATTTCAACAACCTGCGACGTATAATCAACATTTGCGATCAACCCTAAGTCATATCCTGTAGATTTAAGTTAACTTAATACGAGACTTGTATCATTGCGACCGCACCGTCGCCGCGGTTCCAACGCCGCGTCTTGCATACGGATCCGATACCCTGATAGGAAGATGTGGGCCGGCGTTTATTCTGAAGAAACGCCATGCTTTTACGATCCCAAGAGAATCTCTACAATATGTCCCATCAATCAATCACTCTATCATCAATCACATCACATCATGTCAAGTACAAGAGCAACCCATGCTTCCTTTCTCCACAAGTCAAGCAAACCCTAAAGTCAACCAATCTCTCACCTCACCCATCACTCACATCTCTCTTACAACCACCACACCTCTCTCTCTTTCTCAACACAATTTCCAAGCAACAAAGAGAGTAAAAGAGTGGACATCCATGGCTTTCCCAAGTGAGAGAAAAGTGTGATGTATGTGGCTCACTCCCTATTCCAAAAATCTTTTATCCTATCCATTCAAACCTCATCTCCCTCCATCAAAGTGAAGCACAAGGAGATCGGTTTTCCAACGAACCAAAAGAATCAAACAGTGGGTGCTCATTAGGCTAGATTTTTCATATTTGATGATGGGCTAAGTGAGGCCTACCGATTGATGGTATGGATCTCACTTTGGACCCTAGGTGCGGCCGATGGCCCACCTTGATGCTCATGATCGTTCCATGATGGGGTCATTCTCCATGGAACCCATCATGATGTTTATTTTTCCTTGCATGTCAAGAGGTCATCTAGACCATCCATTTTAGGTGGAGAATGGATCTCCACCATTGATCCTTGATTTGGTAGGCCCACATGTATTGGGACCCACTTGATGTATGATTTCTTGCAAGGGAGGGCTCATAGTGGCGGTGCCCTCCATCGCACGTGTCCCACTCTCTTTCTCTCTCTCTCTCTCTCTATCTCTTTTTCATTTCTTATCATGTGATGATGTGGCCATATGGCCCACCTAGATGGACCCCACGATGAGGCATGTATTTTATCTAAGTGATCCATAAGTGGGGGCCCACTTTATATGTGTGTATGTTCCACACCATCCAGCCATGTGGAGGCCCACCTAAGCAGGGCCCACCTTAACGTTATTTGTATGCCCAAACAAAAAAAAAAGAGTCCAGCGTCTCCGGACGTGAACCTGGAAACACAAATATTAGCATGGGTTTAAAATTTTGAGGTGGGTCACTTGTATAGGCCCCACATGGATGTATAAATTCAATCCATGCCATCCATTCCCTTCCACAGCTCATTTAGGTGTTGAGCCTAAAATTGATGTTAATCCGATTTTTTTGGTGGGCCATAGCATAGAAAATATCGATTTTTACCGTTAAAAATTGACTAGGACCCACCTTGAGCTAAAACATACTGGATATTGGACTCCTTTGGACGGTATCAGGCCATAGAATCCAGTGACTAGGGTGGATTCAGCTTAAGCGGGCCCCACGTATGGAAAACCATGATAAAACACGATTTCAAAAATATATATATACAACAGCAGCATTGCTGCTACTGCTGTCAGAGGCGCAAGTAGTGCCTGCCGCTGACGGGCGGACGAGCAGGGACCCACGGTCCTAGCCGTGGGCCCCACCATGATGTGTGTATGTCATCCAAACCGTTCATTAGGTGGGCCCCCTCCAAAAATCAGCCACATCCAAAGCTCAGGTGGCCCACATCAGAGGAAACAGTGGGATTGAACGTCTGCCCTTGAAACCCTTTCCTGGGCCACAGAAGTTTTGGGTCAAGATGAAATTTGTTTTTCCTATTCAGCCAGGTCCGGGCGACCTTATTAATGGGTTGGATTGCGTATCAACATAATGGTGGGCCCCACGTGGGACCCACAGTAATGTATATGTTTCATTCACACCGTCCATTGATCGTGGACGGTGGAACTCACCATGATTTATGTGTTCTATTCGCACCGTCCATGGTACTGGACGGTGGGACCCACCCCCATGTGTGGGAGGGTGTGTGTGTATGTGTGCAGTGTGTGTGTGTGTGTGTGTGTGTGTGTGTGTGTGTGTGTGGTACTGGACGGTGGGACCCACCCCCACGTGTGGGAGGGTGTGTGTGTATGTGTGCAGTGTGTGTGTGTGTGTGTGTGTGTGTGTGTGTAGATATATATATATATATGTTAGATATAATATTGTATTATATTATATATATTATATATAGATTATATATTATGTTATATATAATATATACTTGATGATGGGCCTTCATGTGGACCCCCACCATGATGCATGGGTTGCATCCAAACCATCCACCATTTAACAAGCTTGTATTACAGGCTTGAGACTAAAAATAAGACAGATCTATAGTTCAAGTGGACCCCACCTTGGTATATGTATGGGGCCCATTTTGATTTATTTATGGCCATCCATTAAGGCCCACCTTGGTATATGTATGGGGCCCATTTTGATTTATTTATGGTCGTCCATTGAGGCCCACCTTGGTATGTGTATGAGGCCCATCTTGATTTATTTGTGGTTGTCCATTGAGGCCCATATGATATGCATATGACCCATGTGATTAGGCCCATTTTGACGTATTCTAAGGCCCATCTTGATATAGTTATGGCCCATCCATTGGGGCCCACATTTGATATGTTTATGGCCCATCTGTGAGGCCTACCTTTAATATGTTTATGGCCCGTTGTTGAGGCCCACTTAATGTATATATGGCCCATATGATGTGGCCCATTTGATTTATTTGCAGCCCATGGGTTGAGGCCCATTGTGATGTATTAGGGCCCATGGGTTAAGGCCCATTGTGATGTATTAGGGCCCGTGGGTTGAGGCCCATTTGATGTATTTGAGGCCCATGGGTTGAGGCCCAATGGGATGTATACAAGGTCTATTGCATTGTGTGATTCCACCATGGGTTATGTAATGACATTTATGGCAGGCCATGCCTTGAGAGCAATGTTGGTTTAACATCTACATTATAAGAATAGTATTGGTTAAATGTCTGCATTATAACTCTCCCTAGGGCCCATTGATAGGCCCATACTTGTTGCGTGTAGCCCATCAAGGCCCATCTTCGTTGTGAGGATAGTTCATCACCATATAAAATGCTTAGTATAACTCCATGATTCATGCCCGTACACATCATATGTATGTCTGATATGACGAATGTTTGATCATAGCATACGTATTTAGGCAGACTATTTACGGGACTCCTTATGAGAAGGAGTGCCCACATTATCGCGCCATACACACAGGATTACTACATGACTGGATAGTGTGACTCATGCATCTCACATATATGTGACTTGATCATTGTACGCCCTAGCGACATAAGGTCGTGGCCTCCATAGACATATCGTGGATGGCCAGATGGGACACTAGAAATGCTTGGTTCTAGCACTGTGGGCACGTAGGATGTCCTTGGGTGAAAATCCCAGAACCTCCTTGGTACCAGGAGATACTCCAACGTCTAGACCGAGTGGAATATGAGCGTCGGTGCCTATACCATAAGGTCGTGTCTCCCACTGTGTCGTGATCGGTTGGAAGGGGATGTGGCCTTTTCTGCCTGAGTGAGGGGGCTATAAGCTAGGCTGAGTATGACCAGCTTGTAAATGGGTCCGCTATCGACGAGCCGGGCCCGATATTGGTAGGCAGGTAGTGAGGTCTCTTCCACTTGCTTGGTTATACAGCTAGGGAGGAGGCAGTCTGTGTGGAGTGTAATAGACCCCGATGATTTCTCTAGAGAGCAACCGTACTGATATGTGGATTTATTGAGCAGGAATTACATATCCATTTATTCATTCATTCACCATCCACTCAGGCTAGTGGTGCGTAACTATTTGTTACGTGTACCATCGCATGGCCAGGATTTCTGTTGGGCGTGTGACTAACCTAAGATCGGGAGTTTACCACATTAAGTCTGATTATTCAAATTTAAGTATGGGACTGGTTTAGATAGAAGTTCCCTGTGGTGGACCCCATAGCCTACGATACTACGTACTATCATCCCGACTTCACATTCCAGCATGGTCATTGCATTCGCACCGCATATTACATTGCATCTGCAGTACTTAACATTTTGGGTTACTATGTTTTTACACTTATATAGCCTAGACGGACTTAACAGGATTTACATATTGCATTGCATCATCAGCATATGATATTTGGCTTTTACATTTGCATAGCCGATCTGCATTGCATATTTTGTTATTGTATAATTCATGGACCTACCAGTATATTTCCGCTTACTCTGATATCATATGATTCCTGATCTTGTCAGTATTTTTGCTTATCCCGATGATGTATGAATTATGGGCTTTATTGTATACTTAGCATTTACCTTACACACAATTTCACCACCCTCTAAGCTTTCTATAAGCTTATGCACGATAGATGTGTACAAGTGGCGTTAGGTTGCAGTAGCGTTGAGCTTGGAGCTTGCAGCAGTCTTCTCGAGTTTTGATTTTTGACATATGTATTTTCCTTTCAAGCATTGTACTCAAATATTTATATTAGTGGATATGTGATGACGATGTTGCCTTTGTGATTTGGGTAAACTTGTGGTTATGCTCCATACAAAAAAATCATACTGAAAATCCTCCTTGTAGGATCCCAAGATTGGAATCTGGCGCATGCGCGCTGGGAGCCGAGAATGGGGCACTACGGAGGCTGTCAGCACCGGATTCGGCGATCGAAAATTTTGTGAGCTCGGTTTCTGAGTTTGGAACGAGACACCTTGGCCTCCGAATGATGACCCCATTGCACCTTCACCAAGGAAATGACCTTGGTCCTGAGGACCTGCTCCTTCCGATCAAGAATACGAATCGGTTGCTCAATGTAAGAAGCATCCTCACAGACCTCGAGTGGCTGCCAATCAATCATAGGAATTGTGTCTGACCCACATTTCTGCAACATAAAAACATGGAACACGTCGTGGATCGCAGACAACTCAGGAGGTAAGGCAAGCCTATAGGCCACGGCGCCTACGCGCTCAGTAATCTCAAAAGTCCAATGAATCTCGAGGCGAGCTAGCCCTTCACACCAAAGTGAACCACGCCCTTCATAGGCAAGACCTTGAGATATACCATATCTCTGACTGCGAACTCGAGGGGTCGATGCCGACGATCAGCAAAACTCTTCTGTCGGTTCTGAGTTGTGCGCATCCTTTGCCTGATAACATCAATAGCCTCCGACGTCTGCTGCACAAGCTCGGGACCTAAGAGACGACGCTCTCTAACCTCGGTCCAACAACTAGGAGATCTTCACGATCTGTCATAAAGTGCCTCAAAAGGAGCCATGTCGATAGTTGCCTGATAGCTATTGTTGTACGCGAACTCGGCGACGCACATATGCTCATCCCAAATGCCCACAAAGCTAATCACACAAGCTCTGAGCATATCCTCAAGGATCTAGTTGACCCTTTCGGTCTGCCCATCCATCTACGGATGATAAGCGGTGCTGAAATGCAAAGTGACCCCCAATGCCTGTTGAAAACTCCTCCAAAACTGAGACGTAAATCTGAAATCTCGGTCTGAAATGATTGAAACTAGAACATGATGCAGTCTCACTATCTCCTCAATGAACACCTTAGCAAGTCGGTCCATAGACCAAGAAGCACGTACTAGAATGGAATGAGCCGACTTCATGAGACGATCGATGATAACCCAGATGGTATCATGACAGCGCTGAGTCCTCGGTAACCTTGCGATGAAGTCCATCGATACGTGCTCCCACTTCCACTCTGGAACGGTCAACGACTGCATGGGTCCTAAGGGTCACTGATAATCGGCCTTAACATGCTGGTATATGTCACACTCGCCATAAAACTAGCAATTTGGCGCTTCATCCCCAGCCAAAAATACTGCCTCCTCATATCCCGATACATCTTCGTGGAGCCCGGGTGAATGGTAAGTCTCGATTGGTGTGCCTCGGTCATCAGATCACAATGCAACTCTGACACATCTAGGATACACAATCGGCCTCTGAAGCGTAATCCACCATCAGAACTAATCTACCAGTCTGATTGCTCCACGGAGGCACCCTCTACTCGGTACTCCTGAAGTGACTCGTCCGCCTGCTGAGCTTCAATCACCTTAGCCAGCAAAGAGGGTTGAATCGACAAACTCAAAAGCTGAACAATGGAAGACCGCAGACCGAACTCAAAGTCATACTCTGAAACATCCTCGAGCATCTGCCACTCACTCACCATCATATGTGCCACCAGGCCTCATGGCTGACAGCTGAGCACATCCGTCACCACGTTTGCCTTACCCGGGTGGTACTAAAGATCAAAATTATAGTCCTTCAACAACTCCATCCATCGCCTCTGATGCAGGTTCAACTCAGACTGTGAAAATAGATACTTCAAGCTCTTATGATCTGAGAAGAGCTCGAACCTAACCCCATATAGATAATGCCTCCACACCTTCAGTGCGAAGACAATTGTTGTAAACTTTAAATCATAAGTGGGGTAGTTCAGGTCATGGACCTTGAGCTGGCGTGAGGCATACGCCACTGGCTTCCCGTGCTACATCAGTACAGCACCCAAGCCAACTTTGGAAGCATCGGTGAAACAACAAAACCTTCACTACCATCAAGAGGAGTGAGAACAGGAGTGGACATAAGGCGGTCCTTCAACTCCATGAATGCCTCTTCGCAGGCGTCACTCCAGACAAACTCGACGCCCTTCCGCGTCAACCGGGTTAGCAGTGCTGCAATACGGGAGAAACTCTCGATAACCATCGGTAATACCCCGCTAGACCAAGGAAGCTACGGATCTCGGACGCATTCGTGAGCTATCATCAACCCTCGAGGGGTCCACAGTGACACCCTCCCTTGTCACCACGTGACCGAGGAACTTCACCTCCTCCTACCAAAACTCGCGCTTCTCCAGCTTTGCATACAGCTGGTGGGCACAGAGGGTCTCCAGCACAATCTGCAAGTGCTCAACATGGTCCTCCCAGGTCCTCAAATATACAAGAATATCATCAATGAATACCACAACGAATTGATCGAGGAACGGCCGGAAGACCTCGTTCATCAGCTGCATGAATATGTCGGGTGCGTTGGTTAATCCGACGACATGACCAGGAACTCGAAGTGACCATAGCTGTCCAGAAAGCTGTCTTCAAAATGTCCTCCTCTCGGACTCGAATCTAATGATAACCAGAGGGCAAGTCTATCATGAAAAAATACTGTGCACCCTGTGACTGATCGAACAAATCATCAATATGAGGAAGTGGGTATCGGCTCTTAATGGTGACTCTGTTAAGCAGGCGATAGTCCACACAGAGCCGCAACGAACCATCCTTCTTCTTCACAAACAGCACCAAGGCTCCCCAAGGCAAACTGTTGGGACAAATGAAACCTAACTCCCGGAGCTCATCTAACTGCTCCTGCAGTTCCCTCAACTCCAAAGGTGTCATCTGGTAGGGGGCCTTCGAGATAGGCGCGGTACCGAGCACCAAATCAATCTGAAACTCCACCTACCGATGTGGTGACAAACCCGGAATCTCCTGAAACACATCCGGGTACTCATAAATAACTGGCAGTTGCCCATTACTCTCTGCTACAAAATCTTCAACGACCGAATCTAAGAAACTAGATAACGGCTCTCCTCTGAGCTCGGCGATAAACTGGAATACTTGCAAGCCTGGGATATGAAACATGACTGTCCTCGCAGCACAGTCCAAGATGGCACCATACTCCGCAAGCCAGTCCATACCCAGAATAACATCGAATCTTCCCATCAGCATTACAAACAGATCGACGGGAAGAAACATCTCACCCACGAACATTGGGCAAGAAGGACAGCGACAGGTTAGCCCAATAGACATCCCCATGGGAGTCGAAATAGCCAAGTCCTCAGACACAGACTCCATTGGAATACCGGTCGATCGAAAAAACTACTCGACCACAAAGGAATGGGAAGCGCTAGAATCAAATAAAATATGAGCAATGCAAGCAAAAATAATAAGAATACCCTCAACGACTCCACCGGTCAATGACTACAGGTCCTGGCCTAGCGCCTGCTGCGTAGAATAAAAGCAAACCTGAGCTGGTAGGGAAAGCAACCCGGAAGACTGAGGGTCCTGAGTCTGAGCCTGCTAGGCTGCTATACACACTAGACACAGGGACCAGACAACATACGGATATCCCCTCTGCTGGTGCTGCAGCTGCTGCTATCTCCATTGTTGCTGTCTACCTGGCTACCTCTACTGCTGAGGAGGAGCCCTAGGAGTGGCGGGTGGAAGCTGTGCTCTCTGCTGCTGCTGAGGAGGATGAGGAGGAGGCAACTGCGGTGGCCTCTGCCGCTGAATGGGGAGAGGGCACTCATGCCTCCGATGCCTAACCTGCCCACAACGAAGCAAACACCGGAAAAGGGGCCAGAAGATGAAGTGGCTGGCGATGCTGACACTGAGGATGAAGCTACTGTCTGAACCGCAGGCTGTCAAAACCCTGATCTTCCCCTCCATCTCTGCTGACAAAGCTGCTTGAAACTGTCGGCTGGTGCTCTCTTCTTCCGGTCTCCACCGGAACTCTACTCTCTTGACCTCTGGGTCATAGTCCAGTCCTCCTCATAAACTAGTGTTCGATGAACGACCTAGTCGAACGTCTCCAAACAATGCCCTACCACACGGCTACGAAGGGCAGGGTGCAAACCAGTCACAAAACGACGGGCCCTCATCTTCTCATCGCTGGTGAGATGAGGAGCAATTCTGATAAGGCCAAGAAACGGGCCTCATACTGAGATACGATCAAATGTCCCTGAACCAGGGTCTCAAACTCGATAGCCCACTGGATCTGACCATGCTTAGGGAAGAACTTCTGGTCAAAACGGACCACGAACTCCTCCTATGTCCAAACGAACTGAGGCCCGACCATCCTGAATATGGATGACCACTAGTGACGAGCTTCACCCTAAAGAAGATAAGTCACAAGGGATACTCTTTGATCCGCAAGACACTGAATAGTGTCAAAAATCCTTGCAACCTTAGTGCAGCAAGCCTCGGTAGCAAAAGGGTCAGGATCACCGCTAAACCTCGGGGGATCATGCTACCGGAACTCTCAAGCTATCGCACTAGCACGAGGTAAATCAGACTGCCCAGAAACCTCAGCAATAGCAGGCTGTTGGGTCTGCAATATAGTGGTAATAAGCTACATCAGCAGATAAAAATGCTCGGCTCCTATAGGTACTGTTGAAAAAGCAGGGATGGCACTCACCTCATGCGGAGGCACGGGTGTGGCCGATGGGGTAGGAGCCTTAGTAACTGGAACAGCAGGCTGAGGAGGGGAACCGATGGGGGAACTGGAGCAATTGGAGGAGCGAACGCTGCAAGCTCAACTAGAGGAACAAGATGGATCGAGACATCTGGAATCAGATCCTCAACAACAAGAGCAGGATATGCTCGAGTAGGACGCGTATCTCGGGTGTCTTGTCCATGGGCACCACAACCATGGATGTCACGACCATGGGTGCCGCGACCAAGGGTGTCACGTCTAAGTGGCATCGCCTACAAAATAATGACGACACGAAGAATTAGGACAATTTCAAGCTCAACACGGAGCGAAAGGAAAGGTCTCCGGACACTACTTGTCCTATGCTCTAAGCAGACATACGATGTCATCCCGAGTTATCTCAGAATTACTTGTTATGCTCTGATACCAACTCCTATCATGCCCTAGACTCGGTAACCGGATTCACAAGGTACCTAACAGCCGATTTTGTCCGCAACAGCCTCTGTAGTACCCCATTCTCGGCTCCTGAAGTAGGTTTCAATCCTGGGATCGTACAAGGAGGATTTCCATAAAAGTATAATCCTTACCAATACGAGCATACCCAAGATCACAGCAAGTATATCTTAGAATAAAAAAGGCATACATCACAAAATTCACTATGAATTTGAACTTTTACAGATATCCATAAGGTCCAAAAGGACATGCATAAGATGATAGAAAAAGGAGAGAAAAGTCAGCAATACTGGAGTCCTCAAGCTCAACTCTACTCCACGCTCTGCCACTACGATGCCTACCTAGAGTCTCCTATACGCATCAATCGTGCATAAGCTTATAGAAGCTTAGAGGGTGGTATAAGTGTGTGATAAAGGTGCACAGAAAAATAGTAAGAGGTACAGGGAAAGAACATGCTCAATGAGAATATCACTAGCCTTTCCAAGGCTTAACATGAATACGATGCAATGAGTACTGGATGTCATACTAAGGCAATGCATGAAGGGAGCTTACACAGCCAATGCTAATGCGATGCAAGTAATGTCAGTGCTCATATCCAAACCACATATCAAGTATATTTTCAATCATAAGGAAATCAATGGGGTCCATTACACTGCTGAATGACTTCGGCTCTACAGACCCCGCATAGTCAAATGAGCGTAAGAGACCTCACTACCTGCTTGTGGACAGCCAATCACCAACAAGGCCTAAAGGTAGTGGACCCATTTACGAGCTGGTCAGACTCAGCCTAGCAATGCCTCCTCATACCAGGAAGGTAAGGCTAAACCCCTATCCAACCGACTACACGACAGTGGGAGTCACAGCCTAACGGTATAAGGCCCTCGTGCGCTCATAGTTTTCACTCAGTCACGGCATTGGAGCATATCCTTGGTACCATGGAAGTTTTAGGAATATCATCCATGGGCATCCTATGCACCCGGTATGCTCAAGTAATATTTTCAGTGTCCACACATACGGCCATCCACGAATGTCCTTGTGGAGGCAAGGCCCCGATGAAGCAAGGGAGGTATCATCATGAAATGTGATGCCAATGCATGAGTCACACATTCAGATCATGCACTAGCTACAGGCACACGATGTGCACGAGAGGAGAAACTCCATCCTTCAATGACCATCACACAATGCAATTAATTTATATAGATGATGCATATGGGTCATAAAAATGCAAGTGTACTACCTGTGGAATATGAAATCCTCCGTCCTAAGGAGGGTTAAAGTCTAGGCACATAGACAGGTGACCTAAGGAAGAGAGAAGAGATCCTCTAGTGGGGGCCCAGTACTTTGGCATGACCCACAAGCTAAAGGAGAGTCATGATGTTAAAAGGAACGGTCCTAGCTAGGCCCAAGGTGGACCTTCAAACAACTATAAGGGCCTCTATGCGCCTACCTTAGGGCCACCAAGGAGGACATCCAACCTCAACTGGTCCCAAAAGGTAGCCCACTACGCATATAATATAAGGTCTAAGGCCTAAGTAATGTATGGTCTAATGGGCCATACTCCAAGCCAATCTCATAGACCATGTATGGGGCCCTCAAGTGAGGTTTGGGCCCAACTATAAGGGTCATAAACCCATATGTTGTGGTGGGCTTCATGGGCAGCCTGGTAGTTTATTTACATGCGCAATTCTCACATTTAACACAAGTGAGTTGGGCCTCACTTTTTAGCCCAAGTATAGGGTCAATTTCAATGGGCGGCCAAGGGCCTAACTTCTTGTATATTCTTGCACCTAAGCCTATCACAATAGATGGGAGAGTATAGGCCCAAGATCAATGGGCCTATCCAAAAGGATTTAGTCCACAAGGCCTAATTACCAACACAAAAAGGGCAGCCATATATATTAAATCATATAATGGGCTTTAAGGAAATAGCCCAAAAACAAAAGCCATCCAATTCATGCATTATGGTGGACTTAGATGGCAGCCCTTAAACCCAAGAATACACATGGACAAGGCCTAAACCGATAGTGTGGGCTTTACCATATCAGCCCAAAGACTTAGCAAGACCCTCCACAATATGCATCAATGTGGGCCTTGCAAGTCAATCCATAATTAAGCACTTCATGAGGGCATCAAGGCCCATTAATACACATGATCAGCTCATAGACTGCCCATTAGGCTCACAATTCAATAAGGTCAGCCCTTGCACAATGTTAGGCTCAAGGAAGAGGTTTACAGTCCATTGGGCCTATAAAACTACTTAAAAATCTTGTTAAGGCTAGCCCACAATATCACTACAAAGGTGGGCCTTAAGGGGCACCAATTAAGCCTAAAAATGTCTAAGGAAAGAAGGTAAAGAGTGTGTGCAATACTCCCTTAAATCTGGTGGGCCACAATAGCTCCAAAATAATCAACCATGCAGTAAATTTGGGCCCCTTGCTGAAATTCTAGCCCACCCATTTCCTGGGCCTACTGGAGTCCAGATATTTATTTAATCTAGATGGGTTACTGACCCATGATGACCCACACATATCACAGTAAGCCCCATCAGATAAGAAGGGGGATATACAACACTCACTTCAAGTGGGCCATGCCATTGGAATGCAGGCCCAGCAACCCAAGGTAAGGGCGTCCCATGGTGGTTAGTTCTACAGGCTTGGGTATTTGGCCTCAAACTGATCCAAATTGCAAGCCACACCAAGGTCGGTAGAGGGACCTGATGGCCCTAAAACTTTTCAGGGTGGTCCTCCCATAGGTGGGTCATACCTTAACAAAATTTCATGATTTTTGGATAATTAGAAGTATTTTAATTAATTTAAATAAAACAGTCTATCCAGAAAATCGGATTGACCTGGACGTCCCAACGTGGTGGGCCAGTCTGGCCTTTTCACGGTGTATACAGGAGTCCATTGGCTCCAAAAATTTGTAGGTGGGTCCCACCATAGGTGGACCACTTTCTTATAAATTTTCATAATTTTTGGATACTCAAAAGTATTTTAATAAATTTCGGAGTTATAATCTGTCTAGGGTGAAATGTTGTTGGAAATACCTATCGTGAATTTGGGCCATCCAACTGGGTGGGTTCTGGGCCTCAAAAATTCCTGAAATTTGGACCCAAGGTCCCTCATCAAGCCTAAAATGAGGTGGGACCCAGAAATATGGCCCAACTTCTAAGAAAATATTTTTAAAATTTTATTTTTATGGGACTATGTTGTTGTACTGCACAGCAGAAATTCCTGGCAGTCCACTATGTTGGCCCACCCTTTTGGATACCCAAATGGGATCCATCAGCCCTAAAAATTTTCAGGTAGGTCCTACCATGGGTGGGACACCTCTCTACAAAATTTTAGAATTTTTGAGGTAGTATAAGTATTTTATTTAATTCATATAAATTATAGATAGTAGGTTGAAGAAATCATTCCTGCTGAAACAATGCTGCTACCCCTGACTTGTGCACCCCATTAGAGTGGGCCCAGGTTTACCAAAAGTTGGAAAAATATAGGGCCAACATCCCTGTACAAGTACACAACAATGTGGGGTCCACAAAGGTAGCCCACCATTCAGAAACAAGCTGATATTTATTTTTTTACAACATGCAGAGTGGCTAGACAGTCTAGAAAAAAATCTGGACTATCCAACCTCCTTGGCCCACCCTTTTGGGTGATCAAACAGGGACGGATGAAGGTGAAATTTAGCATACTTCTAGGTGGGGTCTACACCTCTAGAAATAATCTAACAATTGGGGTAAAATAGCCCTCTAATCAGTCCATAATCCATGCCAAAAACAACCCAAAAATAGTCCAGAATTTTTCTGGACAGCAAGGTATGTCTGAAAATAGCTGAACATAACTACTGAATAAAGGGGGAAATACCCCACAAAATTTATGTTATGGTCTACCTTAGTGGGTCCCACAAACATTTAGACCAAACCCCCTTCATAAAACCCATTGCATGCATCCAAAATGGAGCAAATGAGGTGTCAACATCCAACAATATTCTAAGGCCACTAAGTGGACCACACACATTAGAAATCGAGAATAAAATAATGGGAAATAAAAAGAATCCAGCTACAAGAGAGGAAAATGACATGCATCAAAGGAAAATGCCATGATGGGGCCCATGAAGAATGGCCCCATCCATGGAACATGCATTCAAAGAAATGGGCCATTGGCCTCAATCATGGAGACATGGGGGACCTCCATCATCACTTGATGGGTCCCACAAGTTCCTAAGGAAGATGAAGGAGGATCTAAGAGCACCCACCTTAATGGATCTCCAACAAGCTCCTTAGGCTCCAAGGGAGAAGATTCTATGGTGTGGATGAGATTTAGAGGGTTGGGATGGGATAGATGGAGCATGCAATAGGCTGAGATGGGGTGGAATCCATAGACATTTGGAGGGCTTTAGCTTGCTAGAAATGAGAAGAAAGAGAGGGAAGGAGAGAGATAAGGAGAGAGAGGGTAGGTTATGATAAGCTATAGGGGCTAGGCATGATTGCTTTGTAAGAGCCTAGGCATGATTGCTTATGGGGAAGGAAAACAATGACTATTTGTAAGGTGTAAGAGGCTAGGGAGTAGGGTGGTAGAATGCCTAGGTGTAGGCTCTCTAGAAAAGTACACCTAGGTGGGGCCTACCATGGAAAACGTGCAAGCTAGGTAGGTCCCACTAAAATGCAATCAACGGTCCAAATAATGCGTGGCCTATAACTTTTGATGGACGTTTCAGATTTACGCATGAGAGGCGATGTTGGAACCGCATCGACGATGTGGTCGCAATGACATAAGTCTTGGGTCAATCCGAGTCGGGTCTAGGCGACCGAACTCAAGGATGACCGCAAACATTATCCGAGGGTCGCAGGTCACCGAAATTTGACCGGTAGGACCACGAGACCAAAATGGACGGAATGCATACTCACACACACGCTTGCACACATGCAGACTTGGGTCAGATCTCACATGGCTGATGCATTAAGTGGGAAGACGCATAAACTTATGGCATCTCTGATGATTCAAAAGTGGAAGATGCTTGATAAAATAAACAATTTTAATCTTAAACTTGGAGAAGATAAACTATGGGCTTATCTTAGCAACATAGTGGTGCAGTCCACTCTCGTGAGTCAAGTGATAGAAGCACAAAAAAATGATGCCTGGCTATAGGGCAGAATAGCGGAAGCAGTAGGAAATGATAACTCAGAATGAAAAGTATGCCTCAATGATGGAATTAGATTTTGAGGAAGATTATGCGTTCCGCACATTCCTGAATTGAAGAAGGAAATGTTAGACGAAGCACACCACCTGAAATTCGCAAATTACCCAGGAGGGATGAAAATGTACTATGACATTTGACGACAATATTGGTGGAACAACATGAAGAGAGAAATTGTTGACTACGTATCTAAGTACTATGTATGTCAACAAGTTAAAGCCAAACATCAGAAACCTTCAGGGTTACTTTAACCCTTGCCAGTTGCATAATAAAAGTGGGAGCACATTGCCATGGATTTTGGTGTGGGATTTCTAAGGACCAGACGTAATCAAGATGTTATTTGGGTGATAGTTGACCGATTAACTAAGTCTATACACTTCCTCCCTATTCATATATCTTCATCTCTACACAAGTTGAGCAAGCTTTACATCAAGGAGATCGTTAGATTACACGATATCCCCGTATCCATTGTATCCGATCGAGATTCCAAATTCACATCGTGCTTTTAGAGGAGCTTTCAGGACGTTCTAGGAATATCACTCAACTTTAGCACTGCTTTTCATCCATAGACGGATGGACGAACCAAACGAGTGAATCAAATCCTTAAAGATATGTTTCGCGCTTGCATCCTCGAATTTAAAGGAAATTAGGACGATAATATACCATTGATTGAGTTTGCATATAATAACAGTTTTCAAGCTAGCATTGGTATGGCACCGTACAAAGCATTGTATGAAAGACCATATAGATTACCAAACTATTGGACTGAAGTTGGTGAAAGAAGCATGCTTGGACCAGAGATTGTGCAGGAAACGACCGAGAAGATACAAATCATTAAAGATCGCCTACGTATGGCACAAAGTCAACAGAAGAGCTATGCAGATCACTGAAGAAATGACTTAGAGTTCTTTGTAGGTGATCATGTCCTACTTAAGGTATCACCGATGAAAGGAGTCATGCGATTCGGGAAGAAAGAGAAATTAGCACCACGCCACATCGGACAGTTCGAGATCCTGCAGAGAGTAGGTGTCATGGCCTACAAACTAGCTCTACCCCCACAGTTATCTGGCATTCACAACGTATTTCACTTATCAATGTTCCAAAAGTACGAGAGGGATGCGTCGCACATTATTCACAGGCAGTTGCTAGATATTCGCGAAGATGTCATGTACATAGAACAATCAGTTTGTATCATCAACAAAAAAGATCAAGTACTTCGAACTAAAATCATACTACTTGTAAAAGTGCAGTGGGGACATCACGGGGAAGAAGAAGCTTCATAGGAGTGCGAGGACGAAATTTGAGAAAAATACCCGCATCTTTTTATACCATAGGTACATTAAATTTCGAGGATGAATTTTTTTTATTTTTTTTTAGGAGGAAAGAATTTAATGAGCTGGATAAAATACAACCAATTCATGCATACATACACGTAACAAATTAAACCACACACACCATGCACCCTTCACATGTTACACACATGTGACACACATGCGAAAGGGATAAGAAATAAATGGATATAAATGCAAGTAAACAAATAAAAAAGAAAAAAAAATGTGTGAAATGTGGGAGGTCTATCATTCTAAACACTTTAACTCTCATGACCATTCAAATTTCATGGTACTCACATTTATCAACTAGTCAATGTATCCCCACATCAATCTAAACCATCCAAAGAGTTCAATCCCTGACCTACTTCCCAATAGATGGTCTAACCAATCAAAACTATCCAGTGACGAACTATATTGTCTGGACTGTTGAAATAGAATCTGCCATGTGAAATGCCCATCTAGAAGTTTAAACCATTCATTATCTGAACCATCTAAGCACACATCTAATGAATGGTATTCCAACTCCATATCTTGCTTATGTGAACATTATTTTAGATAGATGTATTAGCAAAAGATATATTTATGTATTTTGGAACTTTTTAGTTTTAGTATTAAATATAATAATGAAATTAGTAATTAATATAAGAGTTTTAAAAATTCATTTTTCATGCATGAAACACCAAGACACATTTTTCTTCACATATGAAACACGTGCATGCACATTTATGGTATAGGTCCTATAAATAGGGTGTAGTCATGAGCTTACAGCATAAGTGTGGGTCCAATAGAGTTTGAGTGTGGGCCACCCTTAGAATCATAAAACAGTAGTTGTTGTGTGTATGGTGCATAGGTGTGAGTCAATCAAGACTCGATCTTAGACATTGTGCACATTGAGTGTAAATGTCGGGTTTATACTGCGTAAGGTTTGGTCCAGCACTTCAAATCAAGTAGGTGATCTTAACTTGAAATTTAAAATTTTTAGTTAATTGTTATGTTTTTTTATTCCAAAATTTTAATAGTAATATTGCTTAAATTAATTATTAATGTGATTGATCTTATTTATTATTTAAATTAATTATTGAAAATTTGAAATATATCTTGAAATAATTGTTAAGTTAAATCGATTTGGTTCATTATAAAATTTTTATTTAATATTCAAATTGTAATATATGTATATATATATATACACGGAAACGCTCACCTGCGAACCAGTTCGTACGTAGTACATACGAACTTTTTTAAGAACTCATCATATCTGATGAATCTCACAAATCTGAATGGTCCACATGAAGCAGAACCTCATGAAACCCCCTGGTACTAATTTTTACTTTGATCTGAAACTTTGGTGGGCTATGAAAAATGCAAACAGTTTCTTCCCTTGATTTGAATTTCTCTTTACTACGGCTCACCAAAATCTTCGATCAGGGTGAAAATTCATCCCCTAAGGTTTTATGGGATTCCGCATCTTATGGACTGTTCCGATTTGACACCCATGGCACATGTTCAAAGGTGCGCATGTCCATAAGTGCGTAGGTGAGCATGCCTCTATATATATATATATAAAGAATTTTAATTAGCTTAGAATATAATATAACTTAATTAATAAATTATTGAAAGTATAATTTGATTTAATTTAAAAAATCTAATTTTAATTCTAAACTTTAGAAATTAATAATTTAAATAAATTTTACTATTAAAATAATCAAATTCAACAGCTTTGGAATTTATTAAATAAATTATATTATAATTTGATTGATTTAAATCAATTTCATTAAAAGTTAAATTTAAATATAAATTAATGTCTTAATTATAAAAATACTTGATTTATATAAATTTGTTAAATTTTAATTTAATACCAGAACAATCAAAAAAATTTATTTGTTAAGTTTATGTTATAATTAAAATAAAATTTTAATTTTAGAATTTAGTGAATAAAAATATAAATAATTTTTTTTATGTTAATATGATTTATTATATTTAATATTATTTAAGTAAAACAATGATTTAATTAAAGTTAGAATTTAAAATAAAATTTATTATACATTATCAAATCTCAGTGATTCCTAAATTTAATAATAGTAAATTAAAAATAATTTATTTAAGTATTTTAATTATTAAGTTTTGACAAAATTGTTTATAAAATTGTTAATTAGAAATAAAAATTTATATATATATATATATATATATATATATATATATATAATTCAATAATTATTGATTTTTATAATAATTTTTAAGAGTAGTAAAAGAATGTGAATAAATTTATGATAACTTTATGCTGATATTTTCGATTGTGAAATAATGATTCATCTTATATGTCTATCTAGCATTCATTGAGCATCGATATTAATATGTTGGATGTAACGTAAGCAAGTAGGGCGATCGTGTACCTTGGGTAAAAGACCCTAAAGGTAATAAGTAAGGCGATTGTCCTTTGGGTGAAAGACCCTAAAACTCACTGGATCCTTTGGAGTCTCATTTGTGTATGGCGCATGAGTACAATTGCGTGCGCGGACATATGTCAGAGATACAACTAGAGCAGTAGTCTGACCAACTAACATATAAATGGATCTCTTACCATGAGGTATCGATGCATAGGCGTTAATGTAACGTGGTCATGCACTTGGCTACAGTGTTGTAAAAGATGACATATATTGTTTATGAGAATTTATAAAAAGTATCACATGCATAACATTTTTATAATTCTATTACTTAAATTTATGTTCTCTTATTATCCATATTCTATTTTTCTATTTTATTTATAAAATTTTGGTATAATCTGAATATTTTAAATTTTGAGTAAGAAATGACCCTATCGAATTGTTATGTTCACTCTACTATAAAAACGCACAAGGGCAAAGCTAGAATACTACGAGCAGGCAGGCCTCTACTATTAGTTCTTCTTTTTTATATATAGAATATTTAGTTTACTTTGAATTTTAATTCATTTTTTGTTATTTAGATTTAGTTTAAATTCTAAATTTTGATGTAGAAAAAAAAAATACACTATCAAGAGAGTTGAATTTAGTAGACATTATATTATTTCAGAAATATTTTCTTTTTAGATGACTTTGGATATCTATTAAATTTGATTGAATTATGCAGATTATAATAAATATTGATATATTAAAACTCACAAACTTGGGATTCGGGTGCCGAATACCCTATTTAGGTACCCCAATGTCAGGGCGTGATAGACTTGGTTTTGGTTTATGCCTTTCCCTTATATTGTATAGGAATGTAAGAATATCATGAACGAAGGATCTATGTTCAGACTTTTGGTCACTCACATTGGTGGATCGAGATCAAGTTAACAATATGTGGGCCCATTAGCCTATACTATGATCGGGAGATCATAACTTGATGATGCATGAAAAATGATTAATTCTTAGACCTGAAAATGTGTAAGAGTCACGATTTTGATTGGTCGACTTTAGCTCTTCCTATGAGGTCCATACAGGGGCCAATAAAGTAAACATAATTAGATACTTCCATCATTAGCCATTGATTATTGCACGGTCCAACAAGATATCTAATGGTTTGTCTAGGAACATGTTTAAGGTTTCAATAGGGATAAATTATAGACTTATCAAGTGTTTTTTTATTAAGCCTAGCACTTTAAATGCTTTAATCGGCTTTTTAAATGTTTTTAACTATTGAAGTTTTGTTTTAACTGGTAAAAGTGTTTTGATCGCACTTGATGATAACTTGATAATCCACTTCTAATTGACATGAAATACGATCATTAGTAAATGGCCATAGCAATAGAGGGATTAAATCAGAAGTATATGCATGGATGAAGCAATTCAATGTACTTCTCTCATAATAGATTACAAAGGTGTGTATAAGGTGGCAAGGTACCATAATGATATTCCCCTTAAAAACTAATCCCCTCCCTATATATTAGATCATATTCCAAATGAGAGCACATAAGAAGGCCTAGATACCCCTTCCCCTTAGGCATGTGAACCAGAAGAATGAGAAAAAGGAGAATGTAAAGAAAGAGCAGAGGAATGAAATCTCCATCCTCCTTCCCATGTACATCTTCTCCAGCTTCGTGTCCATTCTTATGGATGGTTGTAGAATTCATTGGTATCTACCAAAGAAAATTCATATTGAGTTATCTATATCTCTCTAGTATTGGGATGGAGCGATGAGAGACCTTCTAAGTTAGAGATCGTCATTGACATCAGATCAACATACATCATCATATTTAAAATATGATATAACCTTCTCAAGTTAGATTTTAGATTCTGGATTTTAGAAGTTGTACATGATTATACACGAGGGTCTTGAGATTAGAATTTTATTTTTTCAGTCAAGAACATCTACAACAAAATTCTATTAGTTAAGACTGAAATTTTGTTAAATTAGTTCCATCGATATTTGAATTTTTTTTATGGATACACCCTTTTCTTCTTGGGCATAGATTGTGTAAATGAAGGTACTTGGCACTTGGCATATCATCAATAAGAAGAAGAAGAAAAAAAAAAAAGAGCCATATGTGCATGTACACACGTGAACCCAAACTAGAAGGATAAAATGATCATTTCATATACAGAATTTTTACATTTTCACATGGGTCCAACCCTTTAATATGAGCATAAGGTGCCTTTTCATAAGCATTGCACTAGGTACATCTATCGCCATGCCAAATGCAATTCGTGTCCTTCATGGAATCCTTGTCATACAATATTCCCAAATAAACTTTATGCGTTGTCATTGTCAACCCCACTTGTGGACGTAATGAATATACATTTGTACAAGTAGAGCCGTCAATGGACCGGTCCGGGAATAGGTCTCTGGCCCAAATTTTGAACTATTTCAGGCCAGGCTGTCAGGCCGAGCCTATTTAAAATTCTGATTTTCAAGTCCAAGCCCAGCCCATTGACACACCTGTGTACAAGTATTCAAGAAAAGACTTCTTAATTTTGTTTCATGCATATGAGGACCATATTTATCCATACACATGCATGACTTATTTCAATGTAAGACCTGTGCGAATGTCAGTGTTAAAGCATCCCATGTGATCACATTTGCCATCATCAATCTTCAAGCATTAAAAACTAGCTATAGTTCATATTACAATGTGTTCATTGGTCAAATGTGCACATGCATGTGTGTTAAGTGTGCCACTAACAAAATTTTAATTTCTCCAAACCAACCTATCATAATTAGGGTGTCAATGGATCGAGTTGGCATGGGCTTTGGGGTGGCTCACCTAGGGCTAAGCTTGGGCTAGAGTATCAAGTTTGAGGGCAAAGCTTGGATGCAGGTATCCAAAAGCCCGTTAGCCTACCATGGCCTGCCTTTCTCTCTCGACAGCGGCACCTATATATCTCTCTGTCTCTCAGTAGCAATGGTGCAATGCCCTGTCTCCACCAAAACCCTAACCAACTGAAACGGGATTCTTAATCCAGACGTGGATTGCATATTGAGTAAACTCCATGGGACTCATTATAATGTATGCATCTTATCCACATCGTCCATCCATTTTACCAGCCCATTTTAAGTATTGAGCCTGAAATTTAAGCATGTTCAAAGCCCAAGTAGGTTACACTACAAGAAACAGTGGGAATAATGACAACCACTGTTGAAACCTTCCTAGGGCCTGCATTGAAAATTATTTGTAATCTAACCTGTTCATAAGGTCATGAAGACAAGGATGAAAGGAAAACACAAATATCAGCTTAATCTAAAACTTTTGTGGCCCCAAGTAGGTTTCAAATTAGCCATTCCATTCATATTGTTTCATTATTGTAGTCTACTTAAACTTTGGATATGTTTCAATTTTGGGATCATGTCTAAAATGAGGGTAAAAGCAGATGAACAACATAGATAAACAATGCATATATTAAGGTCCGCGGTCTCACGGTTAAGGCCGCACCTAATTCGCTCCTCTCCTGAAAAGAGGGATGGAAAAACATGGGACGCATATTGCCTCGGAAACCAAGTTACTGGGATAAGAAGTTTGGTGGGCCTACCATGATGTTTGTGAGAAATTCATTCTGTCCATCCATTTTGTCAAATCATATTAATACGTGTGCTCAAAACTTAGTCAAATCCAGAACTCAAGTTCGATCGTACCACAGAAGCAGTGAGCTTGAACATCCATTTGAAACATTCATGGGGACAGTAGTTTTGGATCGGGCTAATTTTTTGTGTTTTCAGTTATTTTTTAGTGTTTTCAGTTCATCCCGGTAAAAATGACCTTATGAACAGTATGGATGGCATATAAACATCATGGTGGACCTCGGGATGTTTCAACGGTAGGCATTTCCTTAATCTTCCTATATTTTTTCTTTTTAATTTTTATTTTCCTATTCTTCCTCTTGTTTTTCTTTTTAATTTCCTTTTTAATCCTTTTAATACAAAATATCCGTCTTCATCTCAATCTGCAAATCCCGTCGGACAAATCCTTTTTACTGCTGGTCTCTCTCTCCCTGTCATGTGGACAACTTTTGGGCTCGGGTTCAGGGCCGAGAACGGGCCAAGCGCTGTATATACGGTCCAAGTTGAGCTCGGACTGCACTCATTAGGCCTGGAACGGGCCAAGGCCCAATCTGAAGCTACTTTCAATAATGTGGGCCGGATTTGAAGAGAGCTTGGCCCACCCTAACCCGGCCCATTGACACCCCTGGTCACAATATAAATCACTCGTGATTCAAGGTGTTTAATAAATAAAGGAGGGAACAACTAGTAAGCAGCAACACGTCAGCAACCCACATGCCATAGATTGCAGGTCGCGGCGTGGTGGACCATAGCATATGTGGGGCCATGTTCAAATGATCAAGGTCGGGCCATGTTCGACGGTCCAAACTAGCTATATTTAATCATCCAAATCATTAACATGATTATAGTAGGTTGGGCCCCTATGCCTAGACACCATATAAGTAGTGAGCCATGGGACCATGTTCAGCAATCCAAGCCGTCTACATGTTGCCACGTAATGGCCATGTCTAGTGTTCCAAAACAGTTGACATAGTTGCAGCATGTGGGGTCCATAATTCCTTTATCCAAACCACCTGTAAGTGGGCCATGTTCAGTGATTCAAACCGTCTTGAGGTTGGCTAAGTATGATAAGCCATACGCATGCAGTTAGCCACATGCCATGTACCTAAATCTGAACTATCGAGAGGGTGCCGATGTGTGTAGCCACAAATTTTAATGGATTGGATGATCATAGCCATTGATTAAAGGACATTTATTGGTTGGATTAGGACCCTTGACTATTTTTCATTCTTATATTCATCCACTAGATGCACAGTGATTATCTAGCCAAATTAAGATAATCCATTCATTAAGCTTGTGGAACCCACCTGTTCAGAGATAAATATGGAAACATAGCTCAGCATGGCTGTGATGCGCGACAAAAGGAAAACTTGATTAGATACAACCACTGCTCCTGTTCTCTGCCCCACCCCCAATCCGTGTGGACAATCATAGCCATTGAGATTTACGGGTGAGTTGTCGGCATGCGTGAGTTTCTAAGTACTATTTAGCTTTACAGCTCCTTACATCAGCGACGTGGGCGGTGCCATGGTGAGATTTGAATGGTGAGGCATATGTTGTGGGAGATAAGCCGATCGACTAGGTGCTTATCAAAAAACCTTTGAAAAGGTTGCCCATCTCTGGCAGTGTACAACACCATCAATCAAATCTAATCACATCACTAGACCAATGGTGTGGACCTGGCCTCCCTAATCTGCATCCAAGCTACACATGCCAGGTGGAGGCTGGCTCCTCTTACTTACTGTTGCATGTTAAGCCCAGCAAGGTGTGTGAATGTCATGTAACCCATGTCATCCTGCAATGAGAACAAGGAGGTCGATGAATTAGGCTGATCAGCCGTCATGTCGGCCACCACACGACTAGAGAGGTTTTTAAGCTGTTTATTATTTTCTATTGGTTTTGTCTCTTTAGTAAAGAGGTCAGCTTGAATTTTTGAATCGTCTTATTTTCATGATAGGCCAGCTTCGGCATACAACAAAATTAGAGGTCAGTTCTTAGTTTTGTTATACAATTCTATAATACAAGCGCTAGTTAAAATGAGGAAAATATCAATGAGACATGCTTCAATGTTATTAGAGCACAATAAGTTATAAGTGCTCCTAAATGCATCTGTCACTTGGACAGTTCAACCGATGGATCTGAACTAGCCTATCAAGTCCAAAATACATTTATGTGTTACTATGAAAAAATCATTCAGATTGGATCATCGAATCCATCTTTAATTTATCCATGGTTTTGTAGATATCATTTTCTGAGCCATTGATGGGATGGGTTATGATTTCCTGAGGTAAATAATCCTTTAAATCATAAACAATCCTTAATGAGCTCCAACAAATAAATTGGTAAAATTGTTGATTGTACCTATTTTGTATAAATGATTTGGACGGTCCAAATTAAAGATAATTGTCAGATAGGTATCATCGTGAACATGAAATATTACACTCATAAGTGTGTGTGAGCCATGCATATATATTGAATCCGTAGTGTTGGATTTTTTCCATCTATCCACTCATTTTTCTCATGCAAGTTGGATCCGCTGGATCAACCACCAATACTATTTTGGTCCATGGTTCCAATTGCACTACCCAATGAATGGCCCGGATCAATAATATGTGTGCCATCCACCTTGAGCTTTAATGCATGTTCCCCCTCACATGAGAGGCTCTCATTGAATCTGACAAGTACGGCTATGTTTCGGGAGAGATTTGATGGAAGATGCACAAAAAATCTCTAGCATTGGAAAATCCTACCCACCAATATTGAGACGTAGACGGTCTATTTCTAGGCTATAAATTGAAAGGTTATACTCACCTACTAACAAGATTTTAAGACATGATCTATTCAAGATAGGACACAATATAATAAGATTGTACTTAGATGATTAAGCCCACCAGTTCACGGACTAGGCTCACTCTACTGACTCGAATGATTTGGCCCACTAGTTTTAACCATGGACCCTAATACAATAGAGCAACAGTCTCAATTTTTAAGCAATGGACCCAATTTTATTATATTGAAAGCCTAGATATATTGTCCAAGGCCTTGAGTGGATACTCTTATAAGCCCTCTTATCAAGGTACCCAAACATGTAGACTATAGGCTTAAGAGATGGAAGCAAAAAAACCTGTAAGGACATCCAAACTGAAGAAAGTTATCTTTCAATCAAAGGATTTAAATGTACGTATGTTCTATACTTCCATGTTCATAAAATTTCATGAAGGATTACTACTTGGGACAGCTTCATCAATCATCTTCTCTATGGAACTTCCAAATGGTAGCCATTAGCCCATGGGAAGCAGATGAACACTTGGGTTTCCCACTCCTTTGTACCTGCAGTTTAAGTGTATCTTTTTTAGGAGTAGAAAAAAAATGCTAACTTCATTTGGAGATTAACATCTTCATTTCTTCTATAAAATGATGGCAAAATATAATGCTTTTATCCAAGTTTTGTTTGGTCTTACAAAATATACAAGTGAGCCTGACTCTCTAGTGATCAAAATATGAAAATCTGATTGAATCGTTGGAGTCAAAATGAGATTGAACAGTTAGAAGATTTTCACAATGAGATTGGATTCAATAAAATGGTTTTTGCATTAAGCTTAAAGTACGCATTGACATGTGGGGCCATGGTGATGTTTTAATGGCATCCAATCCATCCATTTTGCACCTCATGTTTTCTCCTTGGCACCCAAAAGTCTAGCCGATCAAAAAATCAGGTGGGCCGCACCACAAGTAACATTGGGACGGAAACATCCACCACTAAAAACCTTCCAAATTAATTACGTGGGCCCACTACGTTTTGTATATTCCATCTAAACCATTCAGAAGATGCATCCGACCAGGATGAATGGAACCCAAAAAAAATCAGGTCATTCCAAAACTCAAGTGATCCACAACAGTTATTTTAGAGGTTTTAAGCATGATTTTAAAATAGCCTACCTAAGTTTAGGATTGATTTGTACATTAAGCTTAATGTAGAAATGTTTGTATTGGATCCGGTCTCTTTCTCAACGTACCAGGTTCTTTGATACACGGGGCAGATCAGATGTGATCGTAAGAGACCTTAACCTTGTCTCTCCTGTATATTTCTAATGTGTGAAATTGATGGACTTCCCATGCAATTCGGTGTGAGAGGAGACAGGAAATCTGGAGCTCTTATCTATAAGAGACTTTTACGTTTAAATGAAGATAAAAACACAAAGGCTCCTTTGTATTCCTCACTCAATGAAATCCAAGGCCTTTAAGCTTCTTTAAATAAAAAGTGCGTGGTCATGAACACTACGTAAAGTGTTTTCTAACACCATATTATTCATTGGTGGGCCTCGCAGTAAATGGACGGATACTATTAAATCTTCCTCATCAGATGATCCTAACCACCTGATTTAGCCCCTCCTAAATGTGAACCATTAGTAGTAAGATTCAAATTTCATCAGATGGCCATCTGATATGAGGGGTATTAGGACATGACCCATCCAATGATGGGTCCATCAAATGAACCATCACTATTGAGAATCCAAACCGAAAAATGGTTTCTCTCAATCAAGTATCATATAGTACCTCCAAAAAAAAAGTCCGAACAGTTTCTCTACCAGGAGAAGCTGGTGTACACTGATCTCACACTTTCATGCACCATGTGCACATCGGTATCGGCCGAAAAGAAAATGTAGGTGGCATGACAAATATAGGTTGTAACCCAAAACATTTAGCATACATAAATTAAAGTAAAAAATATATATAAAAAAATGTAATCCATTCTCAACTTACCCTTTTGCCAGGTGCGCCCTTTCCCGTTTTCACACTCTGCATGTTTTCAGGTCTGTTCAATACATAATCCTTTAGTTGTTGCTCGTCCATGGCTTCTATCAGGCTAGTCTGTATTAGCAAGAAATTTTCAGTTGAACCTTGTTGAGTCCACCTTTACAAGGAAACTAGATGCAATTCAACTAGTTGAAAAAAAAAAAAAAAAAGCTGAACTAGATTGGCCAATTGGACCGTTTGGACCAGAACAACAATTACAATTGAGAAAAATTCATTATTTTTTTCAAAGTTTTCACTAGAAACCTTGGCCTGGATACTAAATGAAACATTGGTAGCAACGAAGTGGATGTAAACCGGCTATGATATGCAAGCCTCATTAAATAAATGCAAAATTCCAACAATCGGATTAATTATTCGGCCGTTTTCATTACTATTTCCAACCAAGGAATCAATAAGCCCTACCATGAGATCACCCAAATCACCAACTGGCCTAAACTGTTCTCAATGGTTTTGTTATAGTTTGGGAGTCTTGCAAATGGAAGTCGTGATGAATGCAAACCCTCAACCGGCTATTCATTTGATATGGCTTTTAAGAACAAAATCGTAGTTGTAGGTAAGTACACAATCTCATATGTATACCAACAATCATGAGTAGATCATGGTTGGCCGGATTCTCTATCTTAATGACAAATCAAGCCAAGTGTTATAATTTTCCTCCTATCATGTATATTTCTTTATCCAAAACATGACTTCCTTGTGTGAGAAGAAATTCTTTTGTTTTTCATGTTCTGGCCAATGGACAACTTGTGGTTCAATTAGTACTAAAGATCCAATCTGATGCAGGGATGCATGCGATGAGGTCGATCACCGTCTTCCTCCTCGAGGATAATTACTCCAAATCCATGGAGCTTCTCTGGACTCCTCACAAAGACTTCTCGAATCCACGAAGAAAGAAATAGAAATAACTTTAAAATATATGAAAGAAACTTGTTGATCATTGATAAATGAGTCTACAACCCTTTAAATAGGAATTCCAAGACTTCGAAGACGTTTAGGAATTAAACTATAACTAAAACTCCCTAAAATTTGTTACTTACTATAAATATTAAATTTCTATTTATAGTAAGTGTCCTATGTGGCTTAACCATGTTATTCTACTAATTTTTATAAACACTTTTCATGTTTGACACTGCTCCTAAAGCTCAACAGATGAAGAGTTATAATCAAACTAAAACTTACTAAAAATAGTAAAAACAAAAATAAACATGGAATTCGACCGTCCATCTGATGGAATCTCGCAAATTTGGCATGGGCAATCTGGCATAGCAGGTTGGTTGGCTAAAGTAGCTTGTCCTACCCCAAAATCATATATGGTACGTCGAGTAACTCATTTTAGTTTGCGAGATATGTCTGTTTTAAGGTTCTAGTGGTCTTAATGACTTCCACCTCCGATTGGGCCTTCTCTGGACTAGCAAGGACAGCTATCCCCATTCAATATAAGATATTAGGCATATTTGGATTCATGAAGAGATAAGGAAAGGAAACACTACTCCCCATGAAAATGACTTTTTGCTGTTTGAAGCATTTCTTTGTGTTAAACACCTTTTTTCCCATTTCCTTGCTTTGTTGGATTTGTCTTCCCACCCCGTCCAAGAAAATGAGGTTCAAAAAAGGCTTGTGACAAAGGGAATGATAGGAAATTCAAAATTTGATGAAATGATGTCATAATTGGGTTGTCATTGAGAATGAAACTTCAATTTTATATATGATCTTTAATTAAAGCTTGGCATCTGACTGATTGCTTATTGATTGTGGAGACCAAAAAGTCTCGAGAAAAAAAAAAAGGAGAAAGTGAATTTTGGATTTCCACTTCCACCAAGTGGCTCATTTGGCCCTGTTTCGAAATTTGAATGGCTCATATTAAGCTCCGGTTTGATTTGGATTGGATTGGAGCTGATTTGGATGGACTTATATGAACTTGGACATGGGTATACGGTTTAAGATTTTCGTGTGAATCCTAATCAGGCTGATCATTTATTTGATTATCGAGTGGAATGTCTACAATGCACATATGCCACCATTTAGCTTCAAGCAACTCACATGTCAAATGTCTCTATGTCATTGTGCCATGTCCCACCACCTATCTTCAAGTGCCCCACATATACCCCATGTGCCACATTTGCCACCATATCCATCTCCAAGTGTCCTCAATGTCCCCACACGTGCTATTCTACACATGCCATTAGTTGCTAGGCAAAAAACATTTCAATGAATTTGTCTTCTCAAGCAACAAATTTGGAAACAGGTTCCAATTTTTTTAAGGAAAATCTGTTGAAAATCAAACAATGTTTTCCTTTCCCACTATCTCGAAAACAAGGTTTTTCAAGAAACACCGTCTCCTTACCCAAAGATATGGTTATTATATCATCCTCAGCCAAAAGATATGGTTATTATACTTGGGTTTCCAATTTTTCCACAAATGGATCCATGGTTTAGTTATGTATACCATTTCTGCTGCCGTACCACAGCAACATGGATGGACCATAACCCAAAAATATCAGCAACTTGGATGGACCATGACCCAAAATTTTCCTCAAAATCACAATGCTATCATTTCAAGCCATGGGATGCAAAACGACATTTAGGAAGAGAGACACAGTAACAGTTCACGTTCAACTTTAAAAGGGCAGAAGATCAATGGTACACCATTTTGAGGCTCAAATCATGCACATTGGGCTCACACATATGGACAGTCCGGATCACTGACCCATTAGCCAAACTTGTATAAATTAGGGGAAAAAACAATTCAATTAGTGTATGTTCCGTTCCAGGAACATCATATTATTAATCATCCCTCGTAAGGCATAGTAGTATACCAATAAATAGAGAATTGTTGAGTTTTATCTTTGTCCAAAATTCAATGGGGACAATCTTTCTACACCTTATAAATAGAGATTGTGGGTCGGGGCTTTGAGCAACTTCTCAAGAGTATGCAAATATAAGCATGTGTTGGTCATGCAAGGATGGAATTTTTAGGAATTTTTTTATATTTGCCAAATAATGTCTACATAATTAGAAATTAGTTGGTGTTGCTTTTCGAGGGATGAAATTACTAAAATGCCCTTGGGAGCCTACGTGGTATATGTATAACATCCAACCCTATTAACCGTACTATGGTAATAACACAAACAAAACATCATATTAATCAGATCAGGGATATTTAGAATGGTGTACATTATTATTTTTATGGATTATCCCACCTTATGATGGGATCCACCGTATTTCTGGTTTCTCTAATAATGAAGTTGGTGTGTATCTGTAGGATGAGTTGGATGTGAGATACATACCATGTGGGCCCCGAAGCTTTTAATTTTCCACTTTCATGTAAGGAAAAAAAAAAAAAGAGAGGGCGTGGTAATATAATTTCTCCTCTTAAAAAGTATTGGTGGGGAATATCAGTTACTGGAGGCACTATTTGGTAAAATGTAATTCCTTGAGGAATTTTAAGGTAAAAATCCCTAATTTTTAAGACACAGGCATGCCAATGGACACCACGTGTATGGTACTTGGTTGCCCCTGCATGTGTAAATCCTAATTTTTAGTCTTCCAATTGCCATTGGTCTAATTAATGATAAGCCGTGAGGGTTCGAATACTCACATCTTCTTTACACCCAAGATTATGGCTTCTTTCATACCAGTTATGCAAGCTTCGTACTCTGCCATGTTGCTAGTGCACTCGAATGCTATTCGTCTAGAGATAGGAATTAGGACATCGTCAGGAGAGTAAATGATAGCCCCAATTCCACTTCCTTTGGAGTTTGTTGCGCCGCCAAAGAATAATGTCCACTTGCTTGCCTTTTTTCTTCTCCCTCGATGATTTATAGATGCTCATCGAGGAAGGTCTTTAAAAGCTGATAATCGGGCAGTGAGAGCTTGTCCCTTGATTTTCTTCTGAGTGACATAAGTGATGTCGAATTCAAATAGAAGTAGCTGCCATTTAGCTATCCTTCCAATAAGTATCGGCTTCTTGAACAGTTACTTGAGCGGGTCCATATAAGCGAGGAGCGGGATAGGATATGCGATCATGTTTTGCTGGAGTCACTGAGTTGCCCGACTAGGGCCGAGCATGTCTTCTCAAATGCTACGTATCTGGTCTCGTAGTTTATGTATTTGCGACTTAGATAATATATTACTTGTTCCTTCCTTTTTATTTCATCGTGTTGGCCGAGGACGGAGCCAATGGCGTTCGCTGCTACCGAGATGTATAATAATAAAGGTTGTCCAGGAGTTGTGGCACTAGAATTGAAGGATTCATGAGATATCTTCTGATATGATCTTGACAATCATCATTCCATTCCTTAGGCGAATTCTTCCAAAGGAGCTTGAATATCGGCTCACAAATAGGAGTTAGGTGTGCAATGAAGCTGTTGATGTACTATATTTTACCAAAAAGGCCATGGATTTCTTTTTATCTTTGGAGGTTGCATCTCGATGATGGCTCTTGTCTTTATTTCATCGACTCTGATGCCTTCCTCATTGACTATGAAGCCGAGAAGTTTGCCTCCGGTTGCACCAAAGAGACATTTCTGATAGTTAAGTAGAAGCTTGTACTTTTCTAACCTATCGAAGTGCCTCTTCAGGTCTTCAAAGTGTCCTTCAATCATGCAATATTTGACGATCATGTTGTCAACATATACTTCCATTTCCTTGTTCATCATATCGTTGAACAAGGTTGTCATTGCTCGTTGATATGTAGCTCTTGCATTCTTCAAACCGAACGGTATAACCCTATAGCAGAATGTTCCCCATGGCATGATAAATGAAATCTTCTCGTGATCTTCAATGGCCATCTTAATTTGATTGTAGCCTGAGAAACCATCCATGAAGGAGAAGATCTTGTGCCTTGCAGTGTTTTCGACCAGAGTGTCAATGTGTGGCAGGGTGAAGTCATCTTTAAGGTTGTCTTTGTTGAGATCTCAGAAGTTGATGCACATGCGAACCTTACCATCCTTCTTTGGTACATGTATAATGTTAATGAACCATTCCCGGTAATTTGAGACTACCAAGAATCTCGCGTTATATTGTTTGATGACTTCGTCATGAACTTTCTGGCCCATTCTAGCTTCATTCTTCTGCACTTCTACTTTACTGGCTTCATTTCTGCCTTTGTTGGCAGATGGCGTACAATGAGTTCTTCATCGAGTCTTGGCATGTCTATGTAGGAGAATGCAAAGTTGGATAGTCTTAGAGTCATGAACTTTCTGGCCCATTCTAGCTTCATTCTTCTGCACTTCTACTTTACTGGCTTCATTTCTGCCTTTGTTGGCAGATGGCGTACAATGAGTTCTTCATCGAGCCTTGGCATGTCTTTGTAGGAGAATGCAAAGTTGGATAGTCTTAGAGTCAGGAATTCTACCATTTTCTGCTTATACTTTGTTTGCAAGGATTTCCCAATGCATACTTCCCTAGGGACTTCGAGGGTTCCTAGATTTACTACCTCGAAGTCGTCAGCTAGGACATTAGCTTTAGTTTCAAACTTTTTGAGGAGATCCTTAAGTTCGGGAGCTAGGTCATCATCTTCCCCACCCCGAACTTCATTCAGACCCATGAGTTCGAAGTCTAACTCAATGTCGAAATCATATGTGTCAGCCTTGAACGCATGCGGTACTTCAGATGAGTTGGGCACATTTATGTATGCGGGAATTGAAATGCTCTTTGATTTTAAAAAAAAAATGGAATTGAACTACTAGATGGTTTTTGAATATTTTTTAATTTTTTGGATTTTTGGGCTCCAAGGGACCCTGAGCAAGCAGTGCAAAATATGACTGATCCTGACCTAGCTCAAGGTGTCAAATGCTGTCTAAATTGGTGTTTTTTTTGTGACTGGTGACCTTGGATGGCTCACCGATTGACTTAATGGTTAGGGGATTAGTTATCCAATTGAGACCCCACGTTCCCTCCCCTAAAGAGGTGGGGTTGATGCGTTGAATGGAGGATCATGGTTTGGCCCAATGACCATATTTCTCCTTGGTCAAGTTCAAGATATGAGTTGTACTCAGTCCCTCCTATGTCACTTACTGTATATTTAGAGGTGTACACAAGTCGAGTTGAGCCGAGCTTTGCCCAGCTCGTGCTCAACTCGGACTGCTCGTGTCTCAGCTCGTGCTCGGCATGGCTCGGCCTTCGAGCTCGAAACAGCAGCTCGTGCTCAGCTCGGCCGAGTTCGAGTTCGAGTTCGAGTTCGAGTATTCGAGCCTATTTCAATTAAGATTCTTGGTGTCTTTATCCTTTGTGAAATCTTCTTGGTTGTAGATGACAATGATGTAGAGAGAACAACTGGGGCATTTGGAGATCTCTTCTCCGAGCTGCATATCGAATATGGTGATCTGGAAGAGATCTCTGCAAGGGTAAGGGTAGATGAATGCCTGGAGCTCTTCGTTCCATTCCATGTCTAGAATCTCTACATCATTGTAAGACATCGCAGAGAGAGAGAGAGACGTCTAGTGTTAGGGTTTTTGAAGTGGGTTGGGAAAATGAATGCGGTTTAAGTCAGTGCAGAGAAACCCTAATTCGCTTCTTTCTCTTCCCGAGAGAGAGAGAGAGAGAGGGAGAGAGAGAGAGAGAGAGAGAGAGAGAGAGGGAGCGATAGAGAGAGAAGGGGGAATTTTAAGGAAAGCGCTCATGTACGAGCCACGCTAGGGTAACTCGCGCGACGTACCAACACTGTTACTTTCGCAGACCAAGAGCCACGTGTATGTAACTTTCATTTGATCCACCCCGTCCATTAGGTACGACGCCTCATCTTAACCGTTGAACGAAAAAATAGTAATCATCTAAAACTTTTGTAATCCACAATAAGCTCAAACTGAGTTCAAGTTTTAAAGGGTATATATACCCTGTACCGAGTCAAGCCGAGTTAGAGAAGAGAGTCGAGTCTAGCAAGCTGGGGCAAGATCAAACTCGGCTCGAATTCGTTTCGAGCTCTAAAAATTAGCTCGACTCGACTCAAACTCAGCTTCAATCCGAGTCAAGTCAAGCTTTTTCGAGTCGAGTCGAGCGAGTTATCGAGCTAACTCTACTCGTGTACAGCCCTACGTATATTGGAGCTCCTCTAGCTCCGTTATCCGGTATTGTTGTGGAATTTGTACATCGGACCAGTCTAGGGGTAGCCACTTCCCCTTCTTGGTCCAATGGATTGGACCACCATGGTTGTGACTAGATGGTGGATACAATGTGGGCATGGCATGCCCCTGGTTGATTGTTGAAGTTGAGACAGACAGGGTATGCCCCTAGCTGGTTGAAGCTGAGACTTGCAGGGTATGCCCCTTGCTGGTTGAAGATGATGGTTTGTTAAATCTAAGACTAGCAGGGTGTGCCCCTAGTTGGTTGAAGCTAAGACTGGCAGGGTGTGCCCCTGGTTTGTTGAACCTGAGACTGGAAGGGGTGCCCCTAGTTTGTTGAAGTTGAGATTGGAAGGGTGTGCCCCTGATTGGTTCAAGCTGGAACTGGCAAGGTGTGCCCCTGGCTAGTAGAAGCTGAGACAGGCAAGGTGTGCCCCTGGCTGGTTAAAGCTGAGACAGGTAGGGTGTGCCCCTGGTAGGTTGAAGTTGAGACAATGATGACAGGTACCAAGGTGTCTCGGCATCCTTTAAAGGCTCGCAATGGGTTTTGCTCTTAGTTTGATGCTTCTTCTTACTCTTATGCAAGCAGTTCCTTCCCTAATGGCCCAAGGATTATTTCCCACCGATAGGGGGACATAGGGCATCATCGTGGCATAAAGAGGTACCTTCGGGCATCGCAACTGATATTTCCTCCTTCCAGGGAGTCCCAGGTTTGACGAAGTTGATCTGCGTGCATCAAAACTCCTTTTTCCTCTACTTTTTCTTAGGATTAGGCTTCTTTTTCTTAGGTTGTCTTTACCGTCCATGCTCTGGAGTGAATCTTTGCATGATATTTGAAACTTTGTAATTCGGCCAACAAGAAGACATGATCAGTGCTCATTAGTGACGAATTGACCATTAAATTTACTATTTCAATTTCGAAACGGTGGTAAGGGATGTCCTTTTCTGAGTGTTGGATGGCGATGAATGGAATGTATGGTTCTTGGGTACCATAGTCATTTGGAATTATGAACTCTGGTTCAGCTAGGATAGAGATTACCTTATTGTCGAGGATATATTTTACCTGTTAATGAAGTGTGAAAGGGATAGCTCTGACTTCGTGAAGCCATGGCCTTCCTAGCAGTATGTTGAAGTATGGTGGGTATTTTCAAGACTTGAAAAGTGATGACTGCGATGGCTGGACCGATCTGCACCTCGATGTCTACCTCTCCTTCGACGGTTCCGTGGGAGTTGTCTGTTCACAACCCCAAGTGTAGGGTCGTGATGTAGTAATAATCTCAGTAAGACCGAGGTCGAATCCACAGGGACTAATCTTGTGTGTATTCTTAAAACAACTAGAAGTAGAACTAGAAGAAGATATGAATCTAATTATAAAAAGTGTAATTGTGAATTGTTTAGAACTTGTAAATTCAAAGGTGGAAACTAAGGTGCCCAGGGATCCACTTGCAGCTATTAAGATGTTTCCTTATTTGATCAAGAAACATAATTGGAATTGGAATCCTATCCTATCCAATTAAAAGATATATCAATAGAATCAATCTGAACTTTTGTTGACATAATTCTCAACGGATGAGAGTTTTGAGGATTGGAAGTGATTCCATCATCTAACCATGCACTGGAGATGACACGATCTTCACCAAAACAGTCCCATGCTAACGCATTTATTTTTTGCAGATGACGCGATCTTGTTCTTGAATGACAGGTTATCAACGGTGCGCATATGCTAAAGTTCATTGGTGACTATGAAAAAATCTCCGGACAAAAGGTGAATGCTAGCAAATCATCCTTCATTCTATCGAAGAAGGTCTCAGCTACCAAGGCTCGGCGACTTAAGAGTATAACGGGATTCAAGCACGTCAATCTCCCATGTACCTACCTGGGTATTCCTCTCACCAAAGGAAAATTTTGAGCCCCTCTTATGATGCCCCTAGCCCAGAAAATCCTAAGCAAGATGGAAGGTTGGAAAGTTAAAATCCTCAACCCAACAGCCAGATTGATTCTCATTAAACACATGTTATCTAGCATCCCCATCCATGTCATGTCGACGGTGAACATTCCCAAAGGAACTTGCAAGCTGCTTGAATCAGGTCTAGTTAATTTCTTTTAGGGGTCTGCGGATGGGAACAAGAAGAAACATTGGGTGAAGTGGTCGAAGATCTGTTATCCTACGTCGGAGGGAGGGCTCGGCATCAGAAGCATGGTGGATGTGATGACAGCCTGAAGGATTAAAATGAAGAGAAACCTACTTGAAGGTAGATCGCTCTGGGCGAGGTTCATGTCCACCAAATACATCAACAAATACATCCACTCCAGAGGTATGAATTCAACTATGAACTCTACTGTTTGGAAGGATATATCCAGATCCCTTCCTTTCGCTACCTTCATTCCAAATGGCTCTTAAGTGAAGGAAGAGTCAACTTCTGGACTCAAAACTAGTCCAGGGAAGGTTTTCTTGCCTCTCTTGCGTCAGGGCCTATTCCTCCTCATCTCAGGGATGTTACAGTTAGCGACTTCTTCGCTATTCCTAGCAGTTTTTGCTGGCAAGATTTACAAGATACTCTTCCTTCATCCACCGTTCAGATGTTGAATGATTGTCTGGTTCTGCTGTCTAGTAGGGATGATATGTTAGCTTGGGACCTGACAGCATCCGGTAAATTCTGGTTGAAATCGGCTTGGCATGGCATCCGGCATCAGAGGCAAAAAGCTTCTTGGGCTCGATGGGCATGGAACGACGTTCTCCCACCTAAATTTGGCATATTCCTATGAAAAATCATGCATCATGCCATTCCAGTGGATGCTGCTATAAAGATTTCTGGCGTGTGTTTAGTCTCAAGGTGTGAATGTTGTTGTGCTAAGTACAACCCCATGCTAGCTACTCATTCTCCGAATTGTTGCGTTGAACAAGGATTCTAGCAATCTCCTACCCATAGTTCTCCGCAGCAGCAGTGCCCTCAATCCAACGACACAAAAGCGATCCGCATAGACTTGCAGCTCCGGGCCCAGGAGCGCCTAATCAGAACAGCCCAATAGCCTTTCCAAACCAGGGGTCATGTTGTAACCAGTAGTGATTCACTCCTCCATCCCCCAGACTACCCTTCCAGCGCTGCCGATTCCCCTCTGCTTCAGCGGATGACGAGAAGGCCTTCCCATAAGCAGCATCCTAAGGAGCATTAGTTGCGTCTTCTCACCCCCTCGACGCACTGTGAACAAACCTTGGACCATCTCCTCTGTTTTGGGTCTATAGCTTCAACAGTTTAGATGCACTTCCATAGGATTTTTGATGTTCCTTTCATCCCAAATTAGACCATCCAGCAGAAAATCATTCTCTAGTCATCAAGGACGTCCAATTCCTCTTGCATCAAGCGACTATTGGGTCTGGCCCCTGCGCTTATCTCCTGGGAATTATGGTTGAGCCGCAATGCCTCATGTTTTGATGGAGTCAAGATGTCTGGCAAAAGGTTATCGCCTGGGTTTCAAGATGGATGCAGGAAATTGGAAACCCTTTGCCAGACAATGCCCACTCGTCTCTCAGGGACACATCCACTCTTCAAGCTCTTCATCTCGATAGCGGCAGAATCAGCACTAGTGTTATCCCTTCGATTGTCAAATAGACGAGACCTCTCCCAGGCTGGGTTAAGCTGAACATAGAAGGTTCTTCTCATGGGAATCCGAGCAAGAGTGGTGGCGGAGGAGTTGTTAGGGACTTCCAAGGTCAGGTTATTTTCATTTTCCATAAGTATTATGGCCTTGCTTCCAACAAGATCGTCGAGGCCCAGGCTATGCTTGATGACATTACTCTTTGCAGCAAATTGGGTCTTTCCAGCATCGTTGTAGAATCCGATTCGATGTTGGTGGTGAAAGTTGTTACGAATCCCCTCGCTCATTGCCCTTGGAACATCTAGTACAGGTTGGGAGCCATCCATCACTTTAGCCATTGTCTCAACCTCTGGTTCAGGTATATCTACCGCGAGGGCAATTCGGTGGCAAACGTGCTTGCCTTGCTAAGATGGTAAGTGAAGGATGTGGCAACTCGTTCTATCATTCTCGTTCGGAATTGCCGAGAAGTATCAAGGGCCTCTTTGTTCTTGATAAAGTAGGTCTGGGTTATTTGAGAGCCTGATTTCAGTGTGGGCTCCTTTTCTTGTATTTTTGTTGGGATTTTGGCAGAGCTTTATTTCTTTTTTTTTTTCCTTCCTGGCCCTCCCCGGCTCGTCCCTAGGTCCTGGCATTCTTAGCTATGTGGGAGAGCCAGTATATGGTAGGCGAGGCTCCTTTCCTTTTTGTTGGAGCCAGTCCAAAGGGTTGTACATCTGGTCTCTTTGATTTAATAATATTTGGTGCTGCGTGTCCCACCTTTTTAAAAATTATAAAAAAAATAAAATTATAAATTATAAAAAAAAAAAAAACTCATGCCTAAGAGATAATGGCAAACAACAGAATATACCAATCCCACAAACATACATAGAAGAATTGTGAAGGTTAAAAGAGATTTCATCACCCAACCATGCCCAAGGGACGATTATGAACAACAGGATTTACTATCTTCATAATCTCAAATCAGGAAAAGAAAATACTCAAAGTTATTGCAGATCTATTGTAATTTGAGTCACAACAAACCATTAAAAACTGAAATTATTCCTTAAATATCAAATTAGAATCAAAGAAGTTCAACAAGAACAAGAATCAAATAAGAAAAATATCCCAATCATGCTACAAGCTTCACCCCTTAGCCCTAGCTAAGGGGTTTAGCCAACCATAAACATGATTGGATCGAAAATCCTCAACAAAAAAAAAAAACAATAAAAACTAAGAAGAAAAGAAGAAGAAACTCTTAGATGACGGCTCCGCCCCTTTGCTCTACTCCTCAAAACCCTATATATCTTAAAAAGACTTAGGAAACCTATATTTATAAGCTAGTTTCCGCAAAATTGCAAAATCGTATCAAATTTACACAGTCCACTAAACTCTACGTAACGGGTTCGATGTCATCGAACAGCGTTCAATGCCATCGAAGGGATTTGAATCCAGAAGTCGCGCCTTTTCATCTTTCGTACTACGTAAGTCTCTTTGTCATCAAACCTTCCTTCGATGTCATCGAGCAAAGCTTCGAGTCATTGAAGGTCATCAAGCAATCAAAAAAGCGTCCAAAACAATCAAGCGAGTTACTTCATAATTCTTCAAAAAATTCAATTTCATCGAGAAAGTCTTCGAATTGTGGTCGATGACACAAGTAATGAAGTGAATTTCGGCACTTTGTTCTTTCAACTTCTTTCCTTCTCCACTTGATTTTCTTAGATGGAGTCTTAAAATCTTCAATCGTAGTCTCCAAGGATCCATTATATGCCTTGGCATCTCTTAAACTCACCTTGCAACACAAACATGTATAAAATATACCATTAAGCATTATCATGTTTGTAAAACTAAGATATAAATGGGGAAAAATATGCAATATTTGAGTCTCAACATTGTCGAAGGCCTTGATGCTCATGTCACTTGGCCAGAAGGATGGTGAGTCGATCCTGAGGTGGAGTGATGTCTGAAGTGGGCACACATTTAGGCTTGAGACATTATTGATGAGGATCAACTGAACTCGTATGTTCTTATACGTAAAGCGATATTGCTTCTGTGGTCTCGTCTGTTAGGAGGAAGCTCATTGTCCGTGAAAGTGATAGGTCTCAAAACAAGGAGTTGCCCGATCATCAATGTGATCATCTCCAGTGGAGTGTCCGAGGTGATGTGAGCATCTTTCAGTATCTTGGTGAATAGCTCCTGATGCGTTCGTAATGTGCATAATAGTTCCCATACAAATACCCGCGATGAGATCATCTGGAGTTGCGTTGCTGCCTCTGATGCTGTCACCTATTCTATCTTCGATAAAGCTCACGTGGAGTCCCTATTGTCATTACGGCTGTCAAGACTCAAACTCCTCACCTTGTCGCACTCTGAATAGCGCCAAGGAACCTCCTTGTAGAATGGAGGCTCCTTCTCCTCGAATGTCACTGGTGGAGCTAGAAATTGTGTTAGTGCTGCAAGAATGACTATTGTCTCTTCCTCATATGGAGCCCTTGCTTGTAGGACCACCCTAGTGCCTGTGCTAGATGGAATATGATGATGTTAATCCTCATAGATGATATGAGGCTTGGGTTGTGGCCTAACTACATTTTTTGTCAGAGGCTACCATGGGATGAAGAATGGTCTTCTCTCCATTACTAGTGCTTGACAAGGGATCTTCTTGTCATGTGCTAGCCGATGTGGCATGCGGAAAGGTGCCCTTAGCGGCCTATTAGTGATTGCTCGTGCTACTCCTTGTAGGATGACTGGCTCATATGCTGAGGGTGCTCCTTCCAATATGACTGGCTCGAAGGTAGAGGGTGCGCCTTCCAATACCACTAGCTCATATGGTTGAAAAGGAGTATTCCTTTCTTAAAGGACTACCAGCTCAGCCACAAGGAGAGGGGCCTAGGGTGCCCCTTATAAGACCAGTGGTACATTTGAGTGGTCTCCAGATATGGCGTGGATAGATCATAGAGGGATGAAGAAGTAATCGATGATTTCCATCTCAAGGATGTTTACTATTGGACCTTGTGTGAGCTAGGGTCTGAAGGATGCTGTGGCAGAGGATTCTGAAGGATATTTATGGGAGTTGTTGGTGCAATGCTAGGGGTTGAAATGGAGATCTTTCAACTATCGATGAAATCCTAGATCACATGCCTCAAGGAGAAGCATCTTTCCACCGAATGACCTCGGCCTTAATGGAACTCAAAGTACTCATTTTCGTTATAGTTCATCGGTAATGGATTTCGACTTGGTCTTGGCTGTAAAGGAGTGTGAAGTTGTTTCTACACTAAATTTGCCAGGATCTAGCTATATGTTTGTGTGAGAGGAGTGAACTCCTGAATTCCATGTTCACCTGCCGATTTTGATGGGGGTACTAGACATTTCTCTGAACCGTTGTTGTTGTTATTGTTGCTGATATTGTGGTTGTAGATGTGGATTTTTTCACGGTGGAGGGGGTTGATACCTCTGTTGTTAATGTTGAGGATGGTATTATTGGTGTTGTTGTCACCCTTGTTGAGGTGCCTGTTGAGTGCCCTAAGCCATAGCAATGATGTTGGCTTAGCCCGTGCTGTTGTCATTTCCGTTCCTGTTTCCCATGGGTCTTCCCTTGTCCTTATTCCATTTGGCTGGATCGGCCTGATAAGGCCATGGGGAGATTATTCCCACACATATTCCCACTTCTACTTGTTCTTCAGCACGGATGAGTTGAGCGAAGTTTGCATAGGGATGCGAGATCAGATACCTAGAAATGATCGGACTTGTTAAATGGACGATCATGGAAATTTCCTCCTCATCGTCGATTAGAGTGCACATTCTAGCAGTCATTGCTCACCATCGCCTGACATATGTTGATAATGTCTTGTTGCCCTTTTGTCTTAAGGCTACCAAATTTGCTCTTTTGGGAGCCATGTTGAGGTTATAGGCAAACCTATTGATAAATGCATGTGATAGCTGTACCCAAGTATTGATCCAGTTACAATCCAAGGAAGTGTACCAGTCAAAAGCATTGCCTTTTAGAGATTTCTAAAATAGATGGATGAGTGCTCCTTTATTTCCTATCATTGCATTCAATTCTTCGCAGAATGCCTTAAGATGTGTTATAGGACATTCGCTGCCATCATATCTCTTGAACTTGGGTGCCTCAAAGTTCTGAGGCACTTGCGCATCTGGAAAGGGACATAAGTCCCTGAATTTCGTCGAGGGGAGATCGACCCCTGTCATGGGATGTGCTAAAAATTGACTAGAGATCCTGCTTGTAGGATCGGTTTAAAATTAAAATGAAAATTGACTGGAAGTCCTGATTACGGGATTGGTTTGAAATTAAGCTAGAAATTGATGGGACGCTTCGATTGCGAAGCTATCCTAAAATTGAATGGAGACCATGTTTACAGGATCGGTTTGAAAGTGATTAGAAATCCTAGTTGTGGGACATGTTGGAAACTGATTAGAGGCCTCGGCTACGAGGCTATTCTGAAATTGACTGGGAATCCTAGTTGTAGGATTGTTTTGAGATTGACTCCTGGTTGGGGGAGGGTATTGAAAAAAGTGCCCCATGGTCGAGGGCTGTGTTGGCTTGTGTCATGGTCCTATGTGGAGTCTGGCGGTTGTGCTTGATTTGAACCAGAGGCCAAAATAAGTCTATGAGTTGATTGTTGCTATTGAACTAGACCAACTTGGTTGTTGTCTATGGCAACTTGCGCTTGCATAAATTTTCAGAATATGTCTTGCATTGCTTTCATGACTTGTGTCAATTCCTAGATGCAGGCCATTGGCACGACTTCTTCCTATTGTAGTTGAGCAGGCTGAGTTTCTACAAGATCGAGAGCGTGGAAGGGTTGAACATCTTCCTTATGGTGATCCATTGCTGCTTAAGATCTGGTGTGGATTATGCTGTAATAAGAGAGACTTTTTCCAAGGACGCCTACTTCGTGGAGGTGTAATTTTTTGTTTCTTTTATATGAATGCAGATGCAGATGCATATGTAGATGCAGATGTGCATGCGAGAATAGGTATTCTTCAAGAATCTGTAAGATCTTGTTTTTCAAGTCGGGTCACAACTATTGTGGCTAGTTACTCCCTAATAAAGTCATCATTCTATGGACACTAGGAGGAAGGAACGCATGATTTCCCGAGGGTACGGGAGATCTACTATCTTCCTTTCCACTGGTTGCCTCGCTCAAGTGCTTTTATAAAGGGGGTGAAGATGTTATATTTGACAAAAGTCGTTGCTAACCAATTATTATAATTCTACATTCGGTTAGAGCTTGTATAAACACTTAAGATTGAGAACCCGAGGATCCTTAACCTTAAGATGACTCGTAAGTTTACATTCCAGAGATTCTGAGTAAGGGACCGTGGTTATAGAGAGGAAAGGTATTAGACACCCTCTCTGCCCGTACGGATGTATGGTCTTTACTCCACAAGATCTGACTAATTTCTGAAGAATAAGGCTAGCTCTCGCGTGCTATAAGTGTAATGAGATGCAAAAAATGCAATGCGATATTGTAGTAGTAGTGTTTGATTAATTTAAATTTCTGATGGACAAGATCTGAATATATTGGCAAGCCACAGAGCATACATTCAAAATGATTAAGTGCAAGATGCAAAGGACGCTTGATGATGTATGGATTCTTATGCCAAAAAGATGGCCAACCAGTTAAGGTTTCTGGTGGACCTACTACGATTATATAGACGGGTCTCAGAACATACACCCGCTAGTCAGATACAGTGAAAATAATGGGATGCAATATATATGCTAAAACGACGACTAACTAGCTAAGGTTTCTGATAGGCTATATCCGATTATATCCGTAAGCCACAGAGCATACACCCGCCAGTCAGATGTGATGAAAACAATGAGATGCATTAAGATGTTAATGTATATAAGGAGTTGGGGGTTTGAGAATGGAATGGATGTTTCACGATGCTAATGCACTAATTTGATGAAAGTGATAAAGGATGGAACTGTTGGATGAATGGTTATTTTGCAAGGCTAGATTGAGTGGTTCAGATTTGAACTTAGGTGGCTCAGGGGGCTTAGACTCTGGGTTAGGTTAGGCTAGACCAGAGCCGGGTGCTCTCTCTCTCTCTCTCTCTCCCCCCCCCTCCCTTGGTGGAGGAAATGGCTAGGGCTCTCTATTTGAAATGAGAAGGGATGCTTGTTGAAGCTTGATGTGTGTGAAATGGGAAGGGGAGTAGGGCATAAGTTAACTAGCTTATGGGTTTGGATACGCTAACCGAGTGAATTGACTCAGTGAGTTGATCGGGTGAGTTGATTCGCCAAGTTGACTCAAGGCTCTAGTGTTTTGGATTCTTAGGGTTTAGGGTTAGGCTAACCGGGTTGACTGGGTTGAATGAGCTTAGTTTGGGGTTTAGGACCAAGGTTCGTAGGGTTTAGGTTTCTAAGATTTGGGTGTGGTTGTCCATCCATCCGTTCAAACTCTATCAGCTTATCAGCCTCAGGTGGAGTGTATACAGGGACCCATCATCGATGGAGTATGCCTCAAAACCATTCAATGATGGGTTATTCTACTCGTCTCATATGATACATATGACTATTATATTGCATTTGCTCCATTACCATTTATTAGTAGGCCACTGATCTAAGGTTATAATCGTCTATTCGGGAAGTTCCACAGGTATCACTTATTCTTTATGAGTTCCTTTCATATCAATGGTCGAAATAGTAAAACCATGGGCCCTACATGAACCCGATTGTTTTATGCCATACGATGGTGGACCAAACCTAGAAATCACTGATGACAAATGTATGTATGGAAATCAGGACTATCCAAATAATAGGTGCATCTTGGATGGATCAATACTGAAAATTACACCAATCAGATGATCTGAACAATCTGACTTAGCCCATTGAATTCTAACACAAGGCCAATTGGACTGTTGGGGTCATATAATCATCGTAATTCATTCGGATCATGACAATTTGGACGGTCTATATCGGCAGTGAATGAGTCACCACCATTTCAAAATGGAGAACTAGACTGACAAGGTGTTATGTTGATATGAGAGTTACCCATGTTATAAGATCTTCCACATCTTTCGCTATCGCTTCTTCTTCTTCGTCAGCGGTCGCCTTCTTCTGCCGCCACGAAAGCACCTCGGCAACAGCCCCTTTCACCTTCTTATCCTTCTTTGATTCTTGCACCTTGGCAACAGACATGGCCTTTGTGACTGACCCACGAAGAAAACGAAATTTTCAGAGAATAAAAGATAATGGTGAAGATTGCAGATTTCTATTTATGGCGTCTTTGAGGGGAAAGGAGAGGAGACACGAATGTGGCGTGGAAAGGGAGGGAACATATGAAAATTGCTTAGACTATGGTGATAGTTCACCACTATTTTCAAAAAGGCAGTAACTCATCTTCCACATTCGTTGTACATATCTATAGTGGATTCAGATTGTCCAAATAGCGGACCCACTAATCAGAAGGTTTAAATTAATCTGATTATTAGAGTCAAAGTCTGACCTCTGGTTAATTTTAACTTATAATTTGATGGTGATCAATTGGATGGGTAGGATCTTCCGATCAGTGTGATATTTGGGCTATACTCCATCTACATAGGGAGTTGTGTTTTGGATGGTGTGGATTTCATTATAATATGCTATGTTCACGGTGGGTGAATCATGGCCGTCTTTAAAATGGTGGTGAAATATGGCCCAATCTAGCCCGAAAAAGAATATTTGGGACTATGGGGATAGTTTGCTATCATCTTTTAGATGGTGGTGTCGATCCACCCTGCAAAAGTCATACAAGTACATCAATCAAACAAAATTGCCCATTGCCAATGGACCATACACCTAACATTGCATTAATGGAACAATCCAAGCCGTCCAACTGATGACTATAAAATCCAAAGTTAAAAAGTAGAACAGTTAAGGGATCCAATTCAACAGCTCAACTGAAAATGGTATACATCATAAGATCAGTGCATTTTTAGTTCACAATCCAGCCTCAGTGGGGTATTGATTGGCAGTATGGATTAGTTGAAAGGTATGCCACGTGTATTGTGGATGAATCACCATGAATTAACAAATGGCGGCCAACTCTCATCATACGCACATGATAAGAAGTCAATGTAACGGTCGAGCTTGAAATAGAAGTTTGGACGTTACGTAGGAGACGTGAAACGAGCAAACGGCTCCCAATTAAACCGTTACCCATTTTTCTAATATGTCCAAAACATGTGAAAAGAGACTTTGACCGCCCCTTTTGCATAATGACTAAAATGCCCTTACATATATTTCTAATGTCTACCATCACCTCTTTTTTAGGCGGCGTTTGAACGTCCTGAAATGTTTGAGAAAACCTTGATACCATATCAGGATACGCTGATTCATGCTCATGCAGTCAGAAATAACACTTGTGGAAAAAGAATAACTCAATCTAACAATACAAATCATGGGCCGATCGGTGGACATTTAATGTGCAATTAAAATAATAATAATAATAATAATTAGTGGTCCAGTTTTGTGGAACATACATCCAATGGTCATAGAATCGAGTCATCCAATCTAGGTAGTTATTTTTGTCAATTAGGTCCTTATAATTTTTGGACAGATTATTTTGAGTTACACCTAAGCCGCATGCGCATGAACATTGACCATTTTCTATGCAAGTGTAACCCATAGATGCAGCATTTTTTTGAAGGTGGGTGAGGTTTTTTCTTCAATATAGTTACCATTAATGGGACAATATTGCCAATTAAAAGCACATATTAATGAAATGAGCACAACTAAAATGAGGATGCTGAAATGGATAAATGGCAACACAAGGAAGGATACAATTAGAATTTTACATTTGCCAGAATTTAACAGTAACAAGAGGTAACAAGGTGAGTGAGAGTAAATAGAGATGGTATAGTTATGTGCAGCAGACATTAAAATTCTCACAATTTGAAGGAGAATTGTTGGGAGACTGAGGAAGCAAATTTCTGCAAATTTCGAACTATGGATCACACAACGATAAGCAAATGCAAGCAAAACATGCACAACTACACATGAATTTTTACATGGAAAAAACCCTCGCGAAAAAAAAAAAATATATATATATATATATATATATATATATATATGACACAAAATGACAACGATTACTAAAAAAGGAAAAAGGAGATCGATGAACTTACAATCAGAAAAATCTTGTTTTCTCCACTCCAAATCCTAAAAACGTTTAAGCCCCAACTGGAACACCCTAATCCCGCAAGTACACCCATATATGTAGCATAATTTTCAGAATGGGAAACTATTCATGCAATTATGTAAAATTATGTGTGTCATCGATCGAAGCATCAATCGATCGACATCGATCGGCATCGATCGAGTAATCCTAGATCGACATCGATCAGTAGTCCTCAATCGATCTAGCTCGAGCAACACATGTTTAATCGCTCAAACATGCTCAAAAGTGTCTAGAGATTCTTCACATAATTTTCAAATATTGTTGATCAATTGATCCGATAGTTTGATTGATCGAGACTGTCCAAAACTGTCCAGAAACCAATTTGTAAAATTCGAGGTTCACTCAATTAATCACCAAGGTGATCGATTGATTGGACACATGTTTCATGTACAGATTAAAGACATTTGACAACAATTTCCACCATGTCTTCAATCATCATGAACCATTTCTCCAAGCTCCATTTCTAATCACCTCCATCACAACTTCACCACTGCTATTGTCTTTTGTGCACACTCTGTCTTCATCAACCTTTCGCCAAACCCAAAGAAGTCGAACAAAATCAGAACTTCACTGCGGGAACCACCTTTGTAAGCATGTTCGTCGGATTCATGCTCGTGTGAATCTTCTCGCACTACCAAACAAAGGGGCAAAGGCTACGGATAAAATCCGTAGCCATAGACCTATGGCTACGGTTTTAGTCCGTATCTAGTCCGTAACACGACCGTCGTCGTAGGTGTCATAACAATAGGTCCGGAACCTATGGCTACGTATTTAATCCGTAGCTATAGGTTAAATAGCTACAGATATAATCCGTAGCAATTATATCTGTAGCAAAAACTTCAAACAGTTACAGGTATTATTTGTAGCTGAAATTCCATAGCAATAGGCCAAAATTGAAAAGGCTACACCTGTCTGATTAGTGGCTACGGATTAATCCGTAGCTATAGGTTAAATAGCTACAGATATAATCCGTAGCAATTATATCTGTAGCAAAAACTTCAAACAGCTACGGATATTATTTGTAGCTGAAAGTCCGTAGCAATATGCCAAAATTGAAAAGGCTACACCTTTCTGATTAATGGCTACGGTCAATATCCGTAGCTATTTTGTACATTAAAAAATTAAATCATTTGTTCATTCAATTACCACCTGTACAATCATTCATTCATTCAATTACAATCATTCATTCATTCAATTACAATCCTTCATTCAATCAATTACATCATTCATTCATTCAATTACAATCCTTCATTCAATCAATTACAATTACAATCCTTCATTCAATCAATTACAGTTACAGTTACAATTACAATAATGCTGAAAATACAAATCTTTGGATTCATTAGAGAAATATGCTCGACTTCACCCTGAAATTTCAATAGCTTCGTATATTCCATCATCCTACAAACAGTCATGTCATTCATAAATTAGAATGTCCAATGGGGAAAAGAAAGACTGAAAGAAGTGCATCACGTATAACCACTTTTTTTTCTTAATGAATTAAAAAAAAACTCAAAGAAGAATGAAATTGACACAAAAGAAATGGTCTCACCATATGATTATAGGTTTTGGTTTAGGTTTAGGTTATAGGTTTAGGTTAAGGTTAGGCTATAGGTTATAATTAAGTTTAGGTTATAGGTTTTGGTTTTGGTTTAGGTTAAGGTTTAGGTTTAGGTTTAGGTTTAGGTTTAGGTTATAGGTTATAGCTTTTGGGAACTTGATTATAAGTTAAGGTTTAGGTTTAAGAAATCGGGTTCGGGTTTGGGATCGGGTTTAGGTTTTGGTTTTCAAGTTTAGGTTTAGGTTAAGGAGTTGAGATTATGTCACGTCCCAGACTCGGTAACCGGATTCACAAGGAACTCGATGGCCAGTTCTGGCCGCAACAGCCTCTGTAGTACCCCATTCTCGGCTCCTGAAGCAGGTTCCGATCCTGGGATCCTACAAGGAGGATTTCCATAACAATATAACCATTTCCAATACGAGCATACCCAAGATCATAACAAGTAAATCTGAGAATAAAAAAAAGGCACATATCACAAAATCCACTATGAATTTAAACTTTTACAAGTTTACATAAGGTCCAAAAGGACATACATAAGATAATAGAAGAAAGAAAGGAAGGATGCAATACTGGGTCCTCAAGCTCAACTCTAATCCAAACTCTGCCACTGTGACACCTGCCTAGGATCTCCTGCACGCATCAATCGTGCATAAGCTTATAAAAGCTTAGAGGGTGGTGTAAGTGTGTGATAATAGTGCACAGAAGAAAAATAGAATATACAAGAAGGAGACATGCTCAATGAGAATATCACTAGCCTTACCAAGGCTTATCATGAATATGATGCAATAAGTATTGGATGCCATGCCAAGGCAATGCATGAAGGGGCTTACATAACCAATACTAATGCGATGCAAGTAATGCCAGTGCTCATAACCAAACCGTTTGTCAAGTATATTTCTAATCATAAGGAAATCACCGGGGTCCATTACACTGCTGGATGACTGTCGTTCTACAGACCCCGCACAGTCAAACGAGCGTAAGAGACCTCACTACCCGCTTATGGACAACCAATCACCAGTAAGGCCTGACGGTAGCGGACCCATTCACGAGCTCGTCAGACTCAGCCTAGCAATGCCCTCTTACATCAGGCGATTAAGGCCACACCCCTATCCAACCGACTACACGACAGTGGGAGTCGCAGCCTAATGGTATAAGGCCCTGGTGCGCTCATATATTCCACCCGGTTATGGCGTTGAAGCAGATCTTTGGTACCATGGAAGTTTTGAGAATTTCACCCATGGGCATCTTATGCACTCGGTATGCTCAAGTAACATTTTCGGTGTCCAAACATGGCCATCCACGATGTATCTGTGGAGGCTACAACCCTGATGAAGCAAAGGTGATAATGCTCATATATTATGCAATGTCAGATGCATGAATCACACAATCAACTATGCATCAATTCCAAGCATCCAACATGCTCAAGAGGAAATATTACATCCCTCGGGAAGACAGCATGCAATGCCCAATGGCACAATCATAACCACACACACAGTGTCATCCAAGCATACAATGATGCACATGGGCCATGAAGATGGGTCTAGGCGCATCATGCGGCGATATACAAAGTAAATTACATTCCTCTTATCCAAGAAGGAACCAAGACTAGGTACTTAGACAATATCCATAAGGAATCCCACCTTTAGTGGGGGCCCATTTACTTGGGGTAGCCCACGAGACTAAGCATACAACTACAGGTCTAAGTGATATAGAAATGAGCCTAGCAACTGTCTAAGATAAGTATCCAATTACTCTTAAATACAATCGGACCTAGAGGGGTCCATAATGGGGACATTTAACCACCATTCCCCAAAAAGGCATATCACCCATGAACTATATGGATAAAAGGCCCAAGGCCTACATTTAAAATAGAAATAAAAGTAACCACATTCATATATTCCTCATAATAGGCCATAAAAAGATATAATACCACTTTTAACAACATGGGCTCTAAGAGGGGAATTAAGGCCCAAGGCCCAATTCCCAATGGCCATAGAATCCATGCATTAAGTTGGACTTGGTGGGCAGCCCGTGTACACAATATACGGCCTAAAAAAAATAGGTTTAAGTTTGGATGAAATGGGCCCCACTACATCAGCCCAATAACTAGCAATTTAAGTAAGCAACCGAGGGCCTAATACTATCCTTACCTCAGCCCACAAGTCCATCAAAATAGTGGAAGTCGGCCCAATGTATGGTTGGGCCAAGCTGGGATGTCCCTGCCCAATCTGGGCTCACTGGATGTCTCAAAATTCTGATCTTAAGATGGGGTTCTCATAAGATCACTAAAAGTGACCCAAAAGAATGCACTGATTAAGCCCAAAGATTATAAGAAAGCATAAGCATGTAACACGTACACAAGTTCTCAATATGGTGAGCCCCACAGCTAAATAAAGTTGTAACCATAAAATTGTACATTGAAGGCCCTTTGATAAACTTTTGGCCCGTTTGACTTCCTGGGCCTGCTAAGGTCCAGAAATTAGTTGAGTATGTGGAAATAATCTTATGAAGGCCAACTATACTCACTGGGGGACCCCACCAGATGGAGAGTGTGTATATATCATGAAAAGATCAAGTGAGCCTGCTACTGGATTGTGAGTCCAGCAGCAACCCAAGGCAGAGAGTGCTTCCACAATCGGGCGATCCAAGGCTTGGACGGCCTGGACCAAACATACATTAAGGTAGGTTCCACATACATGCACATTGAGCCTTAAATAAATGGCCTAAGGTCTATGGTGGGCCTTTAACCACCCATAGAGAAACCTATGAGCTTACCTTAGGATCACCCAGGAGGACATCCAACCTCAACTGGTTTCCAAGAGGTAGCTCGCCACTACCCATATACTGAAAGATATAAGGCCTAAGCGATGTGTGGACTAGTAGGCCATACACCAAGCCCAACTCATAGGCCATATAGTGGGCCCTCAAGTAAGGTTTGAGCCCAACTACAAAGGTCATAATTCCACATATTGTGGTGGGCTTCATGGGCAGCACAGTAATTCATTTACATGGGCAAGTTTCACATTTAACACAAGTGAGTTGGGCCTCACTTTTGTCCTAAGTACAAGGTCAGTTTAGTGGGCAGCCAAGGGCCCGACTTCTTGTATATCATTACTCCTAAGCCCATCATAATAGATAGGAGAGTATAGGCCCAAGATCAATAGGCCTATCCAAAAGAACTGAGTCCACAAGGCTTACTTGCTAACACAAACATGCATATACTATATCACATAATGAGCCCTAAAGAAATGGCCCAAAATAAAAGTCATCCAATTCATACATTATGGTGGGCTTGAGGGCAGCCCATAAACCCAAGAATACACATAAGCAAGGCCTATACTGACAGTGTGGGCCTTGCCACATCAGCCCAAAGACTTAGCAAGGCCCTCCACAATATACATTTATGTGGGCCCCGCAAGTCAGCCCATAATTAAGCATTTCATGAGGGCATCACGGCTAATAAATACACACGGTCAGCCTGTAGACGGCTCGTTGGGCCCATGAAACAATAAGGTCAGGCCCTACACGATCTTGGGCTCAAGAAATAGGTTTCCAGCCCATTGGGCCTATAAACTACCAAAAATCTGGTTAAGGCTAACCCCCAACATCACCACAAAGGTGAGTCTTAAGAGCCACTAATTACGCCCAAAAATATCTAAGGAAATAAGGCAAGGAGTATGTGCAATACTCCCTTAAATCTAGTGGGCCACAACAGCTCCAAAACAATCAACTATGGAGCAAATTTGGGCCCTTTACTAGAATTCCAGCCCACCCACTTCCTGGGCCTGCTGAAATCCAAAAATTTATTTAATTCAAATGGGTTACTAGCCCATGGTGACCCACACATTTCACAGTGGGTCCCACCGAATGAGAGGGGAATGCACAACACACATTAGGAGTGGGCCATGCCGCTGGAATACAGGCCCAGCAACAGCCCAAGGTAGGTGCGTCCGGTGGTGGGTAGTCCTACGGGCCTGAGTATCTGGCCCAAAACTGACCCAAGTTTGCAGGCCACACCACGGTCAGTACAGGGGCCCGATGGCCATGAAAATTTACAAGATGGTCCTCCCATAGGTGGACCACGAATCCTCAAAATTTTGTGATTTTTGGATGATCAGAAGTATTTTAATTAATTTAAATAAAACAGACCATCAAGAAAATCTGGTGAATCGGGACACCTGAATGTGGTGAGCCAGTCCATGGTGTGCACGGGCTCTATTGGCCCCAAAAATTTGTATGTGAGTCCCACCATAGGTGTACCAGCTCCCTGTAAATTTTCATGATTTTAGGATACTCAAAAGTATTTAAATTAATTTAAAGAATACAATTTATCCAGGGTGAAATATTGCTGGAATATAACTGTCCTGAATTTGGGCCATCCAATGGGTGGGTTTTGGGCCTCCAAAATTCCTGAAATTTGGACCCAAGGCCCCTCATTAAGCCTAAAACAAGGTGGGATCCAGAAATATGGCCCACCTTCTTAGAAATTATTTTTTTAATATTATTTTTATGGGACTATGCTGCTGGACTGCACAGCAGAAATTTCTGGCAGTCCAGTATGTTGGCCCACCCTTTTGGATGCCCAAATAGGATTCCTTGGCCCTGAAATTTTGTGGATAGGTCCTACCATGGGTGGGACACCTCCTTACAAAAATTTAGGATTTTTCGGATAGTAAAAATATTTTATTTAACTCATGCAATTTATGGATAGCAAGGTCCAGATTTTTATTTTCCTGCTGCAGCAATGTTGCTGTCCCTGACTTTAGCACCCCATTTGAGTGGGCCCGGGTCTATGTAAATTTGGAAAAATGTAAGGTCAACCTTCCTATACAAGTATACAGTAAGGTGGGGTCCACAAAGGTGGCCCACCATTTCAAAATCAGGCTGATATTTATGATTTTTCAGCAAACAGTGTGGCTGGACAGTCCAGAAAAATCTGGACCGTCCACCCTCCTTGGCCCACCCTTTTGGGTGATCAAATAGGGACATTTGAAGGTGAGGTTTAGCATACTTTTAGGTGGGGTCCACACCTCAAAGAGAAGTCTAAGAAATCAGGAAAAAGAGACCACAAACAAGGCCTACAACCCATACATTACAGCATAAAAAAAAATTCCAGCAATCTGGACAGCAACATGTTGCTGTCTAGATCAGCCCAAAAAAATTAATAAATGGAAAATAAATCATAGATTCCACAAGGTGGGGTCCACCCTGATGTGTCACACAACTCCCAGGCCCAGCCCCTCCCTAAGAAAATCCATAAAATCAGGCCCAAAGGCTTTCCAAATCAAGCAGCAAAATTAGGCAGCACAGTTGGGCCTGGATGTCCCAAAAATTTAAAAATTCTGGTTGCATGGCACATCAGGTGGGCCACATAATCATTACATCCAAACCACAGAAAGGGGAGAAGAGAAGAAGAAATGAAATCTCATCAAGATGGGGTCCATGGAGAATGGCCCCATCAAGATCACATGCATGCAAGTGATGGCTAAAAAAACCTTATCCAAGGAGTGGTGGACCTTCACCATTGATGTGGTGAGTCCTACACTCTCCATATGAAGCAACAAAAGATCTATGAAAATAAGAACCATGCAATCTATCCTACATGCTCACCCACTTGATGGATCTTCAAGATTCTTCAACCACCATGCTCCTTAAGCTTCAAGGAAGGAGGTTCAATGGTGATGATGGATCTTTGATGGTTAGATCTAGGGGGAAAGAAGAGGAAAGAGGGCTGGAAAAGTTCAGCAATGGAGGACATTGGAGGGCATTTGCAAAGAGGAGAAGATAGAAATGAAGAAAGAGAGAGGGAGATGAGAGAGTTTTTAAAGTTGAAATGATTACTTTCTTAAAAAAAGATGAGTTTTTGAAAAGAGAAAATAATCATTACTCATGGGATAAGGTGGCTCATCATTGCCTAAAGAAGCTAATCTCATCATGGTTTTCTTGAGAAAAGAAGCCATCATTGCTAGGCTAAAGGTAGCTTACATGGGGAATAGTGCACATGAGGAAATGTGCAATCAGGTGGATCCCACCAAAAATGCAATCAACGGTCCAAATAATGCGCGGCCCATAACTTTTGATGGACACACTGGATTTACGCATGAGACGCGACGCTGGAACCGTGGCGACGATGCGGTCGCAATGGCATAGGTCTTGGGTCAATCCGAGTCGGGCCTACGTGACCAAACTCAAGGGTGACGGCAATCACTATCAGAAGGTCGCGGGTCACCGAAATTTGACCGATAGGACCGTGGGACCAAAATACACGAGATGCATACTCACACACACATGCACACATGCGAACTTGGGTCAGGTCTCACAGATTAGGATTAGGTGTAGGTTTGGGTTTAAGGATTTGAGAATACATTTAGGTTTTAAGTTTAGGTTTAAGTTAAAGGTTTAGGGAAAGGTTATAAGTTTAGGTTAGGTTTAAGTTTAGGTTTAGGTTATAGGTTATAGCTTTAGGGAATTGAGAATGGGTTATGGTTTAGGTTTAGGAAATCGGGTTCAGGTTCGGGATTGGGTTTAAGTTTGGGTTTTCAAGTTTAGGTTTAGGTTTAGGTTAGGGAGTTGAGATTAGGATTAGGTGTAGGTTTAGGTTTAGGGAATTGAGTTTAGGTTATAGGTTTAGGGAGAGGTTAGGTTTAGGTTATAGGTTTTGGGATTTGGGAATAGTTTTAGGTTATAAGTATAGGTTTAGGTTAGGTTATAGGTTAAGGTTTAGGGATTTAAGTTTAGGTTATAGGATTAGGTTACGGTTTAGGTTTAGGTTATAGGTTTTGGGATTTGAGAATGGGTTTGGGTTTAGGTTATAGGTTTTGGTTTTGGTTTAGGTTATAGGTTTTGGTTTAGGTTATAGGTTTTTAGATTTGAGAATGGGTTCGGGTTTTGATTTTGGTTTACGTTAAAGGTTTTGATTTAGGTTATAGGTTATAGGTTTAGGTTTTAGGTTTAGGTTTAGGTTTAGGTTTTGATTTATGTTATAGGTTATAGGTTTTGGGATTTGAGAATGGGTTCGGGTTTAGGTTATAGGTTTTGGTTATAAGTTATAGTTTTAGGTTAAGGTTTAGGTTTAGGTTATAGGTTTTGAGATTTGAGAATGGGTTCGGGTTTAGGTTATAGGTTTTGGTTTTGGTTTAGGTTATAGGCTTTGGGATTTGAGAATGGATTCGGGTTTAGGTTATAAGTTTTAGTTTTGGTTTAGGTTTAGGTTATAGGTTTTTGGATTTGAGAATGGGTTATGGTCTAGGTTTAGGAAATCAGGTTCAGGTTTGGGATTGGGTTTAAGTTTGAGTTTTCAAGTTTATATTTTGGTTTAGGTTAGGGAGTTGAGATTAGGATTAGGTGTAGGTTTAGCTTTAGGGAATTGAGTTTAGCTTATAGGTTTAGGGAAAGCTTAGGTTTAGGTTATAGGTTTTGGGATTTGGGAATAGTTTTAGGTTATAAGTATAGGTTTAGGTTAGGTTATAGGTTAAGGTTTAGGAATTTGAGTTTAGGCTATAGGTTTAAGTTTAGGTCTAGGTTTAGGTTTAGGGAATTGAGTTTAAGTTATAGGTTTAGGGAAAGGTTAGGTTTAGGTTATAGGTTTTGGGATTTGAGAATAGTTTTAGGTTATATGTAATGACCTGAAAAATTTCATGCTAAGACCCGAGTATTGCCTCTATTTTCCTTAGAAGTTATTTGTGGGTTAATTAGCGTTAAACTCGATTGCTTGTGAAATTAGCATCAATCACTTTAAATTTGATCTGTAGGACTCAAAACCTGTAGAATCGTTAGCGCTATGTTACTCTAAAATCTGGGATTCAACGCTAAATCCAGTTGCTCTCGGAAATTTTTAGAAGCTGTGGATCGGACATGGACCGCGCGTCGAAAGTCCGATAGCGATGATCTTAGACAGTTATGGTCACCATGTTGGACTTGACCATCACCTCAAAAATTAAGTCCAGATGATGTCCTGGGTCGATTTGATTGAGTCCGTAGTGAAGAGTGTGAGAACGGTGAGAAATTAAATATGATTTTATGAAATCTGAGTCGTGTCGCTTGCGCGACGATTTTAAGTAATCTGACCGTTGGATTCTGACCCAATTTCACCCTTGGATCAGGGAAGATGGCCCAGGCATGTCATAGTGCTTGTGGACCTAATCGAGTTTCGGTGACCGTTGAATTGAGAGTGGTCCGCCACGGTTGATCTGTAAATCCGATCGGTACGAAAACTCAACCTGATCTAGATCCATGGTCAGTGAGTTTAAGTCCGACCGCACGTGGAGAAAAGACCACCGAAAGTGCTCCGTTGGATCGAGAGAGGCCTGATTTGGTTATAACCTAAGTATACCTTGGCCCTAGGGCTATTTTCATCTATTTTAGGCCTATATAAAGACCTTAAAACCCTCACTCTCTTTTCCATACGAATTTCCTAACCCTAGCTAAGAAAGACAGAGGAAAAGAGAGAGAAAGTAAGAGAGAAGTTGGTGAATCATTGGCGATTCTTTCTTATTTCCCTGCATCCTTAAACCATCACTTTTGAATCATTATTTTAGCGATTCTAAGTTCATCCTTGGGTAAGTTAATCTAACCCTAATTTGTTTAGAGCTTAGAATAGTCTATGTGTTGATGTAGCTCGTTTCTATTCTTGCCTTAGGTTATCTAGTCGCCATTAACGAAGACATATCGTCTGAATCAGTTGGGTGTGTTTTTTCTGGTTTAAGGTGCAGACTATATTCATATATGTTATGGTTTTCAAGGCTTTCAATGTCAGATAATGGTTTATTATTGTTATGGATGCAATTTCACATGCCGTATTTCAGGGACTTACACATGTACACATATATTTCTCTAAGTCTTCCGCTTGCATCCTTCACTTATCCCTGAATTATGTTTGCAGTTTGGCTTAATCTATTCCATATTTTATGTACTCTTATAGACAACATACATCCATCATTAAATATGTTGCATAAGTGATGTTTTGAAACTCGGGAGCTGAGTTATGCTCGACCCCCAAATTTCAGGGCGTTACATTATAAGTATAGGGTTAGGTTAGGTTATAAGTTAAGGTTTAGGGATTTGAGTTTAGGTTATAGGATTAGGTTTAGGTTTAGGTTTAGGGATTTGAGTTTAGGTTATAGGTTTAGGTTTAGGTTTAGGTTTAGGTTTTAGGTTTAGGTTTAGGTTTAGGTTTGGGTTTTGGGATTTAAGAATGGGTTCGGGTTTAGGTTATAGGTTTTGGTTTTGGTTTAGGTTATAGGTTTTGGGATTTGATAATGGGTTCGGGTTTAGGTTATAGGTTTTGGTTTTGGTTTAGGTTATAGGTTTAGGTTATAGGCTTTTGGATTTGAGAATGGGTTCGGGTTTAGGTTATAGGTTTTGATTTAGGTTATAGGTTATAGGTTTATGTTAAGGTTTAGGTTTAGGTTAAAGGTTTTGGGATTTGAGAATGAGTTCAAGTTTAGGTTATAGGTTTTGGTTTTGGTTTAGGTTATAGGTTTAGGTTTAGGTTATAGGTTTAGGGATTTGAGAATGGGTTCGGGCTTAGGTTATAGGTTTTGGTTTTGGTTTAGGTTATAGATTATACGTTTAGGTTAAGGTTTAGGTTTACGTTATAGGTTTTGGTTTCAGTTTTGGTTATAGGTTTTGGGATTTGATAATGGGTTCGGGTTTAAGTTATAGGTTATAGGTTTTGGTTTTGGTTTAGGTTATAGGTTTTGATTTAGGTTATAGGTTAACGGTTTAGGTTAAAGTTTAGGTCTAAGTTATAGGTTTTTTGGATTTGAGAATGGGTTCGGGTTTAGGCTATAGGTTTTGGTTTTGGTTTTGGTTATAGGTTTTGGTTTAGGTTATAGGTTTTAGGTTTAGGTTATAGGTTATAGGATTTGAGAATGTGTTCGGGTTTAGGATATAGGTTTTGGTTTTAGTTTTGATTATATGTTTTGATTTAGGTTATAGGTTATAGGTTTAGGTTTTAGGTTTTGGTTTTGGTTTTGATTCAGGTTATAAGTTATAGGTTTAGGTTAAGGTTTAGGGAAAGGTAATAGGTTTTGATTTAGGTTATAGGTTATAGGTTTAGGTTTTAGGTTTAGGTTTAGGTTTTGATTTATGTTATAGGTTATAGGTTTAGGTTAAGGTTTAGGTTTAGGTTATAGGTTTTGGGATTTGAGAATGGGTTCGGGTTTAGGTTATATGTTTTGGTTATAGGTTATAGGTTTTGGGATTTGAAAATGGGTTCGAGTTTAGGTTATAGGTTTTGTTTTTGGTTTAGGTTATAGGTTTTGGGATTTGAGAATGGGTTCGGGTTTAGGTTATAAGTTTTGGTTTTGGTTTAGGTTTAGGTTATAAGTTTTTGGATTTGAGAATGGGTTATGGTTTAGGTTTAGGAAATCGGGTTCAGGTTCGAGATTGGGTTTAAGTTTGAGTTTTCAAGTTTATGTTTAGGTTTAGGTTAGGGAGTTGAGATTAGGATTAGGTGTAGGTTTAGCTTTAGGGAATTGAGTTTAGCTTATAGGTTTAGGGAAAGCTTAGGTTTAGGTTATAGGTTTTGGGATTTGGGAATAGTTTTAGGTTATAAGTATAGGTTTAGGTTAGGTTATAGGTTAAGGTTTAGGGATTTGAGTTTAGGCTATAGGTTTAAGTTTAGGTCTAGGTTTAGGTTTAGGGAATTGAGTTTAGGTTATAGGTTTAAGGAAAGGTTAGGTTTAGGTTATAGGTTTTGGGATTTGAGAATAGTTTTAGGTTATAAGTATAGGTTTAGGTTAGGTTATAAGTTAAGGTTTAGGGATTTGAGTTTAGGTTATAGGATTAGGTTTAGGTTTAGGTTTAGAGATTTGAGTTTAGGTTATAGGTTTAGGTTTAGGTTTTAGGTATAGGTTATAGGTTTTGATTTAGGTTATAGGTTTAAGTTTAGGTTTAGGTTTGGTTTAGGTTATAGGTTTTGATTTAGGTTATAGGTTAACGGTTTATGTTATAGGTTTTTGGATTTGAGAATGGGTTCATGTTTAGGCTATAGGTTTTGGCTTTCGTTTAGGTTATAGGTTTTGGTTTAGGTTTTAGGTTTTAGGTTTAGGTTTAGGTTTAGGTTTAGATTATAGGTTATAGGATTTGAGAATGCGTTCGGGTTTAGGATATAGGTTTTGGTTTTGGTTTTGGTTATATGTTTTAATTTAGGTTTAGGTTATAGGTTTAGGTTTTAAGTTAAGGTTATAGGTATAGGTTAAGGTTTAGGTTTAGGTTTAGGTTATAGGTATAGGTTAAGGTTTAGATTTAGGTTTAGGTTTAGGTTATAAGATATAGGTTTAGGGAATTGAGAATAGGTTAAGGTTTAGGTTTAGGAAATCGGGTTCAGGTTCAGGATCGGGTTTATGTTTGGGTTTTCAAGTTTAGGTATAGGTTTAGGTTAGGGAGTTAAGATTAGGATTAGGTGTAGGTTTAGGTTTAGGGATTTAAGAATACATTTAGGTTTTAAGTTTACGTTTAGGTTTTAGGTTTTAGGTTAAGGTTTAGGTTTAGGTTAAGGTTGAGGTTTAGGTTATAGGTTAAGGTTTTAGGTCATAGGTTTTGGTTTAAGTTAAGGGTATGGTCCCTGCAAATACAGATATAAACACGGCCATCCGGTGCAAATGGCCAGGCCCTTCCAATGCTGTCCATAAAAAATGGACAGCTTCATCATGGTCATAATAGCGGTTCCCTTTTTCCAGGGAACTCCGCTCTTCCGAATAGCTCCGACGCACATCCGGGTCTGCTCCATTAATTTCGATCAAATCACTACCAAAAATATAACCAAAGGCCACGGACTATACTGGTTTTTGGCTACGGATATTAACCGTAGCTAATTTGCTACAGCTTAAAACCGTAGCTAAAAGATCCCCAAACCGTAGCTAAAAAGTAACACTTTTAATCATTCAATTAGCCTGGGATAGCCCCATAAGGGACTCTATGAGGCCCATTAAAATGTGTGTATTCCATCTAATATGTCTATCTATTTTGAAAGAGAATGTTAGGGCAAGAGTCCAAAAAATGAAGTAGATCGAATGCTCAAGTGGACCACACGGTAGGAAACAGTGGAGATTAATACCTACCATTGATTGATGGTGTGGTTCAATTGAACCTTCAATTTGCCTATATGTTTGGGTTATTCCCTATTAAAAAATTACAAAATTAATGGACGGAGTGGATATATCAAATGCATCATGATGGACCCCACAAAGCTCTTAACAAGACCGTCCGTCCAGCACCGTTAGACGTGCGAACGCGGATGGGCTACGAAGGATGGTGTAATGGCTATGGTCCAGAGGGCTTTTAGCTACGGTTTAAAATCGTAGCAGGACCGTAACAGCTAAAACTGCGAAATCCGCGCTGCCTTTTTCTTTTCCCCCTCTCACGGAATGTTTCATTTCCCTCCACACCTTGCTAAAAACCCCATTCTCCCCCTCTCTCTCCTCTCTCTAGGTCTCCGACGCCCCTTTTCTCTCTCTGTTTCTCAATCTCCTGCTTCCCTCTCACGTCCCTCTCTCTCCCTCGATCTCCCGTGCCCCTTTTTCTAATCTCTCTCTCTCTCTCTCTCTCTCTCTCTCTCTCTCTCTCTCTCATTTGCTTCTTATTTATAGTGATCTAATCAGATCTGATATTCTGTCTTCCATCTCTTTCTTTCCTTTTGTTTGATCTGATCATCTCTTAGCTTTGGATTTTAGGTGAAAATGGGGCTCACGTTTACAAAGCTGTTCAGCCGTCTGTTCACAAAGAAGGAGATGAGGATTTTGATGGTCAGTCTTGATGCCGCCGGTAAAACAACCATCCTGGAGAGATCGTCACCACCATTCCCACTATTGGTATCAGATCTCACCCCTGCCTCTCTCAATCTTGGATGCTGGATGGTTTTTGTTCTCTTTTTTAACCTAGATTGTGTTATTTTGCATGTTTTTGGTGATTGATTGATGTCTGGTTTTCATGCTTTTGGACTCAATTAGATCCTTTCTCTATCTGTAGAATCGAACCTAGGTTGTTGAAGCATGTATGTTTCTAGATCTATTCATCTATTTGTACAGTTAGGTTTCCTAGCTTGATTCTATTGGAAACAAAGCTGTTTCAGTTTTTTCTTGTTATCAATATATTTCTATTTTCTATTATGTGTGCGCACCTTGAGTTTCTTTTTTCTTTTTTAACTTTGATAGGGGTTTCAATGATGCCATCAATGGATTCCATGATGATGGCTGGTCAGTGTTGGATTCAGATGGAGTCGAAGATGTAATAATTGCAATTAATTCAACCAAGAATATGGGCACCCATGTCACTAATGCAAATGCTCTCCCACTGCCTGAAGGCATTCTCTGTGCAAAGGCCTCCATGTTACTCCAGGTAAGCTCTAAGCTTATTACAACATTTTTCTTTGCCCTCCTTTTTCAGATGATAGTGCTTTGTCATCAATTCCATCACACAGTTAACAGTTAATGTTGTTTTCAATTCTTATCTATATTAGCTTATATGAGTTGATCTATCAGGGCATTTTGCTTTGTGATGGTACTGGCTATGACATATTTACATATTTTTCAATAAATTGAGAAAATTCAGCTCTTGAGATGTGCACCTTGGATTTGAAATCCTCCTATTGTGTTAGGCATCCTGGATTTGAAATCCTCATGTTGTGTTAGGCACCCTGGATTCAGAATCCATAGTATAGTTACTGAGGTTTGAATTTAATTACTAAATCAACTTTAACAATATGTAATGTTTCACGTGTTTTCTAAGCAACCATTGTTTAAATTAAATCCAACTGTTACAATGCTACGAAGGTTCTTTCTTGACCCAAATCCAAAGACCCAACCTGAGTTTGGGTCAGGTTGTCAAGTTCCTCGAGTTGGAAAATGCCGGCCTGATTTGAATTTTGGTTGGGTTCAGGTTGAGCAAATTTGGGTCGGGCTAGGTATTTGATTTTTTTCCCCTTCCTTTGTTTCTAGGGTTAGTGTTTTATATGTTTTCCTTTTTTGAAAATGGAATCCGTGTACCAAAGATGGTTACATGGATGAAGAATGGTTCATCTGAAAATGCACATCATTTTGAGTTGGTTTAGTTACATTTCGTTCCCATATGTGAATCCATCCATGTTTTGTAGTTGAAGAGCTATTTGTAAAAAGAATCTCGTCTACAAGGACAGTGAAGCTGTCCATCACCACTTATATACACAATGGTTAGCCATTTTCATTTTCTCCTTCGGTTGATTTTTTTTCTAATGTACTCCATCTATTTGATCTTGACTAGGGTTTAACAATATCTATGCAATTGCCAGATTCTAACAGGAAAATGTTGTAAATTTGTTGATAATGAAGCTTGCATGTTCAAACTCCGCAGTCTATACGTGAAAGAGTTGGCAATGCTCTGGTAATTGGCTCCCCAAAATTGGCTACTTGTTTAGCAGATTTTGGGTTTTTGAGTGCTCAGAGCAAGCCCCACTTGCACCAGCATATCATCAACATAATTTGAAATTTGTAAGTTGCTCATGCCCTATTTGGATGTGAAATTTCAGTTTAATCAAAGGTGAAATTAATTATATAAAAAAAGAGGTTGCCCTCATGTTGCAGTTACGTTTCTTTTATGCCTAATTTGATAAGTAACGCCATTGTGCTTTTTGGGTCCTAATTGAAGAAAAATGCCAATTTGGGTTTTATTTTTTGTTTCTTTTCCCTGATTTACTAGACCAGTAATTGCAATTGAATTCAAAATTGTATCCAAATGCGATTGCAGTTTTTGGGCCCTCATCGAAGAAACCCACCATGTACCAAAAACCAGGGCTTCAACATTGAGCTAAAATTCGATGACAATATAGTCTATCAAGATGAAGAGCTTATACATGTTCTTCAAACAATCTTGCTGGTAACTTTTTAAAATCAGAGATTTTTTTATTGGACATTGTCAAATACATGAATTTCTTAAATGGGCATCTGTTTATTCTCATTTTGAGGGATTTTGAGATTTGTGGCAGGATGATGCGCAGGGGATTTTTGACAATATAGCTAGGCTGCTTGATAGATCATGCTTCAGCTCATTTCTCTCTCTTGAACTTCTCCCATTCCCATTACTTAGTTATCATTTTTTCTAAAGTCCACATGCTTTCTGGTTTCATCACACATCTTATGCTAACTGTTCTGTTTCTTTAATATCTTAACATTTTTCCTAGATTATGTTAACTGTTCATTTAAACACTGCTAGGATAGAGAGTGTTGTCAATGCTGAATGTTCGATGGATGATCACAACCATGACCATCATCATCATCACCATGATCATGAAGAACATGACCATAAACAGAAGTCAGTATATGCTCTTTAATCCTTTGCATTTTGGTTGAAAAGAAGATGCTTCTCTCCTCATTGTATATTGATGACACTGCGAACTGATGTTGGGTTGTTCTTCTTTTAGTGGGGATATTTCATATTTCTCATTTGTAGTTTCAGTCACAAAATCAAATGTTGGGTTGTTCTTCTTTTGATGAAAAAATATGAGAATTTTATAGATTTTCTTTTTCTTTTCTTTATTGTTCTTCTTCATTTTCTTCTTTTTTTCTCTTTTTTTTTTTCTGTAAAGCTTGTTGGTCCTAATGAGATTTCTAAGCATCATGGGCATTTCGTTTGGATGCTCGGCTTCAGGAGAGTGTCCGCAAATTGCTGATATTGGAGAACTATATAATGTTGCTACAACCTTCTCCTGCATCATGACTATTGCACCTTCAGCAATGGAGAATATGTGAAATTTGGGTTAGGTGAATTAGAGCAATGGTGTGTGCAAGACAGATATATATTCTAATACTCCACACCGTGGAGCCCTGCTCATCCTTATGCAGGTTCATTTGGTAGAGCAAGTTTGCAAGTTCTGAGCTTTCCATCAGGTGGGATGCACTGTTTAGATCTTCTAGCCTAGAAATTAGGCCACTTCATACCTCAGGTGGGTCACAGCATACAATACAAATGCATGGTTGGAAAATTTGTTTCAACGGAACAGCCTGAAACTTTTAGGCCAGAAGATTGAAACAATGTAGTCTCTGATAGGTGTTAGGTCATGAACTTTCTTCATTGAAGTCAATCATGTGATCCTATTGAATGCAGATGGAGAAAGACACTTCACCCTTCTAGGAAAAGGGTAGGGAGATGGACTGTGGATGAAGACAAGCACTTGAAAATAGCTGTGATGCTTTTCAGGCAGAAAAACTGGATGAAAATTGCTCATTTTGTCCCCGGCCGAACTCAAGTTCAATGTAGAGAGAGGTATTTCAAAATAATTTCCAAAAAATTTAACCTGACCAATTGCTTAAAACCATTAGTTACTATTCTGCCCCTATCTTTGATATATAGATTCTCTCTTTCTTATTGGTAGTAGCTGAGCACTTTTAAAGTACTATTCTAATACCACAAATAGTCGAAAGGGAGGCACATGCATAAAAAACAAGGGTTGTAGGATTCATTCATATATCATTATTATTATTATTATTATTATATATAAAAGAACGAAGCATTGATTTGACTAAATTGCAGAGTCTTGACTATGGTGACAGGTGGGTCAACACTCTGGATCCGTCTTTAAATATGGAACCATGGACTGAAGAAGAGGACTCTAAACTGAAAGCAGCAATCATTGAACATGGACATTGCTGGTCCAAGACACACCACTTCTTTTTTCTCTTTTTGGGTTATGCTGTATCAGCAATTTGGCCGGTCTGGATTGCGGGACAATTATCCCAGGTGTATGATTGAATAGGAGTGGCAATGGTTGTGGCCCAGTCATATATGGACAGGGCTTGGTCCCCTTGGTTATTATTATTATTTTTCTGTATTTTTGCTCTGCAGATTCTTGAACTACCAAGTCATCCTTACTTTGTTGGTGTCCAGTTTCATCCTGAATTCATGTCAAGACCAGGAAAACCTTCTGCACTTTTCTTAGGTATCATCTCTATTGGCTAGTAATCCTTGTAGTAAGTAAATGACAAAAAATTTGTTGTTTCTTCAATTTAAGCATGTATTAGTTGAAGTGCATGCCTCCATGCAGAGTGAGATGATGTCAGAATCGCTTGAAAATGTCTTAGACGATGATGAGACTGAAGAGGAAACTGAGGAACTGACTAACGAGGTAAACTTCGCCTTTATTTAATAATGGAATCTGCTCTATGGAGCTAACCATGCCATGGGTTAGATGATTATCCCTTCAAGCCTCCCAAGGTGACTACAGCTGATCTCTCATTTTAGTGAGCAGTTGGGGACCTTGAATGAAGAAAGGTTATATGCTTAAGGAAACTTTGAAATCAGGAATATTTGTAACATTTGAAGTTTTAACTAGGAGACAATTTTGGCATGTACTGATATCCAGATCTTGGTAGAAGAAAAAAACATAGAATATATTTATTTTGGATAGGTTGGTTTATTTATTCAGGATGAAGTGGGAGTTTCTTTACTGAAGTAAATGGTCTTTCTCCTTTAACTTACTCCATTGAGAAGAAAATTCCATGGTGGATGATATAAGTCAAATTGGGTGTGGCTAGTCCTGCTCTATTTGTTGTTGTGGCTAGTAGTGGGGTGTGTGTACTACTGTGCTAACCAAAAAGAAAAAGAAAAAAAGTCTTGCTTTATTTGTCGTTGCCTCTTATTATTTATATCTTGAAAGGATATTGTCCTTGTTTCTCACCTTCCATGAATAGTTGTGTGCATGTAATAGTTGTTATTGGGAATCAATACCAAATTACCATGTAGTTGCCTAGCAACTACCCCTCCATCACCCTACCATGCTTTGCTTGCCCTTTGGTGTGTGCATTTTAGAGTTGGTATTGGGAATCAATACCAGATTACCAGGTGGGACTGTAATGTTCTTGTGAATGGTGTCAGTGTGAGCATGTGCCATGGTCAGATCTGAGAGCCCAGGTGGGACTGTAATGTGTTTGAGACTGATGGCTTTCTTCTTGATAGTTGCCCAGGTCTTTTAGCCTTGGATTCAGAAGAGAAGACTAGCATATGCAAAACATAAGCATGTAATAGCAGGAATTTTAAGGCACATGCACTCGGAAGCCGCTCTAGGAAGGCTCCTCAAAGAAGGTGATCAGCCTGACATAGACATCATAAAGAAGTTAGTTCCCAATAAATACTTTCTGCATTTTTCAACATCTTTTTATACATGTTTGATATTTATTTTCTTTCCTGTTGTAATTACAAATTATTTAAGAGAATCGATGAGGATAACAACACATTTTTATCAATTCGCGAGTTAACAGCACTGATCATTGGAATTAAATTTGACAAGATAGATTTTGATAGGGATGATGCTATGAAAAAGGTAATGGATGAGTTTGATACGTCGAAAGATAATCAACTCTCTGAAGAAGAGTTTGTGAGAGGAATCTCAAAATGGGTTGAGTACGCTAAGTGTTCTGTCCCTCAACCAACTATTGATCAAAATAGATTAATTCATGACTTTCATCAAGTAAGTTGCCTCATTCTCATGGTATGTTTTCCCATAATTGTCATAAGCAACATTAGTGAATTAAAAAAAAAAATGAAAAGTGCATCTTTCACCAAGACATGGTGTGATGTAGAGAAACTTCAGAGTTTGGATTCCCCTTCATCAAAACAAATTCAAGGTATTGACAATAGACATTCTTGTTAACAGCATTATTGATTTTATTTTTTTTAAATGAAAAGTGCGTCTTTCTTTTTATTAAAATTTCAGTTATAGAAAATTTCTAGGAATCTCTAAGGAGAAATGTGGCAACTCTCTTGAGTTTGTATTCATAATGTGAATTCCCTATTTTTATTTTATTTGTTTATTTTTGCATTGTTTTCTTTGTTGATGGAAAATACATCTAGTTTCTTAAAGTAGTTCGACTCGAAGGACATACCATCACCCAAAAAGAAGCTGTTCTGTCAAGAGATATCCATCTCCTGTAGGTATTTGCTGCTTCTTTTTCAACTCAATTGAACTATGGTTTGTGCTGGTTTTTCTTTTACCTTTTTAAAAAAAAAATGCTAGGAAGTGATACATCCCAGTCCCAAGCCCAGGTAAGGGAGGACTGATGGCAAGTGGGCAGCTGCTGTGACTTGCACAAGTGGAGATGCTTCTCCAGATTGTCATTGTGTACTGAAACTCCATATATCTTGGGTGACAAACACCCTTTCCGGAAATGGACAGTCAAGTAAGTACTGTGTCACATGCACTGGAGAGTACCTCTTCAATATTCTGATTCATGGTAATGTCACTGTATGTGTGTGTGGGAAATGTTCCTATAAGGTCAAGCTTGACACCACGAGTCAGTGGTGAAAATAGGCCCGACTGGAACTTGTCAGCCCCTGAAATGGGTGAGTCATGACTTATTCATCGACGGAATGAGTTGGTTCGAGTTGACCTGTCAAAGACCATACTCGTCTTAGAGTAGAAAAATGCACTAGCAAAGATTTGAGTTTTATTGTTTTGACAGGATTATAATCCTTTGCTGGATATTCACTTTTCTTTTCTTTTTTTTCTTTCTTTTCTTTTTGGTACTAAGAGAATAAAATTGTGTTTTCAGGTTTGCCAGCGACACATGTACGGCTGGGACTGTTAGGAGAAAATATTCATTGGTGATAGTTTGAAAAACCAACTTCTCTTTTGATAGTTGGAAATTAATGTATGCATGGTTGTTCGTGAGGATATATCCACTACAATACAATGAGTGCACTGTCATTATCTTTTAGCCACTTTCTATACAGCACACCATACTGAATTTTGAATTGCAATTTGTGCTGCTATGGTCTTTGTTTTCAGTATGGTGTAGAAGGATAGACGAGGTTGTTGATGGCTTGGTTTTCATGTTCATTTGGCTAGCTTTTGAAAGCCATTGGAGTAGACCCCATCAAGGGGTTTATAGATTTTCAGGTGTTGGCTTGAGTTGCAGTCTACTTTGTAACTATCGTGACTCTATTCGTCATTTTTAAATTGAGGAATTTGGGTTCTTGATGGTTTAGCTAGAGCTTCATTCTGGATCTCGTCTTTATTATGTTTATGCAGGTGGCGGAAAATGCAAAAATCTAGGCAGAAACGGTATGGATTTTTTTTTAAAAATAAATCTGGTCTTTTTTTAATGGCCAGAGAGAGTTCTATATTACAACGGTTCTTTTAACTATATAGTTAATTTCATTTTTTTGCTGACATTGTTGTAGGTGGCAGCCATGATACGATTGGATATGAGTGAATATATGGAGCGGCAAAGAAAGTAGTTGGCAAGATTAAAGTGGAAGGTTAGTTTTCAATGGTATAAACCGAATTTCATGATGTTTGGTGCAACCAACTGCACCCTAAGCTACACTTATTTTCATTGGTATAGAAATTGTGAGTAATAGTCTATCTTAAATCAGACGTTAAAAAGTCCTAAGCCTTCTTAGAACATCTCAGGTTGTGTTTATGTTTGTATGAGTCCCGACTTTTGAGTTTTGGAACATCTAAAGTTTGAAATTCTCATTATAGGGTATTTCTCTGTGCTTGTAATGTAGTAAAATCCACCATTACTTACTTGCATTTGTGTATTGTATGTTAATATCTCAGTACTCTCACCTGCATTTATGTATTGTATTTGAAGACATGTTTAGTTGTATCCGAGAATGAGAATGAAATCGAGTATGCATCAGCTGGTGCATATTCACTGGATTGGAGCTGTTTGGCATGATTCAAGAGGCTGATGTTGGTGTTGGTATCAACAACATTGAAGGCATGTAGGTTTGTTGTTCCTACAGTCAGGCTGCCCATATATCTTCCTAACTATAAGTCACATGTCATATATTTGAGCCATGCTCATACTATAGGATCTTGGAAGCTCTACAACTAGGAATAACAAAATCGCTAACTCTTAGATTAATTTGAGTTACTTGTATCCCACATATATCAACCATCACATCTTGCCAAAGTTGTTATGCCTGAAAGCTACCTCTGCAGAAATACTTTACTGGTAAATATATCCCTTGAGTTTGTGGATGATGTGATTATGACAATATATCTCATGATTTACAAGATAAGCCTATATTTTCCTCATAAAATGAGCTTATGGTCCAATTTGCTTATAATTGATTGTTCCTCAATACAAGTCTTTGATTACAGGACGCTCTTGGTGGAAATTCAAAAACAACATTTATCGCAAATGCCAGCCCATCTATTTGGTGTGTACCTATTTTCCTAGAGTTCTCTAATTTACTTTTTTATTTGTTTCATATTTAAAATTATATTTGTTTTGTATTGTGAATCACAAAGATAATTGTTTCCGTGCTTGGTTCCAGCACAAACCAGTCCATTCATCCAGTCTGGTCCAGATTTTACATCCAGTCAGCTTTTAAGGTTCTTTGGGTTATGCCTTGTTCTTTGCGTTAGTTTTTCATGATGTGGCATGGTGGTTTCCCACTTTCCCTCTTCTTCCAAGAAATGGAAATGGTGTATTTTAGTTTTGTTGTTCATCTGTTCTGTTTTGTTGTCTTATGTGTAATATGTTTTTCATGATGTACTCCACTATAAATCATAGCTAATGCCGAGTTCTTCTTCTTTGCAGATGCTTTCAGACAACCGAACAAGCTGTAGTTGTTCATCAGCCAAGCAAAAGTCATACCCAAATCTTGCGTTGTGACTTTGTATTATTTGTGGAACCTAATGTTGTCTAACAGTTTGATTAAGTTTGTTTTGAAAACTTTAACTAGACTGTTGTAATTGTAATTGATTGAATGAAGGATAGTAATTGATTCATTATTGAATGAATGATTGTAATTGAATGAATGAATGATTATGCAGGTGGTAATTGAATGAATGATTATAATTAAATATTTTATTAACAATGAGCATTAGCTACGGCTATTAACCGTAGCCCTTTGTTGAAAACTGTAGCTCTTGCTAAATTCGGCTTTTTGCTACGGTTCTCATTCTACTTTTAGCTACAGATAAAATCCGTAACTGTAGATAGTTTTAAACTACGGACAATATTGCTACGGATCTAATCCGTACCTATAGTTTCATTAGCTACGGCTATTAACCATAGCCTTGCATCTGAAAACCATAGTTGTTGCTAATTTCAGCCTATTGCTATGGTTCTTGTTCAACTTTTAGCTACAGATATAATCCGTAGTTGTAAATACTTTAGTGCTATAAAAGCACCGGCTACATATTTAATCTGTAACCATTATATCTATGGCTACGGATTTGATCCGTAGCCATAGCTTTCGACCTATGGCTATAGCACCAATGGCTATGGTCGTGCTGCAGATTTTAACCGTAGCCATAGACTTTTAGCTACGGTTTTTATCCGTAGCCTTTGCCCTGTTTTCTGGTAGTGAATACATAAACACGGCCTGTCCAAATGGCCAGGTCCCTCCAATGCTGTCCATAAGAAATGGACAGCTTCATCATAGTCATAACAGTGGTTCCCACCTTCCAGGGACCCTCGCTCATCCGGATAGCTCCGACGCACATCCGGGTCTGCTCCATTAATTTCGAGCAAATTTAATGGAGCAAATACATAACCACTTAGTCCCAAATACTTACTTTATAAAAGAAAATCTCCCCTGTTTTCTCAAATTTTCTATTTCGATCTTTTTTTGCCCAAATCCATGTCAATGCATGAGAATCATGCATAAACATGGATTTTAAGCAAAATACATGAGGGAAATTACAACATAGATATCATGCACACGATATCATATAATGTATTGTTTGATGAACTACACATGTGCATTCTTGACAAGAGACGTACCTTCACCAGCAAGGTATTTGTTGTTGTTATTAACAAAGTTTTGAAAAAAATAAAGTCTACTATATAAGGAGAAAACAAAATCTACCATCCTTTTTTTGGTAGTGCAACTTGTAGATAATGGGCACAAAAATTAGGCCATCCTTCATCAGGCGGCAACACATGTACGAAACAATTAAGAGCTCAAAAATTGCTGATGTTCCACATTCAACAAACATGTGTGGCCTACCTGATATATATAAACTGACCTGATGATGGGCCTAGTTGAATGGTGACACCCACCTGATGCATTGTTTGAGTGTTTCACATGTGCCAATTGGTAGGTACATGTGGTCACATTTGGGATTGACAAAATAGTTTGAAGCAAATCATACTGTGAGCCTCTTGGCATGGTGCATCTCAGGCAATCCGCTTATGTTTTCCAAGTTCTTTAAGCTATCAAATGTTCCCTTGTAGAAAAGATAAATACACAATTGAAAGCCAGTTACCTTCTTTTCGAAACATCTTTCCTTTCTCTTCTGCCGGAATTTGGTTAGGGCGGCCTCTCTTTGTGCAAACCGGTTTTGATCCACACCACTCCCACTTCCACCAACAGCTACACTTTTACCAACCACCCCATTATCACTCTCTGTGTTTAACCCTCCAGCATTCACAGCGATGCTGCTTCCATTTTGCACAATATTCCTAACTTCCCATTCATGGATAGTTAAATTCTGAAATAAGACCATGGATATTTTCATTTCAAATGTCCAATAAAAGCCTATCAATCTAATATTCAAACAACTTGATAGAGTTAACTTTTAGTTCATGATGCTATACAATGATGCTGGTGCATATGTGAATAAAAGCTTACATGATGGTGACGTTTGCATGAGGATCAAGAGTGCCTGAAATATTTAAAAGTAAATTATTCTGGAAATCCCTACAAAATGGAGCAAATAGAAAATATTTAGTAAGAAATTTATGTTATTCAACTTGAAATATGGAGCTAGGCAAACACTATCATTAATGGGTTGTAGGTCAGGTTTAAGTTGGAATTCTTAGCCCAACTTTGTAAAAATCGTCCTGCATCAAAACATATACATAAGATGTTAGTTTACTTGTAGTTAATCTTTAAGCATATTAGCCAAGCTGATGGTTTGCTAAATGTCCAAAAACATAGCAGCCAAGCACATCCCAAGATATCAAAATTCATTTACAAGAATCAAGTTTCAAGGCATAAAACCGAACCCAAATTTGCACCAATGAATTTGTGCTTATCTTATTACATTGAACAACTAGAACCATTTCTTACTTTACTTCAATTACTATTTTTGGTAGGTACATGTGGTCACATTTGGAAGTGCTGAAGTTTACCAACCCAAAACTCATAGTTGAATACATCATGAGAGGTGGTTAAGTGGCATCTCAGACCCTGTAAAGAACACACTGAAATTGTGATGCATCGTATGACCAAAACCCAAGCTTCCAAAATGTACATGAACAAAAACCTTTACATAAAAGTTTTTAGCATTCTATCTATGACCACGTGAAACCTCAAAAAGTGACATTGAGGATACAAATCAATGGCCTAAAGGGAGTGTTATTCTGGACAGATGATTGTAATCACCTGAATCAAATCAAAGAGTTGGATAGAAGAACTTTACTAATTTTATTTTTCTAGGACTCATAGTATTCTTGAAAACCCTTGTTCCAATCTTGAATACAAATCAGGGTTCTAAATTTTGTAATTACACTAAAGAGCCCTATAGGTTATGTATATTTACAATATTATAGAAAATGATTAAACTACACCTATCTCATGTTCAAAATATACCCCTCAAGTACAACATCCTCTGACAAAGTAACCTTAGAATTTCAAACTTCAAACTTCTAGGTTCACCAATCTATAAATAGCAACAGCTCTACATCATCCCTCATTTAACAAATAAGCTCTTACCAGTTTATAAAACCAAAAATAAATGAGAAAGAAGTTGATGGATAGCATTCAAGATTGAAAGGTAAGCAATCATTAACATGAGGGAAAAGCATTTACCTGGTGAAAGGCCCTGGGGCATCCATCACAAAGCAGAAGATCTCCAAAATCTGCACATATTGTGCAAAGGTCATCATTGTCAGTGGCAGAAAGCTTCTGAACTTTAGACAGGGGCACCGATAATTCATGAAGAGACACCCCATTGGAGGTGTAGATGTGTAGGTAACTGGCAAAACACAAAAGGAAAGGTCACCCAAATATTCGAGAGTATAGGACTAAGGAATCAAACATTGAAGCAGTAACTCACGGTTTCTGCTTAGAAGCACAACCAACATGAGCTTCAAACTGTGAGGGACTGACCTACCCATTAAATCTTTAAAGTTTAAGGTATGTAGTGGAACATTTCAAGAACTCAAATGTATAAAGCAATCAGATGTACCTCACTGTTGCAACAACTACAGAATATTCCATTCCCCATTTTGCAACCCTCAAGCAATCTCAATAGAACTTTTATGGAAAGAAATTATATGGTTATAAGAAGTGTCAAACAAAGTTAAATTGACCATTTCAATTTTTCCAAGCCAAGGGTTGGAATTGTCCAATCGGACTAAATTTTGAGATATGAACCATCTAAGGTAGGGCTAGCCTACCTGATGAGAGTTTGGATCTCATAAAGGTTTGCCACATACTATACAAAACATGCAGATCAATCAGAATTGAGAGATCAATCAGGAAATTTAAGTTCATTAAAAGGCTGGAGCATGGCACAGCATATTCATCATTTTAAAGTCCCATTTTTAATACCTTTGCAACATCAAGCACATGTTGGCCAAGTACAGGATGCTTCCACCGCTCCCTATGGTGCAGCATGCCTAACTCTTGGATTTGACTGATTCTTAGGATCCTTGGTGAAAATGTGACTACACCTAATGGTCAGGGTGGATCTGGTGATTTTTTCCCTACACAGCTCTCCGTCAGCACAAGCAACTTTTTCAGTGTGCCTACACAAGTCAAGTAGCAGATTCCTATAAAATCCCAATATTATCCAAACAAATCATACTCTAATAGGTCACTATCCCTGAAATGCAAATCCATTAATCAATATAGAAAAATGAAAGATACAAACACATCACCTCTGCAACCTCAAATCCAATCCCGAAAATAAATAAAACCCACATCCGATATCTTCTCAAACCTAGATTAAAACGGTAAACCTAAATCAAATGTATGAATGTTCCCCCCTCAAACCAATCCCAAAAATCATCCAACATGATAAAAAACCGAAAACCCACATCGAATACGCAAATCAAAACAGAGCAATTCCACCCCAAATCTAACAAAATCAACAACACCTGGCTGAGTTTCCTTACAGATCAAACAAGAGATCCAATCAATCACCAAATCTCATGAGCTATTTAAACAAACAAGCAAACACCCAATCAAAAATCTCCATCGAAGCATTGGAACCAGACCCTATTGGACTGGTAACATCTTCTACAATCCACATAAGCAATCAAAAGAAAACCCATCTCAGATTTCAGTCAAAAAATACAAATAGAAACAAGGAAAATAAACCTGAGGGAAAGTCTCGCTCTGAGCCATACGCTTCCATCGTGTTCGATGATTGCCACGGCCGTGAGAAATGGCTCTACCTATACAAAGATCTTCTTCTCATTCTCCTTCTTATTCTCCTTCTTGCGAAGAAAGGGGGTTTTGAAGATTGAGAGATGGGTTTTGGGAGGTCTGCTGTGCGTGGGAGAAAAGGGCAAACTGAGATGGAGAGGCTGAGTGCGTGAGGGAGAGCGGGAGATCGAGAGAGGGTGAGGGAGATGGAGAGAGAGACTGAGAGATGGGTTTTGGGAGGTTTGCTGCACGCGGGATGAAAAAAGGGCGGACTGAGTTGGATTTGAGAGCGCGCGTTTCGTTTTGGAAGGGGCGTGTGACGGACGGCCCACAAAGACTTTGGGTTTTAGGCTGTGGGGCCCACCATGATGTATTTTATTTATCCACTCCGTCCATTAATTTTAAAATACTATTTTAAGTTTTGATACAAAAAATGAGTTAGATCAAAGCTGTAAGAAGACTACACAACATATTAACAATAGAAATTTAATTTTTATTATTTCTTATGGTGTGGTCCACTTATACCTTTAATCTATATAATTTTTGGGCTAATTGACTGAAATTATACATCAGAATTGATGGGTGGCTTAGATCAAACACATATATTTCAATGGCCCTTATAGAGACCCTTAAGCATTATAAATATTTAATAAGGTTCTGGTGAGGAAGTAGGTTTTAGCTATAGATTAATTAGGCTTTAGCTACAGATTAAATCCATAGCATAATTGCTACGGATTTAATCCGTACCCAAAAACTTTCAAAGTCCGTAGCCTTTGCTCGATTTTTTGGTAGTGTCGAGAGTGACAACACCTTCCTCAAGCACCTATCAAATAAAATGATGACGAACATCAATATGTTTAGTTCTGAAATAATAAACTAAATTCTTTATCAAATTGATCGCGCTTTCACTATCACAATTAACTAGCATGACCTCCTACTGAAGGCTGAGTTTGTTCATCATTGCACGCTACCAAACACCTTCCTTGAAAGCCTTTGTCACTTCCATATACTCATCTTTGGTTGTGAAAAGAGCAATCAAAGACTTAAGCTTCGACATCCAACTTATCTCTCCACCCGTTAATAAAAACGAGTAACCGGAAGTCGAACTTTTATTGTCTACGTTTCCTACATAATCTAATTCCACATAGCCTACAAATTTTTTCTCTGATTTTTGAAATATCAAGACATAGTCCATTGTACCTCGTAAATAATAAAGTAGTCTTTTCACTACCTCTCAATATTGTTTGTCGGGGTTTAGCATGTATATACTCACATCACTAACTACATGTAAAATATCCAATCTCGTAGAGATATGACATACATTAAAAGGACCAATCATGCTCTAATAGAGCATACAAGACATAACCTATTTTTCTTCATCTGTGGGACATCGCTCTAAAGAAAGTCTAAAGTAAGTAGCATAGGGTGTGCTAACTGACTTAGCCTTTTCCATTCCAAACTTTGCCAATACCTAATCAAGGTATTCTTTATGAGACTATTATAACATTTTTCTCTCTTTATCTTTATGTATGTCTATGCTGAGAATCCTCTTTGTAGCCTCAGATCTTTCATTTCAAATGTCCTAGATAATCGAGTCTTCAATATGTTGATTTTAGATATGCTATGATTGGTGATGAGCATTTCATCAACATATAATACCAGTAAAATGAAATCTCCATCACTCAGTGTTTTGAAGTAAACACAATGATCATATTCACTCCTAGTAAACCATTAACTCATCATGAAAGTATCAAACTTCTTATACCATTGTCTAGGAGACTTTTCGGTCTGTACAACGACATTCTCAACCGCAAACTTTATTCTCCACCCCTTAGATTTTGAACCCCTCTGGTTGCTTCATGTAGATCTACTCTTCCAATTTCCCATGAAAGAAAATAGTCTTTACATCCATTTGTTCTAGTTTAAGGTTATATTAGGCAACCAGTGCCAACACAAACCTGATAAATACCTACTTAACAATAGGGATGAAGATCTCACATATCATGTTCTAGTTAGGTTTCTAAGGCTAAGAGATGATCAATAAAGTTTACCTATTAAGTTAGGATCATGTAGAGGTTTAGTTGTTTTAGGTTGAGGATTAGGGTCACTAATGCACTTCCTTTACCTGTTATTTGCTCCTTAATGCTCATGTCCTATTGTGTCTTCGGTTTTCAATTTTTAGAAGCCCAAGCGACTACATGACACATAGACTCATGTGATTGACAAACAAGGTACATAAATAAGTGTACTAACAAATTGATATGTCAATAGAGGTTAAGTCTAATCTTTAGAAAATGGTAAAGTTCAAGCACATCTTCAAGGTAGAGGTTGGAATCCTCATTAGAGTGGTAATCTCAAAGAAAATGACTTGGAATTCTTTGATTTTGAGGCTTAGGATGATGGATATGAATATGGAATTACCTAGGCTTCCACTACACTAAAAACTCATCATTTTATTTAAGAACCGAATGTCATTTTATAAGAAACCGTTTTGTAATAGTTAGTTAATAGATCTGTCGATAGGATCAAAAGGGCCTTCAATAGAATCGAAGGCCCTTCAATAAGATCGAACCCTCTGTCGATCAAATCGAGAAAATCTAGAATTATCTCTATTTGGATGATGGACTAATTCTTTAATTGGATGGAGTGGTACTTCGATACCACCGAGTCTCATCGATAGCCTGTTGATGGAATCGAAAACCACTAGAAAACTATTGTTTTGGGCATATGATTTCACAGCAGCTTAATACTTCTTCTAACATTACTTATCATGTTCCAATTAAGTTCTTAAGGTTAAGGGATGATCAAACAAGGTTTACCAATTAAGTTATGATCATTTAAAGGTTTATGGTTATTTTGGGTCAAGGTTAAGGTCATCAAAGCACCTCATTTGCCAATTCTTTGTTCCTTGATGTTATACGTCATCTCATGTTTTCAGTCTTTAGCCTCTAAAGGTTTAACCAACTACATAACATATGAACTCACGTGATTGACAAATAACATGAACAAATCAGTGCACTAATAGTTAATTAATCCTGTAGATAAAGTAAGGCAGTATTTACTGACAGCTTTTACTGCAAAATTCCTCTAAGAGTTAGATTTTACCAAATAGAGCATCAAGGAACTGATATTCGTGGGTAGTACTTTTCAGAGGAGAAATTACACTACTGTACTCCTTTGTATTTTATTTACAACAATGGAGAATCAAGAATTGTTAGGCCCAAAATCTCATGACATCTGACCATCCAATGGCTCCACACCAACATTATTATTATACGAACTAAAACTATGGTGGATCCAATTATAAGATGGGCCAATCTATAAAAAAAAAAAAAAAAAAACTAATATACATCATTCAAAATATCCAAATTCAAGTGCAGCCCACATGATGATCTAATCAGCCTGATATTTGGCTCATGTTATCACCATAGTAGGGTCCATACATTTGGACAGGTTGGATGTTATACATATACCGTGTGGGCTGCACAAGTCTTGACTTTCACTACTTTTGAAAGAAAAATAAATGAGGGTATTTTTTTTATAATTTCATCGCTTGAAAAGTTCCTATATGAACTTTCTAATCATCATAAAATATAATTTTCTTAGAAATGTTGTGGTAAAAATCCCAAAAACAAGATGATAATAAGTTATCTTGTTTTTTTTTTTCTGATCAAATAGTTTTAAAATTTGTGGGGACAGGCCACCCATGGCCCATATTCACGGCTAGACCATCTTAATACTCATTTATTGGGCGATAAGATCATGTTCCAATCCCAAGGTTGAGTACAAACCGAACCTAGGCCCCGTTTGTTCACTACAAGAAATATGGTTTTTACCGATGAAATTTTTTTCGTAGGTAAAGATGACTTTTACCGACGAAAATTAAATTTAATTTCATAGGTAAAAGTCATCTTTACCTACGAAGATTTTTGTAGGTAAAGGGTGTTTTGAATTTTTGAAAAAACAAAAAATCTAAAAGTTAGATTTCGTAGGTAAAAGCCATCTTTACCTACAAAAAGCCTTGTAAGTAAGGAGGGTGTTGAATTTTTGAAAAAAAAAATCAAAAAGGTTACTTTTACCTACGAAATTATATTTCATAGGTAAAAGCCATCTTTACTGATGAACATTTTCATAGGTAATGTGAGACCTGACCCGAGCTCACATGTTTGCATGTGTGTGTGTGAGTATACATCTCGTGTATTTTGGTCCCGCGGTCCTACCGATCAAATTTCGGCGACCCGCGACCTTCGGATAGTGATTGCGGTCACCCTTGAGTTGGGTCACGTAGACTTGACTCGGATTGGACCTATGCCATTGGGACCGCATCGTCGCTGCGGTTCCAGCGCCGCGTCTCATGCGCAAATCCGGCGTGTCCATCAAAAGTTATGGGCCGCGCATTATTTGGACCGTTGATTGCATTTTTGGTGGGACCCACCTGATTACACATTTCCCCATGTGCACTATTCCCCATGTAAGCCACCTTTAGCCTAGCAATGATGGCTTCTTTTCTCAAGAAAACCATGATGAGATT